>NC_063214.1:109527177-110152177 GCF_020740725.1 Corvus hawaiiensis
TCCTCCACACTGGCACAAAGAACTAGGCCAGGCAGCCTTTTGGCCCCCTTTTTCACTCTTCGGTTCCCAGAAGCCACACAAGCAAAGCATGCAGACACCTGATTCTTCCTTCAAAAAGCTTTAAACCATTACCTCAGCCAAAGCAGGCTTAAATTACCCCTCTGGGAAGGAAGCTATCAAGCCTACAATTTTACTACCATACAGCCCAGTTTGTTGGCCTTTCTGGTTATCTCCTCCATGGTTCATCTGAACAATGCAGGGAACAATTTAGCCAGACAAAGGCTTTTCATCCACAGCCATGTGCCACCCACACAGTGGCAAAGCCTGGGCTCAGCAGGTGAGACTGGAAAGGAGGAACACAGTGGGGACCATCCTGGGATGTACAGCCTTGCCATGGCCTCTTTCCATCTAGCCACCAGGTTTTTGCTGCACACTTGGGGTGAGCAATGTCACAGGCACAATGTTATTGATATTTGGCTACTCAGTTTCTGCCAGTCACTGTTTGAATTTACCTCAGAAGGATGACCAGTGCTGTTTATACCCAAAACACTAATGTATCAATCTTGAAAATACCCACACTCAAGAACAAACCCCAGTGGGGCATTTATAACTCAACCAGACACTACAAAGTCATTCTTTTCTGCACCTGACTTTCAGGAAAATGACTCCTAATTTCACACCAGCTTTCCAGAGGCAGGCCAGTACTGCCACTCTTGGCTTTTCATTGCAGTGGTGACAACAAATCAGTAAATATATAAAAGAGTAAGAGCTGAAGGAGGAAAAGGCAGAGAATGTGGCAGGAAGGGGTAAATCTTCCAGGTGCCTGAATTAAGAGGTGCCTGTTACCTTCTCTGTGAAAGCTTTCTCAGAGCAGTCCTGCAGCCTTTGCTGGTGTGGATTATCTGTGATTCCCTGTCATTTCCTGGAAGACAGAAACAGGCCCACAGGCTGCACCTGTCAGTGCTCAAGCTTCATTATACAGAGTAGGATCCAAACAGGCATCTCAATTAATCATACTCATATATTAGTAAGTAATTCATTAATTCAATAAATTGCTTTAGGCCATGGCATAATCAGTCATGTCAGAGATTATAACAAAAATCTCAAACCAAAGTGTTAAACATGGACCCATCCTTGCTGATGCATCATCTTTAGTAATCATTCACGGCAGAACAGGTATACTTTACATACTTTAAGACAGGTGGCATGACAAATTAATCATCTTCATTGTGCAGATTTCCTCTATCAGATCTGCTGATTGAGCAATATAAGTTCTAAACTGCAGAAAATTCACATGCAAACCAACTCAGAAGAAAATAAACATTTTTGTGATCTGCTCACTGATAGTTGGTAAGCACTCTGCTTGATAAATGGGACTTATCTGTACAGTCACATGCAATTCCTCATCCTCCAGCCCTCAGGCACAGGGCTGAGAAGGTGCTGTAAGGACCAAAAGCAGCCCCAGCTGGAGCTCTGAGAGCCCACACTGAGCAAGCTCCCAGTGCAATGCCATATCTTCATCATCCTAGTTTCTATTGTCTGTTACCACACAGGCCACTGTACCACAAAGGAAGTGTCCATCAGTAGGTTCCATTCATTTGGACCTATCCATTTGGTAATGTTTTCATGGCAAGGAAGAAGCTCTACATCACAGAACTCAGAGAACTGAGCTTGAAGGACCTCAGACCCTGACGTCCACTTAGCCACACCTATTTCATCATTAGCAGGTGCCTATCTAATTTGTTCTTACAGATCTCAAATAATATAATCCTCAGGCTATGTATCCCAGTCTTTCATTTTGTCTATGTCTAGAAATTATTTCTTATCATCTTCCTACAAGCTAAGCTCATATACTTCTTGTTATGTCTACCACACACTTGGAAAAGATTCTGCTCCCTTGCTTCCCGCAGTAGCCTTTTGTGCCTCTGAAGTTTGCTGCCTTCCTCTCCATCTGGTTTCTCCTCTATACTCATGATTCAAACTGTGATATTTTGGGGTCAATTTCCCTTACCTACGCAGGTAAAACAAATGCAGACTCAGATAGAACAAGACTGCCTGTAGATTAATACTCGTGTCATTAAGTTTGTTAAGACAGGCAAAATTAAGTTAAAGCTAGAAAAGGAGAGAAAGAGAGAGCTTTTTAAAAAAATTGCCCTACATACAACATGAACTCGTTCCTATTGACAGACCACTTTTATATCTTTTTAAGCCCAGAAGAGAGAGGGCAAGCTTCAATGCAAGGAACAAAGTAAGCCGATTTCTCCTCCTTCTGCAAATGAATTAAGTTGTAAGTCTTATAAAGGGACAGAACAAGTTGCATTTGTGAGCAGAAATTGAAAAAGCTTGCTGAAAAATTCACAGTTCACCTGTTCCCACGAAGAGGACTCTTTTTCATCCCCCAAAATTTCCCATTATTTGACAAGTTGCCATTAAGTGAATATGCTTTTGCTTTCGTTGTCCCAGCCTGTAGAGGGCATTTAGAAGTTGTGTTATATAAAGGTGTGTTACTGTTCCACTCTGCCTGAATTGAAGAACACACATCGTCACGTGTCACACGTGGTAGGAACAACACGAGCTGTACAAACGAACATCAAGTCCCATGCAATGGCTCAGACATGACAGGCTGCATTCACAGCATGAATTCATCATTGTAGTTTGTGTGATCTGTCTATAACTAAATTTGCAGTTCCTTGCATATCCAAAGCTGTTACTTTTACATATGAAATGATTACACTTCTGGCGAGATAGGTCTCACGTGGTTAGGATTAACATTTTATCTCTAGTTTACAGCCGTAACAACAGGCCTTGCTCTTGGAATTGTGCTTGTATGCTCTGCCTACTTATAAATAATTCTGAACTTTTCTGGCCATTCGTTATAAGAGATGCTTTGAGTTGTCAGAAGCAACATGAGATCACCAGACACCTAACCCTGGGGAGGGCTGTATACTCCTGTCGCTGCACAGAAACCCTGACTGCTGTAGAAAGCATTCAGCAACTGAGGAGACTAAGCTCTCTGTAAGAGTGAGTCCTCCTCAAAATGGAAAAGGTCGTAGGGATAATTATTTTTATGTTAGGGTGTGGATAAGCTCAGTAGATATAAAATGTTTTCCAGATCCTGCCTGCTGTATCACCATTTTCTTCCAACTGAGAGCCAGTACACTAAGGGTAAGACCCATCACACAAAGCTGTTTGGGAGTCTGGTCTATACTCAGTGGGTTTTGTCCTTGCAAAGTCAGCAGAGACAGAGGGGCGCATTCCAGAGGGCGACAAATTTTGTTCTGAAACAGGTAATGGCAATACATGAAGTGGCTCCCCAAATGCCTGTTTGAGATTATAGATATAGCTTTGCAATTGTTAAGATACAGCAGTATGAATTATCTGAAAGGGGAAAAAGTAATTATTTTACAAGCAAAGACCCTGATTTTATTTGAAGTTTGACACTCAATGCTTTGATCAGGGGTTAAAGTAGCTGGGCAGCAGCACACAGCATGCAGATTAGGGTGATTCTAATGTCCAGGATGTAAGGTGGTCACATACTGGTGCAGCCCATGAGATGCCACTAGTTGGACCAAGGGTATATCCAGGCCATCCTCTGGCTATGGTACACTGTTTCACAGGTAGGCATGAGCTCCCTGACCTAGGAAAGAAGGTGCATTTCAGGCTCTCTTTGCCCAGCACAACCATGACTCAGGACTTCTTCTTCATACTTCAAAAACTAAGTAATGCAGGCTTTCTCCTGCAGGGAGCAAGTCCAGCTGACCTGCCACTGAGATGCGATATGGCAGTTTTCCTTCTGTCTCCTGATTTGCCAATCAGGTAGAAAGGAGAGCCAGCTCCCATCTTTTCCATCTGTGATATGTCCATGAGTTTCCCTGACACACATGACACCTTCGTAGGGGTAAATGTACTGACTTACTGCTGCCTACTTCTCACATCCTCTGTCACTCCCAAGCACTAGGGCTGTCCCTGTAGTGAAAGCAGAGATCCTCTTGTATTCTTCCTTGATCTTGCTGCTGCACATGGAACCCAGTAAAACACAGAACTATTTCAGACCTTCATTCTGGAGCTGGCAGAGCAGAACTATCCTTCTGTGTGATCATTCTGCTCATCAGGAAAGCTGTTGACTCTGCAGCCACCTGAGCACAACACGCAAAGATCCCTCTTAAATCACTCCAGTCCAGTTTCAAGGTAGAAACCCTCCTCTCCACTTGTGCCCTGCTACAGAGGTTAGAGGATGTGGAGGACAGATCAAGAACAGGACTTACGAAAAGAGGCCCCAGTACAGTGAGAAGCAGGTTTGACCTTCCTTCTCCAAGCTCCAGTGTTTTCTACTGGTGTGGCAGAAAACCACAGTGACTGTGCAGTGGCTGAGGATGCAGAGTGCCCTGCTGCTGCCAGTCTGATAAGCAGAAGCGGCTTGCATTTGCTGTCAAAATTTTCTTTCTTCCTTTTCGTAATACTGCTTATTTAACACTTTGTCCAGATGATATCTGGCTGACAGCTGTGCATTGAGAAAGGACAGAATGAACTGCTTTTGCAAATTTCATTATCTCTGAAACAGTGACAAATTACTCAGGACTTGGAGGAAATTCTGTCAGGAAAAGCTATTCTAGTAAAAGGCTAATGACTTCTAACAGAAACCTGTGGTTTTAAGACTCAGAACTTATTATAAATAGTATTCAAATGAATGCTAAAAAGTCTCAGTATAATTATCTACTAGAAACCTTATGGACAATATTTACAGCTACTGAGCACATTAAGATAAAAGCTTCCCACAAGTCATTCTAGAGTATCAATTTTATATATATATTTTTTTTTTATTATTATTATTATTATATGTATTACAGCTTAAGAAATTAGTAATTCTACATTGAACTGAGGAAAAACATTTCAGAAAGAGCAGATAAGTTGCGAACATCAATATTACAATGCAGAGCTTGAAAAAAAGTCAGAATTGGTTTTGGTGTCTTCAGAATGAGCCTCCGTGGACCTAAAGCTATTTGATGTCAATGGGAAGGGTCCTCTAAGTAGTCTTTTGGAGGTTTAGAAACTCTTTACAGTCGTCAAAATCAAAGCAAAAGTCTTGCCTTTGGACAGAAACAGCTCGGCAGCATACAAAAAACATGAAATAAAAATGAGAAGCTGGAGCGTCTTTCCTGAACAGAAGGAATTTCCTTTTAACTTGTATAGCCTTGGATTGGTGAGGAGAGGTGGAATCCTTGCCTTTGTGGATGGGTGCCCATTTGCCTATATTTTGATGCAAATATGGGTATTTTGTAGTAACTTTAAATGAAAAAAACCCCACAGCAACAGAGAAACACTAAGAGTTGAATGAAATGGTGGAAATTCTCACAAATGGTCTACTGACACAAAGCTGATGGATTTTCCCAGCTCTAGGTAAAAGCTAAGGTTGTGTCACTGAAATACTGGGTTTACAAAACAGAAAATTTCTCAACAAAACAGATAATTTTCTCACAAATAAACTGCTTCTAGGTAATTAAAAGGACAGAATTTTAAAAAAAAGAAAAAACTTTCCTAGTGTAATTAGAGTTGCTCAAACTAATGGTCCAAGGAATTCCCAAATACTCAGATGCCCTCTTAATTGCAGCTGAGCAGCTATAATGGTAAAAAGCAGTTCCAGATAACTCAGGGCTGGAGGGTAGACAAGCTGTAAAACTCATTCTTGCTGGAAAACCTGCCAAGGCCAAGCACTGACGGTGACAGCTGCATTCAGCATCATTTCCCCACTCTCCAATAAAGTTGACAAATTAAGTGACATTTAAAACAAGAAATCTTGCTTGAATGTATGTGCAAAAATAAGCCATGCTTCACTCCTGGAAGGGAATATCCTGCTAAGACTGAGGAAATGGCTATCATCAAGGGACAAAAAGCCCAAATATTTTAAAAGCAAAGGGCTGTCTTTTCTGCACACATCCCTATTCTCGTTAAATATGAAGGATGAAGACCGATTCTTCCCGCAGTACAAACACATTCCTGACTTTAAGTAGATTTAACTAGACGGCTTCATTGGGATACTCTCTCCATTAGGCATATGTTTAAGCATCTCAGTAAGCCCAGGGCTGATTTTTCAAACAATTTTATCACACAAGTAAACAGCAATAAAAGGGATTTGAGAAATAAATGTTCAAAGAAAATCCTCATTAGTTTCTAGATTTTGAGGTTAAAACAAGATTGTCTCCCAACATAGGGTGTGGAAGAGGACCCACTTTTCAAAGAGGCTTAGAAGCCGTCTCCTTATTGCAACCCTAAAACACCACAGGCCATTCTGAAAAGGTGGCCATGTGGACATTGAACTGATTTGAAAACATGTCACATCCATTCATACCTTCTGACTATTACCTTTGAGTGACCAGGTGATCTTTGCATAATATTTGCATGTTCTTATGTTTAAACTATATTCACAAATATGATCTGTGACCATCTTTCAACAAGTACATAAGTACCAAAAATTGTACGTCAGGGCAGACAGGTCAAACATTTCAGGGCTTGCTACTCCAGGCTGGTACTCAGTAAATTTTACATGAAAAAAGTAAATTTTCCTATTTCATCTTATACTGAGATTTTCGAGTCCAGGGGTTTTGTAGGTGGGGTGTTGGGGAGGAGTGTAGTTTGGAGTGAAAGAAACAACCTGACACACTCAATCCAGTCCAAAGGAGGGAGGGCCACCATGATGGTCAGAGGGCCACGCCACAGGATATTTGGGAGGAGGATCTGTTCAGGTCGGGAAGGGAGGGCTCAGAAGGGATGTACTCATTGCCACAGCTGATGGCTACAGAGCAGAGAGAACCAAGATTTTACCAGAGGTTTACAGCAAGAGAACAAGAAGAAATGGGCACAAGTTAAAGCTATTAGACATACAGAGAGCAATTCTCCATGAGAGTGATCAGACATCAGAACCAGTGTCCAGAAAGCTCAAGGGATCTCCAGCCTTGGATACATTCAAAAATCATCTGGAAAAGGCCATGAGCAACTTGGTCGTAATTTTTAATTTCACCTTGTTTTAGTAGGGAGGATGAATCATACAATCTCCAAAATACCCTTGCAGCCTATACAATGCTATGATTGTATGATCCTCTCTATACAAGGATTTAAAAGCACATACATTTTTGGCAAATATTATCAAAGCACTTTCTAGTGACATTTGCATATGAGTGTTCTCATTTGCATATCGAGAAATTCCTGGGTGTTAAGCAGTATGCAGGTTTTTAAATTTCCTTTTGTCCATTTTAACTGTGTTGTCTGACATAAAAATGAGAAATAATAGCAGGCAAAACCCCTTTTCTTCAATTGAATCTGAGATAAAGAGTGGTATTTTCCCTTAAAATATCTTTTCTCCCCAAAACCAGTAAGATTGAATATATGTTCTTATATGACTATACTCTAAAAAGAGAAAAATATAGACAAGCATTATGATGGATGATTTAAATTATAAATAAATCTTTTCATTGCCACAACTGGAGTATAATAAACCCATAACTCAGTTTCATGTATCTTGACCTAAGGATGCATGAACTTGTTCAGAACAATGGTACTTTCTAAGTACCACAGATTCAATATATCTCATTTCCCTTTTTCTCTAGACATATACAAAGAAACCCATTAAATGTTTTGGATTTAGCCAACACATTTGAATATAATTTTTTCTGTTTCCTCTGAGTTGTCTCCAAAGTGAGACGTACTTCTCAGTGGCTCAGACAGTAAACACAATAAAAGTTTAAGAAAATAGAAATAACAGCAGTCCTGTCTCTGACTGATGGTCAGATGCTAAAATTCTGTCTTCAACAGCAGCCAGAACCAGTGGAGTCTGAGAGGGAGGTGAATAAACGACTTACCCTCCATGCTCCTCCAGCCTCCACCAATCTGCAGCTCAGGGACTTTCAGAGCCTGAGGTGATTTCCATGTACTCAGCAACCTCCATAGATTGGTGAGTGCTAATGACCAGCTTAGTCCATCATTCTTATGTATGAAGTCAGGATTGTTGATTTCCAGTATGTCCCATTTTAGATTAAATTTTCTTTTTTTCCTATTTTACTGCCCAATCCCTAGCTATGCAATATTTTTCTGCAGTTCTGCACAATCAGCTTTCATCTTTACTACTCTGAAGAATTTAGTATCATCAGTACAAGTTTGTCAACAGTCTATATTCACTCACTTTTACAGAACATTATACATAAATTCATTCATAAATTCATGTTTTAAATTCCACAGGTCTTGGTGCGAAGCATTCTGAATCTCTCTTCTCTGGAAAAACTTACAATTTTAACCATCTGTTACCTACCTTTTAAATAACTATTTTCTTTTTGCCTTCCTTCTTGTCCTTGGATGCCTAGGCTTGTAAAGGAATCTTGGGGGAACTCAACAAAGAGAGGTGCTGACCTCTTCCCCCTGGTATGCAGTGGCAGCATGTGTGGGAATGGTTCAAAGCTGTTGTTTTGGGGTGACTTTATGATGTGTATCCCATATCACTGCCCTGTGCCCAGAAATTAATTCATGTGCCTTTCTGTGCCTTTAAACTGAGCCTGAGAGGGGGGAGGAAAAACTGAGCAAAACTTTTTCAAAGCAGTTTGCAGCTTGTTCAAGGTCAGACAGAGATAGCGACTTTTTTTTTCCAGCTGCGGCAGGGGAGGGAGGAGGCACCCGGCTTGTGGCTGCCCCGTCAGCTTTTGGCCAGTTGTTCAGTTTCTTTTTTTTCTCTGGAGAGAGACTGAGAGTTGAACTTTTTTTTCCTTCCCTGGAATTTTGGATTTTCTCCCTTTTCTACTGGACTGCTTCAATATCAGAACACATCGGGAAGACTTTCCACCGAGCACAGAGGGCCTGGGACTGGGCCAAGCCCCAGCTCCGAGGAGACCAAAAGGAGGACTCTAACGCTTTCCCAGGTTTTTTCTCCACAGCGAGGGATTTTTATTATTTAGCATTATTTTCCTTTTCCCATGTGTTTGTTAAATAAATAGTTTTTATCTCCTTCACTTTCCTTTGAGGAAAATTTATTTTTTCCCAAACCTGGTGGGGGAGGGGTGGTGACCTGCCTTCTCTCAGAGGATATATTTCTAAATTTGGCCAAACCGGTACAGCTGTATTGTCAGGGGAGGTTTAGACCAGTTTTAGAGATATTAAGAAGCATTTCTTTACTGAGAGGGTGGTGAAAAGGTGGAACAGGCTTCCTAGAGAGGTGGTGGATGCTCAAGCCATCAATGTTTAAGAGGCATTTGGACAATGCCCTTAACAACGTGCTTAACTTTTGGTCACCCTGAAGTGGTCTGGCTGTTGGGCAAGATGTTCCTTGTAAGTCCCCTCCAACTATTCTATTCTATTCTATTCTATTCTATTCTATTCTATTCTATTCTATTCCATTCCATTCCATTCCATCCTGTATCAAACTACTTGTAAATTTAAGTGGGTAGTGTCAACCAGATCTGCTGCAGCTACATGCAAAGAATACCAAAAGGAGACACACCTTTCCACTACAAAATATGTGGAGTGACATCCTCCAAACATGATATTCATTCTTACTTCCATGGATTATACTCTTTACTGATTCAACAGATCTGCTCAGTACAGATGTTTGACATCAGATTTTCCCTAGTCCCTTTAAAAACCAGCAACTTATTTAATTCCTAACAAATGGCAGAAACCAAGGAGTTCTGCAAGAGAGTCTCTACATCACAGCTAGTAGCTGAGCTGTTTTATCCTCACATTACTCTGGAATGGTGAGGTAAATACCATCTCATCCCAGTAACTCACTGTTTTTCATTTGGTGTCTTTGTTCTAAAATCAATCACATACTTTTGGTGATTCAAAAGTTCAAAGCTGAGCTAAGTGCAAAGCATATTATATTCCAAAGCTGTATAAGTGCCTCACTTCTGTTTGTAAGAAACAGTTATGAACATGATGTCTTTAGATGAGCTACACAGATAGATTCCATAGATAAAAGTATTTTCTAAATTGAAGTATCCATTCAAGTAATTCAGGAAGACCTGTTACTATACTCTCACTCCATACTTAAACGGTGATGAAGTCCCAGCTGCATAGTCCTGTCCTTGTCTTGAGGCACCCAATTACCTTCAGTCCTATGTACATTTGGGATTGTTCAATCGATGAAATATAATCAAATGCCTAAGCACAGCAGAAAAGCCCCTGATGTGGGTCTACACCAGTGAATTACATTTCATAAATTGTTATCCTCTGTAAGTATTTAGCACAAAAGCACACAAAAGAAAAAAAAAAAGATGAAAAAAGAAAAAAAAAAAGATGAAAAAAGAAAACGTTTCATCCATTGGTGCAATCTCCTCTCTCAGTTAGCACATCTCAGCTGGCACACAGTATCTTACTATGTCATGGTAACGTGTTCATGGACTCGCTTTCTTTAGCAAGAGCTCAGCTGCAGACCATGGATTCCAATAGACCAGTACAATCTTGTTCTATATTTTTCCACAGTGGGAAAAAATATGAGCTCACTGTTTCAGAGACTGAAAGTTTTTGTGCCGCAATACAAAATTTTAAGTAGATCCATTATATATCCCTATGGATTTAGAAAGAATGCACTTCCTTGCCTCTGGAATAATTCTTGGATGCAAAAAAAAAAAAAAAAAAAAGTCTCTCCCTCTAATCTGTCTTCCTGGCAACAAGGCCAGCCCTTTATCATTGCCCTAATGTTGTCAATTACTTTCAGTTAATGCCAGATCCCTCTCATTAATGTCAAGAAAACATAAGCTCCTCTTTTTCCCTGAATTCCCCTTACGGAGGCAAGTTTTGCCTGTAGTGGAATGTGTGCCCAAATGCAGTCAGTTGGAATTGCTACATGAGGCTGTAAACACACTGCCTGCCTAATGCTGAGAGGATGAATAAAAGAAGTTTCATCACTGTATGCCTCTTTTCTTACTCAAAGTAGGGATGAGGAATTGTGAACTTTTTTCCATTGTAAATTAACAGGCATAATAATCCTATCAGCGTTTGTATTTTTGCACTGGTAAGTGACTTCACTGAGCAGTCTGTATCTACCTTAGACAATGCACACAAAAAATAATTTAAAACAAAGCATTCGGCCAGTGCAGCATGTGTGTCTGTGCAGGGACTGGCCTGTGCCTCCACCCAGCTGTAGCAGTTCTTGCAGATCCACCCTGGCAGCCCACCACTTCACCCAAACCCCCTCCCTTACCTCACACCACCTCCAACATCTCCCAGCTGCAAATCCTTCCCACTACTCGTCAGCACCAGATTTGGCAGAAGCTTTTTTACATAAATCTGTAACAGAGAAACCCATGGTGTTGGGAGTGGGGGGGGGGGGGGGGGGGACAGTATATTTATTGCTTTTGCAGGGCAGAGGGGAAACTCAGATTATTAAAGCTCAGTTTTCACCATTGTGGAAAAAATAGGACTAAAAGAAATGGTTTTACCAAGCATTTAAGCTGCCCACCCACAGCATGTACTCAGCATGTGTATTCAGGTCAGCATACTATTTCCTATGAGTCACGTTCAGCTGTGCCTTAGCTGCATATTTTAGTCAGAGTGATCTTAGCTGAAGCTGATCTGTGCTGTGAGAAGGCTGGCAGTGTCCAAATTTGTTCTAGTATCCTGGAATTTGCTCCTTTGAGTGTTGTGACTCATTATAATCCTACAGAATTAAACTGCTCCTGTGTACCATTCCCACTGAGCTAATGAAATAGTTAAAAACCCCATCTGTGGCACAAAACAGCAACACAATTGTTATAGAATTAATAATACAATATGGAGGTGGGTTATATAGCTCAAATCCAGCTACACCAGCATTAACTACCTGAGCATGTTGCTGAGGGAAAAAGCCAAGGCTTCTATTCATAATGCAGCTGCCTGCTTCAAGTTCCTTACTCCCCTTCTCTCAGCCAGTAGCATGACTATCAGTTTTGGGTATACAAATGTGGGGAAATAGTCACAGAGCTGCTCACAGGAGACCACTCAGCCCACAGAGGGGTGGATGCTCACCCATGCTTGCTCTGCTGCCACTGGCATCTCCCAGCCTTTGGTGGCTACTGCAGGCCATGGCTTGGGTGCCATATGTGACCCCCCAGTCTCCCCAAGCAAAGTAACCAACAACCATGTTGTGTCTTCAAGAGAAACAGAAGCTCCAACTCTAAATCCACCCAGTGAAATATCCATGTTGCCATCTTCTTCTAACCTAGCTTGTCCTGGTCCCATGAGCACTACAGAGGACTTTGTTGGAAGTTAGCTGCTTACATGAGTTTTACGGCTCCTTGAGGCTTGCCCACCCCTTTGAAAACCCAAACCCAAGGACTTCAGTACTTGTGGTGTTGCAGCAGCAAGTTGCATTGTTAAGAGATGCTTTTTGTCTCACAGCTCATAAGTACAACCTCTAATGCCTGTTAGGGTGACAGCTGCCACAGCCCCAAGGGATGAGGAAGCTCCAAAGCTTCTTCCACAATAAGCGGGGGAGAAGAATAGCCAGGAACAGCAGAAGGGAGCAGAGGGGAAGACCAAGCAGTTTACGAGATGGTTTTGTTTTCCCTGTGACCAGTGAGCTCACGCCAGTCACTGCAGGATTGAGTTCCTCATCCAGCCTTGGCTGCACACACAGAGTGGAGCAGCAGAATGGCTCCCCACACCCAGCAACTATTCCACCAGAGGCAGAAAAATTTACTGACTTTGTATTGAATGGGTAGGCTCATCACTTGGGATTACAATTAACACTGGAAGGAGATCCAAGACGTTGTAAAAGTTTAAAGGGATGCCTGTCATGTAATATTCTCTTCAACTTAAATTATATAAAAAATCTGGAGCATATGCTTAATAAATAAGAGCAGAATTAATCCCCTAGCTGTCAGCAGCAGTGCTCTGAAATGGTGACTTACATCTAATTACACTTCTGTTTAAAGCCTGGTTGCAATCAGTTAGCTTCTGCCCTGGCTCACAAAGAGAGGAACCATGGCTGTGATGTGAGATTACAAACCACTACTACAGGGGCGTTTACACTTGTGCTAAAATAGTTAAAGCTGAATGGAGTCAACACCTCCAAACTCAAGGGCAGAAATGCAAAATGAGAGCTTGCAACCAACACCCACCAGCTCTTTATGCCTGAGAAAGGGCACAGGAAAGCTTCTATCTTTAATGCTGAGTTCAGATCCATTTCCTTTTGATCCTCACTCCAGCATCCATGCTGCCACCACTAACTGGCCAGGCCATGCCACACCAGTGCAACTAAAGCCAGGTAAGAGACTTCAGAGGCTTGTTTTGGGGTTCTTCAGGGAACCTATAATGCCTCCTAATAAGCAAGATTAAGATAGGAGTAGCTACTAGACAGCATAAGCTCATACATTTTTAGGGTATTCTTAATAATGTTTTATTTCCTAAGACATTATAAGAGTGAAGCACTCTAACCACCTTATAAAATGCTTTCTGATTTTTCTTGCCTTTTTCTCCTAGATGAAAGAAACTTATGTTTCTGGCTTAATGTCTATTTCCATATCGAGGCTGATATCCAGTGTGGGATATAAGTGCATGAGTTTTATAAGCTCTGTTTCCTCAAATGCAGGTCAGTAGCAAAAGACCATATACCCCCATGCTATTTGCTAGAGTTAATATTGCTGTAAAATAAGAGAATTTTAGTCCAGGAAATACTTCCTACAGCAAGCTAGTTTAACATTTTGGGCCTACAATTTCGGACTAGTTTGTATCAACCCTCAAAATGAGGATTGGAACCAATGAGCTACTGATGAATGAAAGGAACAGTGCCTGACCAAAGAGGAATTATAAATTAAAATCAGCCTTTGTACTAAGATGTATCAACTCAACTTTGTGTTCATTCCTCTTGTTGTAAAACCCCATCTCACGGCTGACTTGGCCCGCTCTGCTCCTCTGCACACTTGGATACCCCCAGCAAAATGCATTTTTTCCAATAGGACCTGCTGAGGCCCACAGTGACTTCTCACAGTGCATGAAGTAAAGCTGGTGAGAGCAGACTCTCTCCCCAAGTCACACTAGACTACATTAAAGCTTATACTTATATTGAAAAACCTGTCTTATGATTTCCATCAAAAATGTTTTTTATTAAATTCCCTCTAGACACAACTGATTGGTACTTTTAATAATATATTCAGGTTTTCTCCCATCAATCATCAACCAAATTGTTCTTTCTTTTTTTTTCTTCCATTATTACTGAAATATTAGCTCCACCATGCAGCACTAATTAGGAAGGAGGATTGATTGAAAAGGCAGCATTTCACTGAACAATTGTTATTCCATTTTTTTGCCAGGTTAAGGCAGGCTTCTGCCATTATTTTTACATAACCTAGCCCTTAGAGATAGAAGCAACATCCTGCAGAGAGCAGAAACTACTTGCTTAGGAATACATCTATAAACCTGACAAGAATCAGCGTCCAGAGACTGCTCCAACTCCAGTCTGCAGTCTCTAAAGTTTTCAGCTGAAGTACAGTGAAAATGAGTTTCTGCAGTGCTGGATCCTAACCAGAGAGAAGAGTGGATACTGCAGGATTTCAGTCAGGAATCTTCAACAAAAAGCAGCAACAAAAAAAACCTCCCTTGCTTTTATTTGATAGAAGAGTCTGTAGGAGCTGTCTGTGTGAGGAGGGTAAGAAACTTGTTATTTTTCCTGGCATTGGGAGTGCAAATAAAAGCTTCCAGCAGGCAGTTTTGCTAATAGGGATTGATTTAATGTTAGAAGTGGTCTCTGTTCCATCCTGGGGATGCAAGCTGGGGAGGGGTCGCCCATTGCAGCTGAACTCATCTCTTAACCAAGTGAGTGCAGAAAGGATAACCTAAGGGGCTCAGACTAGGCACAGACACCCAGAACCTTCCCTCTCCCTCAAAAGTGAGAAAGTTGCAGCTGAAATCTGAACCTGTGGCCAGAAATGACACAGCAGCAGTGTCTTTGTAACTGATTGAAGTAACCCTGGAAGTGACATGCCCACTCCTTGGTATGTGCCATTATGCTTTTACAATATTCGTTAGAAAGAGGCCCAAATTACAAAACATGGATATCAATTTGGCTTGTCCAGTGGGTCAGGACCTAGACGTACCACTAGCTTGAGAAGATGAAGTTAGACAACATAAATTCCTGGGCAGGATTTGCCTTCACTTCAAGGCATCTGAACTTGGAGCTGGTTGGGAGGAGGGCTGAGGCATGAAAGAGTGATTTCCCTATGAAATAGCTCCTGACAAACATAGAGGTGGCCAGAGGAGCAGCTCCTGCTACAGGAGAATCCAGCAGCCTCTTCTGAAGTGGAGGGGAACTGAAGGAGGAAGAAGAAATAGATCTTTCTGGGAAATTAGGTGAGTTCATGAGGACATCTTTAATTATTTCATGAGGTCAGGGAGCTGAAGGAGTAGCCAGCTTAGATCAGTAACTCCAATAAACTGTACTCAGTCCTAACAGCATCCTGAAAAATCTCTCACAGGTCTCTTCCCTTGAGTCAGTGGGTCTTCACAAAGAAAGAGAAGCCCGAGCACTTCTAGTAGCTTTATTTCAGGGTTTAGCCCAGGCATGACTGCATAGCAGCTTATTGTTTGTTCAACAGCACAGCAGGAATTTCTTTCCAACAGAAAGCAGGTAGCTGGAATCCAGGAGACAACCAGAGATATTCTAAATACATAGGAAGAGGGTAAATAGAAAGACTGGAAATTTTGCCCGAAACTATGGTTAAAAGGAGCAGATATGCTGTCCTCTGTGCATGTCCACTGCTGAAACCACAGCAGCCCAATTTCCAACAAGGCTTTCATAACACTATCACAATACTTAACTATTGATAGAAGCAACTGCTATCTGGATGGATGGGAAAGTAGCACAACACGGATGATTTCACTGATCTTGAGAAAAGGTGTGAAAATTAATTTCATCAGGGTCAAGGAAGAGCATCTTTTCAAGCCTCTCCTTATTTCTCCACTTCCTAAAAGCAGGTTCCTTGGTCTCACTTCCTTCATGAGTCTTCTTTCCATCTCAGACCAAACCAAACAAAACCAAACAAAACCACACTCAACTCTTGCTGGCTCATGCCACCAGAGACGAGCAGAGGAATTGAGGCAGTTTTTGTGTCCCTTAGGGATGAGCTCTGAGTCTGCCTGTAGGCAGTAAAGAGAAGGATGCTTCATTCAGTTTTCCACCTTTGGAAGAATTTTAAAAACTGCTGAGATCACAATTTGCCATCATTTGACATTGCTCCCACTGTCTTCAATGCATCCTGGTTCAGGTCTCCAGTGAATTGAAGATTCTGTGCCATTTCTCTCCAAACCCCAACATCTCTCCCCCAAGGCAGGTAGTACTTCCCAGAGCTGTTTCCTTGTCTTTCTCAAGGAATCCCAGCACATTAGCTCCACCTCTCTGCAAGGCTCCTCAAGAAAGTTCTTTTGTATAAAACATTGGCCCCGATAACTGCAAATGAAAGACAAATTCAGCAGATAAATGAGCTGGATATTATTTTATTGTAATTTAAACAATCATTTTTGAAGTGTGTAAGATTATATAGAACCTGTAATCAGAGCCAAGAGATGTCACTGAATAATACATGACATGATATAAATTAAGGAAAGAATGATTATATGTAATAAAAAGAATAAGAAATATCTTCTTGCAGGAAGGATAGGAACCACATTATTGCTGAGCAGAGAGTGATAAAAATCATCTCCTTATGAATAAAGCAATGGGAAAAAGAAATGCCAGAGAGAATGGAAACGACCAAGGAAGGCTTGGCCAGGACTTAGTAAGCAAAGCCAGGGGCTTATAACTCTTCCCAACAGAGCAGTGCAGTGATGCTCACAAATAATTTATTCCACAACAAATGAATAAACTATTGATGAGCATTTTTTTGTTTTTCAAAGGGTTTTACTTCCTACAACTTCTTGGCTGATAAAAAAACCTGGCATAATGATAAGCTGAGTCGTGTATAGAAAGGGAATTGTGAGCCAGCAGGAGAGCAGCTTCCCCTGTGCTGGAATTACCCTGTGTGAGGGGTCCTGGCACAGAGCACAAAAGCCTCACCAGGCCTGGTGTTGTGCTCACAGACACCACTGTTCCACCCACAGATTTACCTCATTCGGAGTCAGCTGATGGGTTAAAAGTGCATTCATTCCATGGCAATTCAGGCCTCCACTATCTCCTGTATTGAATAGCTATATAATAAAAGAAATTGCCTGTGTCCAACCACCCACTGTAGGCTAATCACTCAAGACAGGATCATCAGCCACTGGGGTGTGATGATACCTCTAAGAATGTGGCAGCCTGGCAGCATCAACACTCAGAAGCTTCTAGCTTGTAACTTGCCTGTCCCTCAAAAGCTTGTATCCCCAAAGAAAGTATGAGACACCATAACTTGTACCCTTAAACCAGAAGTAGCGATGGTTGAATAGAAGTTCATACAGAGTTGAACGACTTTCCACCCAGCTTAGAGGAAAAAGATGAGAAACATAAAGATATGCCATGCTGAGGACAGAGCAGCAACATAACTGTGCCTCCTGTCCTGTGGTCTGAACCTCCACTGCCTTGCAGAATGTAAAACAAGGTGGTGCCCATACTCCAGCCAAAAATTCTGCCACAAAGGTGAATGGCAGGGTACAAAGGGGTGTTTTCTACAAAATGTAGTGACCACCCATAGTGTGAGGTGGCACAGAATCAGACCTTCATCTGCTGGGCTTGAGAACTTTCACTGGAAATCAGACAAAATTAAGCCCCTGTTAAAGACAAACCATGATGTTTCCAGGATAGGTCTATAGATAAAGATGTGCTTTCAGCTTGAGAATGAGCAAAGTGCAAAAATCACTTTTGCATTCAGTCTAATTATCTTCTTAAATCTACGCACTGTAATGATCCTCCTATCCCGTAATATGCCAGCCCTTCACAAGTATTTCAGCATAGGTACAACACCCTTTCAATTGCTTTCTTTCTTTGCAGCCAGCAGGAGAAAATAACCTTATTAGGTTGCAGCTTGGGCTGGGAGTAGGAGGCAAAAGGGCTGCAGTGCTCACTGAAGAAAAGCTGGTCAGCAGCTGGCATCGAGCAGGGCTCCCAGCTCTGCTGCCTGGGTGGAGCTGCAAGTTCCCCAGATCCCAAAATACAGCATTTTGCAATAAGCAAAGGGTTTTTTGGTTGGGGTTTTTTCAGTGCTGTGACTTCTGAAGAGAGAGAAATGCCCCGTTAATCAGGAAAGAAATTATGTTACCACAGCAATTTAGCATGCAGGATTGATTTCTAAATGAAAAAGATACGCAGTCTAAACATCATTTCTAGTCATTTTATGTACAATACATATCTCTCCATACTGTCTTCATTATAAAATACTAGTTCTTTCAACTTCTACAGCTGCTGTCCCTGATGGCTGCATATCCATTTTTCCTCCATTATCTGTTTACAGTGTAACATGTCCAGAGGACTCTCTCATAATGATGGGGTACTTTTCCAATTAATAAAAGAAAAAATTGGCATTAACACCTGCACCTTGCTTCATATATTCATCATGTCTCTAGAGTCTGCTGTGGTCTCCCTTGGCACCTATGAGTTTGGGGTTAGTTTTCCAGCTGCTCTCACCTTCTTGGGGCAGCCATTGTAAAACCCTCCCAGTTTGCGCTGGTGTGAAAAGGGTAATGGATAGTTTTTGGTGGATGAAACTTCAGACAGAGTTTATAGTTTATTATTTTGGACAGAAATTATAGTTTACTGTTTGTTACAGAGTACTCTAGACAAAATTTTTTCTGACCAAAAATAATCATCTTCATTAGAAAATTCTATTCTATTTAGAAAATTGAATTCTATGAAGGTGATGTTGTATATCCAAGAAAGAATTTCTAGCAAAAAAAAAAAAAGCTTTTTTGCCTACTTCAAGTGACGACTTGCAATCTTAAACCTTACAGTCACAGAAATGCATGAGCTCAGACAAGTACCTTGTAAATTCTACTTCTTCTGAGGTGACTGAAACTTTCATTTAAAAGATATGAAGAAAGCTTGGAAATTGTCTTTTCTGACTAGCAGTATTTACAGATCTTTTTTTAAACTCTATCTGTTTTTTCATGGTTGGCTTGTAAGTTAGGAACATTGAGAATGCCTTGGTGAGTAATAAATATTAATGCAAATATTAATTTATTTAAGTTGAAAGACTCAGTGTCATATCATGCCTAAAGAGACCCATTAACCACTACTTGAAATTTTTAATCTTTTTAAATACCCATGATCTTGATAACCCTCTCCTGATTTTCTCCATCTCTACTTGATAAACATTTTGGATAATATTCTGTTAATAAAGCGCAGTATATCAAAGAGAGAAAAAAACAAGTTTAACAGGTGAATTATCCTTCTGAATTTTCTTTTGCACTTACCTGGTCTCTTTCAGCAGAGATCTCAAAATATTTTATAAGAGCATATTGAGTGATAGATAAATTACACCTAATAACACCCCAGGAGGTAGTACAGTTAGATAAACAGAAACATAGAAAATTTAATGTCAAAGGTCAAATAAAAAGTGATTTGTAAAACCAGGGCAAGCACCTAAGGCGTCCTAACTATGGTCGCTGCAATTTGCTCCATGAAATATGTCAAGCCTGATTTGCAACTTTCTTCATCCTTGTGTAATTATTTAGTGCAGTACAAGACAAGTGCCAAATCAAAATAGCACAGGTATGAAAGCATGAACAGGGGAGAAGACAACGCAGAATCCCTAAATTCTTGCCCATCGTGACCGACTTGTCTCTGGTTCATTAACTCTCTTGTTTACCTACCAACATAAGTGGTAAATGTTGTAGTGCTCTGTTGACAAAAGGGTTGGCTAGTTATCATTTTGCTGATGGATGACTCCGCAGCAAATTAAATCATTATAGGTGTACTCTAGGTGCATACCACTTTTTCCTTCTGGTTTTTCAGCAATGACATGTAGGTAGAATTAGAATTCAGATTTTTTTTTTTAATGTGTTGTATATGGGGGCTAAAATCTGGGTCTTCAATTTAACAGAATTCTCTTAAACATAGGTTTATATCACATACATAGATATTTTAACATCTTGTTGCATAGGAGTCACTTGAGACTTGTTTCATGACAGACTATTAAATGCAACTTAGTTTGAACAAATTATAGAAAGAGTAAAGTAACATTAAAATACTTCTCACTGAAGTACAAAGTTACTTATTTAGCAAACTGCTTCTCATAACATTATCCCTTCTTGTTACCAGCCAACACTTCAGAACACACTCATTCTCAGTAGCAACTAGTAATTTGTATTAAAGCATTTGAGAGATTAAGAGACAGTCATTAGACCCACTGTATTTTGGATTCATCCTACCTAGAAATGAACTAGAAGTTTTATATTGGAAAGATATTTTAGTGGCTAATGGAGATCCTACATAATAAAGCACTGGTGGGGATGAGGATATCTGATGATACTTTTTGTCTTCACTAACCACAAAAACTTTTAACTCTACTCCAGTTCAGATGTAAATATTTTATTTTGACACAAAATGCTTATGTTTTGAAGCAGTTTGGTTGGGTTTCACTGTAATGGTATGTTCCCCTGCTGTGAGCCTTTGGTCCATGCCCACCTTTGGTTGGGACATTTTCCCTGAGCAGTCTCACCTCCCCTGTTACAAAACAGCCTTTTCCCACTACTTGCAGGACCTACATTTGGCTCCAGCTGGGGTAAAGAATGACAGTAACATTTTCAACAGCCTAAAAAATTTAGAAAAAATGTAATTCAGAAACTGTATTTATGCCCATTTCATTGTTTTCCTATGAGAATTTATTTTTTAAAATGTTGATAATTTGTCTTTTTTCCTTGACAGGATAAAAGCCAATGTTAGGAAAAAACCTTAAATTTTCATCAAGATCTAACCTGATGTCTCCCAAACATGAAATCAAAAAAGAAAGACAAATTATTCCTTAAAAAAAAAAAAAAAAAAAAGGAACTAACATGCAAAACAAAGCAGGCATTTTCTAAAATCACAAAACCAGAAAAGACACTGCAAGTAACTTTTAAATTAACAGCAATGCTAGTTCATTCTGCTGAATATGATATTAAAAAATCTGTTTTAAAACATAAATGGTAAGATACCAGGCCAAGTGTTTTTTATAATGATTCTTTGACTAAAGTGCTTTTCGTGGTACTGTCCATCCAAAGACCTCACAGCAATTTTCCAGCACTGATGCGCTAACTCCCCTGACATTGACAAATACACTGCTGTTCTCTTTAGCAGTTATGGGAGATGAGTCACAGAATATAAAGTCTCTCACAGGAGGCTTTACAAGCAGCCAAAGTTTTCTAGGTGTGTTCTGCAACTCAACAAGCAGGCAATTTCCTGCACCCTGTGGGTGCCAGGTTCAAAATCCTCAGCTGTACCTTCAGCAGTGTGGGTCCCGCACAGCTCTCCTTGCCCCTCTGTGACATGGACATTTTCTGCAGCCCCCATCACCACTGCCTTGTCAACACCTCCAACCTAAATATCCTTAATTTTTCCTCTATAAAGTATGCCTGGATACCGTTCTAGAAAGGTCTAGATGGAGCATTTTATGCACTCTACTTGAAAGCCACCCTCAGCTGCAGACCTACCCTAGGACACCTGACTGTTGTGTCCCTACACCTGGTGCCTCTTCCCAAGCTCTTGTGTTTTGCTTCACATGCTCCTTAATATTCATTTCACTCCCAAAGCATTTCCCTCACCTCACTCCAGTTCCCACCCAAATTGTCTGGAGAAGGGGTGGGTGGGTAAAGACAGGAGGAAGAAGAAAGTTGCAATTAAATGGACCCCAAGATACATTCATGCTACAGTGAGAAATGATGTTATCCTTGCTTTCCCCACCTTCCTTCCTCTCCTCCCTCACATCTACTTGCCTGCTTATGATCTTTTTTTCTCCCACAAAGATTTGATAATCCTTTCACAGGACAAGAAGAGGGACCATATCTGGCAGGAGTGAGTGGTGCAGGGGCTCACAGTCCTCTCCCCAGCCCCAGGACAGGGCTGCTCCCCCTGTGCCCTGCCCAGGCTCCTCCCCAGGCAGGGTTGCACCTTTACTCCTGTTCATCAGATGTGTGTTTGGAAGCACAAGGAAAAAATAACAAGCTAAAGAGGAAGCAAGTCCCTCAGCTTGGCTCAAGTGCAGTTTTCAATGTTTAACCTTCTAAAATGGCATTAGGATTGCACCACAATTAGTTTTTAATATATCACTGCCTGAATCAATGTATCTTTGTTCCAAGTATTATATTTGCTGTAGAAATCATCTTATGATGACCTGCCACTGCAGAATTACACATCTGAAATATGTTCCAGGATTAATTAATTTATTAGTTATCATAAAATATCAACGTCAACTATTTTCATCATGCCGTCAACTGCGTGTGTACACAAGCTAGGGAGTACACACACCTTGTCTGAGGTAACACTGGTTTGCATAAATCACAATTAGGCAATGATCACAGTGAATAATAACCAGAATTAACAGTACAGCACATTCATCTTAGGGAAGATGAGAGTGACCAGGGTGAGAAAAAGACTCCAAGATCAAAAGACTCTGCTTGTCTTGGCAGCAGAGGCTGGCAGATGAGAAATACAATGAACCCAAAAGGCACAAGTGACTAAATTTACCACTGGTTCTTATAAGAAATGTATGATCAGGAAAACTCCATTGGAGATGTGTTTGAAGCATGTGAGGAAATGGGGAGAGGAAAAGCCTCACACTAGGTGAATCTTCCTGGGCCATGCCTTGTTTTCCACAAAGGCAACTAGAAGTGTTGGAATTGAGCTGTGGAACAGCGCTTCATACCAGAAAAACATACAGCAAAACAATGTTTCTTCCCCCCTTACTGAAAAGAAGCTACAAACCAGAGTTCCTCCTCAAGGCTTCCTAGCAGGGCAGTGGGAGCTCCTTTTCTCCTGCTCAGTTTAGCAAAACCATGCAGGAAAGGGAGGTGATAATCCCCTGGCGACATTTCACTTAACACTTCTCTGGGAGGCAATAATTCCTGTGTGCCACAGGAACCAGAGTAATGGAAGCAGGATCTGTCTCAGAGAAGTGTGTTAACATACTTGCAGCACATAAAGGACATTATTATGAGCTTAATCCAAGTTTTGATGAAAGCACTGTAAAGTTCTTATAAGGCCTTTGTGACATTAGGCACTTTCACTTCAGAGATGGTGCTGTTCGGCAACCCTAAACACTGAGAAGCTCCAAACAAAAGGAAACCCAGGCTTGACCCAGGGACCAGATATACAGATGGATTCCACACACTGAGGGTAAGTGAGCCACATCCTCTACCCCTTACCTGCAAGGTGAGGACAACAGTTCTGGCTCCAGTAAATAAGCAAATTCATAAGCATGTAGACACAAACCCAAAAGTAATAAAGGGTCACACTGGAACTTTTCTAAATTAGGGCTATATGATGAATTTCAGTTCCTAATTCACAAGAGAAGGCTGGGAGCATAAAAACTGGGGAACTGACCCCTATCCCTTCCTTTTTTGGACAATTTATTTCCTCCCTAGACATCTCTTGGCTCATCCACCTTGTAGGCACAGGTTTTCTTCATCTTCTTTGTACACCTAATATCAAGTTTTCTTCCAAGCTGGTTTCTCTTCACTGTCAGTAACAGCAGTGCTTATTGCAGCCCTCATGCTAACATATCCTTACACATTTTTAAGGGCTGTTGTGGACTAAGACATGTTTCATGAAGAGATGGAGAAAATAAGAGAGAGAGCAGGAAAATGGGCTAACCAGAGCTGAAAGTGTTAGGATATCAATACGAAAATGTATCTGTAAATTACGGCCTTTGCTATTTTTAGCTATCATTTCAGAAACAGCAATAATGATGGATACCACCTTTGTACCTCAACTCCTCAATGGTAACTTGTCCTTGAGACTTTGCCACTGCTGCATGAATAGGAGATTCTCCCGAAGCAGACAAGGAAAGCAGAGCAGCTCTGCATGGGACTGTGCCCAGTGATTTAGCTGCAGAGCTGCCACTCATTTTGCCATGTTGCTGTAGAGAAGCTAATTAGCCCCACTGAGAGTCAAGCTTTATTAGCCTCAGTGCATGTTTGTTAACCTTGTCTCACCATCAGGGACAACAATTGGCCAGCACAGGACAAGGGTCTTTGCACCAGACGCCTGCACACAGACATGCCACATGTTCTGGGTCTGTCCCTGGTGCAGTATGCTGCCCCAGTATCCCCAGTGCCGTGGCCAGGTGGGGAAAGTGGGGGCATGATTCACCCTGATCCCCACTTCTTTCCCACTGCTTCTCCCACATGCAAGCATAGGAGAGGGCTTGCACCAGTTCAGCAGAAACAACATTCTGCCCCACAGCTGCTGCTCACCCTAGGAGTAACCATATACACCTCTATTACAACAGCAACTTCAACTTTGGAACTAAGCTGGTACTCACTTTCAGTAAACACTGTCACCACATATTTGGCACCTACATTCCTGTTGCTCCAACTGCACTTTAGACCCAAAGTGCCTGCCTACTACAAGCAGGACTGAGGATACCCGGTGATGGACCATGCCTTGAGGCACCTGGGCCTGAACCTGCCTCTCAACACAGGATGCAGGAGACTACATGCCCATGGCAAGGCACCAAAGGTGCTCAAGCTTGTGGAAGTGCTCAGGGGCTGCAACTGCCATGTTCCAGAGCAAATAAGGAATGTGTATGTGCATGGAGAGTAGGTCGGACGATGGCTTTAGGCTCTCACCCTACAAAGGGAGGAAAGAAAATAATATCCTTAATCTGAAGAGAAGAAAATAAGGGAAACCATTTGGTCAGGACCACACAGAATCACCAGGCCAGAGATAGGAATCCTTTTGGTTACTACTGAGAATATGAATTAAGGTTGCGCATCATCTTTAACAGAAATGTATCAGATGACCCAGGGCATTGGGATTTGGCCTTTTGGCTGCACCCCATGAGCTCATTTCACTTGTGGAGCATTTCTGGAGTCCATTGCCCTTCTGTAATGAAACAGCTACACAGATCAGGACCTGGGCACAAAATGCTCTCCATGGCACCCTAAGCCTCCAGGTCTGCCCATGGCCTGCCTGCTCCAGCCATCCCTGGGCTCGAATGAGCACATCTCTGCAATGATCCTGAGAGGCACACACTGTCTCTATGGCAATGAGAGACAGGAAGAGCCTGGGAAAGATGCTGCAGAAAGGACTGTCTGGCACCAGGAGGAGACAGCAGAATGTGCAGAAGACCAGAGGAAAACATTCCCTGCAGGCTTAGGAAAGTGATGTGGCCATTGGATGACAATAAGGGACCCACAGGAAGATACAAATAAGTGTCAGTTTGCTTCAAGTCAGGTTTTCCTTACCATCAATATTTGCATTACCTTTTATTTATAATGGATTAAATTTTAACTACACAGTACTGTAAAAAGTGCTTACTGCACACCACCCAGCTCGAACTTCATCAGGCTCCTGAAAACTGTGAAATGTAACCTTTTCAGCTTTCTAGTGCAGAACTGCACTGCCTGTTATGTACTTTGTTGCAGCACAGGAAGGGGTATTATGAAATAACAAGTACTGCATAAGAGTACTTTCAGGTGCTCTCTGTATTTGTGTCAGGCTTTTCCCTCTTTGGAAGAACTGCAGTTAAAAGGCATTACATTAGCATAAAAACCATATTTAACTAAAAACATACCTACTATTATAACTGATGATTCAGAACAGAAAAGGAAAGTAAGACTTCTAATTCCACTTTTCCTATTTATTGTTTGTTTCCTTTTCAACACTTCATTCAGACAAGTGCAATGAAATGGCCTTGCCAGGTTCAGCCTCTGTTTATAGCTACCCTTCAGTTCTCAGTACTAGTGCCTTCTTGCCTCATATACAGGAACAAGAGAAGTATGTTTTAAAATGTACGTTTTAATTTTGTCAGGATTTGACGTGTCACTAGAGAAAGTGCAATAAAAGTCTACAAGCTTCTGCTTCTGCTATAAACTACTGATCATGATCAAGACAATATGACAGGGATTATTAGTCACATTAATTGTTACAATTCATATTCACAAATTGGTTTTAATCCTCCATGTACCTATTTGCTTTCAAAATCCAATCAAAACAGAAAGGTCAATTTTCTACTTAAATCCCTAAAAAGAAGTTACCTACAAAAGCTGCTGCACTTCATCTCTCTGAATTCAGGGGGCAGATTATGGAATGGGGCAAATTTTTACCTGTGCCAAGTAAATTAAGAAGCAGTATAGCATGTATTTGCAGGCTTATTCACCTGTGCTGTATCCCCACCGCATGCTCTTTCACAGCCACCTATTCCCTATGAGTGGGTAGGAGTGAGGGAGAAAGTGAGAAGGATGAAATATTGGGACAAGAATCCTGAAGTCACTGAAGAAATCAATATATCAGTAATATATTCAAGTTTCATATGTATGTGTAAACAAAAGATCAGGACTTACATATAATTCTGCATGTGGTATATGGGACCTCTTCCGAAACAACTCTCTGAGACATATATTGCTGCCCTACTGCTGTGTTTTTCAAAACCCACATCTTTTCTAGAAGAGAAAATGTCTGCACCTAGCAGATTCTAACTTTGTGTGGGTGTGTAACCGACTTGGTTACCAAAGAAACTAGTTCATGTTCTACACCACTGAAAACTAATATTACTATTAGAATAAATAATTGGATGGAGAGGAAGGGAGGGGGGAAAAAAAAAAAAAAAAGAGAGAGAGAGAGAATTACTGCACTGCAGATTTGTAACAACCAATTAATGGCCAGGGAGAGAAATGCCATAGCCTCTGTCACAAAATTTTCAGTCTACCTACACCGACCAAACAAGCCTTTGCTTTCAATACAAGTGTTTCAAACCCAAGCCTACACTGCTGTGTTCACGCACCACTGCACTGCCTACACGACGCGTTTTCTGCATAAGTGAAGGAAAGTTGCAGACATCTTGTCCTGTTGCCAAGACACTCTGACACTTGCTCAGAGACACTCTGCTGCTGCCGCTGCTGCTCAGGAATCCTCTGACTCCCTGCGTTCCTGTGCCGCACCTGGGCACTCCCCGGCTGCTCACACCTTCTGCTTTGCTTTTCCATAGCATTGGATTTGCCTTTCTTCTCTGCAGCAGCATCCACCTGTATATGTGGAAGGTGAACAAAACCCCAAAGAGCAGAACCGGATCATTTCTTTGGGGCAGAAATACTGTATTACTTCATGCTCGCTATGCTGGCAGGGTAACACCCATATGCTTAACGCAGCCTCGCGCCAGCACCACCAGCTGCTTTTTCAGGGATTTTTGGCTGGTTTTCCCAAAGTGCCACACCAGTGCTCTGGGTCGCTGCCCGTGTTCGGCGGCCGCTCCTGCGCGGTGCCGCGTCCCGGCGGGGCGAGGCGGGCGCGCCCGGCAGCGCTGCCCGACACCGCCGCCCCGCGGCCCCGCCGCCTCCGCGGGCCGCCCGGAGCGCCGGGAGCCGCCCGGAGCCGCCGGGAGCCGCCCGGAGCCGCCGGGAGCCGCCCGGAGCCGCCCGGAGCCGCCCGGAGCCGCCGGGAGCCGCCGGGAGCTGCCCGCGCCTCCCTTCCCGCAGCCCCGTCCCGCCTTCCCCTCTCCTCCCGCGGGCGAACGCGCGGGGTGCGGGGAAGGCGGCGGAGGAGATGGTGGGAACCCACAGCGGGTCTGAGGGGAAAAGGGAAACTGAGGACAGAGTAAAGGAGAGCAAGGAAGAGCGGAAAACGCGGGATCTGATGTGGACGCAGGATACAACTGCGCCTTGTGCAGCAGCCCGGCAGAGGCGGGGATGTGGCCCCGCCACACGGCCAGGATTTGGCCGAGCGCGGCCCCAGAGACCCAGCGAGCCCTTTGGGAGGCTCTTTCCAAGAACTGCAGGCAAGGGGACCCCCACAACATCGCAGTCAGTGTGAATGGAAGGCGCTGTTTTCCTTGCAAGAACTAATCGGCTCTTTTTTTTTTTCCCCAGGTAATCCTCTGTTTACAGTCTGTGGCTGATGCATCAGCGAGCTGGTGGCATCCCCAAAGAACGCTGAAAGCAGCAGAGACTCAGCAACGGGAAATGGGAAAAAATTATAAAGCTTTACCAAGAGACGCTGGAGCTTAGCAGTCACTCTCGACTCTGAACTCCACCTTACCGAAGGTGTCCCTTTTTCATTACCTTTTTTCTCACATCTGTGAGTTTGATCGTGCCAAAGCCCGGCCACTCTTCATATTTGTACTCCCTTTCCTCTATCAAGCTGCAGCCAGTTTCACCTTTGTCCAGGCCATTCCATGCCACCTGGACCTCTGGCTACAGATCAGTGACCCAGGGATTAGTGTGACTTATCTTGATTTTCTCTTTTGCTCAGAGGATCTCCCAGCCCTGACAAGAAGACAGATAACAAATTTCAGAAGCCAAAGTTGAGTTCACCCACCTTACTGCAGCTGTTCTCCACTCAAGCCCTTTCCTCCCATACTTTTACCCAGACAAAACCATGTTTCCCAGCTCTCAAATACCAGAGTCCTCAGGCAGTCAGACATAGCAATGAGAGGCAAGGACAAAGTCTGATGTGCGAGAAGGTGTACAGCTACGTAACTCATCAGTCTTTCCTTTAAATGGTCTTTTGTCTCGTTCCAGTCACAGCTACATTCCAGCACCTACAGCAAATGACGAAGGGTCTGGCCTCCAGGGAACAGACTCATTCCATATGCAACTCTGACTCCTTCCTTAATTGATCCTGGACACCTAAAAAGGAATGGCTTAATCCTAAAAAAAGCTAATGTGTCAGCATGTAAGTAAAATGTATGTTCACACTGAGGCCAAATTAATATTTTGGCACCTGAAATTAGGTGTTTCTGAACATTTCAGTGCCTGACTGTGCAACATGAATGCTCTTTAATACATACCTGTATATAAATTCTGGAAATGGGGCTGGGGGAGAAGTGGGGGAGGGGGGGCAGATGTCTCTAAAGCAAATGGCTTCCCATCCCCCACGTGAGTTCCTGAATGCATTATTGTCTCAGAGGACCCACTGACAGATCTGAAGCCTTAATATACAGACTTTGACCTCACAAGCCAAGAAGGAAACTTTTCAAGGGAGAATAAAACACTATCTTTACTGTGATTGTCACTACTCTTCTCTGGCAACAGAAGCGACACAGAAATACAAAGAGGGGTGACGTATGGTGATGGAGAAAGACAATTCTCCCTGTTCATTTTCCACTCCTGTAAGTAATGTGTTCCTCAAAACCAGGATTCATCCTCTCACTGTTATATCCTACCCGCTGGTTCCAGTTCCCCTCTACACCATTATTCTCCATCAGCTGCCTAAGATTTCTGTATCTTCATCCACCTCTCTTCCTCTCTATTTCAGTCAGGCTAATCCACCTTCCATCATATCAGAGAAGGATGCATTAAAAAAAAAAAAAACAAACAGGAAAACAATCTCCTTGAACTTAGCAGAATTGCCAGGGACCAGAGCAGCCCCTGGCTTCCAAAAAAAGCAATTACAAAGCCCCAAACTGAGCATGCTAAATACAGTGCTGTTTAAGCAGCCATCTCTTAGGAACCATCTGCTAAGCATGTGCAAATAGTGACTTTGGAGATTATTTTGATTTACCAAATTTTGGAAGAATTTTACAGGAACAGCAAGAGAAGGCTCTAAGTACTATTCTGACATAGGTTTTACAGAATAATGACATACTGATTTTAGTTTTAGGAATAACATTCATCTCCCATGAACCAAAATGTAAGCTTGCAGCAACCTTGAGGGGAAAAAATTACTCTTAATGATTTCCTCAAATGTACAGTAAATTTCATTGAAATATAGAACAGGCTTTCCTTGTATGATATTCCCATGCAGTCAAAAAAAAGCATGTGCCTTCAGGTGCAAAGCCAAACTCAATTAGTATTTTACACAAACCAGAATATACCCTGAATTCTGATCAGAGGCAGGCTGATGATTCATACTGCCATGGTCTGCACATTCGGATTTGCAAGAAAAGCCAGTGTACAGCTTGATAAGGGGTTTTGATCCAAAAATAGGCACAGATGTGATTTTAAACATTTGCCTGAGAAAATTAGGTTTAGACACTCTGCTTTAATTGTGTGTCATCTAATGCTGATGGGCACTTACCCGGGTAGAACACCAGCTCCTCGATTAAAATGTAAAGCAACATGTAACATTTACAGTAATGTAATTCTGTATTCATGAGCAGAAAGCACTGCTTGGAATGCAGCTTTCATCGAAAGCAAACCCAAAAACCCTATAAAGATCAAATGTACATCATACAGTAGGATAATTCCCTGCCTTTTTATCTCAGAAACATCAGGAACAATCGGAAAATCAAGCCAGTCCTATGAAAAGCATGTAAGAGAAAAAGGTATCTGATGTTTTCTTATTTTGAATACACATCTGCTTAATTATCTGATGGTTCTGAACTGAAAATGTATGCCTTGAGAATAACTGACCTCTCTCAAAGGCTGTATGCATTTCACCTGCTCATAAAAGGTACACCTGTGACTTACTGATGTGGGTTTCTTCCAGCACTGTACATTCCATGCTTTGTCATGAGAGACTTTTAGTACTTAAAAATAAAAACAGGCAGACTGTGGTCTTACCCTAAATACAGTACTCAGAGAAACCTTCTCCTACTGTCCTGCATATTCTTTAAATAGCAGTGTGGGGTAAGCAAGTAACGAGACATTTTAGGAGCTATTTAAATATGGTTGTGGTACATTTTCAGTGAACACGTGTTAACGTAAGGGGTGTATGAATGGCAAATCCCTTGCTTTATAATAACCTGGCTGTTTTGTTTTGTTTGCTGTTTTGCTTCTTAAAGGTCCCAAGAAGCTCCTCTTTTATTTTCTCCTGATTATAGCCAGTTCCTGGCTTTATTCATGGGTATTTACAGCAATGCAGGGGAAAGATATGTTTGTGACAGACAGAAAGGACAGTAGCAGCTCAAGGTACAGCAGCACAGAGGTACATCCAAACTGCTGACAAACACATCCCTGGTGCAATTTTCTGGTATTTGTTGAGAAAGCACGGGTGCAGGGCTGTAACAATGGCTATCTGGGATCCATATTTGTGGGAAGTTGAAAATGGGCTGGTTAAAGAGTAGGTAAAACTCACTTCCCCTTTATGATTCATTATATTACTTGGCTCACGTCAACATTTAAAAACAGTTGATAAAACATAACAAAGTATAATGTTAAGAATGATCTTACAGTAAAGGTTCTCTGGTCTGAATAAAACTCTGCACTGGTTTATCATACTGTATTTCCTAAATGCTGTTATACTGTTGATCATGGTCATTCCACTCCCTGTAAAAGGCAGGGGGTTTTTTTATCATCCTAGTTTTAAAGATAGGGAAACTGAGGCAAGGAGAGAATAAAAGTGAATTCCTTACAGCAACACAGCAGTTGTAGAACCTGATTCCTGCAGTTTTCAGTCCTTGGTCTGTCATCTGTGCTGCAGCCTATAAATGATGCCAAACCCCTGTGATATTGTCTAAAATCTACTCAGTCTGATACCAGTCCATAAAGACATACTGAAGGACTGAAGAAAAATTATAGGGTTTTTTAAAATGTCCTTTACTGAAGGTCTCTTACTTTATAGCCAACAACACTGTCAATATGACTCAATATGCAATCTAGATGCAGGTGGAAGAATGTGACAGAGCAGTATGAAGACAATTCTGAGTCAGTGTGCTGTCCCAAAGCTGTACATCTGTAATATACATTTAGATAATTGTTTTTACTAACAACTTTAGAGACACAAAGCCTAGCCAAAGGCTGTAAAGGGGATGTAAGTCTGACTACGAAGAAGTAAAGCAGGGGAGAAATAGGTTGATCAGCCCCATCTACACAGCTTGACTACTCTGCCAGGGACTTCATCAAACCCACATTTTCTCTTGAAAGAGAAAGTAGGTGAGCTAGGTAGGAGCTGTTCACTGTTCTCAGTAAGAAGTTTTTTTGCATCTGCAAATCACAGGCTATTTTTCTTATACTTCACCAGTATAAGATGAAGTATATATCTGTGTATATATATATATATATATATATGTAAACAGATGTGGAAGTGTGACACCTAACCTATTCTTAGGCCATATCTTTGAGTCACAGAAAATAGTGCTGGCTGAGAGAGTCCTCAAAGATACCTAGTTCCTTCTTCTACACCAAAGTGGGATTAGCAATACTTATGTCACACCTTATACATCTATCCAGCTTGCTTTTAAAATCCGCCAGTACTGGAAAGCCTGCACCTTTCCCAGGTGACCCTGCTGCTCCACATTAGTGTTAGAAAGGTGTCACCATTAAAAAGCTTTTTTAGTATCCAACTTAAACATCTCCTGCTTTTATTTAAGCCTATGTAAACATACATTATATAGATATAAAGAAGCATTTATATATATTCCATATATACAGTGTATACATGTGCCTTCGCATATACATGTGTATACATGTGTGCACGTGTATGTATTCATTCCTAAATCTGAAATCGGATGCTAACCTATTTTAATAGCTCCATGTGTTTTCTTCTGCTTTCACTTGCAACCTACTTCTTTCGCCCATTGTTGTATGAAGGCATATAAACAAAAGAGAAACAACATTCACACTATTCTAGGAGTTACACTCTGCCAAAATCCCAGTATGTCCAGACATATTTACTAAACTCACAGCTAATGTTTTGTTTTATACTAAAACTTGTCTCTTAAAGCAGTACTTTACCTTTAAAGTAGAGAAGTCATACATTTTATACACTTAACTGTTATGGTTAAATTAGAAATTCCTATTTTCTTAAAATAATTTATCCACAAATGAAACCTCTTTTCTGTTTTGGTCCCTTGGACACTGAATACTATAATTCCTTTTCTAGTAGCATTCCAATATCAGAATATTCAGGGTTATTCTAATAAGAACTTTGTATTGTGCACCCAGGGTAACACATACACAGCTATGCTTCTTCATTGGCTCACAGACATTTTTCCCAAAGGATATATGGTTTAAGTCTGTCCTCTGCTTTAGACAAACTCATGTTCTTGATAAAATTTGTGCATTTCCTATTTTTTTAGAAAGCTGCATCATCCAGTTATCTAATACAACTGCATTCAATTAACATCTACCAGACTGGGACAACAGCAAATTTATTGTGTTGTCTTGTCTGCTTGTTTTGTTTCTTAAAATGTAGTATGAAAGCTGTAAATTGACTCGTCTGCTTATATTAGCTGTAACATTTCAGTACATCAGGACCATTCAGACTGCATTTCAAAATAAGAACTTAATCCATCTTTCTGCAAGGAAGGACTTTTTTTTATCAGGCCATTATTATTTATGGTGAAGGAAAGACCTTTCCCTAGGTCTGGCAGAAGTGTCAGCAGTCACTCTTTTAAAATAAACAGGTGAGAGGCCATGATTAATAGTCTGATCAATCGCAAATAGCAGACGGTGGAGCCAAAAATACAGCCAGAGAGAGACCCAAAGGTTTCAGTTTAAGAAGCAAATCTAGATCTAAAAAAATATAGGGGAACCCAAATAAAAGCAGAGCATTTTTGTGCAGCCTATGCAATATGCAAGGGAACAGATCTATCCTTCCCCTCTACTGAGCTTTCATACAAGCAGAGGGGGAAAAAAGAAGAAAAAAAAAAGCACAGGCTCCCTTGCTCCCTGTTACATTCCAGGGTTTTTTTTTCAATCTGTTCATGTTAATGGTACAATTGGGGATTTCCAGTTTTTGTATCATCACTGCCAGGAGCAGGCTAATGGAGCATCTCAGAGACAGACCACAGAACTGCCATTCCAGCCACACAGGGCACTTTCCTCTTTTATTACACTCTGTAAAAGATGTCACACATGCTTTCTCTTAGCAGTCCTCATGAATCAGCAAAGAGCTGCCGAAGAGTGACCACCAGGGCACTTGGGAAAGAATCAGGTGCCAGCTGACAAAGTATTTCTTGGTGATTTACGTTGTTTTCATATATCTCTCTATCCACTTGGAGGAACAGGCCAGAGAGGAGCATTTACATATTTGCATATTACAGGACAGACTGCAAAGAAGAGATGTTGTCATGCAGGCGCAGGAGGGAGGATTTCTTCCCTTTTAGCAGATGCAAAACAAATATTCCAGTTCCTGTGATTTCTCCCAAGATCTGCATTAGCAAGTCCAATGTGCGGAGCGTGTGAGTCCTGTCACCACGGGTGGCAGCACGTCGGGGCACTGGGGAGTGCAACGTCAAAGGGCATGCACAGCCACAGCTTTTTCTCATCTTTGCCTCTCTCTTCCCTTCTGTTTGGTGAACACTAGGGGCTTACACACACTGAAGAAAAAATTCCAGCATGACTGATTTTGTCAGTAGCCTGTTTCACAGAGGTGAGAAATCACCCATCTTGAATTCCAGCAATGAAATCTATGGATGCAGGTTGCAAAATATGCGGCCATCCCTGGGCAGGGTATTGCTTCCTGGTTTGTACACTGGGTTAAGAAGGCAGCTGTTCTTCAGACAGCCCCATCCTTCACAACCCAAAGGACTAGTGTAGAGAGAGAAAACACAGGCTTTGTGATGCTGCTTTCTTCCTCTATTAAATTTCTGCTTTCTCTGGTTGCATAGTTTAAAAAGTCACCTTAGTTTTGGGGTTCTTAAGCTCTGACCATGCTGTTTGTGCCCATGGTGTCCCACTCCTTGGTGCCAGTCAAAAGAAGGTGGGACTGAGGAGAGGAAAAGAGGCAAGTGAAGTTTCACTGATTAAATATAAACTACTAACTGCACTGAGACCAGCTTTCAATTTCCCAAGGTTGCTTCTAGAATGCCCTTTTTAGCATAAGAAAATTGTCATCCGTCTGGGAGAAGTGCAGCACATATGAGTGAAAAGAGTGAAACTTTTGTATAATATTCCTACTGTGATGGAACCCAGGCTGGAAATAAGGAGGATGCCTCCTTCTACTTCACTTTTCTGTTAATTTCAAATGGACAAAAGTTGCAAGTTGTGAGGATCCCTCACCAATCAGCAATGGGAAATTAACTTTATCATTAACCTTGTCTGTGCCCTCACCAATTCAATTGGCATTGGCCCAGGTCCCAGACCTGAGGCCAACAAATACAGAGCAGAGCTTGGTCAGGTGATGCAATGAGAGCTACTTCTCTCCCCAGCCATCCTGGACTGGCTACATCTCGTCTTGACCCCTTGGCACAAAGCACTGGGTCTTTCCATGCCACCAGCGAGACTTTCAGCCAGTATAAATGAGCATAACAGAACCAATTTCAATAAAATAGCTTTTGTAACCCTTAAGAATCTAACCATAATTATTAAACTCTCCTTGAAAATTTTCTTTTTAGTTCCCTTAAAAAAAAAAGGTCTTTGTTACCCACCTCCTCACTGTGGGTAACCTCATCCTCTCCAAGCTCCAGCTGGAACCTGCATCACACATTGCTCAGTGCCTTGTTGCAAAAAACATTCCCCATTCGCAGCACTAAATCCCCTGCACATACTCCCAAAATATCTTCTGTGGTTCCTCATGCCTAACTAAACAATGCAAAATCCTGATTCTCTGCATACCTCCCACAGCCATCCCAGCTGCTCCTGACACCTTTCCTTTCCCCTAGGCCCTCTTCACTCATCTGAAGTTACTCATCAGGAATCCCCTCCTCCATCACTTCTCTCTGTTTTTTTTTCATTGGACCACTTTTGGGGAGGTAGGATAAAGAAGTTATTTTAAATAAAATCTTCTTCAACTTCTTCCTCTCACATTAGTTTTAAAACTTCCCATAGTAACAAGATTTGAGCAGATGCTTAAAGATATGCTCATTTCTAGATGGTCAAGCCATCCTAAAGCCCTCTGGCCTGGGCTGTGGGTTGCTTGACCCATCAAGGCCTTGCAGGCCCTGGGAGTGACACCATGGCCTCATGCTAATCCACATGACCCGTTTGGCCTTGAGAGCTTGTGAGCATAGGTCAAGGCAGTCTCTTTGCAGGGATCTGAGAGTCAACAAATGCTCACCAGCAGATAAATCTGCTCTTGAGAGCAGACTTGAACCCTGTGCAGATGCTGCCTTTGAGTCACATCTTCTCCATCTCCCTTTTACACTCTGTCCCCAAAAGTAGCTACCCTGAGGCATTTGCTTTGAAAGGACATAATCATATTGTTCCCCCCTCATTATCCCTATTCCCAGCATCTGCACCTCATTGTACGGTCATGTCTTCCCATCATTCTCTTCTTAATTTAGTTTGGAAACTCTCTGGAGCAATGAGACATCATTATCTATTTTGTAAAGCACCATTCAGAGCCGGAGCAGAGTGGCACACATACGTGATAGAAAACCTACCCTTCCATTTTCCTCCAAAGCAAATGCAGAGCAGGTTAATGCGCGGTGCTCACTGTGAGGCACGTGCCGCTGGCTTTCCCCTACAACGCAGGTGAGAGCTCACCGGGCTTTGGTCTTCACAGAGTGCTGTGGGAGCCTCCAGCTTTTCCACTCCTGACAACCACATTCCCACAGAACGCATCTTGATGGCGATTTTTGGCGTGCCAGAGCAATGATGCTCAATAACAAGGTGATTTCACTACCTGCGGAGTCAGGAGTATGCAGGTTTCCCCTCTGGTTTGGTAACATCCACAGGGTGTTTGCAGCATTGTAATGTACTCAGTGCAGTTCCAGCACACACAGCTGAGCTCCAGTAGCACATGTCAAGCTGCCTCACATTCCTCTGTATGTCCCTCCCCTATGGGAAACCCCACAGTCAAAGGCAGGGCAATTCCTTGGGCTAAAGGGAGGCAGAATTTTATAGGGTGAAAACCTATGACTATCTTTGGAAAGACATCATTTCCACTGCAGCTAACAGCACAGCCTGATGCTGGTTACAACAGGCAGTAAAACTGACACTGCTCTGGGAAGACAGAGGAACATCTAGCAGAATTGCTGATACATCAGTTTTTTCCTCTGTGCCCTTGCAAAAATGCATAGATATTGTTAAAGGTTGGTTTCAATGATCTTAAATGATTCTATGAGTCTTCCTGGGGTCACCTATAGCTTACCCAAAGTTAATGTGCTGAGAACTGGGCTAGATGTCAGATCCTCAAACTAGTTTTCCTGAGATACCCTGGAGAACTGCGAATTGGCCACTGGATGGTTACTGAAACAATTAATAATCTTCCTTCATTTTTAATAATGACAAAATATCTTTAATGGAGACCCAAAAAAACCAGCACAGATGATACTGCCTGCAGCAATGACAAAAGTTCTTTACTTGTTGCTAATGACGTAGAGCACTAGGCACATCCCGATGTTCCCCCAATATACAATGAGGTGAGCGAGCCTGTGTTCAGATCTGTGTAGAGTCATCTGCAGTGAGGGGAAAGTGCTGGGCTGGGACACCAGAGACCTGGGCTCTGAGGCCTGACCTAATACTGAATGTCACCTAAACTTGGGTCCAATCCTCTCCCATGTCTGTGCTTATGTTTCTATTTCCACTTTGAGATTTTCTTTAAAATATATTCAAATTAAATTTTCTTCCTTAAATTTACATAGGACTGATACAAGCAGTGGGGATCCACCTCTGTGGGAGTGGAACTGAGGAGGGGCGTGATCATGTTACAAACCCCAGCATTCCTAGATTGGGCACTCTAGATGCAGCTGCACTGACTTCACAGGCAGATCGCTCTCAGAGCAATTCCTGGTCCTGGGCATGAAACCCAGAAGAACCAGGCGATGGTGGGACCTTACTGACCTTGGCTGTGCTCAGTCAAGCCACTCACTTGCTCGCCACATTACAAGTGAAACATGGAAAGAGTTTAGCATTCAAGCTGGGTGACCTAGCTGTGAGGAGACAGGAATGGTGTCAAGGTTTTGTGCATGAAGCGCCCATGACAAAACATTAGCTTAAGTCAGACGCTACTGAAATGTAAAAGGGAGGATGACTGTCAGCCTATCAACAACCGAAACAGGGAGCCACTGCCGTTTTATGCACCAACACATATAACAGCTGTCAAACAGAAACTTCTTTTTCTCAGATTTGTAAAACCACCGGCCTGGGTAGTAGCTGGACTCCCACTACCAACACCTTTAGATTAGGAAGTAGTCGCTTGGGCCAGATAACAGCGCTAGGAATCAGCGTGCCCAAATATGCCAACAGCCAGAGCATTTATGCTCGTTGCTGCTATTTAAACACAATTTGCGTTTAAAAATGAGGCCGTGCCCCTGGACCGCACCCGGCAGGGACGGGCTGTAGCTACACACAGGTGGGCAGCGCGCTCAGGCACACGCCGCCGGGGCTGCCGGTTCGCGCTGAGGGGAGCGGCGCGGTGCCGGCAGGTGCCGGGGCTCCCCGCGCGGGGCACTGCCGGGGCAGCCCAGGGCGGCTCCGGAGACGATGCCTGGTGGCCGGAGACCGTGAGACGAGCAGGGACAGCCTCGCCGCCGGCACCCGCTTTCCCTAATGGGCATGTGCGGCGCTCGCACATGCCCACTCGGGCCGCGCGGGGCCGGCGGTCTGTGCCGCGCCGCGCTGCCGGCGCCGCCGCGGTAGCCGTGCGGCGGGACCGCGGGGCGCGCCGTCGGACACCCCGGGACCCCCGTCGCCGGGGGTAGCGCCCGGACGTTTCTGGCGGCCGGTCCCCGGCACGAAGCCCCCCACGAAACACACCCAACTCCCCCTCCACGGGCAGCGGCCGTTCCGCGCCCCGCCGCCCGCCCGTCGGGGCCAAGGGCAGCCTGCGCTGCCCCGTCGTCCCGGGGGCAGCGGTGCCGGCGGCGGCGGGCGGGGCCGGGCGGGGCGGGACGCGCCGCGGCGTCCCGAGCGCGGCCGGCGGGCGGGCGGTCCCGGCGGGAGGCGCGGCGCTGCGCCCGCCGCCCCGTGCTCGGCGCCGCCCGGCGTGGCCCCGCGCCCCCGGGCGGAGGGCGGGGGCGCCGCGGAGGGCTTTCCGCGCCCGCCCCACCTCGCCTCGCCTGCCGCGGCCGGGGGATTAGTCAGCAGTCTGCGGGCAGCCCCGCTCCCGCGCAAACTCCGCGGCGGGGGCGGGGAGCGGCGCTTGCCCCTTCCCCTTCCCGCGGCGGGGCGGCGGCGGGGCTGCCCCCCCCCCCCCCCCCCCCACAGCCCCCGGCAGTCCGCGCCGCCGCTCCGCGGCGAGGGGCGGCGGGTTGGCAAGTCAGGCACCGAGGGGCTGGGAAACTCCTCTCGGGCACGGCGGCGTTGCGGGAGGACGGGCGCCCGAGCCGCCCCGCGCACGCACACGGGCGGGCGGGCGCGCACACACACCGCACACACACGCACACGCGCGGCGGCGGCCCCCGGCCCCCCGCAGCCGCGGCCGGCGGGGAGGCGGCGCCCGGCGGGGCTGCCCCATGGTCTTGCGGGGGCCGTGGGGGAGCTGCGGGGGCCCCGGCGCGGCGCTCGCTCTCCTGCGCGCCCTCCGCACTAGGATGTTGCGGCAGGTCTTGCACAGGGGGCTGGGGACGTCCTTCTCCCGGCTCGGCCACTTCGTCGCCAGCCACCCGGTGTTCTTCGCCTCGGCGCCCGTTCTCATCTCCATCCTGCTGGGCGCCAGCTTCAGCCGCTACCAGGTGGAGGAGAGCGTGGAGCACCTCCTGGCCCCCACGCACAGCTTGGCCAAGATCGAGAGGAACCTGGTGGACAGCCTCTTCCCGGTGAACCGCTCCAAGCACCGGCTCTACTCTGACCTGCAGACGCCTGGGAGGTACGGCCGGGTGATCATCACCTCCTTCCGCAAGGCCAACATGCTGGACCAGCACCACACCGATCTCATCCTCAAGGTAACCCCGGCGGGTCCCCCGGCCCCGAGCATCGCCACCCCGTCTGGCTCGGCGCCCCGCTCCCCGCACCTGCCCGCCGGCACGGACCCGCCCGCGCATGCCGTGCTCTGCCCGCCCGGCACGGGCGCTGCCACCGCAGCTCCCCGGTCACCTCCCTGCAACAGTTGGGACGCCAGCCCGCCGCGGGGAGCCGGCACCGCGCTCCCCGCCAGCGCCGCAGGCTCCGCTCTCTTCCTCCTTTTTTTTTTTTTTTTTTTTTTCCCCTCATCTTTTTGTTTTTTCCCCGTTTTGCTTGTATTTGTTTTGGGTGAGCGAGAAGGGCAGTCTGACTAGCTTAAATAATTTTTCGGTGTCTCTACTCGCGTGGCAGTTGTGCTCCCGGCTTAAGGCGTCTCGGGCTTTGATAAACTCAAACTTAAAAAACAGTTAGGTACCAGTCAGGCTGCCGAGAATGGTTTGGGGGGCTGCTGCTGTGTCTGGACTGCACTTCTGCATGGAGAGGGGTAGCACAAAACCACCTTCTCACTGCTCGTCAAGGCAAATGACATAACTCAGCAGCTTATTTTTAGTGGATAGTGTTTTTTTCCCCTCCACTCCCAGCCCACCACCACCACCGGTTTCATAGATGAAGAGAAAATCCAGCCCAGCTATAGATTGCAGGCATGGTGCAGCCTGTGCTGCCGGTTCAAGTTAGAGCGGGCAGCATCTTCCCACTTGAGCAGCACAGAGCGTGCGAGCCACAAAGTGACAGGACATCTCTCCATACCATATATCATAACATGTCGGAAACCTCCGTTTCTTGAAGCTGGTATGCTAGTTCATACCCCAGTAGTTTTGAACAATTTTGGAAAGAAAAACAAGGAGGATAGATGCAAAAACTGAGTGTTAAGAGGGCCAAGTTCACTCAAGAAAAAGGAAAGGAACATTTGGAAATAACCAGAGGTGTGGCTAGCTCAATCCTGCACATTTTTGCTGTTGCCTTGTGGAAGCCCAGAAGATTTCAGCACTGCTTTTTTTTTCCCCCGAATGTCAAACTGTCAGCCCATATAAAAGCCAATGTTAATTATCCTTAATCACTTCAAGGAGTGTCTCTTCTAAAATGAAAAAACAGATGCAAACACTATTGTAAGAGACTTCAGGGAGACCTCTTTACTAAACAGTGAAATAACTGTTACAGTGAATTTATTTGTATTTTATTTCCACTGTAGGCACATATAGAACTGTGGTACAGAGCCACTCAGTATTTTCTGTTTTCTTTTTGACATATTACCCAACAGTAATGAGCAAACATTTAATGAGTGTCGACTCACTAAGTACAGTAACAGCAATGTTACTGGCAAATGAGAAAACTCCAGAGAAACGATTGTCATTCCTTCATTTTCTTGTACTGTGAATTGCATTTGTATCCAGTATGTGCACATTTACTTAGTCATAGAATAATAATGATAATGGATTTTTTCTATGTACTGCTTTCTCTAGAGATGTGTAGTTTTATCAATAGCAGAGTGACACACAAATAAATGGTACCCTGAATCTTTCCGCAAGCAAACTTCTGCATAAGATTTATCACATCAGCAAAAGAGGTATAACTTAGAAAGTTCTGTCAGTATTTAACACAGCTTCATTTTTAATAGACAGAATTCACTAACAAAATTATTCTTTTTCTTTTAGTGAGATAATGAACATCATTGCCATTTGATTGTTTAGACATTGTCAGGCATATCTGATGCATTATGTCCAACTCTTTACTTATCTACTTAATTCCAATATGCTTTGTGTAGAATAGAATAAGTGCCTTGTCCTGATTATGTTTCTGTTTGTGGGCAAAGGCAGGCTCAGGCAGCTGCCTGTCCAACCTTGTGGATGGCCCCATGGGTCAAAGAACAGCAAAACAGGAGGGAGTGCTCCTAGTTCCAAATATTGTTATATCTGTGGTGATGCAGGGCTACATCATTTTGTGTTAACAGGGCCCACCAAGGGAAGGAGAAAGAAAAAGGTGGCCATCAAGGTTTTCCTATACACATTCTGTTGCATGAAGGAGAGAAGGGAGCAAAGGCAGCCCCAGCTGCAGTCCAGAGCCAACCAACTCAAAGGACTGTGCTTGTAAATAAGTGTCCTGGGTGAAACCATAGAGTAAATCCCACTCACATTTCTGAAGCTGCCGTGTAGGCACAGTCAGGGCAGAGAACTTACATGGCACCTTTGCTTATCTTTTCTTTTCTGGAGGATGACCTCCCCAAGGGAGAGGTTTTGCTTTAGAATAAGTGTCAGGTCGGACGCTGGCTCCTCCCACATGACTGTTGCTGCATCTCCACCCACAAGCAGGAGGATGGGAGACACAGGAGGATCGTTGCCCCAGGCAGATGCTGGCTCCTGCTAGAGCACATCTTCTTGGTTTCCTTACCTGCCATATCCCAGTTCATCTGCCAAAGAAGGAAGAGAATGAGCCTTGAGCAGCTAAAGCTTCCCTAGTCATGTGCCAAGGGAAGGAGATTTCCCCTGATTTAGGGAGAGGAAGAAGTCAGCTTCTGTTATTGTCCCTTAGTAAAGGGATACGAAGTTTTGGGCTCTGAGCGATCAAAACTGAAACATAGATGGTAGTGTCAAAAGTTAATCAGTCTAACATCCAAATCAGTTCATCATTCAATGAAATAACTCTTGTTGTGACTTCTCTAGAACACTCTGGTTAGCTCAGTGCAGTTCCTCAGGGCATGTTATTAGCCTGAGAAAGTCACTGTTGCCAGTACTGCACGATACCTTGTTGCTGGCTGGGAAGGGACTCTGGGCAGGGCTCAGCCTCAGAATTGTCTCAGCCCAGGGCTCAGGCAGCACTCCCAGAGCAGGAGCTGCTGAAGGGCTCCCGCTGTCAGCGCACATCTGCCAGCGTGACACTGGCTGCTCCCAGGACAGCCCCAGGTCTTGCTGGACACACAAGCTGCTCCACACAGGGTCTCTCCTCGTTAGCAGAGAGGTGTGTGGCTGCCTTACGGAATAGTTTTGATTTGGAGATGATGCCGAGTACTCTTTCATTTCTTATATTTGTGTAAATCTCTATCCGTAGTTGCCATAGCTCCCCATAAGTGCTTACACCATTCTAGGCCTGCCATCCCAGCATTGCATTTCCAGCTGCCATAGTCACTTGCAGAAGGGAGAAATCTGAACATATCCTGAATCTCTGGTCTTGAATAGTTGTTCCAATAAAAAGCCTTGGTAGAATCTCAGATATGGGAGAGATGCATCCTGAGACTGAGATATCGTGGGAGGACAATAATGAAATTTTACTTGCTGCAATACCTGCTCTATAGCTGAGCATAGGGAGCTGGCATCCTGTGCTATTGGTGTGCAGGATGTTTCTTCCTCAAAATTTGTCTTTCAAGGGAGAGGTAGGAGATAAAACACCTAATTGAAGAAAGTGTGCTTTTACCCCTGTATTTCCAATAAGTGCTTAGAAAAGCAAAAATAATTGGGATATTTGGTGTGGACCATCATGCAGAGGTTCAGGTGATTATATGAAGTCTGTAGAATTTGTCTAAGAAAACCTAGAATCCCACCTAAAAATAGTGTTAGAACAGCCCCCCTACCATTTCATGGTGATATTTTCACTTGCAGCAAGATACTTGTTAGGTTAAAGTCATACAGACTCATTGGGAATACAGACCTAGACAGATTTTTGAACCTCAGAAAATATGTTCTAACTTGGACAGAATTTGAGACACTGATCCTTTTGAGTCTGTTTATTGCTGTATGCTTACAGTGACTTAACTGCATTATACTAAAGACTTTTTTTAATTAAAGACTTCCCCTTTTTCGCAGAAAAATATTCTCTCTTCCATTTCCATTACTGTGTTAATAACATAGTACTAATATTTTTGTGGCAAAAACTCTACTTAAGATATCAAGACATAAAGATGAAAAGGGATTGAAATGTAACATGCCTTACTGAAGGGGATTGTATTTGCAGTTTGCTTCTATAAAAATCTGTAGATGACAGGGGTTTTTTTCTTAAAGAAACCTTTACTAACTACAAATTTTTAGAAGTGCTTATACATTGCTCCTCTAATATAAACTGGCCATTAATCAATCTAGATAACTGACTAAATATGTATTTGTGCAGACAAAGTAAAATTGGGTATTTCTGTTTAAAGACACATTTATTTAAGAACTTCATAACTTCTGATTTTGCAGAACAAAACAGTTTAGCTTCAAAATCTTGCAGACCTCATATTTGTTGGGGTTTTAGTTCCTCTTTCTGCTCCTTAATTATTCTGTTCCTGTTAACGTGTGTTTTGGCACGCTCTGTCTACGGTCCTCACGGATTTCCTCACTTACTTTGTACATGTGAGGAAATTCGTGGAGGAAACAACCATCTTTAGAAATAACCACGTTCCCTTGTCTGTGGTATTCCCAATTGCTCTGCTGTACAAGCATGGCACGCTTAAACCATTATTTCCAAAGTCAGTGGAAATGGGTTGTGGTTGTTCTGCGGAGCCAAAAGCTGGGTCTGTTGCGATCCTGAGTAACGCAAAGTACCCTTTTTTTAGAAACTTTTCGCTACTTCTGAATGCCTGGACGCAGGCAGTCAGCTGTGGATCTAGCAATGGATGTAGTAGGTCTCCACCTTCTCTGGGTAGCTCAGGCACTAAAAACACTTCTCGGGAAACCGTCAATAGAACGTACAGTGCATTCTGCTGAAAACAAAACAAAGGATGAAGTCCTGTCTTTAGAGCAAGGCTGTAAGATGAGGGGAAGAGTCCTAATACAAGGAAAACAAGGGTGTGAAAGCAGCAGAAGTGCAAGCCTGTTGTCATAGCAGCACAATGCTGCAGGGCTAAAATGTATCTTATGTGAAAACAGATGAGAATTAAGATACGCAGGTAAGATCCGGGCACAGCCAGGGAAGAGGGAAGGTAAATAGCACGTTGCAAGGACAGTGTGGAAGTGTGTGCAGAAACCCCCCTGAGCTCCCGGTGTCAGCAGCAGCAGCTCCTCTGCGTGATTCTTGCAGGCAAGAGGGTTTGGTCTCTTCCGCAGGCACTGGTCAGAGCCTGGAGCAGAAGTCCTAAAGTTGCCTATGCCTGGGAGGATGACTACATCTCACTGGTGCCCACCACACCCCTGCCCTGCTCCAGTAGCACCTGCTGGGACAGGGCCCTTCTGCTCTCCCTCCTTTTTCACTCTGTGGTGTGATGCTCCCTACAAACCCTGTGCTGCTGCCGGCTGAGCAGCCAGTGCTCGGAATGCCCAGCATCCCATGTTGCCTTGCCTTTCCTGCCTTGGAAGGTCAAACTTTGCTTCCCCTCTAACAAACAGAACACATGGAGGACAGGTGTTTTCAGTAGGTGGCTGAATGCGTTGTGTGTGCTGGGGGCATCACCCCTCAGGGAGAGCACACAAGTGGGCAGGGCAGGCATCAGAAGCCAGGGACATCTGTGCGTCACAGCCACCGAGGCCAGGCCACCCCCAGGCAGTGCCACAGGGCTCAGGGAGAGCTGCCGGGGCTCCCCACTGACCACATTTGTACTTCCCAAAAGCTGTGACAAGGCCCTGCCTTTAAGTTGGGGTTTACAGCAAGAGAACCCCCTCTCCTGTTGGAAGATAGAAGGAGGAGCCGAGCTGTTAATTAACACCCTCATCTGTGAACTTGCAGCTATTAAGTTTTCCCTGCAGCGCAGAAGGGGTTGTTCCTCAGCCTTCTGCTGGAGGAGCTCTTGGCAAGAGCCCCCTGAAAAGCAGTATAAGGATGGAAGGGTGTTCATGGAGGCATCTGAGGTGCATGAGGAGAGCCACCGGTGGTGGAAGACACAGGAGTGAAGTTTTACTGTTTTTTCCCCATCACAAAAAATTGATCTCGTTTGCCGCACACCAGGCTGTGCAGAGGTTTCTGCTGCCCAGGTGTCCTGCCCTCTAGCAGCAGTCGTCCCAAAAAAGAGAGTGAGCTTCTCTCGTGTGAACAAATTCAGGCAGATTTACAAGGTGATTGTCAGAATTAAGATGGTATTGATTAAAAAAGCTTCTCCACTTCAGGTTAGAGAAGAAAAATCATATCTAGTGATTTTCTGTAGCTACCAAGAAGACAAATGGAAATGTAAATGCACGCACATCTGCCGTTTCGAGCACTAATAGTTGTCCCTCAGTTGACAACTTGTAGTTGGAACAATTTTTAGATTTTATTTTTATGAAAATTGTTTGGAGAAAATATAAATCACTGTGTTTTGGACAGCTAAAAAAATTAGTCGCAAAAATAAATCCCGTGCATAATTAGTATCTTAGTATCTCTTCAGGAAACCTGATTGTAGGACTGAGAAAAAGAGCCAAGCTACTCATAGTGATCCTCACTGCTTGCTCTCCAGCTGTGACTTCTAATGTTTATCCCAAGCCATTAGAATCTCTTGGCTTGGTGCACGCTCGTCATCCCTCGCTAGGCTCGCATGGTCTGGAGGCCACTGCCCACTGCCCCCTTTGAACCTCTGCCCTGCACCCGCAGTCTCGGACTGACAGCAGGGCACAGCCCGGGCCAGGGGCTCCCTTGCCCTCCCCCTCAGCACCTTCTGATGAAAGTACACTCTTGAAAGTTTAATTCAGCCGATGTCTGCAGAACCCATGGTGGGGTTTTTTTGTAAATTAAGCTGGAAGCTGTGCAAGTCTTTTCTCTCTCATAACCTTTTTACGTTTTGACTGAGGCCACCTCTTGATGTAAATAAAAAAGTACACTGCAAAGGTATGAAATGCCAGAGATTACTGAGATCATAGGAAAAGTGGAGAAATTTATTGCTGTCCATTAAAGGCATTTTCTCATCTTCATTTTCCTTGGCACAAGTTACCTGCAAAAATTACTAAAAGAGTAAACCAGCTTCTCATAAAAATGAAGTGTATATTTAAAATTATTGTCTTCATCCTGCTTTCTAGTTTTTTAGTCTTGAACCCAAAACAGTGATAAAATTTTAAACAGTAATAGATAATGAGTTCAGAGCCTTCTCAGTCTTTCCTCCATAACCACAAGATCAGACATTTCTTTACTTTTTTTTAATTTTTTTTTTTTAATGAAAGCTGAAACTAAAAGAAAAAAATCACAATACTTCAGGCTCCAGGACTCACGGAAAAAACAAACTTGGTGAAAATGACAGCAAAAAAAATTCTAAGAGTGGCAACACTGAGGAGCGAAGCTAATGTTGAATTTGAACCATCAGATGGAGACTGCAAGACCAAATAAGGCAAATAATAGCAGCAACAACAAAGTAATATGGCTTTGCAAAGATGATGCTCCTGAGAGTAAAACATGTGTGTTCCAGATCATTTGCAGTGCAAGAGGACATCCATATATCCAGCTAGTTTTGTCTCATTGGCCATTCATCAGCTGTATGTCAAGTACAAAGTACAGCCGAGTCCTTACGATGAGTGATGTCCCTTATAAACACCACGTCACCACTCAGCAGCAAAACCAAACATGTTTTTGAGGTATATATGATGAGCAGGAGGTAGTTGTGCACATCCTTGTGATTAAAAATGGTGTCTGTGACTGACCCAGCTTCCAAGAGAGTCAGGATGTGTTTTCATGAGCTGGGCATGGGAGCTTGTCAAAGACTGAAGGGTCCCATTGCATGTTGCTGTTGTTGTCACAGTGGCGTTTCCCTGGGAGCAAAGCTGTGCCACCAGCAAGGTGAGACCCAAGTGGGACACTGGTGGCTGGGTCCTCATCCTCTTTGCCCAGAGATTTGATTGGGGTAGGAGATTGTGTAATGTGAGCTTAAAGGATTTCCGGGATTGGACCATTTTGCAGATGAATCAGCAGTTTCTAACCCATTCCTGCTGGGATGGGATCTGTTTCCTTCACAGGGAGGCTGCAGACTTCTTTGTTACCTGATTAAATTAACAAAATTCTGGTAATACCTGCTCACTTCTGAATGAAAGAAAGGATTTCTCAACAAAGCAAAGGCGTACAAGTTTTTCTCACCCCTTCTTGTAGCTTTCTGCATCTTTCGCAGGGACTTAAGAATAAAAACTAGTTTTGCTTTCTGTCCTGACCATACATCTCCAAGTACAACCCTTTTGCCTTCAGGCACAGCTTTGATGCCACTGCTGAAAGTTGTGCCAAGCTCTGTGCAGTCGAGAGCTGTCTCATAGAGCCCGGTGTGGGACTTGGCCATCCCAGGGCACCCAAACTGACCCTACTGCAGGGCTCTGGTTCCCAGCGTCTGTCTTCCTGTGCTGGTGGCAGAAGTAGGAGGACTGGCAAAAATAAAACAGCTTGAAGAATTTACAGCCATGGCTCCCTGAGGCCCTGGTGCAAATGGCTTAGCCCAGGATAAATGAAATGATTTTTGCTTCCTGGCATCTCCTCCTGGACAGAACCAGCTGGTGGGACAGTGCGATTTCACCACCTCCCATCTGTCAGCTGTGCCACAGGCTTAAACATGGCTTGATGTGGAGGTGTGAGACCAGTACAACCCTCACCTGGAGGTGTTTGCCAAAAGGGATTTGTCTCCTGGTTGAAGGCATCTTTCTTCTCTGTCTAAAATAAATAACCAAGTGAGCATGGGACTTAAAGTAAGCAAAGACCAAGATGTTACCAAATGCAAATTACTAAAGACTATAGGAAAACACTGTTCCAGAAATCTCTTAATGTTGTGCAGGACACACATAAAACACCATTTTCGGAAGGTAGAGGGGAAGTCCAAGGAATGGTCACTGTTTAAACAATGGCGAAAGGAAGAGGTGGAAGTTATTATTTCATGTCTGAACACTTTCAAGGACCACGTGCCACCGTGGTGAGGGAGCTTAGGTGCTGCTGTGCAGTTCTCATGCTCAATGCTCTGGCATCTCAGCAGCAAACTGATTTTTGGTTCCTTGCACTGTTAGCTAGCTGAAAAAGCTGGGAGTGATGAGCAAGTAGTGCATGTCTCCCTTCAAGAAAAACCATTCATTCAGCTTTTGTTATTCCTTTAAATTTCCCTTTCTCCTAATAGGATCAGTAAGGATAAGAACAGCTGGATAAGTGAGGATCTGGTAGTCAGTCATTTGTCCCAGAACTAGGTGCCAGGTTTATTCCAAGTATGGGTACTTGCTATTACAACCCTCTGCACCGAGGAGTGCAATATGCATTGTGCATTAGCATATTGCTAATGTTGTCCCCATCACACAACAGCCCTCACCATCAGACTGAAGTTTCCTGGAGGACCTCCTGGTGTAACATAGGCAAGCCAAACTGCAGGCTGTGCAATCCTTTGAACTCACAGGATGTGCCCTTGTAAGTTCTTGGAGCTTCTGTTTTCTGTGGAAACCAGTCACCCAGGGTTATGAGTGTGGGTTCCAGATGTGGGTGGAAAAATCTGTGTGGCTGCAGCTGAATTCCCAGTGTGGCAGCAGAAAGGAGAGTGCCGTGGGACTGAAGCTCTCATCAGGGAAGAGGCAGCATCTGTGGCTCACAGGCTGCCACAGGCAAGCAAAGGGAGAAAGGAGAGAGAGCCTGCAGCCATGCTGCAGCACACCCCTGCCCTGCACCAAGGCAGCAGAGGGCTTTCCTAGCATCAGGTCTGAAAAAAGTGCAGATAAATTGATGTGTTTGTCTTGAGAAGGAAGTCTGGGTCAGGATTCCCAGTGCTGAATTCTTGGGCATGCTGGTACAGTTCTCAGCATACTTTGTTGGGATGGAGGGAATGGCAAGTTTCCCTCTTTTTTGGCTGCTTGCCGCCGATTTGAGACCAAGCATTGTGGCCACTGGCAAAGCTCAGGATATATCTCATAGCTGCTCTAAACTGCACGAGCTTGCAGCCAGCTCTGGGGGCTGCTCAGCTGCCAGGATATGCCAGGACACAGAACTGTCTGCCTGTGTCCCTCTCCCCCATGAAGCCTCATTGCTGAGGTGGGGTGGGCAGGTCCTCCTCACACAGTGCCCAGTCCAGCACAGCATGGCCTCAGAAGCACCAGGCCACTGCTGCAGAACAGGCTCCTCAGCCTGAAATTATCATTTCCAAGAGGAAAGGAGTGTTTTAGGTATGACATTGAGCTTCTAGCCTTTCACTAAAGATGAAGTAATAGCTGTGATAGATGAGGTTATTTTATAACCTAAATATTAAAAGAAAGTGCTTCAGGTGTGGAAGGAAGCAAATGCTGCAGTGAGGCAGGGTGGGTAAATAGCAACACACACTGTTTGATAAAAGTTGCATGTCAGTTTAGTTTCTTCTGTGTTGTGTCACTCCATAGATCCTCTCTGAAGGAGTTGTATTGTGAATGTAATAAAGGCAGGAAATTCCTTCTATTCCTCCTGGTTTCCCTCAGCTGCGCTTCTTTGTGTGACGTCTTGTTTTATAGTTGTTGTCAATGAAAACCATTCAGTAGCTTCCACTGCAAAAAAAATTTAAATCAGATATCTGTCTTTGATCCGGTAAAGCAGGGAATTTTCGCCAAACTGTAGTGACATACATTAGAATTTGTACCCCAAAACAGCAGAGCTTTGCAACCCCAAACTGAAAACCCCATAGAGGTTCATTTCTTTGTCATGTTCCTATAAATCTTTTAATTTGTTTTGTTTTAGAAGAAAGTTGTGCAAAAGACCCTAATCTGTCATATAGACAGTTACATTTGCTCTCCCACCACAGTGAAAAATTTTGCTTCTCACCATGGCCAGGTATCGTGTTCTCACAGTAATGTGAAAAGATTTGTTAGTTCAATTCATTTCTCAAAGTTATCTTTCTAATATCAGTATTGAACTGTTACTTCTGTTAAAAAAATTAAAACTCCTCAAATGTGGAAAAATACACCCCCAAGCTGCTAGAGAAACAAGTTGAGAATATAGGAATGTTGTAATCTTTGTCTATATGATGTCACATTATCCTGGGGAATGGCGGCAACATAGCTAATTTATACCCATCACAGACTCTGCAATGTAATCACAAAACAATCAGATTCATAGTACCATATAAATGATGGGGGGTTGCTGCAAATAAAGTCACTATGACTGTTTAGTTTCAACAGATGCAGGAGGTTAGCCAGGGTTACTAGGCATTTTTTCCGTTGCCCCCAGATGAGTGTATAAGCTCTACTGCTCTCCTGTACACTGTCTTCTATTTCTTTAAACAGTGTTTGTCATCAGAAAGAATGATACATGTTAGCAAACTCAATATTTTATTTTTGAAAAGCATTGTAACCCCACCCTATTAGGGCTATTCTCTTGCCATATTTTAAATTTCTTGTTTCTTCTATGTTGACCAAAATGCATTCAGAAAATGTTGCAAGAGTTTTCTATATTTTTTCAAGAAGAGATGGTAATTTTTTCTGCCTTTCTTATGGTCAAAAATAACTGAATGTTTTTGAGGTCAGAGCTCAGGCGTGGCAAATTACAGAAGGATGAGAAACAACTTAAAAAGGAGGGTGCACTAAGAGCTGCTAGACCTAACAATAACCTACAAACCCTAAAGTTAGGGGACCCTCACTGGTTAACTGAACCTCTCAGAGGGAGCAAGAGAAAACCAGTGTCTGTCTGCCATTGCTTCCTGCTCTCAGACTACTGAGGATTTGATGGGGGAAGGAGGGAGGAGAAAAGAGGGCAAAGCAGTTGTTGCCAGCTGTCTTTTCCCTGCTGTGCCAGCAGTCTCTATACGTAGGACATGCAGCTGTGGCCTGTCCTTTACTCTGAGCGAGTGCTGGTCCCCTGCACTGCCAGGCTGCTGGCGAATCCTGCACAGGTGGCACACCTGGTCATGGTGCTCTTCTGCCTTCTGTACCTCAAGTTGATCTCTTGAGAGAGTAATTGGGCAATCCTGAGCATGACAGTGTCCCTGGACATGGTTGGGCTGTCGCTGGACCTGTTGAGTTTACTTATTTAGAGAGGCCAGTCAGCAGATGCATGTGGCACGTATGCAAGTCACATTATGCCAGAGTTACCAGCAAAGGACATAGGGGAATAATACTGCTGGTTGGATGCATGTTTCTTTTTTTTTTCTGCAATATATGTGCTATTAATACTGCAGTCACTGGAACTTTTGTTGTTGTTGCTTAGATCAAATAGAAAAGGGACGGCGGTGAGGAGCTGCTGTCGTTCTGGCTGCTGCTGTGCGAGATGAACTGATGAATAACGTGTGTGATTTCTCTTTCCCTTGTAGTTGCACTCTGCAGTGACCAGGATCCAAGTTCAAAGACCTGGTTTCAATTACACGTTTGCCCATATATGTATCCTGAACAATGACAAGACATGCATAGTGGACGACATAGTGCATGTACTGGAGGAATTAAAGGCTGCTCGTTCTTCTAATCGAACTAATTTTGCAATCACTTACCCGATTACTCACTTAAAGGATGGCAGGGAAGTGTATAATGGGCATCAGCTCGGTGGGGTTACTGTGCACAGCAAGGACCGGGTGAAGTCTGCGGAAGCCATTCAGCTCACCTACTACTTGCAGGCAATCAACTCCTTGAATGACATGGTGGCAGAGAAGTGGGAATCCATTTTTTGTGACACTGTTGAACTTTTCCAGAAATCCAACAGGAAAGTCAAAATGTATCCTTTCACTTCTTCTTCGCTGAAGGAGGATTTCCAGAAGACGAGCAGGGTGTCAGAACGCTACCTGATCACAAGCTTGGTCCTTGTGGTCACCTTGGCCATTCTCTGCTGCTCCATGCAGGATTGTGTCCGCAGCAAACCCTGGCTTGGCCTTCTGGGATTGCTGACAGTGACCCTTGCCACCCTGACTGCAGCTGGGATCATCAATCTCACTGGTGGGAAATACAATTCCACCTTCCTGGGAATCCCCTTCATCCTGTTAGGTAACTATCTCCTCTCTCTTTTGTGTGTTTGTGCCTCCCTGACGCATTTCCCAGTAAGCCGAGAAGCATCACTGCATGGTTCCTGTTCTCTCATCCCTGCAGCACTGCCCCATGCCAAATCCACACTGCCTCTTTTCTGAAACTCTTTTTATGCTGCCTGGATGTTAAAATCGTGCCTGGGGCTCCAGTATGGTGTAACACAATGCTGTGGGATGTGGAGCCTGTGCAGTAGCAAGGAACAAGGATGTGCAAATGCCATGCCTTTTGCAGAGAGGGAGCCCAGCTGCTGCTTCTCTGTGGATGTTTGATTCTGGTTTTGGAGGGAGACCTTTGCAGTGGTCCCTATGCAACACTGACAGCATCAGCTGCGCTGGCAAATCATAGGGCTGCCCATGTTGGACATTTAGGGAGTGCTGGCTCCTTTGGAGACCAGAGTGGTGCTGTCCTGGCTTGGCAGGTGCCTGCCTGTGGGATAAGAGCGGTGGTTGGTTCTGGGTTGCATTGCTCCAGAAGTCCCTGTGTTGGCTGAGCAAACATAGGGAGGGTTTCACAGCCCTGGGGGAGAGAGCTTTGACACCCCTGGCCAGGGATGGATGTGCAAGCCCAGCACCAGCGCACCCCACGGCAGAGGGTTATGGAGGGAAGTAGCACTGGCTGCTCCCTGGCTCCTGTGCCAGCAGAGACATCTTTATCTCCCTGGGTTTTGTACCACCTTCACTCGCTGTGGATATGGAGTGGTTTTGGTTTGGTTTGGTTTGTTTTCCTTGAAGGTAGGAAGGGGGAGGACAGAAGTGTGATCTTCTTGCTCCCAACCCAAAGTCAGAGCCCTCTCCTGCACCAGGGCGTTTGTGGGAATGCTGCATACTGTACCCAAAGAAGCAGGAGGACTTCACAGGAGACAAAATGAGAGCTCTGGAGAGTTCACAGCCTCTTTGTTTGTGTTTGGTTCATAACCAGTGTGAAAAGCTTTGTGCACTGTAGGTGTTTAATATGTCCTTGTTCACGCCATTATTCATTTGTGGAGAATAATACATGCATTGATTTGATCACAGCTTCCCCGGCTGAAAATCAGTGTTCAGTAATACTTCAGGTTTCAAGTGTGAGTGTCTCCACTGACTTAGTCACATCATCTAGTGATATCCGGCACCAGGTTCCTGTGCTGTGGTGGTACTGTAGTGCTGTAGCACTGTGGTATTGTTGCACTTTAATTAAAGGCTATGCTTCAGTGCATCACACTACCAGTTAACATACAGAATATATTCAGTGACAAACAGAATTCAGCTACATTACATCGGCTGTCATTTTCAGATGACATCCATGAAAGTTAAACTACATTGTAATCTAGAGGAAATGCAGCACAAGAAAGTCAGAGTCAAAAGAAGGGTGTCTTTCTGACCTGAGTCTCTGGTTTCTTTGGTGGGTTTTAATGCCTTTTCATGTATTATAAAATTCAATTCCTCAAATTAAGTAGTGTATATTAAGTGTAGCTTTAGATAGGAGGGGATTTTCAGATGTGTTACAACAGTAGCAGAAAAGCAGTCTGAATTCCAGACATATGAAGTGAAAGTACATGGGGAAAGCGACTCAAAAATATGAAATATTAGCTTTGTTTAGGGATCAAATATCTGCTCACTGGGACAACCTTTCAGATCTTTAATTTACTAGTAGTGATAATGCTGAGACTTGAAATCCTCAAAGACTTACAGATAACTATGAAAAGTTTCACATATCTGTTTTAGTGTTCCTTTAAGTGCCAAGCTGTATAGTCAACTCTGCTTTTCTTTTCCTTTTTCTTCTTTTTCCTGAGTGTGGGTTTTTTTTGTTTGGTTTTTTTTTTTTTTGGTCTGGCTTGGTTGAAGTATTCCACTCTTAAAAGGGCAGCTCAACTCCCACTGTGAACAAGCCAAGATATAGCAGCCAAGTTCATGTGAATCTTGCCCGCTTCTCAGCTGCATAAAATCTCCCAAGGGATGGGAATATCAACAGGTGAACAGAAAGCACTGAAGGCATTTTGGAGTTCTTAATGAGAACTGTTTTAAACTGGCAGATAGCTAGAAAGGCAGATTGGCCTTTTTTTTTTTCCTGAAGTACAACGGAAAGATTCAGCATGAGTTTTGAAATGTCTTTCATACCTAGATGTTGTTTTGCTTATAAAGGATGTTTTAAGCCGAGGCAACTGAAGGGTGAGATACTAAGAACCCTCCGTCATAGCCCGCTGAACTGCTTCCGCTTAATTTCAGTGAGCGTCAGATTAGATCATAGATTAACTGACCTTTAGAAAGCGAAAGGATTTCTGGCTAACGATGCAGCCCTGTATCTATTACTCATAATCTCATGGCTAAAAGCAAAAATGAGATAGAAAAAATGATTACACTGGACATGTTTCAGGCGAGGCCCCTTTACTGGTATACCTCATTAATGAAGTTTCCCTGGTTTATAGCAGCTGAGGATTTTTAACTTTTCATCAGCGTTGCGAAGGCGGGGGGACACTCTCCAGACATCATTTGACACAGGATGAGATTACATCTTTCATAACAGATAGTTTTCATCATGCACTTTGTCTCCTCCTTGGACTGCTTCCTCCTGTGTTTCACTGCACAACCACTACAGCATTTGCATCATGTCTAACCTGAGTTCCCCTTTTGCAACCTAGCTGTCCTCCTTATTTATCCACTGCATCTGGAAAATAATTTATTTTCTTTTTCTTTGTATATTTGGGACCATTCTCACTTGCCCAGTCCTCTTCCTTTTCATTGCAGCTTGCCTCAGACTATGTTTACCAGACTTCCAGCACTCTTCTTACTTTTGACCATTCCACCACATCTTCTGTGGAGTGTGGTGCCTAAATCCAGACACAGGATTCAGACTGAGGCTTTCAGCAGCACGGAGAGTAGGAGGATGATTTTTCACATCTTGCATATGGCACTGCTGTTCATACATCGCCATATGTCATTCATTTTTTTCTCAGCTGTGTGAAATGGTTGGCATTTGGTTGGTGGTATATGGTAATTCACAGATCCTTCATGTCGTTTTCTACCCTGTTTTCACAGTCATTTATTCCAAACAACACGTAGAAGTTTGCCCTTGTCCTTGCTGAATTATAGCTTGTTTATCTCACACCATTTCTCTTCAATAAGTTTATCTGGAGACCATCACTGCCATTCCAGGATGTATTAGCTGGTCAGCAATGTTTTACAATTATCAACCTTTTCATATTTTCAAGAATTACTTTCTGAATAGGTTGTCCAGTCACAAGCCCATTCTAAAAATATCGGCAGTGTGTCTGGAAAATAGTCTGATCCAAGTGCTTTGTAATACCTCTTTCATTCATCCTGTTTTCTTTGACATCCCTTATTCATCAGCCATTTCCAAGAACAAACAAGCTACAGTGAAGGGTACCAGCCTCTGTAGATGTTGAATCCTCAGCTTTAACACCAACAGGGAATTTAAAGTTACTAAAGTACCATGACTTACCAAATTACAGTCTTAAGCTCAGGCTGTGTAAGTGTCGGCAGGAATATCTTTTGCCTACTCCACCTGTTAAATATGACATGCCAGTTTAAACACTTCATACTTTGGTTTTAATCATGGTAGTTTGTTCTAATTTATTTTACTTTTTAATTAAGGCAGATTACTGTAACCTAGCTTACAAAAGATGATTCTACATAGTGTGTCACTACTGTGACAATTTTTATGTTGGGGCAGGTTTCTTTTTTGCCCTCCCTGGTTTCTAACTCAATGGCAAAAACGGAAGCCAGGAGGGATGTGCCAGATACCCCCTTCTCCACCAGATACTAAAAGAATGAAGGTTCCCTTTGGTGACTGGAGGCCCAGCTGCAAGAGGCAGGCAAGTGGCCATGGCTGGGGCTGGCCTGAACCCCACCGAGGGGCTGTGGGGTGAGACAGCAGAGGGGAGGCTGGCTGCAGCCACTCTTTTCTCTGGGATATCTTGTCAGGTCAAACTGGGAACTGTTCTTCTCCAGCTATAGGTTTATATAGGTACTTCTAACCTGAAAGTGAAGCCTAAAACCTGGGAAAATTGGCAGGCTCCCACCGTTCATCTGGACGTAGTTTGAATTAGCATACGTCTCAGTGGTTTTTAAAATTGCCATCCACATCTATCAGTGTGCACACAAGTCATTTAAGGACAAGTTTGCTCACATGTGTAGTTCTTTTGGAATACTTTGCTGAATTAGGGCTATTCATTTTTGACCATAGGAACCAAAAAAAAAAATTCTACAACTTGGTTTGATTTAAAATAGTTGATTTATAGTGTCAGCTGAAAAACAGAATTAAAATTCTGATTTCCTATTGCCTTCTTCATTAAAAACTACAGATGTTTGGTCTGGCACAGATGCTAATATAGCCGTCATAAGTTTCCCTTACACATTAAATTCTGTTTAAAAACTGCCAAACCTTTAAAAATACTGTTTTCCTCAAAAAAACACAGTGTTACCAAACAAATCATTGGACAACAACCAGCACTGTCTGAACAAGTTTTTGGCGTGACTTTTTTTCTTCCCAGAGGCAGAGTGGAACCTAGGCACTCAAAAGAAAATTGCAACATAGCCCTTTGCACTGCAAACTAGCAATGTGTTTGCTGTTCCTTCGGAAATGAATACAGCTTACTTGGGGAGAAGTGGCTGTCTTCAGCTGCCAAGTTCGTGAAAAGCATCGGCTGTGTGAAACCGCGGTGGAACGCCAGGCGCTGCCAGATATGGGCAAGGACGCGGGGCCAGCTCTGAGAGCTTATATTTAGCCTCCAATGCTGGCAGGGGAAAACCAGGTGGAAGTTATGAGAGAGGCTTGAGCTTGTAGCACACTCTAAAAGGAAACGATAGGCAGCAGCATGTGAAACAAGGCAAAAACAGGGACAAATGAAAAACCCCTTCTTAGCACCTCCCTCGCATCCCACCATGCAGCATGCCCCTTCTGGGAAGAGAGAAGGGAAAAGCAGTCAACAGAGAGGTGAAGGGAGGTATGACTGGGAAGGAGCAGGTGGAAATGTCAGGCAGGACCCAGGCAGGGTGCTCCTGAGGTTCAGTCCCAAGTGGAGGAAAGTCAGGAGGAGAAGAACACTTACATAGGGCTATGTCTGGCAGGAGGAAGCAGAGGAGCAGGTGAGTTGCAGAACACTTTGGAAGGTACCTGGAGGAACCAGGGCTCATAGTGGCACCTCACAGATGCAGAGAAGTTCCAGTTGCTGCTTAGAAACAGATTTGTTGGACAGACACCTTCCACATGGCTTGCCTGGAGGAGAGCTGTGCTGATGGAGGAGTGAGCTGAGATAGCTGTACAGGGGCACTATGGATGCAAAAAATTGGAGCACCAAAGATGGGATCTGAGGTCAGAGACAGCTGGGAAAGAAGATTGGAAGGAAAAGGTAGGCAACAGAAGAAGAGGGGAGGTCAATGTGTTTGATTATAGGAGTGAAAAGTACAGGAGGGCAAGTGAGAGGATTGTTGAAGGTTAGAGACCATGAAGGCAGCTGGCAACTAAAGCAAGCAGGGCAGCTGACAGCACAAACACCTGAGGGTGCTCAGGCCAGCACACACCAGTACATGGGGCTCACTGGAGCTGTGCCTCGGTGCCAGTAAGGCACCTGGCCTGGCTGCTGCTTAGTTCTCTGGAAGAACGTGCTGGTAGGGAGTTGCAACATATGCCAAATTAATACATCCAAAAAGCATTCATTATCCTCCCTATAAAGCATCCAAGTGTTTGCTATATTCAGTAAAGCTGAAGAGTCAGCATTGGTTACATATAGAGAGTTTCAAAGGGAGAACCAGCCCCTCCACAGGTCTCCCCAGTGCCCTTCAGTCCACGCACAGAGGTAACACACACCCCCAAATGTTTGACTTTGTACAGTATTTTTCCACCGATTTTCCTGCTGTCAGTTAATAAAAATGTAAAGCTTACTGAGTCTGGTTTTTTATTCCTCAGCTAAGCTTTCTCACTCTACCTGTCCAACTGTCCCTCTGCTGTCTTTTCATGCTGGGAAGAAGCATGTCGTCCCTCAGCTGGCTGCCTCAGCTGGCTGCCTCAGCTGGCTGCCCCCACATCCCTGTCTCACATCTCATCCATCTCTTTTGCAATATCTGGCTGCCTCCTCCAGTAGGTCTCACCCATCTTCCTGCTCCAGGCCATGGCATCTCCTTCCTAAAGCCTGCACAGCTATCAGCATTTTTTGGTCTCCCTAAGCTTCCTTCATCTTTTCTGCTGTTTTCCCCATTCCTGTCAATGTGTTCCCTCTGCCATTTTTGTTGGGTTTTCTTTAAATTTCTCCTCTCTCATCCTCCCTTCTTCTCAGCCACAGCTGGGCCCATTGTTCCTACCATTTTCCCTATATTCCTCCATAACTTCCTTGGCTCTCAGCTAGGTCCCCACTATACTCTGCAGTTGTATCTCAGCTGCTTCAGATTTCCCAGTGATTTCCACCATTCATCCTTTCCTTTTTTCACACTGCCAAAGCACTCCAAGAGTGCCCTGGAAGTACACTTGGTTTTTTGTCACTCCATCTGCTCAGTTTTCCCAGTTCAACCCTGCACAGCTCAGTTACAGTCCTGAAGCATTTTGTGGTTTGTTCCTTTCATCCCTCTTCTAAGAAATGAATAAAATTATCTGGTTTTATCTACCCTGAGCAGACAGAATCCCAGGCATGTCACGTTGCTCATCATGCTTTTTTCCTCTCCTGTCCTCAGTCCCTCAGTCTCTTCTGACATCTCTAAGCAGCCATGCATCTTCTGCAGTCCTTCAAGCATCACCTGGCATTTCTATTCCTCATGGGGGAGACGGGGTAAGAGCAGAAGTATGTTCCCAGGCCACCCTTTCTCACTCAGTGTAGCAGCTAGTCTCACGAAAGTCAGCGTTTTCCACCCAAAGTGGAGCTGATGATTCACCTTCTTCACCTGCTGGTCTTCCTCACTCCAGCTCTCCTCCTGAAGGATGATGTCCCAAGCCCCTTAAGGAACCCAAAGACTGAAGCCACTATTGTATGGAAAGGAAACAGACTTGAAATTGGTGGACAAATGGTGGCAGACTGTTTCAGACACCAGCTCTTTCCTGAGCTGTGCAAAAGCGGCAAGTAGAGCTTGCAGCTGGCACACATAACACACAGCCAACAAGGTGTCCAAGTTCCCCCCTCACCACCACAAACCCCAGTGAAATCCCTGCACATGTACATGCTTCTTGGCTTCAGAAGACTGCTGATGACTCAGATAATTTACAATATCTTTTGGAAAAGAGGAGCTATATCCATAGGAAGTTAGTCCAGAGAACATCTTAATATTGAAACCAAGTGCTGTACAGTCATTGAGTAAGATCAACCATTTCCTCTTGATTGGTGGTGCTCCAATAAACACTTGTGAGAAGTATGTTAAAGGTGATGCAGCGTGTTCAATGAGCATTCATTTATGCAAAGAGTGACAGAAAGCTGTTACACTTTTGCTGTCTGCATTCTTTTAGCTGCAGGGAAGTCAGTCCATGCGAGGGCTCAATGGAGGGCTTTGTCAGAGGTGTCCCAAACAGTCACAGCTACCAAGAGTCTGGCACAGACATCCTGATTTTCTTCAAGTAGTGAAGTCCCTCAGGGGAAACTTTCACATAGATGTGAACATACTGGAAATTCAGAGATTTAAGAAAGGAATCCTTTCTTTATATACACATGTAGGAAGTATATATGTGTATGTTTGTGATACACTTTGCGTACTGGGCCTGGGTGATCAATGAAGACCTGGGGAATGTCAGCAGGAACCAATGTTACTTCATTTTAGGTCTGTGAGAGAGGTGGTGCACACTGTGAGCTTCAAATAAATGACAGCCCCAAATAGGGAATAGCCTAGAGGCTTGTGTGCAGAGAGGGGACCAGTCATTTTCAGGTCATGAAACCTCTGGCGGAGAATGATTTCATCCAGAGGTGGATTAAATTGAACTGGAATAAATATGGATGCTTTGTGAAAAGCTCAGGTTGAGTTCCAAACTTGTAATTACTTTTTTTTTCTTTTTTTCTTTTTTTTTTTTTAATCAGTAAAAATAGGTTGGATGTGCTTTAACCGAACTTTTGCAACGTTCTGAACATTTTGTTTCACATATGGTTGATCTGTATATTATGAGTAAGAGTAGTGACAAACATCACTTAAACAGGAGAATTTAAGTGTATGCCTGAGATGTTGTGGTTGTAGCTTTCTCACCAGAAAAGGGGAAACCTGAAGTGTGGTAAACAAATCCATATTCCACTGGCCCATATTGCACTGGGTCAACACTCCTAGAAGCAAAGGATATTTTAGCTTGTGGCCTTAGAAATTTAAAGCAGATTTAAAATGTGTTTGCCCCAGATGTACCCACTATGTCTTACTCCATCTCCAGGAGGTTTGCTGTATGTTACTTGGCTGTTCTGTAACATGGTAAACATTAGCCTTGCACAGGTGGTTGCAGGAGGCTCTCACTTTTAAGTGCTTCTTTTACACAGCATGCATAAAATCTGTCCAAAAATCACTTAATAATGAAAATCAGTTTTCAATTTTGTCTGCTGATCCAAGTTATAGCATGTCATGTATGAGATGAGCCTGGGTTTCTTAACATACTAACTCCACATCTGACCACGTCCTCAGCTAGTGAGGCTTGAGGTACATGCTCCACGGGGAAATTCATCTTGCCAGCCACATCTGTCATTCCTTTACTGCCCTGGCATGGCACTCTCCCATCCTGTACAGCTCCTCTGGTGCACAGGGTGGTCCTGGCTCCCCACACACCCTGGGGTCTGCACCCCATGCCAGCAGCAGTGGCGAGCAGACCCCCGGTCGTCCTCCACACGGCTTTCTCCCTGTCTCTTCAAATAACACCTTACGCAGGGCACTCTGCTTCCTGAGGGATTTTCTGATGTGTCTGAGCTAAAGAGGATGAAGAGGCATTCCTGGAAGGACTTTGGGGCAGGGAGACCCTTTGGAGGCCGGAGTCAGGTGCTCCCCTGGTGCTTGCTCCAGAAGCACAGATTTGCACATACAGCACAGGTTTGGCTCAAATGCTTTCGGTTCAGATCTGCACAAGGTCTGGGGTGTCAGTAGATGAGCAAGCCATGCAGACATAAATATTCCAGCAGCTAAAACCAAATTTTGATAACACGCAGCTCCTTCTGTTGCACTGAAAGAAATATGACTTTTAACTTTTTCCAGGTCTTTTGTGAAAACAGAGGAAAGCAAGTGACACGTTTAAACAGAGCTGACAGCATGCTATTTAAATGCCAAAACAAGCCTTTGCTGATTTTTAAGTGGAATTAAATGTTCTCTTTATATATAAAAGTATATTTTGAACTATAAGTTAGTTTGCTTATCAAAATACAAGAGCCACTCAAGTTTCCTCTCAAATGTATCTCTGTTTTTAAAATGTGTTTATCTGACATTCTTGCTATCACTGTAACAACAAAATCTCAAATATTACATTGTTTCAAAAGTAAAAAATGATGATACAATAAAAACATCCATAATTCTCCCAAAACCTAAATCAATAATTTTATTTTCTTGAAATCAATGGGACTATTCAGGATTAACCACGTAAGTGCTGAATTGCATGTATAATCATTGTAATAGGAGGCTGTTAATTTAAACAGAATTTGGTATGCTTTAAAAAAATAATTTGAAAATGCAGTATTAAGTAGTAAGATTTTTTTCTTAGTGAATAGCTTTAAAATACACATATTCCAAAAATAAAAAGTGGTGAACCTTGTTACCAGCATTGCTGATTAGGGATTGTGGTGAAGTCTAGGATTGTGAATACCAAGGCATTGTAGAATTCTACTTAATTAAAATACTTCTCATGCTCTTTGTTTCTTTTCCCCTTATATAGGTAGAAAAATTACAGAATGTTTATGTGTGTCTTGTGTATTGTGTTTGTATTTCTTCAAAGCTAGAGATTTATATGTGGAATGATTTTCATTTCAATAGTAATACATAGATCATGGTTTTAAAATTAGCTTGTGACTTGTACCATTTTCTAAAACATTGGCTCGTTATTTGTTTGCCACAATAAAAAATACTACTGGAGAGTTTATAGTTGGGGTGCACCATGTACCCCAAGCATTGCTGACTGCATCTCCACAATTTAGGGTGAGACCGAGGGGGTGATTTCTTTTTGTCCGTGCCCACTTTGTGCAAATGTGTACTTCTTAGTATTGGTCCAAAAGGGCTATGCCTGACCAAAACAGAGTTTCACAGGAGAACAGAGAGTTGATTGGGTGCTCCATTTCCAAAAGCTCAGTTTAAAAATGTAGGATATGGCAGACATTCATTGCCAGAAGGCTGGGATCTAAATTACTCCGGTGCAGCAGATCTGTACGAGTCTTGTGAGGAACCTGCCCCCCTTTTGTGCTTGGGAGTGCTGCACAAGGCCTAAATGAGGCATCAAATTTGTGCTGGATTTCCAGACACACCCCATTTTCCTGACTGTGCATTAAGCAATTTGAGTACAGGCTTAATGGCCCGGAGAGTCTTTCAGCAGGATCTACGACTGAAAATACCATTGTGGTCTCCCAGCATGAAGCACTGAGCACCAGTTGAAGGCGTCTTCTCTGCGCACACCAACCAAGCCAGGGTGTGCTGCACGGGGACACTTTCTCTTCATGGTGTGTTTCTGTGGGCACAGCCGCCCACAGCTGTGAAACACAGCAGATTCTGAGAGCATATTATTAAACATTTTAGTTTCTCTTACTTTGTTGCCAAGTAGATACAGCACAAAACACAACTCTCTCTCCAGAGACTGAGGCAGATTTTAATCTGGTGTGAATGCACCAAGATACTGTGTTTTTGATGCTGGTAGTAAGTTCAGGAATACTTGGGCATGCCTGGGGCTTTCTGACTGGGATGGCCATTGCTGTTATAATATATATAGAGAGAGATCAGCCTGACACTTGAGGGTTAATGGTTAATAATCAAATGTAAAGCAAAACCAGAGAGTGATCAAATGGTTTCATGCCTAGATGCCTAACAGGCTCACCTACCTAATTTCAGTATGTTTCTTTCTTGGGAAGATCCCAAGTCAGGTGTTAGTACCTGCAGCCATAGTACATCTTAGGTGATATATGAGTAAAATTTAGTAGCCTTTAAAACAATAATTGCAAATACTGAATCTACCCAACAGGTTTGTCATCATGTTTTTGAGGTATGTTGTCATACCTGTAATTCAGTTACAGTACATGTAGAGTCTATGTGACAGGAGGTAAATAAAGCACAGCAATATGTACAGCCTATTCTTATACCAGTACATCCCCTCCCATGTTGCTCTTCACGTGTCCTGAATCCATGTACCATGCCTGCACATAGCATTCAGGCTTACTTGGCCTTTGAGCCTGTGCTTGGAGGTATAAAATGAGGTCAGGCTGCGCTTGTGTGGCTGGGACTTCAATCACTTTGCCAAAGAGAGAGGAAGCATTTAAGACTATTTAACTGTCCACAGCCTGCAGTCCCCTAGTCACAATTCCCCTGAGCTGAACACTGCTGCCTGGAAACACAGTTGTTTAGATGAGTACCTTACAGGATGTTAGTACCCTCTAGGATTTTACTCTACACTGTGAACTGGGCTCCCACAAACAGGCAAGTGTAGGAAAAGCGAGTAGGATTTACAGTGTGTTTTCTCAGCTCAGCACAAATGTTTGGGACAGACAAGTCTGCACTGTGGGATGTTCAGCATTACACACCCTCCTTCAGGTCTGACATTCACGCAGCAAAACTGGAGTATTGCAGCACCATTTATGGAGGACAAAGTTGGACATTGCTTAGGGTAACCCACAGTTTGTTCCAACAGCATGCTAATGATAGTATAGCTGGTCAGCTCCACCCTTGCCAGTAAACTCTTATCCACTCAGTGAAAAGTGTTGTATAAATTAGGCTTGGTGCTGATTCTGTCTGCATGCTGAAGGATCTCATTTAGCTGTAGTATTTTATTATTTTAGTGAGAACAGGGTATGGAGCCAAATGTTTGCTTCAGCTGGATGCAAATATTCTTGCTCTGCCTGTCATATTCGGTAGCAGTTTGAGCCTGCTATATGTTCTGAGCTGAAATCGTGCCTGCTGGGAGAGGCCACATGAGGCAGGCCGGGTATTTAGTCAACAACTGGTTGATTACAACTCCTGTGACAAAGGGAGTCCGGATTAGCGGTTTCACTTGGCTTGTCAGAAGATGGGAGCTGATGAGATCACTGATCTAGCTGGAAAAAAATAAGTCAGCAGGGGGAAATTATCTCAGTCTCTTTGTTGACATTACTGTGGAAAGCAGTCCTAGAGTTGAGCAGTGTACATTGTTATTTTTAATACTGTCAGCTAGGAAAATTCATTGCACCTTCATTATATCATATGTTATTGCAGGTACCGTTTTGGAAAGGGCAATTCCTGCGATATGTTTCTGATCTCCTCTGTACTATTTTTGCACAAGAGCAGTTCTTGAGACCTTGCCTGCATTTGCAGCAAGCTGGGATATGAATTTACAGCATCCTAGCTATTTCATGTTAATTCATCTGCTGTTTGTCTCTGCAGATGATATTTCACTCCACTTTGAATGTGAATCAGGCTGTGCTTCACAGATACCCACAAAGAAAGCTGGTGCAACATCGTTTGCCCTCTGTACATTCACACCCTTTCTCACAGCACACTAAATTCCTCTTGCAGACAAGTGCTCCAATTCAGTGGGGTGATTTCAGGCTTAAATCAACCTGAGTGGGACAACATTGGTCCAGCTGAACTGATAGTGTTACAAGGATGCAGCCATTACAGTGCAAGCAAAAACCTTAAATCAAAATCCATACTTAACCTCAGAAATTCCATCAGACCATGCTTCCACTTCAAATTTTCACCCCCCCCCCAGTTTACAAGGCTCCTATATATCCTACCATGAGTCATTACCCATTTCAGATGGTCTTTTGTGCCATCAGCATCAGGAAAAGATTTCGTTTAAAAAGTAACCTTCAAAAAAAAAAAAAAGGCTACTTTCTAATCCCCACCATTCTTTTAGTCCAGTGTAGACTATAACAGGTGAATTAGTAGCCATGTGGGAACAGAGAACTTCTGTAGGAGAAGGGAAGTAATGCCTACAGAGGGAGAAACCACATAGCCCAGCTTTGCCTCTAGTGAAGTCTGCCCCCTCTGGAAAACAATTTGTTGCTTTATTGGTGTTAATTGTGGCAGTTAATGGGCACCATACATCCTGGTGCAGCACTCAGCCTCACTGAGGGGCAGATCTGTTGTTGTTAGTGTTTTGTGTGCCTCTGCATTAAAATGGGATTGATAAAATCCATTACCCCTGAAATGCAGCCTTCCACACAGAAGACTGGAACTTCACAACGTGTAAGTGGTGTTTTATTCAGAGAGATTTTACTCAAGCATCAAACACATGCAGAAACATACAACCTTCAAAATAATAAGGACAAACCAGATGAGACCCACAGTGTACTATTATTCTCAACTTTCATAGATAGTTAAGAAGAATGATGCAAAAAGAAGAACCAAAAACCTCAGTCATTCCCCTTAATTTCTCTGACAGACTAAGTCTTTTTGGATATCCAAGCCTCATCTTACCATGATAAGATCAAAACTTCACATGATTTTAGAGCAAAATTGAACATACCCCTCAGTCTTTTTATAAAAGCAGGCAGCAGCCCTTATTCCAGGTAGGCAATTAAACCAAGCAAATAAGAGAACTGATTTGTGACTCCAGTGACCTGAAGGTCACTTCCCTGCCCTCTCACAGGCTCTGGGGCTGCTTAAATCCCTTCATCTCTCTCTGCTTCAGTTTCACTGTTTGCCAGTCAGGAGCAGAGCCAGCACTAAGCCTGGGCTGCCAGTGCCAATTCATAAAGGCCCCTTGCTTGAGCAACCACTTAACAGGGGAAAGGATGCATTTCTTTTTTGGGGTTTGAAAATGGTACTAAAAAGAACAGTTTCAGTGCCTGCACATTAGTAGTATTTAAAAATGAGGTAAATTATTCGATAATTTTAAGGAACAGAAAATTTTGCTTTAGTTTTCACAGCTTCCTACAAGTGCTTTTTTTTCTCATCTATGCTCTGCATTGATTTTGCAGAGCATATGTAATTGCAAGACTTGTTTCTGAAGGAGGCAAATGAAACTTTTTAAATAGCATTTTCAGGCTGCTCATAAAAGTGCTGTGTTTAAGCTAGGCGTAATTTATTTGGTTTATTGGTATTATTATTATTATTATTATTATTATCAGGTTCTAAAATTAAATGTAGCCCACCATAGGCTGAAAAACCTGTGAGCTCCTCAGCATTAACAGTAATTATCTTCTTCATTTTCTTTGGCTATTAAAGTCCTGTTCTCAGTCCTCCAACACATGGTAGGAGTATCTCCTAAATGCAAAGTAGCAGAAAAAGAGAATAAGAAAAAAAGTTTTATCCCCATTTTGTCCAATACCATTCTCCTATCCCTTTAACATTTTGCTTTGACCCTGAACCTCTTTTTCTTTAAAAAAATCCCATTTTTCTGTGTACTTCTTGTAAGCTCATGATTGTACAGCCTGACTGTAGGGCATGCCCAGTGAATCATAACAGCAAATGTCAGCAGGAAAAAATCTCCAGTAGCCCATTAGCTGTTTGAATTCATATTTATTATTTACTGAATGACCGTGAATAATGAACAAGTTGTTCTAAATGATTACAGATTTGTGGCTAAATCTCTATTAAAAAGGGAAAATCAGTTGAAGCAATTACACAATTTATTTACAAGGAAAAAATTTCCTTCATCTCATTAATATTACCTAGAGTAGATAGCAAGAGAAATAGAGTTAATTGGTGCAAATTGATTAGGGATGTAAAAAAAAATGAAAACTCTGAAATGACAGAGAAGTGAAAGAATGCTTCCATGGAGATATCTGCCCTAATCTTTGTGGGCTAGACTTATATGAACATCTGCGAGTTACTGTGTTGAAGACTGTTACCCAAGTTGTGTTTACAGTCAGTATTTAGAGAGGTAAATTAGGTTAGGTAAATCCCATCCCAGCTAAATACAGCTAATCTTTTGACTGCCAAGCCTAATTTGTGCTTGAGTTTGGGCCTAATTTTTTTCTCAGACTAAACTGGATCAGGTCAGGAGTGCCACTGGTGCAAAAAGTGTGCAACTTTGTCATTTAAGCATGTCCTCTTAAAGGTAAATGATAATTCCGTAGCTATCATATAAATGGACAGAGAAATCACAAACTGTACAACTGAAGGAAAATACCAGTTCCTAGTGCACAGATTGTGTAGCAAACAACAAAAGGAACCTATCCTAAAATAGGAGAGTATCCAAATATTTTTCTCTTGGCTTTGTGGAGCACATGTGGTGACGCCTCTTCATGCATTTAGTTGAGCAGCTCTCTAAATCAGATTCCATTTTAGGGTAGTCTTGAAGATTATGTAAGAGCAAATTGTGGTTTTCTCTTTCCTGCTTAAAGAAAGAATGTGGCATCAGAAGTCGTATTATCAGGCGTTATCCAAAATCTTATACCTGTTAAAACGGCATGTTCAGCATCATATTTAACTAGCTCTAATTTCCTTCTCTCATTGCAGAGTCAAAGGGTTTCCAAATTAATATGGCTATTTGAGTATTTTTAGGCAAGAGCCTATTAGCACTGATTTTTTTTTTTACAAAAACATGCTATAGCTAAAGCTCATAATGGAAGTAATTTGTAATATTCAATGACCTCATTTTATTCTGTTTTGCTCACTCAACGCTAATGCGTATGATGCCATGTGAAATTCACAGACGAGCCTGTCTGCAGGACTCATGGGAGCCATAAATGGATTAAACCTCTCACTCCCTGCTTTGGCAAGTGATCAGTTACATTTAAATAAAGGTCAGTCTGTCTTTACAAAGAACACACTGAAAGCAAGCTTAATAGCTTTCCCTACTGAGCCTAGAACATAACTATTTGAAGCATAATTAGCAACGGGGTGCCTGTCACTGATTGTGCTTTTTATGTCTGGGGAATTCCAGTATTCCCCATTAGCTTTAAGAGGGGGCACAGTGCTAGTTATCAAATTGACAGTCTTGACCTGGCCTCTGAAAGCAGCTGTAAAACATTGTTGGGGAAAATTAAGATGAATGCCAAAGCCAGGCTGTAATACTGCTACAGATTGGACATTTGAGGTGCATACCATGACTCTAAATAACAAAATAGGTAAAATATCTGATACACATGAGAGTATGGACTTTGTTACACTAAATACCAGGTGATAAGGACATACACCAGCTGTCCTATTGTCTCATCTTGTGAGCTCTGTATTGTGATTTCTTTATAAAATACTCCATATCTGTTTTTTTCAGCATAGCAGAGTGACCAGCTCTGCCATCTGTCAAAATACAGATTTCAGGAAGGGTGGAGTGAATCAGCTACAACTGCCCCTACAGTTAAAGGTGCTGGCCACAAAAGGGTTATTTTGTCAAGTTAAATACTTAGCCTGTATGAGGCATTTAAGAATAAACATGATTATAGACTCATAGAATGATAGAATAGTTTGGGCTGGAAGGGACCTTCAAGATCATCTAGTTCCAACATTCCTAATATATCTTGTGGTGTTCCAGTTCTTCAAAACACTTCATTTGCTTGAGGTTTCTTGACTGGTATTTATAGCCCTTGTAGCAAAAGTGATAATTGTCTACAGGTGGAGAGAACAGAGCTGATACAGCAACTTTGGTACTCTGCAGACAGCCTGAAATTCTAAGAGAGATCTGTGAATTACCTTGACCTTCCTGACTGGAGCATGAGCTTCAAAAGTCCAGTGATTGCACTTCAGTGTTATCAGCAGCTAATTTAGCACTGATCATTTTATCTAATACTATCAGGGAAGCTGGGTAAGAGCAAAACACAGTGGACTGGCTTTTGGGAATTTCTGGAGATAATCCAAGAGCAGACCAGAGAAGTACACAAGTGACAGCAAAATCAGCAAAAGAATAAGGAGGAGGAGGAATTAAAAGGCAGAAAAGAGGCTGGGATTAGATGGAAAGGATCTCTTTAGTAAAGATGAACGTTATAATGAATTATTATGAGAAAATATTACCATCTCACATTTTAGGGGTGATACAAAGATTATAGTCTGTTTATCTCTGTGTAAATCATCAACCTACATTTACTTAAGCCCCTCTCACCTGGTATTTGGTCAATGGCTGCATTCCCAGCTCAGGTTCACTACGAGAGAGCAGAGGTCTGTGTCCTCCAAACACATCTTCACAACATAGAAACTGTAAGAGGAAGATGACCTACCAGGGATTAAGTTAAAAGCATGTACTTTTCCTGATTTACGTGCACTTGGGGGTTAAACACAGGATTTTAAGTGAACAGGTTTTCTTCTCCTTTCATGAATGGTATATCCATTTTAAGAGTCAATTAAATACATCACAAAATGTAGGCATTGCCAAGAAAAATAGGGCTGTATTTGGTTTTATAAGATCTTAGATATATAAAGAAGACCAATGCCTTAAGCAGCTCCATATCAATTTTACCACTCTCCTTCTCTAAAATTTATTTGTGCTTTTATTTGTTTGTTTCATTTCTAGGATTTCTTTTTCCTGATGGAAAATTTGTCCAGGAATTAGAGAAATCAGTAACTGATTTAATTGATAATTTTCAGCTTATATGGAATTTTCATTTTTTACAGATTTTCTGCAAAGCAGCCAACTAATTCTCTGGTTCCAGAATAGGCACTTCAAGGTCATATATCTTTGTTTTCACCACAGGTCAAGATACCATCACCAGGAAAAACTAATCTGAAAGCATCTTTCGTCACAGGCCCTTGGAAATAATGAAACAAAACAGCCAAGCAGAGTAAAAAAATCCTTTTGCTTTAACCCATGAATCCTGTGCCAGCGGTGCAGAACTCACCTCAAGCACTGGCAGTAAGGTTTGCTAGGCAGGTAGCAAACAGACTTCTGTGGTTTACACCTCCATAATAATTTCTCTCTTCTGCAGAACGTTTCCTTCAAGCACTGGTAGCATCCAGCTGTGTCTCCTTCGAGCCTTTTAGCATGTCCACTTTACATTTTTCCATGTAATTCAGGATTTGTACTTTAAACACTCGCTTTGTTCTCTGTTGTAGGTCATGGGTTGTATGGGACTTTTGAAATGTTGTCCTCCTGGAGAAAAACTAGAGAAGACCAACACGTTAAAGAGAGGACTGCAGCTGTATTTGCAGACTCCATGCTCTCGTTTTCTCTCACCACTGCCATGTACCTGGTCACTTTTGGAATAGGTGCCAGTCCCTTCACTAACATTGAAGCAGCCAGGATTTTCTGCTGCAATTCCTGTATTGCAATTTTCTTCAACTACCTCTATGTACTCTCCTTTTATGGTTCCAGCCTGGTGTTTACTGGCTACATAGAAAACAACTACCAGCATAGTATCTTCTGCAGAAAGGTACCAAAGCCAGAGGTATTGCAAGAGAAGCCTGCATGGTATAGGTTTCTTCTGACAGCCAAATTCAGTGAGGACACGGATGATTCAGAGGAAACGAACACTTACGAGAGTCATCTTTTGGTGTGGTTCCTGAAACGCTATTATTGTGACTGGATAACAAACACTTACGTCAAGCCTTTTGTAGTTCTCTTTTACCTTGTTTATATTTCCTTTGCCTTAATGGGCTACCTGCAGGTCAGTGAGGGGTCAGACCTGAGCAACATCGTAGCGACTGCGACTCGGACCATCGAGTACACAACTGCCCAGCAGAAGTATTTCAGTAACTACAGCCCGGTCATTGGGTTCTACATCTACGAGTCGATCGAGTACTGGAACACCAGTGTCCAGGAGGATGTGTTGGAGTATACCAAGGGCTTTGTGAGGATATCTTGGTTCGAGAGCTACTTAAATTACCTTAGGAAACTCAACATATCTACTGGATTGCCCAAGAAGAATTTCACTGATATGTTGAGGAACTCCTTCCTGAAGACCCCTCAGTTTGCCCATTTTTCAGAGGATATCATCTTTTCCAAGAAATACAACAATGAAGTTGATGTTGTGGCCTCCAGGATGTTCTTGGTGGCCAAGACAATGGAAACCAAGAGGGAAGAACTTTACGACCTCCTGGAGACCCTGAGGAAGCTCTCTCTCACCTCCAAGGTGAAATTCATCGTTTTCAATCCATCATTTGTGTACATGGATCGTTATGCCTCTTCAGTGGGAGCCCCCTTACAAAACTCCTGCATTAGTGCTTTATTTCTGCTCTTCTTCTCTGCATTCCTGGTGGCAGACTCTCTGATCAATGTCTGGCTCACTCTAACTGTTGCCTCGGTTGAATTTGGAGTTATAGGTTTTATGACCTTGTGGAAAGTGGAACTAGATTGTATTTCTGTGTTGTGCTTAATTTACGGAATTAATTATACAATTGACAACTGTGCTCCACTGTTATCAACCTTTGTCCTGGGCAAAGAGTTCACAAGAACTAAATGGGTGAAAAATGCCCTGGAAGTGCATGGGGTAGCTATTTTGCAGAGCTACCTCTGCTATATTGTTGGTCTGATTCCTCTTGCAGCTGTGCCTTCAAATCTGACCCGTACACTGTTCAGGTGCTTGTTTTTAATAGCATTAGTCACCTTCTTTCACTGCTTTGCCATTTTACCTGTGATACTGACTTTCCTGCCACCCTCCAAGAAGAAGAGGAAAGAGAAGAAGAATCCTGAAAACCGTGAGGAAATAGAGTGTGTTGAAATGGTGGATATGGATAGCACCCGAGTGGTCGACCAAATTACAACAGTCTAACTTGATTTGTTGGCTGCTTTTTTACACTAGGTCTTACTGAGGAAACAAAAAGAAACCAGTACTGACTAAATGTGTGGGGAGAGGAAGGAGATTGGAGGTTTTCCCCTCCCTTCTCTAAGCTAAATCCAGGAATATTCAAAATTATGGGAGAAATTAAAAATAAATTTAAAAAAAAAAAGAGCCGGGGTATTGTACCTTGCTCAGTTCCTGTAACAGATTATATGAGAGAATTTGCACACTCATGCAAAGAGAGGTTAAATTGTAGATGCATGAAGTAAGATCTAATGGAAGAAGTTGGGTTCTTAAGCAGTCGTCTGCATCGCCTGTACTGCAGATGCTGCAATTATTGTGGCTAAACCAAATCATGTTGAAAGGTCAACTGTCAAGGCTGAAGTAGCACTAAATGTTCGCTGGATGTAAAGGCTTTACAAACTTTCTGCACAGCAATAACTCAAGTCAGTGAGTCAGCTCTTATAAGTCTTTGCCATCACATTTAATTTTTCTTTTCTCCCCTAATCTAAACATTTATGCAAGACTATATAAAAGATAGCAAACTGTACTGGGAAAGAAGGCAGTACACAGCAACCAAGTGCTTTCCAAACACTTTTATGTTATGAATCACATTTTTTTTCCTAAAAGTATCATTATTTTAAAATGGAGATCATCCCTTGTAACATTTTTAATCATGGTTTTATAGCTGTTTCTTTTTCTTATAAAAACAAAAAAGAACAAAAAAAAGGAACAAAAAAATCCATGTGACTCTGTCACTCTAGAAAATATATAATTCTATTTTATACATGTCTCGCTACTAGTTAAACATGTAATCTGCTTTACTAACTGTAATTTTGTTAGCACTCTACTAAGACACATGAGTGGATCTAGCAGCAGACAGAAGATGGTGTACTGAATATTTCAGCACCAAAATCCATGATACAAACCTCAGATACTAAAATGTCATCAAGAAAGTGAATGTTAGGGCTCTTTTAGTGAGAGCCTATTTCAGGCCATTCACTGGTAATGCACACTAAGAGGATTAGAGGGTAGTTTTACATAATGTATAACTTAATCCCTCGATCGTCCTAGAGTACCTGTAAAGCAATAGACCTTGCAGCTATGGGCTCTTCCAGGAGACAGTAGACAGGGAGAGTTGTGTGGAACAAACCGAAGGTTGGGACTGTGGTTTAGTAGCAGCAAGTTTAACAACGTCCCCAAAGAGCCCATATCTAAGGAGCCTATTGAAAACATCACATCTGAGAGGGGAAAAAAAACCAACTTAAAAATATTACATTACTGGGTCTTTTTGGAGCCGTGAGTTCTAAATCAATAATTCTGTCAGCATCTGTGATGTGGAGTAATACAGATAAAGCAGCATCTCTTCCCTCCTCCACCCCCTCCACCCATAAGCGCAACAAGCTCATTACTGTAAGGTTTTATCATGCAGTTGAACCCTAGTGGGGATGTGTAAGCCAATTCTGTAGGTTTTGCTGAGAGTTTTCTGACCATACATTGCCTGTGAAAACCCAGTAGCAGGAAGCTGGCTGGTGTGTCGGGTGGTTTCATATGGACTGTTGCTTTGTGGTGCAAAATGAATGTATTCCAACCGGACTCCCTTTTGCAGCTCATCTGGAAACTAAGAGTACTTGAAAAGTTTTCAGCACATGGCACAAAGTTTGCTTCAGTGCCAGTATCTGGAGGGGAAGGGATATGGCAAGAGCCATGGGGCTTGGAGCACTGGGAGCACTGTGGCTCAGGAGGCTGCCTGTGGTACCTGTACAGTCACTAGGACATCTGTGGTCACAAACCCAGGGTGTGCTTCATTCCATGAAACATCTCTTTAGCATCCAAATCCCAGTGACCCCCAAATGCCCTGTGCAAAACCTGCAAATGCCACCTACTGAATATTAATTTTCAAGCCAAGAGATACTTCTAAAGCATCCTTCCTAGCAGAAAATAAGATAACCAGATATTTTGCCCTGAAGCAAAATGTTACATTCTCACTAGCAAAACAAGTCAGCAGTGCAGCTGGCAACATTTACTTTCCCCTGGATAAGTCCCTTCCCTGACCAGAAGAAAGGAAGCTGTGTCCAGGAATGCACAGGCTCTTTGCTTAAGTAAACAACAGTTGCTTCGGTAGCAGCTGGGAAGCTGTAACAACAACTTCAGCCTTGGCAGAACACAGGCGGACACCTTGAAGACAGCCAGATGAATGTAAGGCTAGGAAAAAGATCTGTTTCCCCTGTTTTCTTTAGACTCAGGCTTGGGGTTATGTTTTCCAGCCAAAAATTATTCCTTAAATATACTTCACTGTAGATTTTCTGTGATCATCAGTATGTTGTTTAAATAATAGTCACCCTGTCCCCAGGCTGTTCAACAGGCAGCTGCAGTGGCTTTTAAACTTCTGAGGGCATTAGCAAATTAGCTGAGAGTTACAGAGGAATTGCAATTCCTCTGCAGTAATCTACTGACCTGTGGGACACTTGGAAATGGGACATGTGTCAAAGAGGTTGTTTGTACACTGCAGAGAGGAATACATGGCAAACACTGATTTTACACCTCTGCTATCCCTCATGCTATCACTTGCAGACACCAGACACCAAGATAGTTACCATAAATCTCCTCACATCTAATTGCAGTGCATAGACAGGAGCATCTTTAAAAAGATGTCCAAAGACAAGATTGCAGTTTCACAGATCTCTTATTAAATCTCACCATGTGAGGCCTTCAGAGATCTTCAAGAAAGGTGATAAAACCAGGGATAAAATTACTTCTCTATCTCCAAACCTGTCAGAAAAAGGATGTGGAGGCACTCCTGTGACAAAGTGCTGCAGAAGAGGCTTGGGTGTCCACAGAAGGCAGGGTGAGAAGTCATGCAGTCCACGCCCTTGCCCCCAGGGCAGACTCAACAACATGTAAATAATTTGTGAAGGATGTTTGTTCAGCCCATTCCTAAAAGTCTTTTTAAGGGCAGATTCCTCTCCCAGCAGTTCTCCCCCAGTGCCATGTTACCCTCTCCAGTAACCAGTAACCAGTAACCAGTAACCAGTAACTCCTGCCAGCCACCCAAGACTGGGTTAGAGAAGAGGAGCTGTGCTCCTCTCCACACAGGGATAGGACAGGCAGGAGACTGGAGCATCCCCAAAAGAGAGAGAACCCAGAACAGAGCCGAAACCACCTTACATACATTTTTCACTGTGCTTCACATCAAGCTGCCATTCCATTCCCCACCTCCAGGGTTGGCAAGGTACAGCTGATGCCTTTTCCTGGTCTTAAAATCAAGAGTCAAACACGGTTAGAAGGGGAAAAGGGATTTTACTTTGGTATTTATTTTTAAGGATCCTTAGGTGCACACATCTAGGTCAAGTGCACCGAAATGCACACCCCCAAAAGATCTGGTATAACATTATATGTTTTACTAATTAGCATATCTATCAAAGATTCCCCAATGAGAGGCTCGAATGAGCCCCCCTCCCCAAGGAGCCTCCCCCTGGATGGTTCTATCTTGGTTTACAGAATGTGTTCTGGAGAGGACCTTGGGGTCTGGGGCACACTGATCTCTAACTACGAAGCTTCTAAAATGTTTAGTCTCCCAGCTTGACAAACAAGTCCAAGAACGTAGGCAAAAGCACTAAGAATACAGAAGTTGTGAAAAGGTATAACAGGGGTATAAAAGAAAAGGCAAAAAATCATCATGGCATCACAGCCATGGAAGTGTCCAAGGTGCACTCAGCCCAGGTCCATGAGACTTCTGCCTGAATCCTGTTGGATCTGAGGGATGCACCAAATGCTCCTTGTCTACAGGTAGCTTGAATACCTCAACATGAACCATGTTCTCAAGGTTTCAGACTATGCTAAGCCACTTTGGCCTTCCTCCCCTTCAACTTTTTCCTCTGGAGCAATTATCTTCACCAAAGTCAGTGGACCTCCCTGCGCCGACTGCGCCTGGTGCAGATGCAGCGCTCTGTTCTCAGTCCAAAGCACTCCCAGTGTCGAACTGTGCATAAGATTTTACCCTTACTGGTGAACCTCCATTTTGGAAGACTACCTAGGCTTAAGCAGATTTTTGTCATATTCTTAAGTGGCATTTTAGCCCAGGTATCACTGTGGTTTTGTTTGCAATATAGAGGATCAAATTTTTTATAAATTCAGTGAGTAGAATACAGTATTATACACTGTCAGGCACTGACTAAAATCTAACAGTGAAAGTTTTAGCTAAGGCTAATAAGACTATGTAGGACTATGGCTCACTGAGCACATATACCTTCTACAAACATTAAAATTCCCATACAGTAAGGTATGGTGTACAGTATATTTTTACTACAGGGTAAGCATGGGGAAAAAGAGCCAACCTATGTGCATATGGCCCTCAAGATCAATCCAGTTTTCTTGTTATATAACTTCTGATGTTGTGTTAGCACAAGTCCACTTTCAATTTACAATTACTCTAACTGGAGAAAAAAATAAAGAAAGAAAATGTGGTATAGCTGGAATAACCATGTCATAAAAATTAATTGATGAAGGCAGAATTTTCTGCCCAAAGCAGAAATGTGAAAATGTTCTAGTTAGATTAAAATTATGGCTGGAAAGGTTGAGAAAAACCTGTCAGTCAAAGAAAAAGAGCTTCTTTTCCAAAGACAAGCAAATACACTTACCATGGTCAACTGCATGAACCTGGAGGGAATACAGTACCAAAGTGGCCTGAGGTTATGTTGAGTCACGAGAGGATTCACATCTGCTCTCAGAAGCCTTCTGAGCCAGCACTGAATTCAGGTAAAACATGTACTGTAAATTGAAAGGTGTACTTTTAAATGCTTTTTTCTAGGCTGACTGTCCTCCTGCGAGCCATGAAATCCCACCTCAGTCAACACCTTTATTTTTATTCAAAGGGAAAACAAAACAAAGTGGTGGCATGACTGGGCGGAGATCAGGGGAGTCCAGAAGGAAGACTGGCTTCTCTGAAAAACAGAGCCAGCAAAGCAAGGGGGTTGCGGGAGAAGACCTGGTGACTTCAAATCTTAGCAAAGTGGTGGTTTTTCCTATTTGTTAACTTTGGAAGCAGATAGCACGTTCAGGGAGACGCAGGGAAGGGAAGCCGAGTTAACAGGAGCCAGCTCCGGGTTTGCTGTGGACTCCAGTTACAGTAGCTCCTCTGCATGGTTGGGAACTGTCAGCAGGACGGGAGTGTGGGAGGGGCAGGGACGGCCCCTGTGTGGGCACTGGGGATGCCAGACCAGGGGCTGTGGTGGTGCCATTTCCCTTGTCCCTATCCCACAGCCCTTCCCAGGGGTTCCCGGGGTGAGCAGCCTGCAGAGAGCTCCAGCTCCCGGGCAGGAACAGCTCCTCACGATTCCCACGCTGTGGCAGCACTGCTGGCAGGTTTTGCTGAAGCAGAGCTTGCGTGGTAATGCACAGGCCCTCTAGGAAACCACTTTCTGGAAGCTCTTGGTTAGAAAGAATTACCCAGAGCCCTTACCTCCCCTGCCTTTGCACATGTTAAAACCCTGATCCATAAAAATCAGATTGTACAATTAGCTGTGTAGGGACAAAGTATTTCTTCCATAGCTTTATCCCTACATATATCACTAAAAGTACTTGTAATTTATTTTCTTATAAATATTGTGAAATAAGTAATCCTTTCTGGGGTACACACAAGTCTGATGAGAAGGAGGCAGGGAGGGGAGAGAGCCCCTTCCCCTTCCTGAAGGTAGGAAGAATCTTCCACCCACGGCCAGGCACTACACCATCGCTGCAGGGCACCCCCATGACCCCAGCTCAGTGCAGTGGGGGGGCAACCTTATCCCCCCTCCCGATCTTATTAGAGAACAGGGAGAAGCTTTAGCTCCAAATTATGGGGGGGACGAGCCCCCAGGAAGCCCTTGTGAAACCCATCCACTGCCAGGAAAGTGCAGTGGCGAACTTCTTGTTTGGTTGGGGTTTTTTTGAGAAAGATACGGCAAAAGTATCACAGGAGGGGATTTGAACACAAATTCCTGTCCATGGTGCATGGGTTGGAGCAGAGTGGCATGCCCTGACATGCCACCCCTTGCCCTGTTGTCCTGGCACAGCTTCCTGCCTGGAGAGAGGGCACCTCAGCATCACGTGCGCCTGCCTGGGGCAGCCGCTTCTCAGGCACAAATTGTTCTGATGTCGTTGGCATTCTGCAAGTCATTACCTTTTTTTAATTTTTGGGAAAAACAAAAAAAAAAAAATCAGCATAAACAATTCTAGATTATTTAAGCTCCAAGAAGTCTTAATCTGTGCATCAAATAAATGGCTTGCAAGATGTCAGGGGTTTTCGTTTAGGCTTTTTTTAACCTATTTTTACTATTTTTGTATTAATTTAGGGGAAAATTGTATAATGAATCTCAATGTATAGCATAAGCCTAAAATAAAATGGCTGTCTCTCTCTTTGCTTCCTGTGCTCCCAAACTGCTACAGAAATCCTGTGCCATCACCAATGCAACAAACTGATTTTCCTGGCCTAACCCAAATAATCAGGATGTGCATCCTCTCCAGATCCCCACAGAAACGGGTGGTGGAGTAGTTCAGGGGCACCTGCTCAGCATGGAGCCAGCGATGTCCCAAAGATGATGGGCATGCTGCTTCTCCAGGAGCCCCTCTTGTTCCAAGCTGCACACTGCTCAGCAGCAAGCACAGGGAAAATCCCTTCACTTCTATTAATTTCCATGTTATTGGGATCTAAGTCCTTTTTGGGGGAGGTGGTTCTAGATAATCCAGCAGCAGGACCCCAGCCTCAGCAGGCAAGCCAACATCTAAGGCAAAAATCTGAAACTGGATCAAAAACTACAGGTTATCTCCTCAAACAAGAACCAGACCTTCTGAGATCTGGTAGGTAGTAGACCTGAAGTATTTCTATTGAACAGAAGTAGTTCTATTGAACAGAATTATTACTATTAAATTTTTTCTTACCAAGACCGTACCAGCCACAAACTTAGAAGCTCCATCACCACTGAGAGACCCACCTCTCCCACCTGAAGAACTGCAGCTGCTGCCCCAGGATCTTCTGATGACTGTGCTCAATCATCTTTTTCTCATACCCAGGCAGATCACCCATTTACACTTTTGCCCTAATGTTTGGAGGAGGGGAGCAGCATTCCTACAGCCCCACTTGGACTAACTGCTTCAAAGCAGAAGCAAACCACCCTGCCAGGGGATGAGGGTGACAGCTACAGATGCTCTGTCACACGTGACTGCAGAAATGAGATATAATTCACTTTACTGTAAAAAGCAGGTGAGCCAGATCCAATCCCAAGTCACTGCAACAAATATCAGGGCTTTGGGATTTTTGGCTACCAAGGGCTTTTGGCCTCTTTAGTTTAATGGAAAGTTTGGGATAGCAATTTAAAGGTGACTCCTGTCACCTCTTACAGCTCCTGGCCTTGGCGCTTTCAGTCATTCTTTCTCTCATTGCCTTAAATGCAGAATCCACAAGCACTGTTGCCAAAAATTCTGTCTGGAACTGAAACTCAAATGATTTCAATTTTTCTAATTGCTTGTATAATATGAGAGGCTACGTCTAAGCATTGTGCAGGAACTCGGAGAGCAAAACCCCCGTACCAGGCTGCGTGTTCCTCATTTGTGTTAGCAAGAGCTCCTTCATGCAAATCTCCAGAGATCTAATTTACAAAATTCAGGCTTTCCAAATGTGTAATCAGCACATTTTATTCTGAAAATTCATCTGTACGTATACCTTCAAAATAGAGGCATGTTAAATCTGATTTTTAGCTTATCAAGGAATACAGTTCAGCCCAACAAACGTTCATGAGCAGCATGTGTGAATTCCACATGCAATTCTTACACTGCCACATACAAGTCAGAATATTTTCATTCCAAAATACCCACATTTCCATCTTTATACAACTAATTTGCACACAGAAACTAGGCAGGATTGTGAACCCAAAACAGTGAAGTGTGCTCATGTCCATGTTCATCCTGTAAATATCACTTGAACTTGTAAAGGTTAATGGCAATATAGAACTCATTGAGAAGAACAGGGCTTTTTTTGCCAACTTCAGTTTACTGGCAGAGAATAACTGAAATATATGCCAAGCACTAGCTAGAAAGAACCCAGTAATAAGACATTCAACAGTCCATCAGCAGAGAAAAAAGTCCACTTGAAAATTTATACATATGAGAAATGTAAGAATCGCGTTAAAGGCCTTAGCTGGGTATCCAGACTATACATAGCATATGTTATATATGAATGCAGAATATTCCATTCTGATTCTTTTTGGCCACATTCAACCCTCTGAAATATTCTCTGTTCTGTGAAGAGGCATACTTTTGAGCAAAACTGACATTTTTCTTCTTAGAAATTACCAATTTGCACAGGTGAAGTTTGCTGGAAACAAAATTTTAAATGCATACAAACAAACTGAAGCCAGAAAACACAATTTGTAAAAAATATGCCTTCACATACTGATTATATTTCATAATAAGCAATCTGTTCCCTGATGCTACAAGTAAAAAGTGATTTTTTTATTTGTCAGCTCTATTCAGGAAAATGAGATGCCCCACTAATGTATATATAGTGCATACACCCCCATACCTATTATGTATTTCTTACACGCCCAACACAAGTTGGCTCTGTATAAAGAGGAGGAAAAGCCAACCTAGAAATGTAGTTAAAAGCTGGTAGGAAGAATAGTTTATCTGAACTGAAATTAGTAATGAATCAGCAGGGGAGGAGCGACAGAGAAGTTTGGTAAAGAGTTTAGGAACAAAGACAATAGCTGCAGAAATGCAGAGCTGTTGAGAAACTAAAATACTCAGGTTTTATTGTGTCAGGAGGACGAGAAAGAAATTATATAAAAACTTCTGAGTTGCAAAGGGAAGGAAGGTCTAAGGTAGTATGAGAGAGAGAAAAATCATGTGAACATATGTAAGACTAGCAACTGTAAGTTATATTAAGGCTATCTAATAAAAGACAGGATCTGTCCATATAAGGAAAATAAAAAATCACAGCTGCCTAATTATATGATTTCAAATATAGATTCAGTACCTCATTGTTTTGGAATAAAAGGAGGAGATCATTCATAATCTAATCTGGAGTCCAGAGCTGGAGACTTTAACATGATATATAAACAATATCATACAGAATAAGAGATCGGTCATGGATTCTGGCTCAGAACTTGCTGAAAAGTGACAAATTGACTCTCACTATTTTGCTGCAGCTCTTACTTAGAGAAGAGCAGCTGACTTTAATGGTTCTGAAATGGCCATACCTTCCTGATAAAATACTTGTTTGTTGGAAGCATTTCTTTTCTTTTCTTTTGAAGATGTGATCAATTTTCTCTCTGGACAAAGTGAACCCTCAGGCACATAACCTACAGCAAGAAGTGGGAAATTCCAGCTCTCCTAAGGTGATTCCTGATTCATGGACATCCATCTGAAATTGAATTTCTCTTTTCTTTCCTCTCTGCATGCTATTGCAGGCTGTTCTAAACTTGTCTGTTGACAGTTTTACCAATCAGTATATCGTGCCCCTCTTTGCAAGAGAGGTGAGGTTCTACCAAGCCTCTCCTGATGTTGGCTCCAGAGGCAGTGGCCACCTTATAATTTCAGGATTATTCCTGCTCACTAGCTCCTCTCCTGGGAGCCTTTCTGTCAATATCTTGGATCTTACTGGAAGGGTGGCTACAACGGCTGTCACAGGACAACCAACATTTTGCTGATCTGACATGCCTCTGATATACACAAGTGACATAACATTATTAGATCTAGCAAGGAAAAGCATCCAAATCTCACTGTCAGGACATCATATGATATTTAATATCACCATCTGTGAGGATGTTTATACAGCAGATTTATTATATGGAATTTGCAGAAATGGGGAGAAGAGAGAGAAAGAGAATATCAATTAGACTGCTCATTCAGCACTTTCCAAACCTATCCATCAAAGGAAGAGTTCTTGCCTCACAGTCAGTGGTGATACCAAGCCTGAAGAATCTAATTTACAGAAAAAGGTTAAAAGAATTTGGCTTAGAAAGGGGAAACATGGACTTAAGAATTATGGATAAGATTGCTAACATCAGTGAGTTCCTTTTTTTTTTTTTTTTTTTCCCGCAGTATATGCTTCAAAGCCAGAATCTCTGAATATGAAATGTCTGAAGTGAGAAGCAAATAATAAATTCACGGAGAACATTTCACAGGTAGAAATGACAAATACATATAGGAAACTGTAAAGTCGAGGGAGACAAAAAAATCAACTCAGATGAGAAATGCCTAAATTTATTGTAGAGAGCTCCATAAAAACCTAGACAGAAAATCTCCTAAATGTACTCACAGCCCTGGAGAGCTCTTCAGGTGGTCTCTTCCAGCACCAGACCAAAATAAAGGTAAGAGTTTTAAATTATTGACAACTAAAACCAACAGAGCTTTAAAGTGTGGAACATGGGTACGGGAGAAATGGAAAAATTATGGGAAAAATACTTCAACAAAGTATTTACTCTTTGTGTGCACTGGCACCTCTCCACAGATTTCTTGGGAGTTATAGCCAATAACATTTGTTTAAAGCACTACCCAGACAACTGCTCCCCCCTTCCCCTGGAAGCCAAAGGCTGAGTTTCATTTTGTCACTCTGCTTTCAAGGCAGACGATCCCTCTGACAGTGTCTGAGTGACAAAGGACCTGAGACACAGAGGTGAGCAGAGATCAGCACAGGAAATGACCCATACCTGAGCCATGGCAGGGCAAAGTATTATTCCTCCTTCATCAGAGAGCTGTGCAAAAGAGGGCATTCCAATTCTTAATGTACTTTAAAAGCTTATAAGTAAAATCGGCCTCTGTGGTAGTCTGTGGTTTCCCTAAGCACAGACTGTGCTATGGATGCTGTCCAGGCCTACTTATGCTTGTGCTTTTCCAAAGCTTGGTAGCCCTCAGCCTTTGGCTTCGTGTCACACAGCCCCTCTGACACTCATATTGCAATTTTTATTGAGATACCTTTTTGGTGAAAAAGACTTTGTTCAGAACAAGCAAACCTTTTTAAATGCATGCTCTTCTATTTGCCCCAGGTTCCCACACCTGCCATCTCTATTCCCTGTAAGTACATTTGGAAATGAAGGTGGCCACAGTGGGAAGGAGAGAACTGGAAACCAAGTAAAAGTCCCATCATTGCAGTTAAGGGACAGCTAGTTTTGTGAGGCTCAATTACCAGTGATTTTGTGAGCCTCATTTTCCACTACCAAATTTTAAAAAGGTGCTCACTATTCTACTCCAAGCCAGGGAGAGCTATGGATTTTCAGTATACTCCAAGCAGAGTATAACCATTGGATTGAAACCATGTTGCCCAGTGGAAATAAAGCATTGGGAAGGGGAGGAGAGGTGGATGGAGTTGCTGGATTTGAAATTTTCAGCAGAAAAGACTGTGTTTTCTTTTTCTAAAGAAAGTTCACATATTTACCTTTGTTCTGATAGGAGAAGTCTTCAAGTCTGACAAACTCAAAGCACATAAAATCATTTACAAAACCTTCTGTGCAGGAGAAGAGAGGCGGGAGGTGAGCTGAGAAAAGACATTAAGGCAGTAGCAAATGCAAACAATAGCAAACATTGCACTTCTAGGAAACGCAGATTTGAATGCAGAATTGGCTAAATGTTACCAAAACTCTCCTGATGCAGGAGAAATAAAGTCAGGGAACGATTGTCAAAAAAGCCTTTCTACAGTTTTTAACTTCCTGTTATGGTTTATTTTTAAGGTCACCAGATCCGTGGCTTTTACACTCCATTCAAATCTGTAACTGTTTCTTCAGACGTAGGTATCATTAAGACACATTCAGCCATTGACCAAATATAAACCATACTCAGGTGGCCAGCCATAGATCTCAAGTAGTCAAATGTCATCCCTTACAGCTACCGCTATTCCTAAAATACATATAAAGTATATATATTTCACAGAATAATGGGGAAAATCTATACAAAATTCTAACCTACCTGAAAACAATTTGCTTTAAACAGGCCAAACAGAATTGAAAAATTGTTTCCAGCAAATACTTTTATAGGCTCTAAATGTGAAGGTAAAGTAGCTCTATTCAAGCCTTTTGAAGAGAATGAATGAGAGAATGAATGTGAAAAAGCACATGGAGTGCAATTTAAAGAAGCAAGCAAGCGAATCATGACCAGAGAATGTCTATAAAACCTTGGCAGTTGACCTTCACTGGGTGAGGATGGTAAGTGGTTTGGAGAATCAGCATTTCATCAAGTGGTTGAGTATATTTTTACCCTTTTCGGATATGAACCAGCTCATCAGGTAAAAACTGATCATGGAGGTTTGTCCATTTGCCTGCTCTCAGTGAGCATGAAAAAAAATCGTATTCCTAAATGAGTCTATGGTTTCTGCTGACTTTGGTTAATTCCAGTATGTTTCTGTTAACCACTAAGGGGACAAAAAACAGAAATAAAAATGCTCCAAACCTTTATTACTTTTTCTTTTCTTAAGGATCTATCCTACACCTCCCATTATCTCCTTTTGCTATGCCAGACCTCTCTTACGAAATTCCCCAGTTTTGGCCAATTGACTCAAGCACTCCCCTAATACGCTCTTGCAATTGTAAGTACTCAGGGGTTCCACTAAAAGGGTGGCTGGATGCAGCTTCAGGACTAATTGTATCCTATGAGTTATAGAATTATGCACCAACAGCTAAAAGGACACAATTACAAGGTGAACTATTGTGACACACACTGTGTAATGTCATACAATCAAATGCAATGTTTAGTAAACATGAACCTCTTTGTCATTTTGTATTTATTTATACAGGTTTAAAAAAAATAAAAATAAAGCACACATTTAAAAATATCCCTTTCTCCATTGTGTCTCTGCAGCATTATGCAGCTTCCTGTCGAGGCTGATGGGTAGGCAATGACTCGGTCGGTGCCTGGGGAACTAGGCAATGACTAGCAAGGAATATGCAATTCTTGTTTGATTGAATTATACCTGCAAAGAGAGGGATACAACCTTCCAGAGAATGTGGGAGAGAAAAGGAACAGCTCACCAGGCATTTGCTAGGAGCTGCCTAGGTGGGAACACCAAATTTCTGCAGAAACAGGAGCCTTAACTAACTCACTGCGTAAAGGACTGCATTTTTCCAGCAATGTGCCAGTAATGAAACACCAAAGGGTTTCTAATTCCTGGGCTCTCTTCCCCAGCTACAAAGTCTGGGGGAAAAAGGAAAGGGGAAAAATGTCTTCCACTTACAGCTGGAGAACTGATAAATCTCTGGCATGCCCTCAAAACAGGGATGTGACACAGCTCTGCAGGGAGCCAGCTCCTGCCTGTTTGCCCAAGGACCCATGGGCTATCCCACCAGCTCTCTGTAATACACAAAGGCTCTGCTTTGCAGACCTCCAGCACAACTGTCCCCCTCTCCTCTGGCAGTGACAACACACATTTCCAGATCTCTGTCTTTCTCCAGAGGAAGATTCTCTGGCACCTTGCCCTCCTGCAATTCCACCCTCCTTCTCTCTCCTCACTTGTTCTCATCCTCATTTATCTCACACACTCACATAAGAGATTCCTATGCAAAGGGGTGACCTCAGTCCATTCCCCTCTGGCCTAAGCCACACGACTTCCACCAGCAAAGGAAAGCAATTCACAATTCTGGCAAAATGATAATTTTTCTCCTTTCCTCAATACACCACGAGAAATGGAGAATAATCTAAAGACAGATATCCAAAATACTGCAGAGGGAACAAAAGCCAAACATGTTACTAATTTTTACAAAAGATGTACCATGAGTTTAGTGTAACTACAATGAGTGGAGGGGCCATATCATTATTTTTTCCAATGGTTACAGAATCATAGTGGGTTTTGTGGCAACAGTTTTGGTTTGTGCTTTGAATACAAAGCAATTACAATGTCAAATGGCATTATTTTGAAAAAAAGAGAAGCGTTTGTGAAATTTAATTGTGTTCAAATCCCAGAGTAATTGTGGTAATATGAATTATCATGTCAAGTTTCAACTCCATCTCTACATTTGCACTGCATGTGTGTGCGTGCTCACATTTGGTGCACTCAGTGGTACTCTTAGCAGTCATACAAGAGGGAGATCCCACATGGGCTGTTCAGGGCCAGCCCAATTCAATGTTTTCACTACTACCAGCATGGATAGTGTACAAAAGGATATGTTAATAAAGCATTTTCTGCCTAAGTTGGGAAGAACTGCAGAATTCTGAAGGCTGAGAACAGAGTCAAAACAGACCATTGGAAGAATGATGTGAAATCAGCTGTAAGAAATTCAGAAAAGGCAAGTACATGGAGGAAAGAGAAATCAGTGATGCAAACACAAAGTATGGAAAAACTGATTAAACAGCAGTTTAGCAGAAGACTATCAGAGGTTGCACTTGGTCACTGCTTCACAGTGAATAAAAACTGTCACAATGCTACAAAGCCACCACATCTAATCCTTACCCAATTTATTAAAAGAATCACATACAGAAGACATGGAAGACTTTTTCTTTTTTTTTGTTCTCCTTAGAGGTGATGAATCTTCAACTGAACACTGTAGGCATGACCCTTGGAAAGAGAATGGAATTGAATGAGAATGAGGAGTCAGAAAAATGCACTTTCTTCAGGAAAGCCTGCTTATTCTAGAAGAGATGAATTTGTGAACCACAGTAATGCTTTTCTGTATTAAAAAGGAATATAAGAACAGGTATCAAATGCTTCTTGTGTCCCCTGAAGGTGGGACAAGACACAATCAGTTTAATTTGCAGCAAATACAAGTCAATTTGCATATCCTAATTCCAAGAATAGGCATGCACTGGGAATATGCCTAGGCTGGCTGTGGAACCATCTTTAGCAGGGTTTAAAGAAGAGGTTACACAAAAAACTGCTTGAAACAACCTAGATACTGATTCAGCCCTTTTTTTTACAAAATCCAGTATTTTACAACTCAAGCATGGTATAGCAATTTAGGTTGCCCCAAGCTATGTCCCTTTAAATTGGCTCAGATTGTGTATTCAGAAACAGAGGCACCTTGAATTGCTTGTCATGTTACTTAGCATAAAAGCTGGATTCCTGGCCTGTGGAGGCTGGGATGTGTTAAAAAAAATGGGAGATTTATGTATCTGTAGCTAATACTTTTAAGTACGGCAATTTAAAAGTTGTAGCAATTCAGCCACAATGAGTGGAGAAAATGCAATGTCTTCTACTGTTTCCTGATGCACTTTAATATGTATCTGTGAAATTCAAGCTCTTTGGCTCACAGAAAACCTCTGCTGTAAAACATTCAGTAAGAAGGGTCCATGAAGTACAGAATAACAGCAGAAGAAAGAGACAAATTAATTTGCTGGATAGACGATTATTGGAAGCTTAGGAGAGAGAAATACCAGATTAAATACTTTCTCCATTTCCTTCTTGCAAATCACTCTTTCGGTGTTTAATGAGTTCCTATCGGTCTATGCAAATAATTCACAATGAATAATTTATCTGATTTTTTTCTGTTTGTGGGATATCTAAAAGCAAATTGGTTTCCTCTCACATATTCATTATTCAAAATTATATTAATACAGCCTTAGGTGAGTGCATTTTTGCTGCAGTTGCTTTGCTCTATCATTCAGTTTTCATACCACCTACATGTGGCAAGGGTCCCACCAAACTCCCCTTGTCCTCAGGGCAAAGATTCCTTCAGGGTGAATTAAGGTCCCACTTTTAACAGGCTCTGCAGGGTATCTCTCTGTCCACTGATGCCATGGAGGGGGCTAGCCTCCTAATCTGAGCATCTGGATCCAATGTGGGTGTCTGGACTAGGCTGCCCAGTGGGAATTACTGCCAGTGCTAAATTAAGGATCCTCTTGAGCTCCCCCTTTCCAAATTAGTTGGCTGAAGAGAAGCAAGATTACCCAGGGAAAGAGAAGAAGGACTCCTCCAGGCATCCCATTTCTGCCATTAATGTTCCCCGTCTCTTCCATTGGCTGTTCCTTGTCAACATTATCATAGAATCATGGAATACTTTAGGTTGGAAAATACCTTTAGGATCATTCAGTCCAACTGTGTATTACATATATGCTTGCACTTGGTTTGCACACAAGTGGTAGGAAAAGGATTATGACCTTAGTTTTGAATCTCATTTTAATAGTTCCTCCATGAAGGAAATTGCCACCATACTTGAAGTATCTCCACAATTTTGGGTACAGTCCATGGAACTCCTTCTGCTCCTTGGAACAGAGAATTAAATACTTGTGTGGAGAACTTTCAATTCACCTCTGTCATGAAGTTTAGGGATGCCAGACAGACCAGCTAACACAACAGGCATTGCTCCTGTCGTGTAACACATTGAGAATGCCAAACAATGACAGAGAACTAGCAAGGTCCTTCAGCAAGCAAATTTTGAATAGGAAGAAAAGCTTGAACTGCAGTTGTTTTTCCACATGCAGTCAGGTCTTTTGATAATCACATTATACAGAGGCAGTTCTATAAATTTCCTCGTGACTTCAGTGCAGACAGTTACGGGTTTTGGTAACTGAACGTGATGAAATATTTGTGTTGTTAGAGGCACTTGACAAGGAGACACACTGTATTAAAAGTTCAGTGTGTCCAGCTCCTTCAAATTCCTTCTTTAGCATTTTCAGAATTCAGAATGCCATATACACCGCAGCATTTGCCTTTGCAGAATCATCTTCCTCAGAAGCTCACCTCAGACTTCCTCTTTCACCATCTCAGACTGTTAGAAGAAGTCATTCAAAGTTATCAAGAATATTTTTATTCACAAATGGAAAGGTTCATTCTCTTTACTGCTATAAAAAGCCAGCTTAAACTGCTGACTGCTTGTGGCTGGCGTATTAATGTAAAAGTGAGAGAGCTTGCATGGGGGAGATAAAAAGGGGCAAATGAAAGAACAGAAAGCATGCAGGGAGAGAAAACATATTAACAGAAGAGGGGGAAAAAGGTCAAAGAAATAAGTGGAATGGGAAAAAAGCAGAAAAAGAAGGCAAAATATAGAGATATCCTCAGTAGAAAGGAAGAAACAGTAAAGAAAAACAAGGGTATTGGGAAAAAGCAGGGATGAGGATGATACCAGATCTTAAAATAATTCTGAGAAAATAGATAGTGATGCCAAAATCCCAGTAATTGAATTTTTGCCTTGAAAAGCCAGTGACAGCTTTGCTTAAATGTTTAGCCACATAAAATCAAAATCCACGTCCCTGACTGCATGTATCTCTCAATGAAGTCAACAAGAATCGATAGCAAGAGCAGCATTCAAATCCATGCTGTTTTCCTTGCAGAAAAGGTAAATACAATACTCTTTCCATACCTGCACCATTTCTCCATCTTTTTGTAGCCTCTGACATGCTTTCTAATATACGTCTATCCCAAAGCCACTGTTGTTAGCCTTCCTGTATTGATGGCATCCAGCTGAAGAGAAGCCAGTGAGGGAGAGCTCACATATTGTCTGTTCTTAATAAATAATCATTAAAGCATAGATTGGCAGCACCACAGCATTGTCCAGCTCTCAGTCTATTTGCCTTGAGTCAGCTGCTCTGTACTTTCTCCCTATTCTTGCATAATTGAATACTACATCTTACATTTCTTTTTTTCTCTGTGCAAGGACTGGTCTTACCTGAAAAATATTGTAAGCTCATTCAAATTTCATGAATTCATCGGATCTAATGCAAACTGGAGATACAGGAAAAACAAATAAATTAGTAAACCAGCACCTCTCCACTACCCATTAATGGTGGGTTTTTCTGTTTCCTTTAATTGCAGCCCAGGCCTGCCTAGCGTCTCCTCCATCCTTTGCAAAGGACACTGAAAAATTTATGAGCAGCCCAAACTTATTCAATCATTTCAATATCTCAGACTTATAATATATCACATAAAGTGAGTACTCAAATGCTTGAATCATTACACTGAGGCTGTGTTTCTTGGATCAGTGATGTTTCCATCCATCCACCCGATGGGTCTGATGAGACAATCTGCAAACAGGGGCCAGACAAGGAAGTAATAGTGTCACATAAGAGTTAGATAAATGCTTCACTAGTGGAACCAGCTTGAAGATTTCTTGGCAGTTTAGACAAAAACTTGAATGTCTTCACCACACAAGCAAATTAGTGGGTAGGTCTCCTTTCAGACAGTGGTGAAACTCAGGTGATCATGGTGGTAGAGGGTTGTGGGTGGGAACAGGGGGCACAGTGTCACCAGGAGGGGCAGGGAGCTGATGAGGGCCATGAAAATCTGGAAGGGGTGGCAGGTGGTCAGAGGGTTTCTGGAGTTTGTGGGGATGCCTGTTTCCTACCTTTCCATCTATCTCACAGGTACAGATGCACAATCTCCCAGTTTATTTTATCTCTAGTGAGGCTCTGGTCTACAACAGGGACACAACAGAGTACCAGACCCCAGCCCTGCTCCCTTGGGACCCCAACCCATGCCCTCTGGTGGAGGTGATCGAGCTGCCAGGCTGTCCTTGCTCTGTCCCACCCCAGTGGCGCAGCTGCCTGAGGGGAGCTGCACTTCTTCCCAGACGTGGTTTCCACCCCATCAGCTCAGGTGCTGCACACCGAGGAGGGGACAGCTCGGGCACTGCAGGCACTGCTCCCAGCAGCTGCCAGTCTCCCTGCCTGTCTGCTGGGACATGGGTAGGAGCACACTGCCCCGTGCGCCAGCCTGAGCCAGAAACACTAACGCTGAAAAGCACATTCTAAAATGTAACAGGCTCAGGTCTTCAAGACCATCTCACCCATGCAAAAACCTAATGATTCTTCATGTGGACATCAGTCTAGATACCAGAGCCGTGATGATTTGTAGGGAACCATCAGACTTGTAGGCTTCTCTGTATGTCTCATTTGGGATGGGAAGACAGATAATATACGATCAGGTTGATTAGCCAGAGGGAGTGACTTACAGTTTCGTGCACCGTCTGCTTTGTACACCTAAACAACAGAACAAATTCAGATATATTCCTGAGTGGCCTATATAATCAAAAATATCTATATCTAGACCCTAAAACAGAGCGAGGATTTGTTTCCCTTTTAAAAGTCAAGGTGTCCAAGCACATAATATAGAAGGAAAGAAAACTTAGTATTTCCCTCTAGAGGTCTTTTAACGAAAGAATGTGTCACAATGATGTACCGCAGGTAGAAAACAAATTTGATAAAATAAAAATGTAGAATAAATATTATTTTTAAGGACACTGTCTCACAATATTTTTGGTTATGATACAAAAGCATATATTTGATTTGCACAATAAGACCCTTTCCAGAAATACTGTATAGTCCTAAAATGTCATGCTGTAAAGCAGAATCATCCATCAAAATGCAAAATGAGCAAGTTTCTTATTTTGGGACAAATAGAGTTCGCCAAAGATATGAGGTCAGGTGAAAAGACGGAAAATTTTCTGTATTTTTCAGCCACCAGGATTGTGAGAAAAATCCTTTCTGAATTCTTCCCATCTATGTGCCTGTGATGTACCTGTGCAGCTCGAGGTTCCTTGTACACAGAAAGCAGGATGCATTAATCATGAGGAACAGAGGGCCTGGAGCTGCAGTGTGCCACTCCACTTGAAAAGCCTCTAAAATATGCTAGTGCCAGATCTGCCTCAGCTGAAAATTGTGTACTGCTCACAGTGATGCATCTGAAAAGAGTAAAATTAAATGTATGCTCTCAGAAAATTTGCTGCACATCTACTCCCAATTTCTTTCCATTTCTGCCCTACCAAAGGCTTGCAATTTCCTTCTCTGTCTTAAGCATGTTCCTTCTCTATCTTTCATCAGACCCACAAAGCTACCTCCTGCCTTTCTCATGAAAGTTCACCTCAATGAAATCACCAAGGTAAATAGGGCAAGCAAGATTTTCCCACTACCTCGCGGGGAATTCATCTGCCCAGGCTTCATTTTCTGTAATGTATGGCTTTTGTTCCTGGCCTCCTCCACACAGTTACGCACTTAGGCACGATGATAATCTGGCTTTCTCCCCATGTACACCTGGCAGATGGTGGTGTGTATTAGCTCTGACGGCAAGCACTGAGCAATGCAGCCTGCTCGTTGTCATACTGGAGCAAGAACAGCCTCGGCCACATTCCCAAGCACTTACTCTTTGTCTGGAGTTCCTCAGATATTTCAGTGCCAGCCATACATCACAACTTTAAGAGCTGAGGTGACAATTCAAAATACGAAAATCATTGCAGAGTAAATGAAGCAAATGATCGTTTTTGACAAATACACATGAGTGTGGCACTCAGAAATCTGGCTTGAATGTCTCTAAATAATTAAATTTATCTACCTCAGTAACTACATTTGAATTGCAAATTAGCTCTCCACCTCAGCCCTGCTGCATGCGTGCATCTCTGCTGGTACCTGAGCTCCCACAGCCTGCTAGCTCCGAGTGCAGGAGCACCTTTGGGTGGATGCATTTCGGTGCAGAGAGCACCCAAGGGTGAGGACGCTTGGCTTTGCTGCACAACGTTTTGTTGTCACCCTCCTTGCACTTCCTTTTGGTGCTTTTTAGTGGGCGCTGTGCTGTGCGGCACATCCACAGCCCAGGGACAGTGCCACACACGGAGCTGCTGGGGCAGGGCTGCTCCTGCAAACCTGGCTTAGTTCCATCACGTGTGTTGTGGTATCTTTTAACTGCATAAACCATCCTCTCTACCACGCTCCTGTCCTTTTTACACAGAATAGACAGGGGCATCACTGCTCACCTGATATTCCCCCCTGGGGGAATGACAAAATACACTGTTAACTCCCTATATTGTTTCCATCTTTGTTCAGTTCTCCACCAATGCCACCTTTATTACAAGTTACTCAAATCCCATTGTAAGACAGAATTATCCATCTCCCTACCACTTCTCAGCATATGAGCATTTTCCTGAGAACAATGACTTTGTTCTCCCAAATGTCCTGTGAGATGAGGAAACTTCCTTACATCCATTTTACAAATAGAGGCTTGAGGCACAGAGATATTAATGTCAACAGGGCTAATTCATTTGAAGTGTTTGCAGTTTGACTTTCTTAGGGAACCAGGCATTTTATTGCACTGCATTTCTCCACAAAATACCAGTTTCCTGGTCTCCATTGGAAACTCCAAGCATCCTTCACTTCATTTCAGTAAGTCAGACTGAAGGGCTCAGATAAGAAATCCAGAAATTGAAGAACACACAGGCATTACCTGTGAGAAATGTCAGTGAAGTGATGTGATTTAAATCCCCATGGAATTCCAGCACGTCAGGAATAAAATAAGGTTCTCCAGGGCAGTATTTAACAGCCCATCCCAGGAGACTTCCTCTTGTTCCATCTTACTCACTGCACAGATTCCCAGTTCCTGCAGCAAATAATGCAGAAGTCCTGGAGGTGACGGTTTCTCCCCATAGCTGTGACACATCTCCCAGCCCATGTACCCTGAACTATTTACAGCTCTGTGGAAAACCCTGTGTGTAAGGGGTGAGCAAGTAACCCAAAATTGCCGTTGTTGCCATTCAGGATTGTAAAGGCAGCTTTGCACTGGCAACTTGAAAACTGATTTTTTTTTCCAGTTCCATATCTCCCTCTGGTGCTGTAAGAAAACCCTTAGGACAAGTGAAGAAGGGGCTAGGAAGTTTCCAGGTTTCATGCTTGCAGCTCTGAAGTGATCCTGAGGTAGGAATAATCCTCTGCACAAGTGTCACAAGGATGCCAATGGCAAAGGGCCACTCTGGTTCCTTAGGAAAAGGAACTACACTCCACAATGGCAGTAAGTGAATTTTGGCCCTTGTGCCCTGAGCTATTCTATTCCTCAGGCCAGGTTCAACCCTCCTGGCACCTTGTGATTCTTGATACCTCAGGTTCTGTCCCACCTGAGCCCTGTCCTCATCCTGCAGGGCTCAGTCCTGCCTCCTGCTTCCTCATCCCCGCTCTTCCCTTAACCATTCCCATGACCCTCTCCAGCACAGACACACACTCACAATGAGCACTCTGCACACAGAATGAAATCAGACAGCAGAAACTTCAGTCTTTCATGGGCATTTTCACAGCCAGAGTAAGGGACAGATCCTGACACCAGCCCTGCTCCTCACCCAGCTTTCCAGCCCTGCCCTAAAGCTTTAACTGAGCAAGGCTGTCCCCTCTTTCTTGCAAACAGGCAAATTGTTTCAGAGAATAGAAATTGTGCACATGTTTTGGCAGTGAAAGTTCTAAACGTAACTCTTAAATTTTAGAAAAGTTATGAAACATAGAAAAACAATTATAAATATTGTTGTGTCCTAGAGTGAGGCTTGATTACCTGGCTGCATTATTTAAGGAAAGCTTTTACAAACAGAAAGAATATGCATGTGATCTCCGGATAACCAGACAATCTCAGCTGACAAAACTGTAACTAAATGACCACAGTACTCAGTGTAATTCTCTCTGTCAGGTGGCCAGCTCTCTACTAGCCAGAGATCAAGAGGTGAATTCTCTCTATAGTGTCCTTTCTCTGTATCTGAAAGCAAAACTCAAAGGTTTTTAGCAGCACATCCAATTTATCTCTTCCACTAACAGGCAGCGTCCTCTTAAAAATCTTTTCATCTCTCTATAGTACTAAATTACACAGTCCTAATCCCAACTGAATCAGATGATTGTGCCCATCTGTGCTGTGGAGGCACTTGCAGATAGCTTCACTCAACATAAGCAGCACCTGCTCTGCAAACATCATACCTGCTATCCACACCTAGAAGCGGTTTTGGCTGACTGACAAGCATTACTCTTGTAACGTTAGCCCAGCTGTATAGTATTTATTTATATAATCTATGTATGTGTTTATGTATTATTATTGATAAATAATAGAATAGAATAATATAATGCAATGATAAATTACATCACGGTTTCATTTGTTGGTTTGTTTTTATAATGAATTTATAATCTGTTAGTCCAGCTACATCTTTAGGTGTAGTTAGACGTATGGGACAGAATAGGCTATCTGGAGTCATCTGCCATATGCACTGGCTACAGACATCATGGATAGCCTTGGCAAGGGGAGGAGGTTCGTGCAAGTGTGATCTTTGTATTTTTAGAACGAGTTTCCTCAAATCTATCAAATGAAGAAAGGATATTATACTGATTCCAAGTGACTCCATCACTGCAGCTGGATACAAGATGCTGAGTGGTCACAGTGCCTGCCCACAGTTCAGTGTCTTACATCAGCCGGGTTGCAGCATCACCTTTCAAACACAGACAGGCCTGGTTTTCCATGACACACCTAGCTTGCCATTTAGGCCTAAGCCTGAGATCTGGGACCAGCAAGGCTGCCAACCTGCCTCACTGCTGTGACAAACTCATCAGCGACCGCCGGGCTTAAGACCATGATGCTCTGGCTGGACCCCTCACACCTGTAGCTTCAGGTTGCTTCCAGGAGGACAAGAGGAACTTTGGAACATGGTTTAAGCTGGGCAGATGTTCATTTGTGAAGTAATGTGCTAGAAGTTTAAGGAGTTGCTGTCTCAGCAGGGAGCTCCCTGTCAATCAGCTGGGTGCTGAAAGACTCCACTGAAAGAGCTCAAACTTGTTAAACATCCATGAGCTCTTTCCAGCGCCAGTGCCAGTGCCCTGGGCTGGGTCACACTGGAAGTCAGTGCCCCAGCACTACAGGCACAGCTTTAAAGGACCAATTTCAAACTCCCCACATGTCACCAGCAGAACTGATCCAACAGAAGCTTGAAAGCTTCAACATCCAGCCAAGAACCATAGGCTTGGACTGAAAGTCTTGGGAAAGAAAATGTGGGGTCTGCAGCCTGTTCCTGTGTGGTGGCCGGTGAACATACATTACAAGGGACAGAGAGTTCTCAGTAAGACAAGTCCCCAGCACCACAAGAACCTCTTTATGTTAGGGTGACCAGAAAGGCTTCTCCCAGGATGCTTGTTCTGTTATGTTAATCTATCCCAGTTTGGATTCCCCGGTTGCCTGTCAGCCTCTACCCCCTTGTCACTCCCCCAGAGCTTCCCCATTGGCCCCCGTTCCGCGGTCCGGCCTTTTCCCCACCCCCAGATAAAACTCTGAGTTTTGGGCTCGTGTTTGTATTTGCCTCTGCAACCTTCGGCAGTGTAGCAGCAATAAATGCTCCTGGCAGAACGCACCCAAATGCCCTTCTCCACTCTTCGCTGCCGACTGTAGCACTGAACCCACCCGTGTGTCTGTGGGGGCACGCGGGACCCCACGGAGCCGGGCAGGGACAGTGTTATTCCTGGATTCAGGGGGAAATTGCAGAGTATATTTCCCTGAATGATTAATGTAGCGGCCACAGAGCTAATCAATAATAGAAATAATGGCACACTGTCTGTGCTTACTGCATTGCTGTCCTTGCTTACTTTCACGGCCCTGGCCAGCCCTGCCTCTGCCACTTCCTGAGCAGGGCAGGGAGGAGGATTTTGTCACAACCGTGGTAGCCGAGCACAAGACGAGCCATGGCTGCAGGAGGATGTCCCATGTACCCTGGCTGGGCACATGAGGTTTTGGTGCAGGCAACCTCCCACAGCTCCAACCATGGGGCAGGGGCAAGAGCAGGCATCTGGAGCTGCTGGTGCTCTCCTGAGATTCATGACTGCCTCTCTGGCTCAGGGAAACATCCCAACAGCTCTGCACTTGCAGAAGTCACTGGGGGTGGGAACTACATGATCTTTAAGGTCCCTTCCAGCCCAAGCCTTTCGATGATTCTATGAAATCTATGAAATATCCTTCATTATATTTTAAATAGAAAGAACACTTCTTCTTTTACACTCTGTTTTCTGAGCCTTTGGATTGCCCTTGTCCAGGCTGGTCCCTTTGACAATGAAATCCTCCTCATAATGCAATATAGTAACATGACTTCAGACAGGGGAACTTCAAGGAAAACTCCAAAAGCTGCAGTAGAGCTCTCAGAGCCAGCAGCAGCAGGAAGGGATCACAGGTACACTCTCAGCACGCTGCTTACCTGGGGACACCTTCTTCCATTTCCACTCCACCATGTCTCATCAAAGTGACAGGTGTGAGACCATGGATCTCAGTTAATGTCTGTTAACTGCTTGGATGGAATTTGACAGAATATGAAATGCTATTACTAAATGCACAAAAATAACTAAAGACAGTATGAAGTGAGCATGTATAGATATATAAAAATTATATATATGTATGTATGTATGTATGTATGCATTATTTTTTTTCCCAAGAAGCCAGTAAAAAGTTACTGGCTTTTATCCCCTTCTGAGATACTTTTGGAATATGTACAATGTACAATGTACAATATGTACAAAAGCCCTGATAATTATTCTACCACTTGTTACATAAAACACTAGAGTGTCTCATATGTAAGCAATATCCTTCCAGAAATAATTATCCTTTTGACATAATGTTATATATATGCTTCTTTGTTTAGGCATCCAGCAGATTAATAAAATCAAGACCCAGATGCCTTGAGACAAATTAGCTATTTCCTGTCAATAAAATATAATGCAGCACACTTAATCTGTAGGAAACACTGGTGCCATGAAATGCTTTGGGCTGCCTGTGCTGCTCATCCCTGTGGAAGCACTGTTGCTATTACAGCCCTACAACCACACAGCATTGGTCCACAAGTATAGAAGAGCTTATCTAAATAAGAGCCATGAACAACGTAAGATGGTTCCGCACCAAAAAAGAGCCATTTGACTTTGAATTTGCTTAGTCACTCTCCAATTCATTTTTCATCTACAGGATTCTCTATATTCACTTATAAAACCAGGTTGTTTTTATGGAGGTTTGAATAATGACAGTGCTCTGCAGCTGTTTGGCACTGCTTCTGAAATGGCATTCCTGACAGGGAAGATGCCTCTGACAAGACCAAGTGATCACAGAATCATAAAATCATTAAGGTTGGAAAAGATTATTAAGTCCACATCTAACCAATCACACTGTTGTTAATGGCTTGAGAGAAGAAATATTCTGAAAAAGTTTAAAAAATCCAACCCCTCTTATCATCCTATATTTTTCTTGTATATTTCCAACTCATCCAAGGGTTGTTTTCTTCTCTGGACTTTGGTTAAAACACTTAGATGCTCCAGCCTAGTTTGGAAAAAAATCAGTGAGACTCATTTGCAACTAGCACAGTTAATTTTGGAAGACCTGTTGCCATGCCACAGTTAAGCTGCATTATGTTTTATCATGTTGTTTAACACACAAAACACGTGGTATCACCCTCAAATGTTTACCGCATACTCTCTTTTCTAAAACTTGACATTTATGACGTTTTTCAAGAAAGACAATAATTCAGGCTCTAAGCACTAAGTAATTAAGAATTAGTGCCCAAAAGCCCATGTTTTGAGTTCTGTGATTTATTGAAGATTTTCTACACTGACGAGGTCAAAACAGAGAAAGTGAAAACATACTGAACATTTCATGACTTCTCAGTGGCTCTGGCTTTATTTTACTCTCAAAATTCAGACTTTCAGCAGTCAACTAACATAAACCAAAATTTCTGACAGTTTCTCCAATTCTTCAATGCTGTATGAAAAGCCATCTTAACCAGCTCAAACAGTAAGTATGTTGGGACCAATTCACACAGGACCCTCTTTCTCTAAGGCTCCCAGCCCCCACCAAGGAGACAGAAATAACCTCTGCTGGACTTTCTTCTTTAATATAAAAAATTATAGGGGGAGAGGAGGGCATTCACTAATGATTTGTTAAGACAAGGTGGAAGTCCTGAACTGGCTAACTTTAATGGAAACAAAGAAATCTGTTCCTCAGCCAAAGCTTATGACTCTCACTGCCCGGTCCACTTCCACCTCCCTTTGATTTATAGCAAACTGATCCATTCCTTGAAACAGATGGGTTTTTTGCACTCCCCTCACAAAAAAACTAAACAACAAATCCAGCCAATAAAAACAAACCAAAAAAATCCTCTTCTTTAAACAATAGTGACCTTTTCTCAAGAAAATAACAATTTTGATAAAAGTTTATTGTTTCCCCCAGACTTCTGGTGACCAGGAAGGAAAAGGTCAAGTTCCCACTAGAGCATTTTTCATCTGGGCAATTTTGAGAGGACAGAGAGCTCAGTATGCTGAAGGTGAAGCCCCGAAGGTGACCCTGTCAGCCTGAGCACTGGCTGCCACCACTGATCCAGCCCCGGCCCCCCAGCCCCAGTGCCCCCTGCCACCCCCCGGGCTGCCTCCCCTCCTGCCACAATGCAGAGAAAACCCACCAAAACACAACCTCACCCATGCCACCCTGACAGAAACCTCAGAGAGCAGGACAGGCTCTAACAAAGCAAAGGACCCTCTTTTTCTTTTACACAGAACAGAAAGTTCTGCTCTGAGCTATGTGGCTCTATGAGGAAAATTGGATGTTAGGCAAAAAACAAATCTCAAATCTTTTCCATCTATCTGAGTAAGTGACAGTTGTGATTAGATGCACACACTTGGGAAATTACAGCATGTGGCAAGGACGTGGTACCGTAATCCTTTCAAAAATAGTTGTGGTGCCAGAACAGACCCCTAAGACACTCCAATATACCCCATCTTTCTCCCATTTCTGCTCTGTGTGACCCCTTTACCCCTCCCCACTGGGATCCCCTGCCCACTTCCCCACTCTGATGCAGGGCATTCCTTCATCTTGCAATGGAAGCAGCAACAGCAGGAGGCTTCACAGCTCACTGCCCTCAGCCCTGCAGCCTGGAACACGAGGGAGAAAAGCAGGGACAAAGATTATAGTGACTTTGATGGAGCAGGGGAACATGGATATTAAGTTGCAGCAGAATACGGATTAGAAGCTGTTGAACCTGGTTTGGCACAGAAACTCTGCGATGTCTATCTATTGCCTCTGCAAAGCTGCATTTGGCCAACCTGCTTGTAGCTTCTGGAAAGGTTTATTTATAGGCCACCCTTTCATTTTTGTTCATGCACAATTAGGAAGTGTGGAGAACTAAATCATTTGCAGCAAATGGAATTTGAACCGAAAGGGAAAATGCCTCCTTACATCCCGTGGAAAATGAGTTCCTGCTGTCTACCGCAGGAATCTTCTGTTTAACACCTCTGGATCGTGCATGAGTTGCAAACTGATGTGCTTTGGCTGATAGGGGAGACCCTTCTGCTCTTTTACATCTGTCTTTTCAGGTTCCAAGAGGAAGGAAGAAGCTTAGGAGTGAATTTTAGAAAACAATTTCATTTTGTGTATGCAAACATCCTCACTAGAGAACCTACTCACACCAGTCAAATCTCAGTATAAAGATCACTTATTCAACCCAACAGGCTGATTCCAAAAGCCCAGTACACAACATACAAATGGAAAAAAATCTGTGTATTTGCTGCATATTTTCACAGTCTTCAACTCGCTTACAATTAAACTTTCCATTTTAAGGAGTATTACAATGGGGTTTTAATTCAACAGCATCTCCAGAAAAAGATTTATACCTCATACTTCCATATTTATCATGCCAAAGGGTAGAAATAAATGAGCGTTGTCACATTCTGACACTGAATAAAATGTCATGAAAGTCAAATGACACACTTAGAATTTAAAATTTTTTATTCCAGGAGAGAGAGAAACTGTTAAATATATTTAAGAAAAGAAGTAAGGCAATCAAAACAATGAAATAGAGGATCTTTCTTGCTTTATTACCTCTAGTATGCCAACCTCCTCTTTGTAACAGCCAGGCAGACAAAGACCTGTCATCCAGTATCTTCACAAATTACAGTCCAACCTGTAAATACAAACAGAGCACTTGATATGATCTTCAGGCATTTCTATTTTCTATTTAATACTGTTTCATGCATTCATGTGCTAATAAAGGTTAAACTAGGTGATCTTTCAAGCAGCTCTCTACACTTTATCTGCCAGAGCTATAAAAGCCAAAGAAAATTGGTGCATTTATATTGTGAAAAGAGAAAGACTCCGAGCATTGTAATGAAGTAGGGTATTTCTTCTTGTGTATCATTTCAGCAGCAGTTGTTTACAACAAAAACATTTAGTCAGAACTGGATTTTTATGAGAAATCCTCATGTGTTACTAATCTTCTGCTGACATCAGACTGATTCTCCTGGATCTTTCATTTGCTTCTGGTGAATCACCTTGCTCATAAAACAAATTGCCTTGTCCTGACTTGGATTTCCACGTTGATTTTCCGTGTGGCTTCAGGTATATGCAGCAGTTTACCCTTGAGAAAATTCAGCATAGTCATGCTAGCACAGTCTTCATCCTAAAATAACACACACCATTCTACAACGAACAAAATAAAATAAAAAAATTGGAGGAATTAATTCTAAAATTAATTCCAGTATAGAACAGCCTTTTTACCTCAGATTCCAAAAGCAGAACCAGATGCACAATTAAGTACAAGGTGGGCCACATAACCACAGATGAGAAGCAGACAAAAGTGTTTATCAAAATATCTCCTTATTCCTTTTGACTTCCCAGCCTTGTCTTCAGCCTTCCTAAGGTAGCAATTTCTCCTCTATACAGGAAATACACAAGTCCCTTTTTAACCCTCTCAGTAGTCTGAAATACATACCAAAAAACCCCTTTGTGGGGCCCCACAAAGAACCTTTAGGCAAAATAAGCAGCTGACTAAAATCACCTTTTCAGATCTCCACATCCTTCAAAAGATAAGAGCACGGTCCTGAACATGAATGGTTGGTTTGGCTGAGAACTGGCAGAGTTGGATTACAAGATGAGGAAAAGGTGTAATGAAAACCTTTGCAATACATAAAAGAAATCTCAGATGAACAAAGCCAAAGAAGAACATGGATAGAGAGGCTGGGTTTAGCAAAAGTGCTTCCACGGTTTCACTGAATAGCTGAGATAAACAAGAACAGGCAAATCTTGATGCATCCACTCATCAGGCTAGAGAACGAATTATCATTACAGAATAAATGGCATTCTCCTTCAGGCAGAGTTGATATACAGCCATCTAGAGAGAAGGAAAAAAACCAAGAATGTCCCCTGCAAAGGAATTACAATAAAAACCCTATGTGTTACTATAATGTTTCATGATCACACAGGACGAGCCAACACCAATTAAAGGCCAAACTCTGCTCTGAAAGTACAAGCTCATCTCCCATTTACAGCAGCAATGGTAGAAGAGGCAAATTTTGGCCATGACCTTGTCTTTTATTAACATCCTAGATGCCAGAAGGCAGATTTACAAAGGCATTTTTCAAGCTAAAATTGCATATGGGCCCATTGACACAAATACAGGGATTTGCAGAAAATCCTCACAGGATGCCTGAAGTGGCTTTTTAAATTTTTAATCACAAACAAATGAGTCATGTTAGAAAGAGTACACAGAAAGAGAACTACCATCACCACCAGCACTGATTGTTTTAAAAAACCTAAATTAAGCTTGCCAAACCTAGCACTTGAAGTTTCTTTTCTCTGTTATTTGTATGCATACACAGAGTCTGACAAAGCATCCCCAAAATTATAACATAGACTTAAAAAAAAAGAAGATGCAAATTTTTAGAAATACCCACTATGGTGCAGTAAAATTCTTTCATTATTTTCCCATCATTTCATTTTATTCTGATAAATGCACACATTAAGCCCTTCTCTCAGTAATTTTTTTATACTCAAGTGGAATCTGATTTTTTCCAACATAGTTACTCTGAACTACTTCCTTCCTTTTCCAAAGACATTTGATCTTTTGCATTTGAAATGGAGCAACTGAAATTGGAATTGAGCAAAACATTTAATTTCCTTAGATCAAGAGATTCTTAGCACTTTCCAGATATGCTTTAATTATTTTGGGAGAACAACATAGCTTTCCTTGCTAACTCAGACCAGGTCTAGTAATTTCCCTGTATTGCAAACTAGTCAGTGCTTCTTTAGCCTAAAAAAAAGCTGATCTTTTAAAATATTGAGTTATGCTCTTTGAACAATCCACATCATGTGGATTTTTGTGGGGTTTTTTTCTGAAATATCTTCCTTGAATATTTTTTTACATAAGTTGGTAAAATGTAGATTATCTAAGTGTCTACAATTGTTTGCATCATCCTCCTCCACTTACTGTAATCTACAGACCTCAAGATTCTGGATATGACAGCAGTGCCACCATTGAAGGCACTTACGAAAGAAACAAACACCATGGCTACAGCAAGAACTTGAATTCATGTGCTAGAGGGTTTCTGCATTTCACAGTTATTGTTCTTTGTTTTGAGGTGGTGCCTACAGTTCTGAACAGCAAAATGATCCCTCCTAGGTATCAGGGGATGTGTAATGAAAACTGAAAGGGAAGATGAGAATAATAACTCGTTGACTAATCTTTTTTCCCCAGCTGTCATTTATGCCCTCACCCATGCCTTCATTTCTGTTCCCAAGTTATTGTTTTAATTTTGACCAAGCCCATGCTGAAATTGAACACAAAGCTATTTAAAATACTTAGGGTCCAATCTAACTCCTATTCAAGTAGATGGAAAGAAAGATGGATTTTATTTCTTTATTTCAGAATAGAAAATATTCCTGTATTTCTGCTAAGACAAAGGCTAGTGCAGGACATCAAACCACTACATTCCATCACATCAGAAGCATTTCCCACATGGGTCTTAACAACGTGAGATACAGATGAAAACAAAAGCCTTTTTCCCAAGCAACAGCACCACACCAGTCCCGTCCCAAGCTCCTCCTCACTCCTTCCTGACCCGGGGCAATTGCTCAAAGTCTTGTCCACATTTTTTTCAATTTACTTTCCTTATATTTACTGCCCAATTTATACTGGCAAGAAGCCAGCCAAGTCATTCCTTTTTGTTTTGAGAAGAACAAGGTGGATAATTTTTTGTAAATCATTTTTACAAACACAATATTCATTATCCTAGAGATGAACTGAAAAATCTACTGCAAGGACTGAGCAGCAGTTCTTAAACAAACTTTCTTGGTTTTATTGCTGGTGCTTTATTTTTCCTTTCTTTCTCCTCTCTTGCTGTCTCTGTCACCAGTACCAACCATTTTCACTCTTAATATCACACTGTAATTAAAGAAATTTCTTGTTCTATGGTTTAAAAAATTATTTTAATGACCTTCACTAATTCAGATACGTCTTCAAGTCTTTGTGCTATAGCTATTGAAGCAAGCAGGAGTCTCAAAATGTCTGTGAAAAGCACTTACTGAAAATTTTACATCTAAAAACACTAGCTAAGAATTCTTTTCAGAGGCTTTGATTCCATGAAGCCGCCATGATCTTCCTCCTAAACCAGACAGACAAAAAAAAAAAAAGCCACTTAGAGGAAAATGGGAAAAAAACCATAATACAGAAAACACTACCCTGCAGCAGAGTTCACATCTCAACAAAGAAGAAACTCAAGGACTGCATAACATCTACTAGGATGTTTGTTGTAGATATTATATTGATGTAAAAATGTATGTCTCTGGTGAGATGAAGGATGGTAGCGCAGAGCTCGAGAGAGAAAACAGGACAGCACCTGAATCCTTTGTTTTAAGCACAGAATCATCATATCATCATTAGGGCTGGAAAAGACCTCTAAGATCATCGAGTCCAACCATTCAACTGTATGGCACAGGAGACATATCCTTTGAGATACAACAGTTGTCTGTGTCCTCTTGCATGAAAAATATTACCCTGTCTCATGCCATGAGTTTGCAAACCACGTATCCCTACATGTGAAAAATAATGTGGAGCCAGACTCAAGTGAAGTAGGAGCAAGAAGCCCACAGGACAAGTATTCCTGCTCCGTGGCCTTCCTACATCACCAGAACAGCTTCTGCTGGCTCCCAACCCAAAAGACAGGACCCAGGAAAGGGATAAAAGAGGTGGGAGGCAGGACCATGAGGAAGCTTGGCTCCCAGAGCAAACCAAGCATCAAGGGAGACCAGGGACAGGAGAGCAGGGAGGCCTGAGTCCTCACCTCCTTTGCTATCCCTGTGTCCACGCTGAAGGAAATCCAGTGTTCACATCTGCCTGAAGCACAGTATTCCCCGGGCTCCCACTGCAACACAGCAGCTTTGCTCTGCCCCTTGCACAGCTCTGCAAAGCCTCATCTGAAACAGTTAAGTACAAGGAAGTGTAATTTTAAGTTCTATCCGTAACTCACACGGAGCTATTATAAAAGGAGGAACATTACCCATATTATAAATGTTACATGAGTAAACGAGGAATATGAATGAGTGAGAGCTATTCATCTCAATGAGCACTTCTCTCCTGGAGAGTGTTACAAAGCCACAGGATGTCCCCAAGTTTCAGAATTTGCATTCCCACCTTTGAGTTAGATGAAAAACTTGCAAAAGCATATGTATCTAGATAGCTCCTTAATGACCCTGCCTCTCAGGGGAATTCTGTGCATTGCATATTCAGGAGAAAGATGGCAATAGACACAACCACGCACGCTTACCAACAATAATTGCTACTTAAACAGCCATTTTCTCCTGCAAACAAAGCTTTACTGGGCACCTACTATCAACCCTCTGAATGAGGGAAAGCCAAAGATCTGCCAAAGATGTAGATGGGGAGCAGTGGGATAGCAACTGAAACCATTTCCATTGCCTACAGCTGTGTCTGTGTTGCAATTAAAAGATGTATGTGGAGATAAACGCTTAATGCTGAGGACTTAATGCCACATTATTTTAAAAACCAGGGAGGGTAGAGAGTGGGGATGTACTTCAGGCACAGTCAAGTCTGATCTGATGTGCTGAATTAGCAGTGGGCACACTGGTCTCCGTGCAGGAGGAGCTGAGTTCATGAGCTCTGAGACCACTCAGTACCACAAACCACATGACCTTAGTGCAGGCAACTGGAAGAGCTGTTTCAAAATGCATTCCAGATCTGAATAAAACCACTAATGTAAATGCACACTTCTTCATCCTGTTCCTCAATACTTTTGAAAACACTGAAATAAGTCATGCACAAAGGCACAACTCAAGGAGAAGAAAGATTGCACAGTAACTTCTCTTTTGCCCAAGCTGCTATGCCTTTCATGTTGCTTTGATAATAAAGGGAACGAAAGTCTGAAGCAGAACTATTCAACTAAACTACACTCCATTGCCTGGTTCTGAATAAAGAAATTTCAAGCTTTTCTACCTTACCTATTATGCTATTCTAAGACAGAAAGATTTCTATAATTTTAAAGGTTTGTTGGGGTTTTTTTCTCCTGCATTAACGAGATTTTTTTTCCTCTGAGAATTTAGCACTTTTCTCACAATTACCATTCCACCTCCAGTTTCTTTAACACACCTGTTTCTGCACAGCAGACAAGAATGAGCTGTTTTTGTTAGGTAGTGTCTTCCCAGTAGATGCTGCCACTGCAGTGCTGAGCACCTCTCACAGCAACACCGAACACTTCTTTATGAACCTTCAGTGCCAAAGTTGCACACTGATTTTGCTGCACCAGAATTCCATTCAGCAGAATTCATTGCTGCACCAGAAGCATCTTTCCTGCAGCATTAACAGGGATACCCCTGTGCCAGTGCAGGAACTGTAACAAAAGCAGGCAGAATTGCAGCCTCTCTCTTTCTCCCAGGTTGTTTGAGAGGGCAGGTACTTCATTTAGCATATTTCTTAAACTGGGAATTGTTTTTAAGAAAAGAAAAATACACACACAAAAAAAATCCTGACTACTCTTATTTCGGTTCTGATGCTCACAGAAACACCATTTTTTCCAGGTACAGGGAAGGTAAATGACAGCTTTAAACCAAAGTGATCTGTTTCAGCCAAATATATTTGCTTTTTTTCCTGAAACTTTTCTCCTGCCCTTCCACATGCCCAGACTGGAGAACAGGCAGTGGGTACAGAAACTCCTCCCTGCCAGGAAGCCAAACCACAAGCAGACACCTCCAGGGGTGAGCACAGGGCAGGGAACAAGCTCAGTGAAAGCTGGTTATAAACCAAACCCACATCGTGGATGCCCTGCAACCGCCCCCATTCCCCCTGGGGCTGCCCACTTACATAGGCAGTCAGCAGCTCCTCCGTGGCTCTTCCCTTTCCAAAGATACTGTGGCCCCAACCTCAACCCCTGCTTTGGTGTGGGCAGCTCTTTCCCCCTGGGCTGGGGACACAGCTCACTTCTGGCTTTGAAATTAAACCATTTGCCTAACAGGTCTCCCAAGATCTGGGCACCATCACAAGATGCCCAAATCACCAAAATTTTCACACCTAGCTGGGTTAGAAAGTTAGGTGGAGAGCAGAGCAGCATTTTCATCTGGGAGCCCAAGGAAGGGACATGACTGGCCCCACTGTGAAAGCAGCGAAGGATTCGCACTGCCCCGCAACCAGATCTTTCCGTGATGCCAGCCTGAGCTTTGTGATGGAGTGGGGAACATCTCCACTGCCTTCACATGATCCCACCTCAGGATTTTAGATCTAACTTTACTATGCTTTAAAAAAATATATCTGTTGTATAGGATTGGTCTGTTTCTACTCCTTGGTGATGTGCATGACAGCAACACAGCAGAAATATAGCACATGCCCTTAATTTAGTCCCTGTAAAGCTCTCCTGTAACTGCTTAATGCAATCAATTCCCGAGTAATCTGAACTGTGCCCACAAATGAGCATAAATTGGCATCGAAGCTAGGACAATGCAAGCAGTGGTGTTAATTCCCAACCATCTATTGTAATTCTGTATTCATTGGAGAGGTTCCTCTCCTGGTTAATTTTAGAAGTTCTTTACACAAATGACTGCTATCCTCTGATGTGGGGCAACAGGGAATGTCTTTTTAGCACTAAAATTACACAAAACATACTATGCATGTATGTACACAAGCAGAACTGAACAAAGAGTATTTAGAGAAATTCTGGACTCATTTGCTTTGGTGGATAAATACTGTTTTTAGGTAAAGTCCATTTACAAAATTACATGACACATCCATATATATATATACACACACGCATCCCTTCAGTACAGAAAATTCCCTTTAAAAGTATTTAGAGCTACACTGTGCATTAACTACAAAATAAGCCACATGCAGACTTGCAGATGACAAACAGCAAAGGGGGAATGATTTGCATTATTGCAGAGCGAGGTGAGGCAGGCAGCACGGGAGCCCTGCCCTCCTGTTCGCTCCGTTGTCTCCGGGGAAGGGAGGGAGCCGATGATGTTGGGAAGGCTGCACGGCCGTGCTCCTGCGCTCCCTCTTCCTCTCGCCCTCTCCAGTCTTTTCCTTCTCACACTGCCGCAGAGCTTTCCAAATGAAGAAGCTGTTTCCATGACACCAAACCCTTAATTTGAAGCATACATATAAACAGCCTATGATTGTGATCACAATGCACCATTTCTTATTTATTTTATTCTTTCTTTTGGTTCTGCTTTGGACAGACAGGCAGTTCTAATGAAATACAACATAAAAATCACTGGTTGTAAACAGCAAGCAGTTTCACCTTTAGTGTTTTACAAATACCTTGATTTTGTTCTCTATTAAATTTCTTGTCATGTTTAATAAACCTAAGAAGCAGACTAGTTGCCTAATCAGAGTGCTTTGTGTTTACGCTTTGTACTTTTAGCCAGACACATCTCCATGGTGCTTTGTTCTTTTGGTGAGGTCTTAGTTTAGTGCATCCTTTCCCCTCACTATTTACTTTTCCTCAAAAGCTATTTTTTGGTCACTCTCTTTCCCAGAACAGTGTTTTGTATTCCTCTATCATGGCAAACTTACAATAAGAAACTACAAATGTAAGTATTCTTTCTTTTTAAATTTATCTACATTTTTATCTATTTACCTAAAAGATAAATAAAAGAACATTCTTCTGGCATAAAAAACTGTAATAAAATATGTGCCACATTAAGAAAGACATAATCTTATATTGAACAGGACTACCATCAGTGGAACACACCCCATAAGCAACCATTTTATTTTTTAATTATTTAATTGTGCATTCTTAATCACAAGATCAAGATTTATTTGTCCTTCTAAAGAGAAATTTTAGTCAAAATATTCTCCAGTTAAAACACTGTAAATTTGTTTGATTCCCAGTGAAATGGAATCAGAAAGTAAAGATGGCAGGAAGATGACGGTTTTGTGCATCCACAGCATCCTCTCTCTCATCCAACTCCTGCTACCAATGAAAGCAGTGGCAGAAGCAGAATGCAATAGCAGGTAAGTGTTATTCATTTCCTCAGCTTTATTTACAAGTCTGAGACACCTACGGCGTGTACACCCGCACACCTGCTAAGCCAAGGGCAGGGAAAGCAGGCATTTACTGAGTGCCTTATTTCCCATTGCTCCACACCTGCAAGGCAGCTGCCCATGGGTGCCCTCAGCTCCCTTCTCAAACACAGCAGCTCCTGCCCCACTGCTACAGGTAGGAATTACAGCTAGGAATTACACTGTAACTGCAAGTCCCGTGCCATTCCCTGAGTGCGCAGGGGGACGCAGGGAACGTGACAAGGTGGCACATTTCCATCTGGCCATCACTGGTATGCTCACTGTGGAGAGCAGCTTGTACATTTGGGCCAGATGTTTCGTTCTCCTGAAAGACAGGAAGCAACAAACAGCCAAAACAACACTGGGAGCAGCTTCTCAATATGGAGGCCCAGAGACTGATCCCAAAATCAACACACAAAAGACAGAGCTAAATATGCACAAGTGATTTGATGTACCAGCAAAATCAGCACCATCCCTTTTCCTACCCCCAGATTACCCAGAAGTTCCTGCACACAAAGGAAAGGAGAAAATTCCATGGCTTTATGGCGCAATTCAACCCCTGGCATACTTGCAAGCAGTGATATATTAGGGTAAAGGTTGCAGGGGGGCTTCAGAATTGGAGCAATAAATCATTTTATTGGTATCTTTTCCCCATTCATGGAGGCTTTCTTATGACATAGACTTTTCCCCAAAAGCAGCCTGTTCCAAAGGCCAAGGAAGGCAGAAAGACTCCCTGCGCTGAAGACACCAGGTGTCCCACGAGGTAAAATGTGCTACCCATAAATGTGAGCACCTGGCTGTGCCATCCATGAAGGACACATCCACAGAAACTTGCAGGAAGCAACAAGATGAGTAAAGCCTGGAAGCCCATAAATAGCAGAAAACACTCAGGACGTAGAAATGTGAAACACAGGAGCAACCAGCAAAGCATGGCACCCAGAGCTGAAGGGGGTGAGACTGCTAGGTGGCCACAGGAGCTCATGCATGGGACACTCCCTTCTTCTGTGTGGCTACTTCAGCCAGGCATGATCTGCCCTTCACATGAGACCACACAAGAGCTAGGCTCAAGCCTGTGCCATGCAAGTTTGCTCTGCAAACCTCAAGCAAGTTTTTCAGTCATCTGTCAAAGAGGAACAGCAGTAGAACCACACTTCACAGGGACAGAGTGAAGACAAATATGCGGGAGCACATAGAAGACTGCAACAGCAGGTACTAAGGGACATGAAAAACCTTGAGAGAAGCAGCAGGTCTGGGGTTTGCAGCATCCCCATCCCTGCCTTACAAAAGGGCTTCCTTTCCTTCAGGAAATCCTCACAAGAGCATCCAGCCTGGAGGGTGAAGTGTGATCCAAGCTCTGTTGAGGGGTATGGACATCAAGGCCTGTGCTCACAGCTTTTTCATCGCTTGTGGAGAACCTGGCAATCTCTGAAAATAATTTGAGATGTGACAAGGAAATGAGATAATGATGCACTTTAAAGTCAGCTACTGAAGAGAGATGGGGTGCCTGACGAAGGACAAAGTTACTTGCTGGATCACACTGACAGGGCGACACCAGAGACAAGTGATTTGAACTGAAGGAAAGGCTTTTTCAGTTGTAGTGTAGGGTTTATACCATTAGGATGCTGCCGTTCTGCATGTTATTCTGAGAGCTATTAATGCATCTCTATCTTTTATTCAATTATATTTTTTCCCTTTAATAAACTTGCTTATTCAGTCTCACTATCACACCAAAGGACTAATTTGGATTTAATTTATCTCTCTCTGTGTACTTGCCATAGCCACTGTTCCTTTTACTTTTTCTCCCCTATCTGCCAGTCTTTTTAATTCTCTGTCTTTTGTGTGAGCCTCGTAGGGCAAGGATCATACCTACTTCTATTTTTGGAAACCATCTACAGGGAATAAATTATGGTGATTATGTCCAGCAGAATTAGATTGTAGTGACTGCCAGACATGGAATAGCCACTGTCAGAGATCCTCAGAACAAGATCATCTGGCTTTGCCCTCAAGTAAGAAAGAACAAGGAAGATGCACCACCAAAATCAGTATTATGAAAATGCCTCTATCTCTAATCTCTGAAAAAGTGCATGGTGAATGCTGCCTACAGCCAGGGAATCACAGAGAGAGCCAGGCATTTGAGCTTTACCACAGAAAGGACATAATAACATTAGTGACTGCTGAATTTAAAATTGAATTCTACTGAAGTTCCCATTTGAAGCTACACTTATTCCCTTGCTCAAGGCTTTAAGTGTGGGTAAAAGGGTGGGAAAAAGCTTTGAATGCAATCTTCATTTTACACATTTCTGATATTTAAAATGTTTCAAAATTATTAATGTTCTACACTTTGCCTCAGTCCAAGTGGTGGCTTATCTAATATTACTTTATGAAAAATTTGGAAGTATGAAAATAGTATTATCCATATATTCAACTAAAATCTGTTTATTTATGTAGTAGGAAAAAATGGCCAAATATTTTAACATCAAATTAAGTGTGTGGCATAGACCTCCCAGAGGAAAAGAAATAGACTCCTGTGAAGGTGCTCAGTTCAGTAGCTGTAAGGTGAAGGATGCCAATGCTAACACAGCTGCACTTTTGACTCAGACACTTGAGGCTACATTGGTGTGATGCTCTAGAGGTAAGGTGGTTTAAGGAGACAAGGTGCAGGCTGAGTTTCCCTAGCTTGTTCTTAACTGCTTTAAGCACTTTTTCTCTACTGGTGCCTCTATATATGTTCAAAGAGGGCCCATAAGGAGGGAAAGAAAGGGTGCTTGAGCCCTTATCTTGTTGCTTCTTGGTGTGTTAGAGACATCTGCAAGAGCTGGGAGTCTGGATTGTTTGGGTTTTGCTGGCTTTTTCTATCAAGAATGTAGGTTCTGTGTCTTGTTTGAGAGGCAGTCATTGGTAACCAGAGCTGTGAGAGTTCTGCTGACTCTCTAGAGTGAGGAGCTTCCACAGGTCCAAAGAAGACTGTCACCTGGCACCCAGAGCAGGTCTGGGTGTCTGCATGTATGAAAAACAGGTTGTTCTGAATATGTTTCACCTTTTTGTCTAACTGATGTAACCATGATAATGTGGATTAACATATCCATATTCATCTTCCTGTAAAAAGTATAAATTGCAGAGTTTCACAGACTTTTACCATAGTAGGTTTGTTTCTGTGGGCTCTCTTACCAGGTAGATATTTCTGAATATAAGGAACCAGTATCCATTAAAAGGCACTTTTTTTTCCAGTAACAAACAACCCTGCCAGTGTAAGAGGAGACCAGAACACTCCAAATATTTTTCTCCATGCTGACAATCATGACACACAGGTGAGATGATTGATGAAGCATCAGAAGAGCAGAAGGGAATGGACATTTTGGGCACATGCCAGATCTTCCTTTAGGCTGCTGCATTGTGAGCCTGCCTTAGGGCAGTTTCATTTCTTCTCCAGCAGCACATCATCCCAGAGCAGCAGAGCTCCTCCTCTGTGCCATGCTCTGGAGGAACCCAGGGCAGAGCAGTAACCACCTGGAATCCTCCCTGATGAGAGAAGCTGCCAATATCTGCCCAAAACCTGAAAGTTTATAAATAGACATCAGAACAGATGGGGAGATGCATCCCTTCCTAAGTCAGGATTTACATTTTCTTGCATTCATATTGCAAATGTTTTGTTGCAACCAACCCTTTGGGGATTTCTGTGATGGCTGAAATAAAAAGAGAGGATTTCAGGCAACACCTGACTGTTGAATTCAGAGGCCTAAGCCCCATACTCTTCAAAAGGTCAACACCTTCCCCTGTGAATCTGTGACTGATTGCAGGTATTAACATCTCCTCAACCACATAAATAGTCTTGAGTAAGGAAGGATTTCAGAACATTAACCTCAGTAATTAGTCTCCTGTATCACCTCCTTTAAAGGACGCATGCTGAGAAGGAGGCAATAAAGACATTCAAAGAAATTAATCCTTTTTCCTATATTTTTTCTTGTTTCTTCAGGCTGGCCCTAAGGAGGAGAGAAATTTCACCCTGATAGCTGGAAAGGCTCCTATGGTTGAGCCTTTGGACATCTACTCTTTTCCCTGTCTTAAGGAGGAGCTGGTTCTGGTGCACTTATGTAAAACGCAGATGTTTCTTTCAAGGTCACTTGGCTGAAATAGCCACTCGATGTTTTCTTTCCTTATTCCAACATGCTTTCACAATAGCTTTGTGTTCATCTGGCAAAGCAACATGTACAGCCACACAGTTTGGATAGCTCACCCAGCAGCCCACTGCTCACCACTGGCACGGGGTATATCGTGATATCTACAAGATACCTATCACAAAGATTTTTACCTTGTTTGTTCCTGTCAGGATTGGTGAGCAGTTTGGAGGAAAGTAGCCAAGGCTGCAGAGTTCAATTAAAACTCCCCCATTTAATGACAACCCTTTACCAATCACAGATTTCTGAATCACTCCGTTCATTCTGTCTTAATTAATCTTCTGGCCTCACATCACCCCAGCTAAAAGAGCCTGTATTGGATATGAACAACACATATAAGCAGCCCACACATCTTGCCTAATACCACGATGTGCACATGGGGATAAGGAGCTGAAAGAAACATGAGATGCAATTGATAAGATAGCAGCACCATCCCTGCACTGTGCACACAAACTTCACAAACACTCCCATTGGAAAAGGAATCCCTGAGGAGCCATTGTGTGGGGAACCCACAGCTCAGGCTCTGTAAGAAAGCAGTGGGAAAACCTGCTGTCTTCTAGGAGCTGATACAGTGTCACTGTCACAGAGCTACGGAGTGAGTGAGCAGTACCCACTGCATTTTCACACTATGAAATCATATGTCTTTTTAATTTGAAAAAAGTTTGGCTGATTAAGGTTATTGATATCTGTATTTCCTATGGGAATTTTAATAGCAAACAGGAAACCACCAGATAGAAATATCTATAATAGTAATGCTGACAGACCTCTGACTATAGCATCCTAAACTCTGGCTTTATAGCAACCTGCTTAGAAGTTTCTCCACCCACAGAATTTCAGTCCTAGCCTAGCTCTTGGGACTGCTATATTCCACTTTTAAAAGCAAACCCATCAATTATCTGGATAGTGAAGGAGTGAAGGATAAACTTGAACAAGTTACATGAACATTTTAATTAAAGCACATCTTGACAAAAGATCAAGAAGAGAATAGTAAGTTAACATCCATAAAAAATGTGTTGAGACAGCTCTGATATATTTTCCAGTTGTAGAAAAGGTAATTGGATGAAATGAAGGGGAAACAAATTCAATGTGATAAATGTAATAGATATTTATTGCTACAAAGGATTAGCTAAAATTACCTTCAAGCACAGGCTTGATATGATAATTTGGTAAGAAGAAACTGCCTTTCCCTTTCATACTATATCAACTTCTTTTATTATGATGTTCCATAAAGGGGAGAAAAAAATCACATTATGGATTTGCTGGCCTGTGGGATAACCTTGAAATTGTGCCACTGAATTTCCACATCTTTTTTTAGACCTCCAGTATGGAACCAAAATAGTACTGAAAGTACATGGAAGATTAGAATATGGGTAAATACAGAGTGGGACCTTTTCTTGCCACAGAGAAAATCCCTGCGACCTCCACTCATTGAGAGTCAAGGCACAAATGAAAGTGCCTAAAGGGAGAAGAAAAAAATCTTACTCAGAGAGATAACAGAACTTTCTCAGCTGTGAGCATTCCTTGTTGAATGAGAAAGTGTTCCTTTAAACTATCACTCCACACATACTGTGTGTGTGTGTGTAAATAGCGGTGATATATTCGTGTCACATCTGTACTGGTTCCGTGCCACAGGGTGTAATGAAGCACATGGCTTTTGCCTTCCCAATAATGACTCACATGCTACCTACAGTAAACTAAGAAGAGAGGGGTGGCACAGTAACTACAAATGCAGAAAAAATGTGTGGTTTTTTATAATTTCCGTCTTCTTGTAACTATCCTTTTCTGTTTTCCTTCAAGAAGCCAAACCAAACCTAAGTAGCACTTTTGCCTGAACAAGGAGTGCTATAAATAAGTGTTACAAACAAGGAGTGTTATAAACAAGTGTTATAAAGAAGGAGTGCTATAAAGAGTTGAAAACCCCTATTTTATCTGCAAAACAGACATGCTGACATCTATGGCATGACAAAGCAAATGGATTATTTCTAGACTCCAGGTTGTGCAGAGGTGGGACCTATGTCTGTAAGACTGTTCCTAGCACAGTAGTGTTGCTACTAAAATATTAATAACAAATGATATACATAGCCTGAAGGGTGGGATCTTTTGCTTAAACTCAAAAAACTCCACTGAACAAGCGTATGACACCATCAGACACACTCTCTCGAAATTGTTCTAACTCAGTATTGACATTTTTCTCCATTATCCATCACATCCATGAGATTTTAATATAATTATTTCAGAACATTGCTCAGCTCTTGTCTGCTCTTGGAAATATATCAAAATAGCTACAATTATTCCGAGATGGTTTATTTCAATATAAATCCCAAAGCGGACACTCTTATTCCAAAATAAGAGTTCTTATTTCCAATTTAATTTAATCTAGTTCTAAAATATCCTCCTGGGAGCTTATTCTGGAATAGTTCTTTTGGTACATTTCCAAATGTAGGCAAGCCCAAAGTCAGGGATTGGAGACTGGAGTTTGCTGAAGAGAAAACTCTGTTTCCACTTGAAAAAAAATCCAAACCAAATAAGCTCAAGAAATCCATCCCTTTCAGAAGCACAAGCCCTTACACAAAAAGGGTAGAGATCCTATTTCAAGAATAGCAGTTTGTTACGTTTGCATGTGCAGATACCAATTAATGTTTCATCAAAGGAGTCACTCACAGAGCTCCTCCACCCCTTTTTTTTTCATCTAAACATATACTGTCAAAGCAAAAGAGAAAAAAATAAGAGTTGGAAACTAAGCAAAGAAAATAATATAGCTCAGGCAGCCTTCTGATCCTGAGAAAAGTGAAATGTAAAAGTCTCCATTAGCTCAGCCAAACATTTTCCATCAGTTGCTAATTTTATACAGAAGGTGTTAGTATGCTGAATGCTAGGCTGTATACAAAACCTGCAATAGGCAAGCCTGAAGAGAAGTACAATGAAGCTGTGAACCTATGGAGGGGGAAAAAAGGATATTTGTTGCTTTTTAAAATCAACTATACCTTCACTACACCAAAGCCTAAACTTTCTAAAATCTCTGGAATACAAAAGGGAACTTGGAGAAGATCTCAGTTTTCTTTACCACAAATGAACTTAGAGAAGTAAAATCAGAGAATGGTTTGGATTGGAAGGGACCTTAACAATCATCTAGGACCTATGACTTAACAACTTCCTTGCTGGGGATATCAGCAATCAGTGATGGTGAAACAGGACACTGGGAGTGTTTAATGTCAGAGTGGTTAAAGTCATTAGAACACGAGCAAACATGGGGACCTGTGTATGACTCAGCAGCTTTCTCTCTATCATTTGGCTTCACTGACCACTCAATAATATTTCCAAGGGTGAAACAAATTCTGATATCAGCAGATATTGACAGATAGTTGTTACCCAGAGCCTCTGCCTCTCAGTGTATATGGGCACAAACAACAAAAAAATCAAAAGAGCTTCCTAATACACTAAATGTAGGTAGTTGATCCAAGCAAGTTGTTTTTATTACATCTGTCCCACAAGTGTTAGTAAGAGATATGGTCTATCCTTTATGGATTTTGAAGACTGTCAATAATACTGCTTTTTTTCCTCATTTTCTACTCATCAGCCTAACGAGAGAATTCAAGGCTTTCTTATTTTCTTTAGAGTCTTTTTTTCAGCCTGACCATGCACAAAATATATACAGCAGCATTTACCAACACTGCCACCAGTATCCCACAGAGCCAGAACACATCAGCTCTATCTTGCATCCCATGTACACCTTTCAAATCTGTCCCGAGTACCAGTGACATGTGAATCCCCTGTCCTTGTGACTGTGCTCTTCTCTGGGACTGCCCAAAGGCTCTGCAGTGGCTCTGCAAGGGCCTGCAAAGATAGCAGTCCTGTCCTTGTGAGACAGTTGTCTCAGCAGCCCATCTTCACCCTGGGTCACACATCACACAACCAAGACTTCGGAGTCAGGGACGGAGTCTCCTGCTTTAAACAACATCCACTTGGCAAGCCAAACATGTAAAGAAGAAAAGCTACAAAAAGTAGCTTCATGTCCCTTTTCTGCCCTCAAAAACACACCAATTACACCTACAGCAGCAGTGCTTCAGGCCCACAAAGGTTGCATTGCCATGGTTTTGGTTCTTTCTCTTCCATAGGGAAGATTTGTCCCTTCTTCCTCCCAGTGCAGAGGAAGAACCATGACTGTCCCATCCCACATGATGCTGAGCTGTGTTTCACAGCCAGAAGAGAGACCTCAGCATGTCCTGCGCTCTACAGACCATCTGTGTTTGAGTTGGGAACTGTAGAATGAGAAATGGCAACAAAGGTGTAGATTGCCCCACAAGCCCCATGCAACCCCCTCTGATCAATCCCTTCCTCTGGATATCACCAGCCCTCCTTGTACCTCGGTAACATCACCACCAAAGCTGTGAGGGGTACCAAGAGCCACAAAGTAAGCAAATATCCCCATCTAGTGTCCCTGAGTGCTGCAGAATATATTCTACTATTTTCCATCTCTTTTATCCCTTTCCAGTCGTCCTGATTCTTAGTGAGAAAGAAGCTCTCTCCAAAAGAGAGACTAAAAATTACCACTGCCCCCCAGAAGGGCATTATGCAGGCTTTAGGCAGGCAAACAGCTCAGCCAGCATGCTGCTAATTACATTTCTGCAAGTCTGGTCTGAGCTTTCTCTTGAGCAACAGCTGCTTATTATTCCATCTCACATGGTCAGTCTCTGTGAGGTTTCTTTCTTGGCTCCATTCTGCTAATCTGACCACAAGGAATCGACAAATTAGTTCTAGAGGATAAACCAAAGGGGTTTTCGTGTGGTCCTTACCCCCTGTTTTGCATACGGTGCTTCCAGCTCACGACTGTCTCCTCAGTTCTCCTAGAAAATCTCCCTGGCTACAGAGGCGTGTTATTTGAGGGTGAAATGCATTAGCCTCTGTTTGCTCCAAATTTAATTCATCTATTTAAATAATTTATTTCAGCATCCATCAGTATGAAAGCTGGGCAAATTGAATCCAAAGGATTTGAAGACACATAGATTAAATAAACTACCTTCCAATCCTGGCTCTCAAATTATCACTGCCCCTGGATTAATTCTACCTTCTCAAAATTATTAAATTTGTGAAATAAAGATGAAATAAACATAAAGCAAAAGCAAATGGAATATAAACAGCCAGAAATCATAAGATATAATACAGAGCCTTAAATCATACTAGAAGTCATTCAGTTTAGGTTCTTATTAGAGCTCTATAAAGTCATGAGTGGCATGAAAGAGATGAATAAAAAATTTTGTTTCTCAAAATACAAGAAATAGGGGTGCATCACATGAAACTTTCAGCCAGGGCTCTAAAACAAACAAAAGTGAGGACTTTCTGACAGAGTGAATCATTGAATTGCTAAACTCATTGCCAAAAGTGCTGCAGATGCTGAAAGCAAAAGTAGAATCTGACAAATCAACAAGATAAGGCCACAAAGACTTATTAAACACAGAGATCAGAAAATCTTTAAGCCATGAACTGCTGAGGGGTGGGAGAACATATTGGGCAAACATCACTCAATACTTTCCCTGCAGTTACACCCTTTCCTTAATTATCAGCTACTGTCAGAAGCAGGATACTGAGCTTGATGGGCTTTTGGTTGAGCATAATGGGGCTATTCTTATAGTGTGACAAGTCACGAACTGGATTTACTTTAAAATGTTGACACTGGCTTCAGAGTCTTGTACCAGAAGGTGACTAAAGAGCGTCCAAGTTAAACTCAGACCATGGAGTTTAGGATAACAATTAGTCTCTCAGACTTATCTAACTTGCAGGAGTTGTTCATGTTGCAGCTCCAGTTGATTGTCAAATCCATTAAGCATCACTACTGCAAATGCAAAGGCAGATATTTTTCTATGGCTATGGCTTATGATGAGAGCAAGCCAGCAGGTTACAGCACAAAAGACAACTCACTCTACAAAAGGTCCCTGACAAGCAGCTTCATTAACAGCAAGGATTTTAAGGAAAAAAAACTTTTTAAAGAGTAATATCTTCAAGAAAGGCCCCAAAATTTGAGGACAGGATTGAAATTATTTACAACATCTGTTCCACGCAGGTAGCTAGAAACCATAGTCAACACTGCTTTGAAGTCTCTGGAGAGTCCTTTGGAAGGAAGCATAGAAGAGCACATGGTCCCTGCCCCATCTGGACTGTAATTAAAAGCAACACTTGGAGAACAGAGTCAGAAAGATGCTTGTCCAAGCCAGCCCTCAGAAATGAGAAGCAGAGCAGGTCATCACTCCAGAAGATCTGGTGCTAAATTCAAGGAGAGGAAACAATCTAGTTTTATATCCTTGCAGTAAGTGGTGCAGACCCATACTTCATCACATAACAGGCAGCACCACCTGGCAGACTGATCTGCTCTTGTTCAACCACAACGCCAAAGTTTCTGAAAACATCAAGACAGCTCAGTTTTACGCCAGTTTTAACACTAGCTGGAGAGTCACCAGGACTCTGAGAGCAGTGCAGCAGATGATAGACAATATTGCCATACCCCAAGTCTACTGCCAGAGCTGGATCCTCACACCAACAGCATTTTTCAGAAAAGCCAACATTTAATTTTTGTCTGCTAGAAAAGATCACACATAAAGGGGGAAGAAAGCCCTAGATTGATGCAGCCTGCAGACTTGACTCAGCCTTTATTGTCTTCAACATAAAGACCCTTGATGCCCTCCTGGGAGTGGAGTGCAGCCTTCAAAGTTGCCTGGAAACGTAAAACATGATAAGAGTGCTCAGGTATTGAAGCTGCTCTCAGAAGCCAGGTGAGGACAGCCTCAGGCCCCCACAAAGCTCATGGAGAAACAGCAATTACCAGGAGCAGCAGAGGGAGTTCACTGCCTTTGTCGCCCACATCAAGAGCGCTCAAAAGCCAGACAAGCAGGTGCTCCCAAAGGTGGCATTGGGACATGCAGGCAGGTGTGCCTCACCACTGTGACACATTTCACAGTCACATCAAAACAAGCTCTTTCTTTCTTATTCTTCCCTTGTTCTTCCTCCCTCAGTTCCCCATGCAAGGTCTGTCTCCACCTTCTACCATCATCTTGCCACAGCAGGAACAGCCAAATACCTCAGCCCGGAGTCAGAAAATGTAATGCCCAACCTGCTGAGTGTCCTGAGCCAGCTCTCACTCTGCACCTTCCTTTGGGGAACAGTTCTCAGCCATACACATTTCCTCCACCAGACTTGTACTGGTACTGACCTCTACTCTTGAAACAGCCTTCAAAACCCTTATCAAGGCTTCCCTTCACCAGTCACCATCCTAACCCATTTACAGTCTTAAAATTACAAGCCCTGGATGCCTGCCAGCTTAAATAATGCAGATCCAAATGACTTTAAATCTGTCTTTTTTTTTCCTCTCTGCATTTTCCATACACGGTGTTAAGACCCACAGCAGAAAACTCTGTTTCCCTGTGTTATTCTATAATTTGCAATGCCACCCACCAAATGGTACAGTAGAAATAGTTAATCACATAGGCTTGGGCTATGCATAAGCTGAGTTGTAAAGGTGCTAATAGATATATTTGAATTCAAAAGAGATCTGAGAGGTGGAAAATAATATCTTATTAGTATGCTATATGTGTGTGCAAAGCAGCAGCCTGTTCTCTAAAAGATGTGGGGAAAAAATAGTAGAATCAAAGCCCTCAGCTTCTCTTATAAGAACATATTAAAATCAGTAATCTTTCTACTTTTTCTCATTCGAATTATTAACACTATTGATTTCTAGATCACATAATTTTGAACCATTGCAAAAAATATTACACACAGTAAATCTGCATTTCTGTATATGCACAACCACTCGTGTCTGTCTCTGGGTCCAGCCTCAGGTACCAGCAGCCCAGTGTTTCCATACAACTTGCAGTTTGCCTGGCATTTGAAGAAATGTGTTGAACCTGAATCACGTAGGAAATGGATCCTCAAAATGAGCTGTTAAAATGTACTGAATATGGGCTGAAATAACACAGCATGGCAGCATCTTCAACTTGGTTACCTTTATTTCCCAGAACAGACATATTCCTCAAATACATGCAGTTTATGGGAATTGCTGTTTCTGTCTTCAACACACTGCTGGTTTGCAGGTTGTTTTCTCTCATTCCCTCTGCTCACTCTGTGACCAACAGCCTTCACAGAGCAGGTCCAATTGAATGTATGACTGAGCACTTATATCAAGAGGCCAGGGACAGAGGTTCTCCACAGAGGCAAGGGAGAATAAGATCAGTGAAGCACACAGATTATGCGTGGGCAGGATCATACGTTTAAAACTTAGACAAAACAAGTATACCCAAGCAATTAATCCAAGTTTCATTATGACTACTTAATGCGCTCCTGTTAGTCAACACAGTAATTCCATCACATCCATCACATTGACATCTCAGCTACAGAATTTGGAAATGATTCTGCAAGATACAATTTGGGGGAAAAAAATTATAATTTCTTTTTAAACCTTGGAGCATGAGGGGGAGAATAAATACTAGGCTATCTGAACAGACTCAGAGTGTTTCCACTGGCATGGAGAGGCATAAGATTTCAACCTGTTCTCTTTTTAAACTGAATTTCAACATTAAAAATGGATAAATGGGTTGTGCCACCCACAGCACACTCTGGGGACCAGGAGCATGACTGAATTTTAAAAAGCATTAGGCAGTCCCTGCCTGTAGGCATTCTCCCCCCTATCCAGTTCTCTAATGTACAAACTGGCACAGTGAAACCTGCCATTAGAGACTGTGTTTCCACAAGCAAGGGACGACTCTTGCAGAAACTCTTCTTGGTTCATCTGGTCTCAAACAGCAAACCCAGATGAGATGAAATTTGCTCCCATGGGCTTCTACTTGGAAGTACTTTCCTTTGTACTGAGTAGGTAAAACAGAAAATGAAACAAAGCAAATCCCTTGGGCATATTCCACTCTCCTCAGCTGTTCAGCATCAACCTCCCAGGGTCCTTAACAGCATGAGTCAGGTTAAGCAATCTCTGCTGACCAAGGCAACTGGAAGATGCCATCCTGAGTGTGGCACACACACCATGAGGCCACCATGCAGCTCTGGCGCCTGCAGGAGGGCACAGCCAGCCAAGTGCTACATCAGCCACTTGCAGCAGGGAGGGCAAACACATTGTCAACACTGTGGTCTGACACTGGCTTTGCAACCCCCATCTTTCAACCGAATGTTGCCTTGAACACCAAGAAGTTTGTATCCGTATTGTATTCAACACACCAGCTGTCTTGGGGATACCAAAAAGATAAAAAACCAGAAAGGAAAACCGTCTGTAACAAACTCTTTCACCTCTGTAATCACAAAAGCTGTCAAGAATGCAGAGGTCTATAGAGTGAAGCTTCCTGTTCATTCTGAGCACTGGAACAGGTTGCCCAGGGAGGTTGTGGAGTCTCCTTCTTTGGAGATACTCGAATTGTCTGGACACAATCCTGAGCAATGTGCTTTAGGAGAGTAGAGAGGTTGGACCAGATGACCTCCCATGATCCCTTTCAACCATTCTGTGTGATTTTGTGATTCATCATTTTCTGGGAATGAGGTGGTGCTCCAGCAAAGCACACAGCACACTATACATGAAAGTCAGGGTGACACAGTAGATGGATAATAAGAATCACATACATCTACTCTGTTCTGCAGGGATCAAAACATCCATTCCTTTATCCATATCCTTTTTGCAAGGATGAATCATGCCTATAGCAATCATGTTTTCATTAATTAACACTGAATCTGTCTTTCCTGAATTTAAAAAAAAAAATCAAAACACAAATTCATTTTAAAAGTTATGATTAAATGAAACAATGCTCTTCTGTAGGACATTTAAACCTTGCTTAATCATGTGCAAACCCCTAAAATCAACACTTATATATGGTTGGCCCATCACTTTTTAAATTATTCACAGAATAAAATATTTTATTCTTTTTATACTGGGTCCTCTACATCACCTCTGGAAAGTATCCCACAAAGTACAAGTATACATGCAGTCAAAACATAGTTGCAAAAAACCTGTAGTGCAAAACACAGAGCACTCAAAACTAGCTCATGTGCATATGGGTTTTTAAAGTTGAACTGCATAAAACCCAACAGAAGTGCAAAACACTGAAGACTTGATTACCATTTTTGCACCAGTACAGCCTCCAGGAAGATGCAATATTTTCTTAGTATTTTTCAATTGAATCTTTATCAATAATATTATTACTTTGTTTTCATTGAGTTTTGATTAAATATTTCAGTTTTGGTTTTGTGGTTTTTAATGTTCAGATAGAAATTGTAGTGTTTCACCTGCCACAGACATCATGGAAAGTATTTGACACTTCAGGGGTTTTCTTCTGTCCCTGGAGTTACAGCAAAGGCAGCTTCACCATAGAGTTTAGGATCTCCTTTAAAAAAAATCTCTCAAATGAGTGAAAACTATTGCTGCTGGGAGCTCAGTGGGTAGCAGACACACCAGGTGCTGCTGAACATTCAGTTCATGCACTGGGCATAACCGGAATTGGAAATAATTAGATGAATACTTCAGTCCTGAACTGTGCCTGTTCCTCTAATCCTCTCTGTTGCAACTGTATTTGCTGCTTAGCAGTACCAGCTTTAATTCCCAGTTCCTAATTAGTGCTATCAAGCACCACTCTCTCAATTTCATTATACAGAACTGGATGAAACCTTAGGTCAAGTGTACCTCCCAGGTGAGCTTACATTACCATTTGCTTCCTAGTTTCTATATATGCTCTGCATGTTCCACCTCAAGCGATGGCAGATCCTCTGTAAGTGCTGAAATTGTTCAGCTGGGTCCTCAGGGCACCCCAAAACACAGCAGACACCACACAACAACTGCCACAGCCCTGAGGTGTTCAGCTATGGCAGTGCAGCTGGTAAAAGTAAGCAGCCTAATAGCTGATAAATGTCACCTGGGTTAGCACAAATCATCCTTCACTCAGTGTTTTTCCCATTCTTACCATCCTCTTTCATGACAAACACTTTGAAATAAAGTTACATAAGCAAAAACTGGTAGCTCACATCCACGACAAATTACGAGCATGAAATACGTGACAACTTTACATATTTACAAGGCTTAGAGGAGGCATTTGGATCATCAAGAGCCCTAACCACATGGTTCTTAATATGCATTTCCAACTCTCAGGGATATGATGAAGAGTGTTTTCACACTGCTGGCTGAGCACTAATGGATTTGGAGCTGTTAACTGTAGTCCACAGGCATCCTGAGATGGTGAGCTAATGTGCATTTAATTTTGCTCATTTGGTTTAAGCACAACCAGGTTTAGTTATAACACTGTATTGTCAGCACCAACCATCTGGGGGTTGAACACTGTGAGAAAAGGGTATGAGTGATCGGTGAAACCCTTTGAGAAGGGAAAATTTAAAGAAAAGCAGAAGAAAAACAGAAGAGAAACGGGCAGGGATAAGAAATAGAAAAAAAGTCAGAGAAACAACAGCAATAACAGGCAGTGACAAAATAAAGCACCGAAAAGGAGTGCCTTGAATAAATATCAACATGTCTGGTTGCTCCACACATCTGAGTAAAGACTGGGTGCTGCGAAGAAACTCACTGAAAACATTAATATCAGCAAACTGAGAAATGCCAGTGTTTCTGTTTTAGATATCAGCCCTCAAATTAGGATTTGAGTACTGGATCCTCTCCTGGAAAAAGAGCAATTCTAAAACCATTCAGTTAGTCCTGGAAACATTTAGGGGCTGCATGGCCATTAAGCAGCTTATGTTAAGTTTCCTCCCTGAAAAGCATTCAAAATACAATATTTCAAAACAAAGGGGGGAGGAAATGCTTTTCAGGGAAGAAACATAACATAAGCTACCTTGATATTTTACTGTCAACTTTCACCCGTAAGTTTTGTAAGTTATAACAGGCTGGCAGGATGTTGGCCCAGGAACTAAAGGATGACAAACCAAACATTGATACAGAATCACAGAATTTTCTGAGTAGGAAGGGACCCACAAGGATAGTGTACAGAAAAACAAGATCATCTCAGGCTTTTAGAAGTGTTGCTACCAGCAGAAAGAGAGTCCAAAGAAGCAAAAGGGTCAAAGACATGAAGAGAAGAAGATCTGAGCAGGGACACCTCTTCTGCAAACCAGGAACACAATCGTCTTCCTCAGCTCTTGATGTGCACCTCAGGTACATCCCAGCATGTAAGGACCTGAAACCCAGACACATTCCCAGGGAGAATACAAGCAGAAAAAAGTGCCTCCAAGTACTTCAGGGTGAAGGAAAAACAAGAATGCAATACCGTGTCCAAAGCTGTAAGCACAGACCAGCAACCAGACTGACACCAGTTCGTCTGACTGGAACCAGCACAGAACAGCATCCTGGCAGGGAGACCATGAACCAGCCCCAGCCTGAAATACTCTTGGCACTAACAAATGGACCAACCATAAAAAAATCTCAATAGATCATTTTCATCCTTATAAATTTTGTTACTAATGATTTCACATCAGTCCAAAAGAACCTTCCATAGCTCTTACCCTGGCGGGGCCTGAAGCAAGGCCAGCTCTGAGCAAACAGTAGGTATATGCCCCTAATTTTTAAGACTAACTGTGGTAATACAGCTTTGTCATCACCAGCAGCAAAGACTCTCCCAAGAGGCAACCTTGGAGAGCCTGGGGGGGACTTTTAGAATCACATTAAAATATGTCTGGTCTTTAGCATTGGCCAGAACTTCTCTGTTTTTCATGTTTTTCAATGCAAACTGAAGACAGAGGAAAATCCACCATCTTTGAGTGACTCAAAACAAGCATCAGTTTAAACTGCAATGTCAGATGTACAAGTGGAGTGTAGATTCAGAACCTGCTGGCAAATTAATATTTAACAGGAATCTTAGGACTTTAAAAGTATGCTGCACACTGCAGGCTTTTTTATATTAAAGGAAAGAAACTAAATACCAGCTAAGGTTTCATTATGCATTCATACACTACTTATAATGGGACATTTGTGGAGTGGTCCCTCATACCAAGGTCCTGCAGCAGTTTAGGCCAGGTAGGAGCAGGGATCACAACACAGGTGAGCTGCCTCCACCACACTAAAGCTGCATCTCACATGTGTGAACACCACCCCGAAGCTGGATGCTGCAAGGGCCAAGCTGTGTCCTGAGCTGAATCAGCTCATTTGGCCTGGGTACTGGGATGGTGTTTTGCAGTAGAAATTGCAGACAAATCCAGAAGGATTAGTGGCTGGAGAGCAGGAGCTGAACTGAGAAACCTGCTCCTCCTGCCAAATAAATGCAGCAAATGAGTCTTGGGGAATCAAGTAGAGGGTGTTATGTGAAGGAAATGAGTATCACTGTCTCCTATAATGAGGGCCCCCAAGGACTGGTTGCACCAATTAAATTAAATCAATTTCATAGCCAATATTGCACTATTGCACAATCATCTATAGAAAGTGATATTTCAATTAAGAGAATTTTCTCTCAGTTTAGATTAAGACAGTTCACAGTAAATTTTTTAAAAATTAATTTAAACCATTGCTGAAGTGAAATCCAAGCCTTGACAGCACACCATTAGCTGATTTCATGCAAGCCTAGAAAAAGTAACTTCTCAGCAAGATACATAAAGTTATGAGAAAGATTTTTGGGGTTTGTGAGAAGATTTATTATTGCCACTTCTTTTCTAAAATTCATTTCTAAAGCAATGTGAGACTTCCCTTCATTGTGGCTGGTTTTGTGCTTGAGTGCTGCTAAGCAGTTTGTGTACTGAAAAGGGCTTTTTTGCTGATAAAAGATACTGAGAATTCTCTTAAGCTTGGAAAATTAAATGGCCAATGAAGATCTATCAACTTCCAAGCCCTTTTTTTTAATTAACTTATGAATTCATACAACCAATCATTACACAGCAGTTTAAAATCTTCAGAAGATTTTTTTGTTTGTTTTTATAGGAGAAAGAAACTCTTGAATGGCAAAACTGGTGAACAGTGTTTGTAGGTAAGCCTGTCCATCAGAAGCAAGAACATTCAGAATTTAAGCATTCAGTCAGACTGACAAAGATTTACTGCAAAAAGCGAAAGCATACAGACATTTGAGTTAAGCTGCCTTATGGGAATACTTATTGGAGTTTTCTTCCCCTGCAGTGAGGTTTTATTGTCACTTCATCTCAGGCAAGGTCCACTCTTGGAATATTTGCCAGTATAATCATCTTCTATGTATATATGGGGAAGGAGGGACCAAGGAGGAGAGAGGGAGGAAGCAAGGGAGAGGAGGAATGAGATCATAGGGCATTTTTAGACTTGCCAGCATAGATACATTTCTGTTGGAAAGTCACTTTAGCTAACCTCATTTGTTTTATTCCTTATCATATACCTGGTATAAATAACAATGTTAAGTGTAACTTTTTGCTGTTAGAAGCTTATAAAGACTCCAACTATATTACACAACTGTGAGCAATGAACCTACTGCTCATCTAGAGGTTATCTGAGATGTAGTGAACGGTTTTTCATGTCTCCTCAGCTCAGTTTCATACAAAGTGCAGTGGCTTGCATTATTTCAGCTCAGATGGTTTGAGATAGCACCGATAGCGAGGTAGGAATCACTGCATCCACATTCTGCAAAAAAAACTTTCTGTCTGACAGCAAACTAAGCAGTCACAGCTTCTGCACTGAAAACCTTTTGAACCACTTCAAGGTCTTGCGTGTGCCTGGTGATGTCATGAGAGGGCTGGGCTGTAAAGCTATTCCACTACACCAGACAGCTTCTAGAGTAGCCTATGACCATGACCCAAGAAGGTACATCCTATGGCTCCACTTGCATTGCTCTGTTATGATTTCTGATCATTTCTCCATCCCTCTTATGAACTGGCAGAAATATCAGCCCCCAAATCACAGACGAGCAACGATCCAGTCCTGCCTCTCTGACCCTTCCAGACCTCAGCTCCCTGTGTCCCTTCTTTGAAGCCACAGTGGTACAACTCGTGTAAGCAGTTCCAATGTATTAAACTATTCCCTGGGGAGCTTTCCTCACCTAGAAAAGTCGATAATGTCCTTTTCTCAGTTAAGCATTCATTAGTTTTCTGTATGCAAGCCATTGAGTGGGCAGGGAAGAGCAGAAGGATGTGTATTGAGAAGACACAATGTTCTCCTCTGGCAATGTGGGAAGACTGGCACATCATAATGCTCAGGAATAATAATTGCACCTCTAGTACTCCACTACCTACTTGATCAATGTTTAATAAAGATTTAACATACTGATGTTTTTGAAAAGTAACCATCAGTCCAGATACACAGCTTGTGAGGGTCAGGAAAAGGGCAATAGAGCAGAACTCTTAAAAAAATGGCTCACTAAGAAATTTGATTGAAACAAATAGAGTTGAAAAGCAAGTTATTATTTCTGACTTTTGCTACCAAAAAGCAAAATTTCAAATTAAAAAAAAAAACCAAAATAACATATTTTCAACAAAAACACTGCGAAAGCAGGAATAGTAACTATTTGAGTAACTTGTGTTGCCCCCCTGACATAGGCCAAGCTCTGTGGTCCAGTTGTACATCACATCATGCCTGAAGATATCACTCCCCCTCACTCATGAAAACCATTGCGTCTGGGGAACCTGGCTTACAGGGCAAAATGGGGGCATGAGGAAAACAAATGGCAGCTTTCTGAAAAATTTGGCACAGTGCTTCCAAAACCAAAGGCACAGGTCTTGGCTGTACTACCTCTGTTTTCAATGAAAAGCACCTATTTCTGCCAAAATGCTATTGAAGTTCAAGTGATTATTTTACTATATCTTAATTGATTGAAAATGTTACCTCTCAATTTTTGTGAATTACCCTCCTTGAACCATTGGAGGCAATGATGGACTAATCTTTCTTCTTACATTAAATGTGGTGCTATGGTACTTGACTAATTTTGCTAGACTTTCAAATCTAATAATAGCATTCTACTTAATTGATTTAGTCTTTCTCAATTCCACTTAAATTAGCTTTCTGCTTTAATTAAATCACAACATATTTTATGCCAGGAGAGAATTGGTCATTTTTACCTGCTGGTATAATTACGAAGTATCACCACAATGCACAAGAGAATCCTGAGGTCTTTAGCTATAAATAAGCTTAAGAGTTAATTTTATGCTTCTGTTTTCCCTCCAATATTTATAGCATATTTGCATTGCTGATATGTTTTATGCTGCTATGTTTTACAGCGTTTTGCAGACAGTCTTGCAATTCTCAATATGCAATAATAGGAATTAAATATTTATGGTTGTGCATAACTTCAATTCTCTCTGCAGTCTTCAGAGTTCCCCGTAGAAGTCAGCATTTGTCAGCTCGGAGCCTGCACTGGCACCAGTGATGATTGTACTGGCACTGCCTCATGCTACAGCAAAGACTCTCTCTAGCCCCAGATCATCCATAATTTCAGTGCATTTCATCCCATCCTCTTCACAGAAAAAAGTTATCAAAGTGAAAACTGTTGCCCTACTTTCCCAGCCTGAGGAAGACATCATCTGAGAGCTGAGATTTTGCTTTGGTTTCCATGTATCTCATGCACACCTTGGAGTGAGAGGTTTGACACTGTGTGGGACACTTGTAACTCATGCCTCTGGTCAGGCCAAGACTTCAGAGTTCCCTACACCTGAGAATAGGTCACACAAAATACACAAGGAAGAGATGTACAAGCTCTCTCCAGGGTGCTTGAGTCTTGCCCAGAGGCTGCAGTGAGGGACTGAAGGAGCAGGTTTTCAGGGACAGCTGCTCTTCTTCCATCTGGAGCCACAACAGGACAGGACCAGGAGAGTATCCAAGCTCCCAGCAGAACCAAACCTGCAGCTGACACACACAACAGCTGAGATGAGTCTTTGCCTACTGCTGTCCTGGGTCCTACTCCCTCCTGGGTCTGGGTATCCTCCTTAAAACCCACTCTGGTGCTGTTGCTAAACTTTAAGATCCTTTTCTAACTAGAAGGCAGAAAAGCCTTGTTAGTGGCAGGCTATCCCATGCATTTATTCTAGAAATTTCAAGATTAAATAAGAATCAAAAATTAAAAGTGCTGTTAGCTTCTGTTAAAAATGTCTAGACTTTTTATTTCTTTTTCTGTTCTCTTATCTGACCATCTGTGCTGCTTTGAGAACAGGAACTCAAGTTGTTATCTCCACTGTACACGATGAAATGGACCCCGGTAAATCTGCAGGTCCCTCCCCACAACTTTTGCCCTCTGCTATGTAAATTACATTATTTCACATAGTTATTTTAATGATAATATGGTGCTCTTACATTAGGCCTAATTTCCTTTCAACACAGCCTCAAAAGAGGGAGCTCATTTACAGCGTTCTAAAGCACTTGTATTTCCTTATTGCCTGAACTTTTCTAATATGAATTCTTGTAAGACAGAGCACAACATGAATTATGTGTATCTGTATTCACTCATAAGCCTATAAAAACTTGCATTTACTCCCTTCCTGCTTTTTCTCCTTGTTGGATTTGTTGTTTTCTTCTCAACACGATCTGTTAGGGAACTGGTCCAGAAAGCAAAATATTCCTTTGTTATATGTACTCTTTTTTATTGTTCCTAGATATAATTTCAATTTTTGTCTGGCAGAAGGAAGGAAGGGACAGTAATGATTTCTCCTAAAAAATGAAAAAAGCCTAAAAAGTTTTGGAACAAGATTTATGCCTCCAAAGGGCTACTCGCTCAAAATGCCCTGTGTCTCAGTGTGAGCAGAGTTACATGCCTTCCCAGCTGAACATCATCTCTGAGTGCCCTGTCTGAAAGAACATTCAGTCTGTACCTTGGACATTCATTAAATAGAAGTGAGGAAATCCTTTTTATAATGCTGCGCATAGACACAGAAAATTATCCCTTGTGCATAATTGCAGATGACAATTCTTTTTTTTTTTTTTACATGGGTGTTTGCATACATATGTGTGCATTGAGACATAAATAATATAAATATGTTATTAATGACTCCCAGTAATAATACTGCTGCATATTCTGGTGGTAAATGACTTAAGAAATCTCCCAAGGGATGCTGTCACTGCAACAACATTGTTCCAACATTGCTGGAATGGGACAAGCGGAGTGGACAATTGCTACAGTCAACTCACTCCTCACGTGGAGATAGAGCCCCTGGTAGCTTTCCATGACAGATCTCTACCTATAGCTGCACCAGCTCTCTACACAAAAACATAGGTGAAGTCTTCAAATCATGTGAAGGCTCACAGCACAAAAGTTAAGATCTGAAAATATTTTATGGAAATATTAAATATTTTAACAAAATACAGCTGTGTAGTAACGGGACTGGTTCAGTAAGTGCTTGGTGTAGTCATGTACATATGGCAGTGTCTATCTGGAGATCTCTTTCAGTCTAAAATTAACCTGAGTTTTAATAAAAGATTGCTAAATGAAAACAGCTAATTAAAGGCAAAGGCAAAAAAGTTGTAACATCTTAACTTTTATTTTCTACCACTATGACCACAAACAAGTAGCAGAATTCAATCACTGATCTTACATTTGACCTCACTTAGATGTTACCCACAACCTGCTGATGTAGTAGCTGAAGGCAAAAGAAGTAAGGTGAAGAATAATTATAATTAATAATAATAACAACTCATAATATATTACTGCTACACATATACACAACATGCAAGAAAAAGAAATCACATTAGCAAGAAGAACACATGCAGGAGACCTAGTGCTTTTCCTGAAAAATTGTCCAAACTTCTTCCTTTAAGTAATACTTGGGAGCACATTGGGTTTTAAGGCCAATTGTTCTCACATATTGAAATTCTGGGAACATTGACTTTCTTCATTAAGTCAGAGCTATAATCCATAAGATTGACAATAAAAATATTCATGGTACTTTGTCCAATTTTCAGCTGATCATCATCCTCTGCAAGCAAAGCTGCAGGAAGCAAAAAATTGAGTAACTCATTGAAAAACAGACCAAACTGCTTTACTCTCAAAAACCAGTGTCCATCTTTGGGAACACACTGGCAAATTTAAGTAAGAAAAATATTTGTCCATGATCTACTCAGCATATGACCTACTTCTTACATAATGATTTACTTGAAGTAAATTAAATTAAGCATTGCCAACCATCAAGTCTTTACTTACTGAGCTCTATTGGGCTTGTACCCAAAAAATCCTAATTTAGTGTGAGACTCAACTATTTTTAAAAATTTTTGCAAGTCTGTCCTGTACTTGTTATAGAAGGGACAACTTTGCCATAATCATGTAGCATTATTGACTTGACAGAACTACTGGTGACCAGACCAACCACTCATCTGCAGTGTGGCTTATGACATTTCACCTCTGGCCTCCTCTGCCCTGCAGCTCCACTTACTCCTCCAACCAGGCCAAGACCAGCATTTCTCACATAGCTGGAGTGACTTTCCCTCCGGGGGGCTGGAGAGGTCTCCGAGATCACCTGCGACAGAATGGAATGTTCCTCTCACCTTAGAATCATAGAATCATTTAGATGGGAAAGACCTTTAAGATCATCAAGTCCAACCATTAGGACTCTTTCTGCAACAAGTCCAGACAGACTTTTGGCCTGAGGGTACGAAACCTGCTAACAGATTTTGGTAGACTTGCAGTGAGGGAGAACCCAAGCTACAAATCCCAAGCATTTGGGAGAGTGTTCAGGGAAGTATCACTGTGTACTTTCTCTTATCTTCCTCTCTCACTCGAGTATCTGCAGCTGGACAAAAGGCAGGATAACTAGTCTGAAATAGTATTTCTTTGCTTATGTTCATTAGGAATTACTGGCCAAAATTTGATATTTGGAATTCACAGAAAGAATGAGATGACGTAATGATGCCATGAAGATTTTTTGCCTTTTCTTTTATACCCCTGTTATACCTTTTCACAACTTCTGTATTCTTAGTGCTTTTTGCCTACATTCTTGGACTTGTTTGTTCAGCTAAGAGACTAAACATTTTAGAAGCTTCGTAGGTAGAGGATAGTGTGCCCCAGACCCCAAGGTCCTCTCCAGAACACATCCTGTAAACCAAGATAGAACCATCCAGGGGAAGGTTCCTTGGGGAGGGGGGCTCATTCAAGCCTCTCATTGGGGAATTTCCCTCGTTCCCTTTTTCCCTTCTCTTTTTGATATTCCAAGGAGTGCAAATAACTCACTGGCTTTAAGAAATCAATGAACTGTCATGTCCCTGCAAGTAAATGAATGACATTTAGACTTTCCACTATACAAGTTTGAATATCTGATTGATTTTATGCTGGAAAATTTAGTTTAGGCAAGCAGTACTGCTAAAGTCTCCTGTATCAAAACAAGACAAGACTTTCATTTGAGATCTCCTGAAAAACAGAGTGAAACTGTCCAAACTCTTCAAGTACCCTTGGATTGCTTGACCTTGCAGGGGAGCTACTTGTATCAACCAGGGAAGTGCAGCACAGAGTGAGACTATGCTTCCATCTCTAAGGCCTCCACTTTGCTACACCCTTCTATATGAATGACAAAAATTATCTCAGGAATTAAAGTACAGCTTAAAATACAAGTCCAAGATGTTCTCATAACAAGGGTCTTAGTAGCACAGCAGTAGGTAGCAAAGTTTACAAACTGTGCCATCAGAAAAAAAAAGCAGTGCAGAGACACTTCAGCTAGAAAACTTCCTGGGGAAATAAGGTGGACAGTGGCTGAAGAACTTGTTCAGACTTTGTGCCCATTAGAGCAAAACCACCCCCAGCCATGTCAGTAACTCCAGGTCACCAAGAACTACAACTCCCTTCCCAATACCAAACTGAAGGTCTCACTCAGCTAACTAGTCTACAGTTAAATCTCACTATCTGATTTAATTCTGAGCTTTAAGATTAATTCTTTTTTCTGTCATTTGACTGCATTTTTTTGCCTTCCTTATTAAGGAGAAAGTTGGACTTAAGTTTTATGTTATGACAGCACCCTTCCCTGAGACTATGTGCTGATAAACAAGGCTCTGCCACTTCCATAGCCATTTTTTCTTTTAGATATTAACCAAACCAATAACAATTTTATCTGAAGATAAAGAGGTGACCAACAAAGAGAAAACAGCTTTTTATTACCTTAAACATTCTACAAAGTTGTCAACAAAAGAAGAGTGGGTTGACTGAAATGCACATCAGTCAATAAAGCAGCAATCATCATTTCAAATCACTCAGGGAAAAATATGTTTATCTGGGGCTGCTTTTATGAGTGGAAATGAATTCAGCCAAATTTCAGAGAGGAATAAATGCCCTTTTGTCAGAGCCACCATAGCAAAATCGTTACTGCTTTCTGACTTCTATCACGATGTCAAAACCCAGAATCTCACAGGACATGTGAGTGCAGAGCCCCCTCAAACAGAGATCAAGGAGAGGATATTGCATAGAACCAAAGCCAGCCCCTTCCAGAGCTGGATGTATTCAGCCCTACCCTGATTTGGGTGAAAAAAGAAAACAGTGCAGGGTGAATGTGCCAGCTCAAATCCATGGCCAGGTGTGCTGCTGCATTTCAAATGAATTGCAAGCGGCAGATCAGTTTTACCAAACAAGAAGGGAGCCACAAGCGTTACATCTCAGGAAAGCACAGGTTCTGATCACCAGATCAATTCAAGATAAATAACAGTGTATCCCACACAGCCTGCGTATCTTAAATCAGTGCTGCTGAACTATGCCTTTTGAAGCAGAGCTAAAAATGACATTGAAGGTTTTCATGTGACTTTTACTTCAGAGTGAATCCATTCAGCCTGGGGAGACATAAAGATCCTCTCAGAGAATCTGCTCTTATCTAGCAGCAGCATTCCTGCTTCCTTCAGGGCTGAGGACACCTTTAATACCAGCATTATCACTCAGGCATCTCTTCCCACAGAACGGAGCCCTAATTTGATGAGTATGTGGAGCATAACACAGAAGCAAATCACGACAGCTTTAGACCCTGTGCCCTGCTCATCTCCCCAAACAACTCCACTTCTACTTTCAGTGACTAGTTACCAAACTTTCCTGACAAATGAGTCATTACCTATCCACCCATGATTCTTTTGGCAGAAGAAAAAGCCTTGTGCAATATCCGTCACTCTGAGGGATAGCAACAACAGCTGAAAAACAGCTATTACCAGCAGGGCACTGCTCACAGAGCAAGGGACCAGTGTACAAATCCATGTGCCAGGCTCTCCCAGGCCACAGCACTTGCAGACCACCACCTAGAAACCTCCACCTCTAAAAAGGGACAGGGCTGGCTCCCCAGAACCCCTCACGTTGGGTTTTTTCCATGCTGAGAAAAGCTTGGCCACTGCAACTGAGCCAGACAGAGCCAGATGTGCAGGAGAGCTGGTCCCAGCATTGTAGCCCCATTGCTGCACACAAAAGACTCTCAGAGAATGGCTGAGCTCTCCAGTTACCTTAATACCATTACTAACAACTACCTCATACAGCAAAAAAGATTACTTTTACTTTTATGCATTTTTCCTGAACACTTGAAGGAACTATCTCCTAAATACCCTCTTTCCTTTGAAACTCTGAGTTTACCCAGGTAGCATCTCACTCCATGCCTGCCTCACCCTCCCTGACTCCACTTTTCCCACCTGCATTCCCTCCCCCGTTTGTTTTCTCTATCATCAGTGTGCTTCTGCTTAGAATCATTTTTAAATTAAGTTTTCATGTTAGTTCTTTATCAAGTATCTTGATCTAAGTTTGTTCTGTTGAAAAACAAGTAAATGGCATTGAGCAGGTCCCTTCTAACCCAGGCCATTCTATGATCCTGTGGCTCTATATTTGCAATTTTTTGTGCAGAGTATAATCTGCGCTGCATCTTCCTGTTATATCATACTGATAGAGGCCCTATCATCTGATAAAAGATTTTTACCCTTTTTCTTTTCTCTGTTTTCTCAGACACAAAGTTCTTATTTTTTTAGTAGCACCTGATTCTTATGGAAGACGTCTTCCAGATAGACATTCTGGAAGCAGCAGCAATAATTTCTGACCTGTTATGGGCAAATCAGCAGTATTAAGTGATCTTCAAAGCACTTCTGTAGATGGTACAAAATACATATAAGCTGCTCCATTGGCAAAATTATCTACCTTCTGGTGCCATTACACAGAACAGCCTAATATGCATAATTACAGTAATTATACAGAGTACAGCACAAACAAAAACAAAATTATATGCTGCTTCACACTGGCACTCTTTCAGACAGAAATTCATTTTCACATTTACAGTATTGCAAATATGGACAACATTATTAAAGCAGAATTTGAACATAATTATGCATACCAACTCCACATTAAATTGGTGTTTTCCATCTTCAGTAAGTTGTAGGTAGCTGTTGTGATGTCTTCTTGATAGTACACTAAACCACCTAAACTCTTAACAACCTGTAACTCCATCTCTGCTTTTCTTTCAACAGTACCACTGAAAGTTAAATATCACAGTACCACTGAAAGTTAAATATCACAGTATCACTGAAAGTTAAATATCACAGCATCTGTAACCACCTGCTGCCTTCAGTCTAACTGATTCTGCTTTACACAGCGTACGGAACTAGTAGGAATTGCCAGACAAGAAACCTTGACTTTGGGACAAAATGGATCTAAAATCGCATCTTCAGGGAATTCTAAATAAGGAATATCCTTCCTTGTTTAGAATTTAAAACATACTTTTCAAGTTTCTCTGTGAAAAACAAGAGAGAGAAAATATTTTAAGCAGGACTGTTTCATTTCAATTATTTTTAAGCAAAATGAAAACTTGGAGCCCAAGGTCAGAGATTTCCTACACTGCAGTAACAACCTGCATGAACACAGCTCTTTCCAAAACACACGTCCCCTATATCCTATGATAAAATTTCAAGCTACTGTTATTTTATGCATATGGTTACATAAAAGGAGAACCCCTGTCGGGACACAAGACTGCTCTGACTTTGGGCCTGCCACATTGGCTGGGAGGTATCCTGGACCTTTTCATCCTTTCAGCCCCAGCAGCTGCACAAGGCCCTGGGGTAAGAACAAGAGGGAGATGAGTGAGTATTAAAGTGTTGAGGGTACCTGGAAAGGACCCATCAGGCACCAGAGATAAGACATTGCTGTGACTGGAAGAGTATCCAGAACCCATCTAGACAAGCAGAAAGTGCTTGTAGTGCTGGGGTGTGACTGCAGGCAGTGAGCTGCTGCTGGGACAGAAAACCTCCACTTGGAAACTCAGTAGCTGGAAGAGGTAGAATAACAAATGGCCCAGTGTAAAGCCTCCAAGGAAAGAAGGTTGATCCCAGTAGCAATTTCGGAAGTCTTTCTCACCTAACTGTTTGGACAGCAGCTCTTTCACAGATGGTTTCATCTATCCAGGCTTTTGATACTTAGGATTGGGAAGGCAGAGAAGGAAGGATCATTGCAAGCAAGCTGCTGAGCAAAGCCAAACTGAATAATTTGTTAAAGGACTGTATTAGTAGAACAGTTTTCCACACTGTCACATTATGATGACCTCAGCTCAGAGTGGATACACTGGCAGACATTAAAACCAAGACCACCAGGAAATGCAAAGATTGCAGATGTGAGAGGAAACCCATGAAGCCCTGCTGTGGGTCAGCAGAGACAGGGATGTTCAGACTTGTCCAGACTGATCAAGCATGGGAGAGGAGATCTTGATACCAACAGCCAGGCTCCTTCAGCCACCACCCTGTCCTGAAAGTCCCCAGGTCTGAAAAACCATCTGAGCAGAAAAGCACTCTTTCTTTCCAGGCATTCCTCTAGTCAGCTCTGAGTGAAAGCTAAAATGCTAACATTGCTTAAGGAAACAAGGCTCTTGGTGTCTGCATCCAGGCCTGTTTGCCTTTTGCTTGTGTCTCTTCCCTAAACTTTTTTGAGCTCACCGGACAATTTAGATCTAAAAAAGACAAGCCAGAAGTCTTACAGTCATTAAGTTCCTACACATTTCCTGAAAATAGGGTGTGGGTGGAAGAGAAAGACCTCATTAATGCTGCCTGTGAGGGAAAGGCTGGTGAACAAACTCCCACCTCTTTAGAAATCAGATTGTACTCAAAGGAGAGAAAGCAAGTGGTTATGAAAATCCCAAGTGTGGGGAAAGCTTGAGGTCTGCAGAGGACCCAAACAGAAAGATCAACACCACAGAAACACAAACTTTCCTTCTTCATATCTTTTGACATTCAGTCTTACCATTGGGGGTAATCCAATCTATTTTGTTTCAGGACCTGAAAAGAGAAGGGACCAGATGTGTTTGTGCTTGGAGTCTAAGTGTACACATCTGTGAGCCCACATAAGCTTCATGCAGGAAGGAAACACTCCTCAGATAACACATGAAGCTGTCATGTATTTTTAACTGCCCTGAGACTGGGGAATTGCCATCTGTAATTGCTGATAGTAGATGACCATTGATAAAATTGATGGAGCCCTGGTTGTCAAGTGGACTGCATTGCACAGGCAGGGCAACAGCTGACAAGGAAGGAAAAGAAGAGTTTGGTTACCACAAAACAACTTAAAAGTAGGGTGAAAGCTTTATAATCAAAGTTGTGGTTGTGGTTCACATATTAGATGAATATTCTGCTTCCGAGTGGAGATGCATCCAGCTGACTCTTTGATAAAATTATCTATTTAATCAAATTCAGAATCAAATAGCAGCCATCTTCTTCACTGTTAATATGGGGGGGAGGGGTTTTTATATATATGTTAGCATGTTGTATTCTATGTGGTCTCTGACTGGATCTCCACCAATTGCAAGGACTCAGTCCTTCACTTTTCTTGGCAGAAAATATTCTACAGTTTTCCTGAAGTTCAAGCCTCAGTTCTCATCCCTACAGCACTCTGACTATATAATAATCTTCAAGTTGTCACTAAGGAGCTATGGCAATTGCTTGAAGACAGTAAGCCAAAGCAGCTTTTCAAACATCTACTTTTTTTTCCTATATTCTTTAATCTTAATAATCACAGAGACAACATATAAAAAGATTGAAATATTTTAAATAAGGCAGAGGATATTTTAATTTATTTAATCACAAGATTTTCCAAATGTGACCATTTAAAAAAACATTTCCACTGCAAATACATGAAAAATAAAATGCATTACATAGAATGATTTCAGCTTCTGACATTTTATTTCCATATCTGATTTATTTTATGGGAGTGTTCTGTCCATTTTGCTTTATCCCATGATGTTGTTAGATGAATTAACTTTATGCTCAGATCAAACCACCTCCCTAATAAGTTCGTTTAGCCTTTTGGATGCAGCGCTGAAATAGGCACATCCAAGCTAGTCACAAATGAAGATTGCTCTGAGTGGAACTCACTTATGGCCAAAGGCCAATTTCTCACAGTTTTCAGGGGTGGCAAGTCGATAAATCTGGAATGACAGCCAGTTGCCAGGAGGTCAGTTTTCTGAAAGTTGCATGGGACTTCAGTTTTGCAAAAGGACAAAAAGCTAAGGAACTCAAGGAGCCCAGTTTGATTCATAAGAGAGAAACCCTTTTCAGAGCCTTCTTCCCCTACAGGGGACCTGGGTTCTGTTCTCTGCACCAGTTCCCATGAGAAGGTCCTAGCGACTGATTAAAAATGTATTCTGGATTCACAAAGTCATAGATTGGTTGAGTTTGGAAGGCAGATCATCCTGCAGCACAGGCCTGACCTGTGCTCAGAGCTGAGTCAACAAAGGACAGTTGCCCACGGCTGTGTCCAGTCAGGTTTTGAATGTCTCCAAGGAGTTTTGCCTAGGAGCACTTTTTCCTTGACGTTCAACAGCAGAAGAATAGGTGCACTATACAAACTGTATCGAAAAATTTGGTAAAAGCAACCATCTCTCCCTAAAACATCACCTCTCTTATTAGACCAGTATGGTCTTTACTAGTACTACTGCTATTGCTACTATAAAATTTCAATTTCCTATTTTGGACTTTAAGAGTAGGTTTTACAGATACTTTACCAGTATTTAAAACCTCCTGCCTCTTACCTCTGCATACTTGAACAGATTGCCTCATATATTCTGTAAAACTATTATTAATCACATTTATTACCTGAAGATTTAAGCCTTCACTTGAGAGATCCATATAGAGAGTGAGAAGGTGCTTTTGGAGAGGCACGTTTCTGAGCTGTGTACTTCTTCCATTAATCAAGGCACCAAAGGAAAGATCTCCACCGACACAGCTACACCAGTTCTCAGCAGGCAACAATCTCCCCTTAATGTCTGTAAAGCATTTCTTATTTAACAATATCAGCTAATTAAATAATCAGAGAAGCATATGTCTATGGAGAATTAGAGAAGTATATGCCTATGAAGACTGTTCAGTCCCAGGCACAAGTGTGAGAATGTGTTTTTTTTCTTCTAATTAGCATTGAAGCTAAATTCCTCCTTAACTCTTTATCTTACTGCTCATTTGAATTTCTCAGAAGCATTCATTTTGACTCTAAGAAAAGCTGTGATTCAAATCCTTGCAGCTTTGCTGATGTGCAGATTAGATCTCCTTGTGGAGCAAAGCGTTCCCCAGGACGGCTCTGCTTAGCAGGATGCAGGGTTTGGTATTTGTGTGAATCAATCCAGACCACTTCAGGGTCACTTTTAGCAAAGGAAAGCCTGCCTGTTAAGACCAGATAAGAGTGAGGTCATTGATTTATTTTTTCCTCATTATCTGGCAAGGTTTCAGTTGAAGCCTAAACTCATTATCTCTGTGGAAATACAAACACAACTTGGTCCCTTGAAGCAAGTTAATTTAGTTTGAAAACAGTTAGGGAGTTACCTTCTGAATTCAATTAGCTAATAACTCCTGATGGGTAAAGGTCACAGAAGAGCAAGGCACTGTGCTGTTTTAAGTTAAATGCAGTTCTAAGTAATATCAGAGCAGCACTTCTCCCCTTCTTACTGAGTCATGGCTGCAGCTTCTGGCCACCATCCCCAAATTCTCTGTCAATAAGAGAGAAAAATTTATGCAAGAAGGGATCACCTTCAGGCATGAGAACAGCAGCAGAACCTTTGAGCCACAGCTCCTTCAGTGTCTTCCCTTTATATTGGAAGTAGATCAGCAGCAAAAAGACCTCGTCCCTTTCAACCACACTGAATAAAGCCCCCTTACTCACCAACGTGAATCAAAATAATGTGTACATTAAAATCCAAATCCCTCTCTGCAACAAGACGCAGTCAAATGCAGTATTCACTTTCTATTCCCAGCTGCAGAGATGGTTCTTACAAGGACTGATGCTGTAGGAGAGCCTGTGTTTCTGCAAAAGATACGACACTTGTGGATCACTCATGGGCCACCAGCTGCAAGAGGCTGTTTCAGGCTGGGCTGGGAAAACATTTCCAGTTTAACATCCAAGTTAGAAATAATACTGTGATAGAAACACTGACAGGCTTGATCACAGTATAATAACTGTTGGTATTAACTACAATAATAGAGGGGAAGTAAATGGTGGGAGGGCGGCACATTTTAATTGTTCTCTCAAGGAAATACCAGGCTCTGAACTACCCTGGCAATCACGAGCTACAAGCAGTTCCCTCTTAGAGCAACAATTTTTCATTTTATAATGTGAAAGCAAATTTCTTGCCAGTATTACCTCAGGTCATTAGCTATATTGTAATTCTTGTGTTTTTCCAAACTGATTTCCCCCTTAATTTGATTTTGAGCAGCTGATTAAATTTGCCCTCCTTGAAGAAACAGACATTCAATTTAACTCTAGTTCAACATTCTCCTGGTATCAAAATACAGTTCTCATGGTCACACTTCTAGCTACAGAGTAATTTTGTCACCGCTTTAAAGGGACATTCTCTAACCAATGACAGTATGTTGGCTTGCTCCTGTACATCCATCAGATGTGCTCAGAAAGCAGAACAATAAACTGTACAATGCAAAAAAACCTACAAATCATTGAACTACAGGATGAAGGAAAACCCAATGCAGCATAGGTATTAATTTTACTTACTTATCCTACAAGGAACCAAATTTGATACCCAGAAGCCTGGGTGTCTCTGGTTCATTACTGAAGTCACCAGGGCTCTCACCTTCTCAGGCAGCTGGATCAATGAGGCCTTCCAAATACGTTCTCTTTCAAGACTTCGAGTGGACATCCGGGCTGGGTCTAAATTTTTTTAATAGGGATCAAGCCTTGGGACCCTGTGGATCTCTAAGCTATTTTATGTGCAAAAACATAAAAAACATTAAACAGAAACATTATGCAGAAGAATTCTGTTGGATCAGATCAAAGGTCCACTTAGTCCAGTATTCCACTGCTGACAGGAGCCAGCAGAAGATACCAAGAGAAACAACTTTTAAAAGGGGTAACCATGCAGTCATTTCTCCACTCTCTCCTCCCCACATCCAGAGCCTGCCACGCAGACAGCTCCTCGGGCACAAATGTCATCTTGTTGCCTAATAGTCCCTGATAGATTTCTTTTTCCATTAATTCACCTGATTGGTTTTGAGCCCATCTAACCTCCTGGCACCCAGCAGAATACTGTAAGACTGGTTCCAGTTTAATCACACACCACAAGGACCAAGTCTGCTGTTGTTTGCTTAAGCCACTACCCAGTAATTCCACCTGATGTCCCTTGTTCTTGTTCTGGGAGAAAGGCAAACAACCATTTGCTACTTATTTTCTCTGTGCCACTCATGATTTTAAACACCGCTATCGCATGCCTTTCCACCTTCCCTTTTCCCATCTAAGGAGTCTATTTAATCAATCTCAATTCAGAAGCTGTTCTTTGTTTGTGAAAACACTTGTCAGGTTTCTCTGTCCCCTTCGAACACTGCCATAGCTTTTCTTAGACGTGGAGATCAGAACAGCGCACAGTAATCAAGAGGTGAATGCACAGCAAAATAATTATTTTGTTTGCTGTGTCTTCCCTAGCAATTTCAGACAATCCATTTGCTTTTGAGCATTGCTCTGCCCTCAGCCAACATTTTTAGAATTACTGACAGCTAATTTGAACTCTCTTCCCTGAGTCACAATAGGTAGTTTAAAGTCCATTTCAGCATCGTACAGTCAGGTTTATTTTTTCCCATGTGCGTTATCTCGTGGCTATTGGCACCAAATGTAGGCTGCCATTTTACTGCAGCACCACTCACCACGTTTTTAAAAGTAGATTTTTATTCTTCCTACCCTGAATAACTCAGTCAAAGAAGCATCCAGCACTATTTAGGACATTTTCCAGACCACTTATGAATACGCCAGACATCACAGAACTCAGTGCAGATCCCTCTGGGATTCCACTTGTTATCTCCCACTGAAATACCTGACTGTTTATTCCTCCTCCTCACGTCATTTCCAGCAGGGAACTTTCCTTTCATCCTGCTACCGTTTTGCTTCTTTAGGATCTTCCGACTGAGGAGCTTATCAAAAGCTTTAGAAAAATCTGAGCACACTGTACTGACCAAATCACCCTAATCTACACTCATGTCAGTGCTTCAGACAAAGAGCAGTGGATTTCTCTCAGACACGATTTCTCTTGACAAAAGCCACATTGACATGTTTCCAAAGTCCTTTTTAAATACAGGTGTCAAACTGCTATTTTCCTTTCCTGTGGTACAGTGGAGGTGTACTGTGCGGTGGAGGTGCAGGAGTTTCTGTTCCGCTACTGAAAGTTGGATGAATCTGAGTGTGCAGTGGTTGCAATGACCAAAAGTCCCTCCAGCCCTAATCATGCAAACAAGACCCTGCTTGCTCTTCTGAACAATGCCAAGCACTGCCTCTTCTCCAGGGATTCCCTGTTTAGTGCCTTCAACTCACAGTCACTCATGTTGCTTTACAGCAGCAGAATCCCTCCCCATCATGACTCTTTCTCCACTAACACTCCTATTTTATTCTGCAGCTGCTCAGTTCTGTGAATTACTCCCACACCTTTAGTGCCCTACACACCCCCACAGAATAACCTTTCCCTCAGCAGCCAGACCTCTCCTGCAGCCAGGCTGCACCTTCCTTGTGAACTCAGGCCTTTCTGGAGCTCACGGAGGGGGGCAGGATCTGCTCTCACAAGGGAGAGGCCCCTGCCTTTCACCCCACGTTCAGCCATCACTGAAGAACATTACATGATAGAACTAACTTTTAAGAAGGTTTAACAAAACTCCAAATTAAAATTCTCATGGGTTGCCCAGTGAGGAAAATTTTGAACCCACAGAACTATACCAGTGCTTCCTTTTACAATCACGGATTAATCACCTTAGTGTTATGGCTACTCATGTAAAGCCTGAGGCATTAATGAAATTAATGCAAGTGACAGAGTTTCTCTAATAACATTCAGCTATTTGACAACAGATCTGGTAGTTATTTCAAACCGTTGTGGTTATTCCAAATAAAATTTAACTATGCAAACACACTTGGTTTCTAATTTTACCTGGTTTTATGTTAATAGGCTTATTCTTATTTTATTCTTATCCCTTTTCAGATTTTTCATTTAATGCCTTGGAAAACATAAATGTGCACATTTCAGTGGCAATTTAGCTTTTCAGAATATATCACAAGTTCTTAGAGCTGTATACATAAAATAAGTAAAAAATCCACCAGGATCTTAGGGACTGCTTTGCATGTATGAGGTGCTACCTGTAAAAGAATTCAATCAGAAAATTCATTACAAAACGTGAGAAATGGCCCAGAACCTCCAGTCTAGTGTATGCTGAAACTTATGAAGTGGTGTTAAGGGAAAATTGTTTCCAGAAGACATCAGATAAGATAGCAAAGATAAAGACTTCCAGACAAGGAATTGGAAATCAGACACACAGTGATGCCCAAAATACGCCTTTTTAATTCCAGGTACAAATGCTCTAGTTAACAGGTAGATCTGTATTCACTCATGTGAAGCGAGACCAGGGATTAAAAATGTTCCTGTCTCTGAAAACAGGTATTATGAAGTATTTTAATAGTAATGGAGTATTCTCAACTGTGGAGGGGCAACCTTTCAGTGGAAGAAAAAGAATTAATTTGAGTTTTTTCACTGACACAGGTGTCTGTGTGCGTACATCTAGAGGCCATGTGAGCTCACGGAGCATTGTAAAAACACAGGCCCTGAGCTTCTCAGTCTTTTTGATATTGAAAGGTGAAACAGGTAAGATGGCACTACTTTCCTGTTGTGAAACACCCTCAAATGTCTCCTTTCACATTAAATGTCTTTTGAGTAGGACCACTTATGTCCCTGGGGCTACAGTAAGTACCACTAGGCAGCAACCGGTATCATTTACTGCAAAATTTGTGTATAAAAAATCAGCACTCCAGAAGCCAGAAGGACACATGTATAACAAAGATTTCAGTACTTAGCACTCATAAAGAAAGGAAAATTCAGAAACGTTAGATCCCAAACCTAACCACATTAGGACAATCACTGCACAGAAACAGAGCTTGAATGAACAGTTTCCAACTAATTAAAACCTAATAACCATGGCAATGTTTCCAGCTCTGCATGCTTCACTAAATGTTTCATTTTTTCCACTAACTTTCATTTCATATATTTTAGTAATATTCATGTCTCTTGATGCATTACTGATACTCAGACTCAGTTCAGTTCTCCCAAGTCTTTATTCCACACTAATTTCCTCAGGTGCCTGAGTCAACCTTTCAGAGATGATGTTCCTCCAAACCAAGCCTGGTCTAGCTGTTTTGAGGTATTTAACCAGGACAGCAGGGTCTGCTGGGCAGAGTGGGAGCAGAGTAATGCCAGACTCCTCCTGGTGATGCCTGTAACCTCATTTTCTCCAACCAGGCACTGAAAACAGCCCTGACCCTGCTGCATCTCTCAGAAGCAGTTTTCTGCTGGGGAAGGGAGGGCAGAAGGAGCTGCTGGCCTCTCCCTCAGCCAGCCCACAGCAGGACAAGCCTGCAGGCACAGCAGAGCAGCTGTACAGACCCCACACACCGCCCTTACACAAACCTCATGTAAGAACCACAAAAAAATCTGACCCATGGCAAAAGTGTCCTCCACACTTCTGCTTTCAGCCACCCAAAGGCTGGGCACAGTTGTTCAGGAACATCACAGTATTTGCTTGTTTCCCCAAAGTCTTTCCTTCAAACATCTCACAATTACATGGAAGTTCATCTTTCATTTAAAACAACGGCAGTCTGGAGCCTCCATGGAAACCCAGACATGTGAATCCTACATACATACCAGGAACCAGACAGCTCTAAAGATCTCCAGGTCTCTTACTGCTACTGCTTTCCATCTTCCAACCTCTTAGCATCTGAGTTTAGCAACACTGCACAAAAGCTCAAGGCATAGGGCTCACCATTTCTTCCTTCCAGGCTTGGGGCTGTTATCTAGCTCACTCTGGAGAGTGAGGAAAGAGGGAGCACTTGGCTGGTCTGCCCAGCAAAGCTCACACTCTTCCATTGTGGAGCGCTGCTGTCACCAACAGCAGGCTTCACACCACAAATGTTCAGGCTAAAAGCAAAATCTTTATAGCTTCTGAAAAACAGACAGCCCCTGTAGCTACAGACAGGACAGACTTGTTTTCTCTGAATGGCTGCAGGAAGATTTAGTGCATTTACTGACCAGGCTATACCTTCTGTCACCTGGAGCCTTCTGCTTCCTCTTTATTTGCAATTTTTCAAAGAAACCCCTCTGTGAGGCAGGACATACTGGTGACAGTCTATCCCTCCCTCCACAATAACAATCCCACAGCAGCTCTCCTGCCATTATCAGAAGCACCCAGGAGCACCAAGATGCGAATGGGAATGAACTGAAGCATGAAGTGGCTTGGGATTATAATGAACTACTGACCCTTAACAAACAATTTGGTAAATATAAACAGTGGTTTGCTGTGGTGACCTACTCAAGCATGTCCAGGCAGCAGGTACAGCAAGCAGGGGACTCTCAAGGTGCACTGCTGCTGCCTGGGGAGGAGCAGAGCACAAAGCTCAGGGCACAGCCAAGCCTTTCAGTATCAATGCCAACTTGCCGCAACAGTTTCTGGATGGCTTTCTAGTAAGAAAACTGACCAAATGGGTAATAAAAATGAAATTATCAAGATTATGCCAGGTATTTTTAATGAGGCATTTTTTAAATCAATTATTTCTTGCTAAACACTAAGAGGCTCCAGTCTGTTGGTTACGTGGCTGCAGACTCATCAGGACAAAAAGCATCATGGCAGGCCTTTGAGAAATGGCAGCAAATGTTGCAGACAACCTCGAAGTCTGCTTTCCTACAGGATGATCAGGAGATATAGAATCTGACTTCTTGGGTTGTTTGGGTTTTTTTAATGCTGCTTGTTTCATTTCCATTAAAAATACCATCTGGCAGAAATTTTATCTCAGAAATCAACACCCAGGTCTAAGAGAGGAGCTCTGCTCCATCAGCTATTCTGTGTTATCAGCTTTCTTAACTGGCAACTTCAGCTCAGTCAATAGTTACTCACAGCAGCTACTTCAAAGCGTAGGCCTGAGGAATAATCCCTTGCAACAGCTACTTGTGCAAAAGATCAACACATCATTCTATATATCTCAGCAATACTTACCATCCTCAAAATCTTAGAAAGTTTTAAAATCTTTTTTAAAATAGGGGGCATTATTCAGCAGCAACTCCCACACAGTGAATGACAGAGATGACACAAATTTTGACAAGACAGCTGCAGTTCTGGAGTGGTTCAGATATATTCAACCCTATGTCCAGGGACAGACTTTGGGTCATGCCTGGAATGGCACACGGAGCATTAACTGTGCTCATGCAGAAGTGCTATTTTATTTTCAGATTACATGATGGTGTGAACCAACCCAGTCCCATTTTCATCACTTTAGACTGCATACTGAAGAAAACAGTAGTAGTAGTCTGGTTCTCACTCTTGTATTATGATTTAAGTGTGCAAGTTGCACACTGTGCTTTATTTTAGGCTTCAGGTGCAGCAGAAAAAAGAAAAGCAGCTGCACCCGACTGTAGCAAGTATTTTCTAAATATTTTCGTCCATATTTTGATTCTGTAATGGTGAATGAGACTGTAAGGCATAAATTCATAAATGCTTTGCACATAGGTAGTATACTTCAAGTGTACTACCTATAATACCTACAGTATCTTGAAATCCCTATGCTTTCACTTAAGAATTAGTAAACTTGCAAACTTTTCCAAACTTCTAAGAATGATGCCTTTCCTAAAAAAGAGTAAGCAGGCAATAATAAATAAAACTCATAGCTATGTACCATGGGCTTTTTTTCCTTTAATCATGGGAAAACAACAACACTAGATTTCAAGATTAGTTGTGGTAGATCAAATATTGACTCTTGCACAAAGGCCACCTGGAAAGCTGACAAATCAAAGCAGAAAAAGAGCTTTGACTCTAACGGGAGTTTACTATTAACCCAAAGTAATTTACAGTTTACTACACAACTTATATACTAAATTAGACTATTGGAGTGAACTATAGGAGACTTAAGACATATACCTATGGTCTGGGGAACACAAATACTGGGTCCATTTCCCCTCCAATTATTAAGAAATTTTGCTTTGCAAGGAAACCTCTAGGTCCTTGCATTAGACCAAGTGGGCAAGCTGAAATAGTTGAACCTCTGAAATATGTGCAAAATTGAGTTGGGATGGGTGAGGATGTTACCATAAAAAAGGTAAAGTCTTCATTTATTTATAGCAGTTCTACATGGAGCACAGAGATTTCTGAAAGAGCAGAGAAGAAGCAGGGCCTGTGCACTCCACTCAGATTAGTTAGAGATGATAGCTTTCCGGAGTGCTACCCAAACTCCCAGAAAACTGTGCATAGCTAGCAAAACTGGAAGCAGAAACAAAAATCCAGTAGTGATTTCAGCACTCTATAGTGACCAGGTTAAAACTCATTTTCTGTTACAAATTTTCACCTCTTTCACCAGGATTTGTATGGTTGGGGGATTTTTTCCGTCCTTTTTAAGAGACTACTGTGGTATCACCAGCATCTTCACTCTCAGAGTTTACCCAATAGTGTAAACTTTTTACTGAAAAAATTATATAAGCCTGATTGTTGTAACAAGTTCACAGGAACTGGGGTTGTTTATAAGGATTGAATACAGATTTCAACTTGCATTTCCTACACCTGTGAATCTTGTATTTTAAAGAAGCAAATACCAGATCCCCAGATTTCAGGAAATTTCAGACACTTTGAGAACAGAGGACTCCAGTTCTTTCCATCGGTACAACAAGCATCGTACTGCCATCTAGTGAGCAATGTAAAAGCTACTGACACATCAAGGTGCATGAATATTTCTCATTACAAGCCATTTTTCTCTTTCGTAAGTACGAAAAGAAGAGAAAAGCAAATTTAGGTATAAAACAGTGCTAGAAAACAGATAATATAAAAAGCTTTTCAAGATAAAAGTGAAGAGGCACAGACAGGCCAGCATAAGGAGAAGAGCTGGAAGGTTTTAAGACCATGTTTTCCCACTATCCTGGGAATGCAGCCTTCTCTCCTACACAGATCATGGGATCACCCATGCTTCAGACAGTAGGATCTATTTTTTGACAGCAGCTAAACATTCCATTTCCCTTCAGTGCCCAAATGCAAGGCACATAGCACACCCATAAGCCTGAGCAAGGCTTTAGTGGCTACCCACAGAAGAGGCATCCCCCAGCTGTCACCAATAAACACTGGCAACATCTGTCTCTGTTCTGGTTTGAGAGAATATGGAATTCGGTTGCCAGAGGGTTTCTTTCCATCCATGAGGCTGTGATTCAGACACCTGCAAGGGCAGGACTTTGCTTTTTGTCTGAGCAGAGAGGTGACAAATCTTCCGCTTTTCCCAAAGGCTGACTGAGCCCAAGGCTTGGACCAGAGTGCTCTAGGCTCAGTTCAGACCTGAGAAGGCAGATCCAAGGGTGAGATCCCGAGGGCAGGAGCCTGTGAACCCCCGTGAATGTCCCTGATGGAGATTGCTACACTTGACACAGTGGGGTTACTGTTCTGTGGGTAGAGGTCTCTCTTGGTCAGCACCACCAGACAAAGCTGGCTAGGTGATTTTGGGTAGCAAGCTCCGGGCTGTGATGGTCTCAGGGCACAGCAGCAGCATGCTGCCAAGGGCACGTCCAAGACAGCCAGCATTGGTTTTCCAGTGCTGTCCTTCACAGTTCACTGACTTGCAGAGAACAGCATATGTCTAACAGGTGCTGTTCAGCACTGACTTTCTCGGTCCTCACTTGTCAGTACAACTGTCCAAAAATTGTGCTAGTGCACAGAGATGTTTTGGGCACTTTCTTTGAATACATGCTTGTTAAAGGGAAAAAAAAAAAAAAAAAAGGGAGAGCATAAACACACTTGTAACCCACCCCCAGGTGATAGCCAAAGGAAAACTGATGAGGCCCTGCAAGGACTACATGACTTATCAACTCAAGAAGGTGGTTTCACAATGTTTGTTTATATTCACAAACTTGTAGATTCTGTCAGCACCTACAGAGACAGAAGAAAGCTTGGAACAGGAGCTTTAGAAACCATACTCCCCCCTCATCCGGTGACTAGCAGTACCAACCACCCTTTTTTGCCATGCTCAGTCAAACACATCAGTAACGTGCTCTGTCGTTTTCCTATCACACAGGCCCTGCAGGGTTTCTGACACCAATGACATAAGAAGCAGAGTCAGAGGAGAAAGGGAAAGAAATGAAGCAGAACTTTTCTATGGCAGGTGGGTTTGCAGAGGAAAAACATGAATTCCTCTCCAAACACTAATGCATTCCCCAGAGGTAGGCTGCAAGAATGAACATATCTATGATGCTTCTATAGTACAACGTGGCAGATTTTACAAGGTCTATGTTTATATTTATTCAGCCATACTGCTTCCACAAGCTGACAACACAAGCAGCAGTCAGAAGTCAGGATGCAGCTCCAATTAAAGCAAATGGCACCATGCAGCACTCCTCAGCCAGATATACTTTCTCTTCAAGCCCCCTTTGCAGTAGGCACACACAGAGCTGATCCCACCAGTCTGGCCTTAGTAAGAGTCAAAGAGAAGAAGTCTTCTCTAATTGGTAATTTTAATTATGGTCATTCTGTTCCAGTCCAATCCCTCTCACAAAACAAATGCTTTCTACCCTCCTTTCTCCAGCAAAGTTTCCTACGCTATAGATTTTTTGTCATGCATGACAAGCAATATATTTGTTAAAATGTCCCTGTAAACCATGAGGAGGATAAAACCAATTGCTAGTTTCACCAGCACAATATTGAACATCTGCTCCATCTGTTCCAGGAAATGGTGACAGGTATCTTGCTACAATATATTACACTAATTTTTCCAAGATATTTTTATGTTCGGTCATTTAAATTGCAGTGAGGTATTTTATTACCACACAGAACCTCCATAACCACTTCTAAACTGCTTAGTAGCCTAAATCACTCCCTGCTTACAGAACTTTAGTGCCACCATCAAGCCCTTTCCCAAAACTGACCCATCTTTGTGGGCCTGGATATGGCAGGACATGAGGAATGCTGCCTGCAGCACAGTGGGGGAAAGGAAGGATTTAAGAAATTTCCCTTTACATAATGGTAAGCCCTACCAGCTTCAGAAGAGCTGTATCACAAGATGAATGTAGCAGTGTTTCTCTTATCACACTTTAACAGCATTGCTTAATATCACCAATTTAAACACAAAAATCAGCATTCAGTTCAAGTATTTCATCACTGGGGAAAAAAAAAGAAGACTGCCCATCTCCATTTAGACACTGAACAGTGATATACATTTGGACTTCATCTTGGATTCCATTTATGAAATTTTTCTTTTTTTAATCACTTGCAGAAGTCTTGAGAGTACAGCATCACCCAGGAAGTCTTTCTTGGTGCTCTTTTGAACTCTGTTCCATGCCTATATAGACTTAATCACATGTGAAGCTCAAATTAGCGCTATTAAACTAACATTCTATTCTGCAGATAAAACTCGTTTTTGTCCTTCAGCATTTTCTCCACTCACAAGAGGCCTGCTTTTTTCCTATTTTTACTGCATTGATTTTACTGGTTTTCTCTCTCATTTAGAGGCATGCCGGAATATCTTTCAACTGAGGGATGTTAACATTATGCAAAGTGCATACCTTGCAACTGCTCTTTTTTTTTCAACTTCTCTGTATGTCTACCTCTCAAATCACTGCCATTTCCTACAGCTCAAAACACCACCACAAAGAGAAGAGCAGGGCCGACCAAAATAACTTTCTCTGTGAACACACAGAGGCCATCACTGTCACTTTTCTTATGAGCAGTGAGATTGAGGAAAGCTTGGTATTAAATTCGGTGCTACTAGAGTTGGATCATGTAAGACAGTAATCTCTCAACACATTTTAGCAAGCTTAAATGTAAAACTTGTCTGATTCCAAGATCAGTGGGAGTACAAAGATTGTTTAAGTGTTTTTTTCCACCACAGCCACAGTGCTTAACATGCGCAAACAGGTTTTCTTCATCCTCCTTTTAATGACATGACCTTGATAGGGGTGAGGTGTCAAACTCTAACAGCAGCAAAGAAAGGAACAGGTTTTATCCTGCTTTCAACACTTTGGGAGGTATAATCAGAGAATGGCCACCACCAACTCCCTGTGGAAAAAACAGGACAAGGGGATCTCATGTGCATCAAGTCCATTTCCCCTGTAGGCAGACATTTAATACAACTTTTTTATAACTCCACGCATGCTGATCAAGCCCAGTAAATATGCAGGTGTTTTGCTCCTGTACTCATCAGAGGGCTGTTCCAGAGCCTTACCCTTCTGATCCTCAGTAATCGTCAATCCCTTCCTTCAGGTGGGCAAACATATCCAAATAAGATTATTACTGTGGCAGTAAGGATATGAACAGCATGACCCTAACTTGTAGAACCTAGACTGGAACTTGAATGCCAATACCAGAAGAGATGGGAAAGGAGACCCTTCTGGAGAGAAGTCAGAGCTTTGGGAGAAAGGAACACTAAAATCATAGGCTAAGAAGTACAAGCATGACTGCAAGATCTTGTTTCTCCCGCTCCTGTGAATTTAATTTTGTGAAGTATCTTTTTAAAGATTGAAATCTGCTGCAGGAAACCACAAAAATAGTAGGATTTTTTCAAGACACAACATATAATCACAGGTGCCTTGCTAATCCTTTTCTTCTTTTACAGAGCCTTTCTTCTTCGAAAATGACCCTCAACTCAGCATTTTCTTTTGCCTCTGCTCTTTACATGCCTGTTCTGTATCATTTAAAAAAAAAGGAGAGAAATTGTGCTGTCCATTCTGACACAGGTACTACACTATCCTGAAGGTACATTTATCACAAATCATCTGCAGAGACAGGGTGCACTGCAGACATTCCTGACACTGTCAGTCTGGAGTAAAACTTTTACTGGACCACCAGTTTACCCAGAGAATGGCATCCACAGTGCTCAAAACACAAAAAGTCAACACTTTTGATAAGGGACAGCTCCAGCTCTCTCACACCTTAATTTTTAAGGGCCCTGGGTACAATTTAATTGATACACTTAACAGATGACCTAACCTGTCCCACCCAATAGGTATGCCTAGTTCAACCAGAAATTGTGCTGCAAAGCCTTACCAACTGCTTGTCACAGCCTAGTTACTGTCTCCAAAATCTTGTTATTAAATGCACTGTGGAATTACATTCTATCTATCCTTATCTGTGATAAATATGTAACTGTTTTGTGATACGAACCACAATCTACTCAGCACTGGGAAAAATGATCTCTCACAAGGCAAACTTGAACAAAGGCATCTGGGTCACAGAGATGATCACAGCGTTGGAGCATCTCTTCTGTAAGCGTTGAAGTTGTTCAGCCTGGAGAAAGCTCTGGGGAGACCTTAGAGCAGCCTTCCAGTACCTAAAGGGGGCTTATAAGAAGGATGGGGACAGACTTTTTAGTAGGGCCTGTTGTGATAAGACAAGGAGTAATGGTTTTAAACTACAAAACAGTACATTAAGACTAAATGTAAAGATGACATGTTTTACAGTAAGGGCGGCAAAACACTGGCACAGGTTGACCAGAGAGCTGGTGGATGCCCCAACCCTGGAAAACATTCAAGGTCAGGCTGGATAAGGCTCTGAGCAACCTGATCTAGTTGAAAATGACCCTGCCATTGCAGGGGTATTAGAATAGATTATCTTTAAAGGTCCCTTCCAACCAAACCATTTTGTGATTTAATGAATTAAAGCACTTAGTGTTTCATTTCTGTCAAACCACACTCTTACACATCCACCACGTGCACCACATGGAGCCCATTCAGCCCACCTGGCAACAATTCAAGATTTTGAGCCTGAGGCAGTGCCCTTTTTCGCATTTCCTGTATTCATGAGGCCAGAACGCACAAGCTGCACTTGGCATAGCTGGGTATGACCGCGAGTGATGCCCTGCCCACAGAACCCACGCTGCCACAGATAAGAGAGATGATAGCAGATGGGAAGCCTCTCACGCTGATAGTTTCCTTCTGCGATCACACGCTCCGGATACGTGCGCGCGCTCTCTCCACACACACGTGTATTTTTCCCCTCTTTCTCTACACACATACACAATTCCCGTCTCCTCCGAGGCCGAGCCCCGCCGGCACTGCCCGGGCTCAGCGCCCGGTCCCACGGAGGGAACAGGGCCCGGGGCGACTGTGCCGGGCTGGGGTTCCTATGCCGGACCCGGGGTGGCCGTGCTGTGCCCCGGGGTGGCTGTGCCGGGCCCGGGGGAAGCACACAGCTCCCCGTGCCCGCCTCCCCGAGCCCCGGCCAGGCCAGGCCATGCGGCGGGAGCGTGTGCGGACCAAGCTCCTCCCCGCCGCCGCCGCCGCCCCTCGCCGCGCCGCGGGGACGTGCAGTCGCTCGGCGGGACATGGAGGCGGCCGGCGGGGCCGGGGTCCGGCGCCAGGCGCTGCTGCTGCTCCTGGTGGCGGCGGCGCTGGGAGGCGAAGCGGAGGCGGAGGAGCCGCGCCCGGCGCGGCAGCGCGGGGACGAGCAGTGCCATTACTACGCGGGCGGGCAGGTGTACCCCGGGGAGGCGGCTCGGCTGCCCGTCTCCGACCACTCGCTGCACCTCAGCCAGGCCAAGAGTGAGTGCCGGGCGGGGATGGGGCCGGGGCGGGGATGTGCCCGCAGTGCGCCTCCGGGCTGCGGGGCGGAGGGGGCGGCGGCAGCGCCACGTCAGGCGGAGCGCGCGGGGGCTCCCGATCCTTTCCCTTCCCTTCCCTTCCCTTCCCTTCCCTTCCCTTCCCTTCCCTTCCCCACGCCGGCTCTGCGTGCGGCCTCTGGGGAGGCCTCGGCAGGCAGGGGAGGGGCGGGCGGACCGGCCCCGCCAGCCCCTTCCAGACCTGCGTGTCCATCGTGGTCCCCGCCGCCGTCTCACGGGCGTCCAGCAAGGTCTCTGGTTGCAGAAATGGCGAACGAGTTCAGGGAAGCGCTTTAAGGCGTACACAGGAATGTTTTGTGCTCACGCCGCGGTCAGAAGCAATGAACGGGCACGTCTGTAACCCGCTGTCACCGCGCTGGGTTTGGCACTGGCTTTCGTGCCTCTGCTCTGTTGTGATTTAAAGGCTTTATATGACAGACCTGGGGGCAAACACCGTAAATCGCGCCGCAGTGAGATGTTCAGGGATACCTGCTCCCAAGTCCCATTCTGCAGGACAGACAGTACAGAAAGATCACACAAAAATTATCTTCCCTGTGAGAATGTACAGCTTGAACATCCTTTTCCTTTACTGAGCCAGGGTGTACGTTCTGTTTTAAACGTTTGCAAGCAGATGTTAAAAAAAAAAAAAAAAAGCAGCCAAGATATTTGTAACCAACATTGTTTGGGTTTTTTCTCCCTTTGCTATGTCAGTTATTACAGACGGGTGTTTATAACTGCAAAAACAATTACCTTAATTTAGAAGGGGGTCCAAACATGCAGTATTTTGTTTAATATCTTTTCCTTCTCCCTCCTAATCTGAAGGTCCTTGTTATACATCCTCACTGACTATATTCTGCTGCTGTGGGCTGTCCTAAGAACAGGAGAGCCAAACAATGCAGGCGCCATCCAGATAATATTTAAGATTCCACATATTTTTCTCAGAAGCTTTTCCCTAATTTCCTGGAGATGTGTGTCAATGTCCTTGACATGTATAGAGATCACCTGGTAACTCCAGCATACGCTATCTTTTGTCTCACAATTCACATTGCTATGAAAATAGTACCTGGCAGATTAATTTTTAATATTTTAAATTCAAGGTTAATCTCTTCTGATAGGAATAGTAAATTTATTTCATGCATTTCAACTGGATATTTTTTTAAAGCACAGCTGTCTTCAATTTGCTTAGGAGCTGTAATTTAATAAACATATGTTGCATTTTTAGGCATTTGTCTCTAAACATGTTGTGGCGTGTATTTTTTGTGGACCAGAACTCCCATGGCTAAAAAGGAGCAATGTGAATTTGAACTATCTTATGCCTCTGGTTCACAACAGCTATTCCTAACAAAACAGTGTGGGTACCTGAAGTATTGAACAGCTTCCCCTTCAGTCTAGCAGGTGCCTTGAGCTGGCAGTGCACACATGGTTTGTTCAGGAGGCCCAGATAAGGTTTGTGTGGCCTTGATTATCAGTTGTTAGCAGGGCTCACATACAAGCACAAGTTGGTCAAATTATTTACTTTCCATGTGTACTAAAACCTTCATTTCTTCATCATTCTGCACCCCCTGTTTAGAGCTGTAAAGCAGTTTCATTGTGGAACTGTGCTGCAGGTTGTTTTTCAAGCAAAAGGAAGAACAGCTGTCCTTGGACAGCTTGGTTTGAACACGGGCATCATATTCTGACTTTTAATTGAACATTCTTTGCATTTCAGTCTCCAAGCCAGCACCTTACTGGGAGGGAACAGCAGTCATTAATGGAGAGTTTAAAGAGCTGAAATTAACAGATTATGAAGGAAAATATCTTGTCTTCTTCTTCTATCCTCTGGACTTGTAAGTAAGAGCACTGTAGACATACCAAGACTGAGTGCAGCTACACTAGATTCGTAATTCATTAATTCTTCTCTTTTTTTGAGGTCTTGTATTTTTGTTTGATAAGAATTTGGGAGAGAAGAAAGGAGTGACAGAAGAAAATGTATTATTTGCATTTGTTTTCTCATCATGCATTGGTAAAATTGCAACACAGTCTTTGTCCTAATAACTGTGTCCACTAATTTGTGTCTCCACACAAAAAAAACAACTTCGTAGTTCCCCAGTTAGGCAGCTTCTGTGTCTGTTTCATGCTGTAAATCAGTGCTGCAAATAGAAGACAGCATCCCAACTATATTTTCTAGAGTGTGTCTATCCAAGAGGTGGCATTTTCCCTTTAAGCTCATCCTTGTAACATCCTAAGAGCATTTAACATTAACCTCCTTTATTTAGAATGCAGTAACTTCACTGATTGAGTGAAAACATCTCTGCTTTCTAAGGCACAGTCCCATTCTTTTCCACAAAATGAAGATGCATAACTGCTTTAATATTTTAACATGATTAGCTTTATCACTTCAGTTCTTCTGTAGTACAAAAAGTTGAAGACAAATTAGTTAAAACTTGCAGACATGCTCAGTAGCAACAAATTATACTATGATTCTCTGAAAATTTTGGCTTATCGTGCTTAAATTCAGACAGTTAATATTCATAAAATCTAAAAGAAAGTCACTGTAAAAACTCTGAATCCAGATTGTAAGATAATTGTAGATTTATAGTCTTCAGAAATAATCCATTTGTAGCTAAGCTGGAGTCTGAGGGTGGAGGATTTGTCAGGCAGCATTTTGGTTAAATACTTGAAGAAGCAATAAAAATAAGCAAAAGCTGAAATAATTTATGATAAATCCACCATTTTAAGTTAAGCAGAGAATTTACTGGCTTTCTCTTGAAATTTTGACTTCTATCTTGTCTTAAATTTTCTAGTACATTTGTCTGTCCAACTGAGATAATCGCCTTCAGTGACCGAATTGAAGAATTCAGAGCAATAAATACCGAAGTAGTAGCATGTTCTGTGGACTCCAAATTCACTCACTTAGCATGGTATGTATCTTCCTCTTGTCTTTCACTAAACATTGTTCATGGTTCAGTCTTAGCTGAAGAACGGTACTCCCCAGATTTTTAGCCTGTGTAGCTATATCATAATGTGTGAAAGTGTGATGCTATTGACACAAATGTTTAAAATAAATTTTAACCCCAGTGTGTGAAAGTACCTTTATTTTTGAAGCTTGTTTCATGTGTATTGCTTGCAATATGTCATGTCTCAGTCCAAAAAATAGTACAAATACAAAAAGAAAATACAAAACAATGAAACTATCGGTAAATGCTTCACATTGTCCCAGTTCATGAGCATGTTGGCATAAAGCAAATGTGACTGATAAGAAAGAGGTCATCATTAACAGATACGGACAAAACCTACGAAAGATCTACTGAACATTCTGTTCAAGCCACAAATACTGTTCATCTCCTTTGTGTGCAGAACAGAAAAAATGTCACTTGCACTAAATCCTTCTGTCCATACTGATCTGGTTTGTGATTTCTGACTTGTGTAGGGACTATAAATCTGTATGAGAAATACATCTATATTTCCTTTCTTTCAAAGGATTAATACTCCCCGTAAGCAAGGAGGACTTGGACCAATGAAGATTCCCCTTCTTTCTGATCTGACACACCAGATTTCAAAGGATTATGGAGTGTATCTGGAAGATCAAGGACATACACTTAGGTATTTCACTGGATCGCAGTTCACTTGGGTTTTTGCTGGGGTAATTCTTAATGCTTTATATTTAAAGAAGCATTTGAAATTTTTCTTTGAGAGCAGATTTTACTTGGGGATTCATAGCAAGCAACAAATATTAAAGAATACCAAAAAATATAGTCATAATGAGTCAGAAGAGGGGTCAAGGCAGGGCAAATATGCAGGATTCACCAGAACTACAGTTGCTCAGGGACCTCCCAAGTCCAAGTGGAGTCAAGACTAAGGTTACCTAAAGAGGTATGTTTGCCAAAAACTGAATAGTGTCTTTTGGGATCCCTGTAATGCCATAGCATCTGCACATACCCTGGCAGGACCTGTCAAAGCTTAGTTTTATGTTCTGCAAAGAAGTATCCCTTTTTGGTTTTAGCTTTAGCTCAGCTCATGTCATGTGATACCCAGGTAAAGAATAGTAGGTTACTGGTGGTGGGTGCTGTATGGTGTTTGCAAAGATCAAATTCCTCCCATCCAGCAGACATAAAACAGTGCATAAAAACAACGCTATCATTAATTCTGTTTCCTAACACACACACACACTTTTTTTTCCCCACAGAGGCCTTTTCATTATTGACAATAAGAGAATCCTTCGACAAATCACAATGAATGACCTTCCTGTTGGGAGATCAGTGGATGAAACACTTCGTTTAGTACAAGCATTCCAGTATACAGACAAACATGGAGAAGGTGCTCTTTTAGATATTGCCATATTGAAGATTGTTTTACTTAGCCTGGAAGCTGTATTTGTAGCTTTTTGGAGGAAAGATGCTCTGTAGCATTAAGGACTGGCCTCATGCAGTGACTGAAGTGGTTTGATTGCCCTGCTTAATTCTGTGGTCCCAGGTCCTTAGGCTGTTTCTAGAATAGTAATTTACATTTTGCTTCACATCCACGAGAATGAGAGCATAAAGCATTCCTTAGTGTGAATTTTGGCATTGGGTACCATGTGTCACAAGCATAAACCTGTGCAAAATAAGAGGCTGTGAAGAATGAGGCCAAATATTTCAGTACAGTTTTACATACTAAAGTAATGGAGATGCAGGCCATCCTTGTCCTGTGCCATTCATTGAGGAGCTGTGACAAGTAACTGATTGTGTTTCATGTCAAGATACATGGGTATACTGTGGAAATTATAGCACCATTTATACTTGTGTCTTCTTTGTAAGTGCTATGTGATCATCTTTCCCCAACAAAGAAGTTTTACTCTCTTCAGATCATTATTTTGTATCAAAAATTGTTATTCCTCCAGTTCAAGCATAGGGTGAACTTTTCACATTTCTTTAAATAATTTATTTGAAGATTTGTTCAAATATAAATACATGTTCAGCAGCTTAACTGCCAGTTCAACTCAATGTCACCAGGAATTCGAAAGTACCTTTATATGAAGATACAACTCATTATTCTGCTGTGCTGTACAGACTTGAAAAGATAGATGCTGATACTTAGGCTATGCACATCTAAGGAAATTTATCCACATTTAGTTACAAAGCCATCTTACAGAATGTTGATTTGCAGTGTTTCCAGAATACCACATTTTTTCCTAGCTTTTATGTGAATGTTGAGGAGAGCCTCTGTAGATGCCTCATTGGTTTCTTTGCGCAGAATAACAGTTCTCCACAATTCCTACTAGCATTTGAGGCATTTTGTCTGTCAGCATATCTTAAAGCAGTGTAATGTGGCATAACTACTTGGAATGAAACCTCAGAGGGAGAGCTCTGAACGGATGAGAGTTTTACTCCAGAATATGCAGCTGTACACGTGGTCCCAGGGCCCCCAGCCACACTGCATGGTAAGCACATGCTGTGGTCCCTTTGCTCCTAAGCAAGGCTAAAAATAAAATCAGTCTCTTGTGGAATCTTTGAACTGATTTCTTTAGTAAAAAATTCCCCTAGTTTTGGTTTTAAAGAAAGGTAGGTAGGTCTCTGGGTAGTCACCTGAATTTTAGTAGAAAACTTCTGGTTTTACTAGAAGAGGTGTTGATTCTCAGACACTGCCTTGCCAATACTTCTTTTAGAAGGGCACAAGAATTAAACTAAGGTATAGGCATCTATCCAGAGGTCTGCAGTTTTCAGGTAACATAAGTGGTAGGTTGTGTCAGGTATAAACTGTTAGGTCACCATCCCACGTGTAAAGAAAACTGCACATTTAATAGTTTCAGATATTGACATGTGACACTTACTTCATGGTGTTTTACTTCATGGTCAGAAAGAGAATCTTAAGCACACAAAAGTCAGTGTGTGTAAATATACTTCAGCTTTGTCCCTTTTTTTTTTTTCAGTTTGCCCTGCTGGTTGGAAACCTGGCAGTGAAACAGTAAGTCACTGTTTATATTAACATGCATGTACTACCAACAAGCACTCAGTCATCATTTCTACTAAAACCAAATCCAAAATCTTAGCAACTTTCAATGAGAACATATGATTAATCTCACATTATTAAAGTTACATCTTTTGAATTACTATTGATTTCATTAGGGGCTTGTTTCCATCACAGTAGACATGTTCCAGTTGTTTCAAACTCCTGGTGTGTGAACAAAATTCACTTGATCACCAGTGAGTTTGTGATCAAGAACTTTCTTCCTGTTAACACCTGATGAGGGAAAGTAGGAAACTCCTGAGGTAGTTATATCTTCTTGGTTACTTGTCCATATAAATTCTTGGTGGAGTTGTTTCTTAGTGCAGATCCTGAGCACTACCCAAAAAAAAGAAAGATAGAAGTTGCCAGGCTGCTGTCGTATGTGCCAGAGCCAGTGCCATTATCAGCACTCCAGCAGGGAGCACTGTTTTGCTGTGCAATTGCCCTCCCTTCTTTGTTACTCCTGGGCTCCATGTGACTGCAGGCAGAGGAGCCAGAGTTCAGATAAACACCCATTGAACTTGTTTGTGTTCCCTGGCCCAGGGTGAGCCTCAGCAGAATAATGAAACTTTCACCAGAGGTCTGAGCTGCCTCGCTCAGATGAGATCACTGTCATTTATTTGAGCATGTGGCTTCCTTCTGAACCATCTGGTGATGACAGAGCACTGTTGTTAATGAGCTGGCTCAACAAAAACCAGGTCCCAGAAGCCTCTAAGCAGAGTTAGTGAGCATTATACTTGATGGTAAAAAACAGTGGAATGTTAAACCATGTTTCCTTGCTGGATGAGAAAACGTCCCAGGATGACTGGAGGCTGGGAATCAATTTTTTCAAGCTGGCAGAGGAGTGTCATAGTGGGGAAAGCTGGATATTAAGATTGTAAAATGAAAGAGGGCTGGCTGGCCTAACATTTGTATTTTGGTACTGAAAACTTCTGCCCTCCATAAGTAGGATTACCTAGATAACAATGGCATTAACATACTTTCTAAAAAACAGTCTTAAAATGCTGATAGTAACAGCTCCAATACTGCCAATTTAATAATCTAAAGCAATACATAAGCATTCTCCATCTCCTCTGTGCAAAAGATGCAGATAATAGCAGAGTAGATGAAAAAGCCTTTCTCAAAGATGTAGTCATGCCTTCTAAATGTGTTTGATTTAATTAGATCAAACCAGAGGAAGCCATGAGAGTGTGGTGGCCAAGGGAAGAACTGTAAGTAAATTCTAAACCTCTAGATTAAAGACATTAATTTATCAAAATACCTTGCTTTTGGGGCAAGCTGTCAAAATTCTTCCTTTGGTAGGCTGCACTCTCTCATGCCTCAATCAGTTGAATCTCTCTGCTACTGCTGTTACATACCTTTAGAGATGAACAGTAATCTAGTACCAAATCAACTGATAAATTACTCTTCAGTGTTGCTAGTGAGTTGGCAGTAGCATCCTACTATGAAATGCTGTGCTGTTCTGGCTTTATAGTTTGTTGTGTTTTCGTGGCTTTGGTTTTTGACTAACATTTCCATTTTCTTTCTTGCACAGATAATTCCAGATCCAGCTGGAAAACTGAAGTATTTTGATAAACTAAACTGAGGCTCGCATGTGTTGAACTAAATAGGTCACATTCAACTTGATTTTTGCCAATAAAATTTCATTAATTTTGGTACTTTCTTGAGTTTGATTAATATCTAACAGCAGTAAAACATTGAAGGGCTCGTTTAAACAGAAGTCTAACCTGTGTGAAGCACAGGTACCTTGTTAGTTATTAGAGCATATTCTTATGAAATACATGTTTTCTCTTTAGGGTTTGTTTAGATGCTCAGTCTTCCCCAAATTCACTTCTCTTAACATCTTGGGCTTAGATTCATGACTTTTGCTATTAATATATTTCTTAATTTCTGCAAAAATCTTGTGTGTTTTCCTTGAGTGTAGAAACTACAGCTAGAAAAGGGCCACTTGATTATGGTACATTTGTCTGTAGTCCAGAGTCAATAGCAGTAACCTCAAAGCCAGGAATAAGTTACAGTTGCTGAATTAAATTTCCAGTCTGTGTAAAGCTTGAAAACATCTTTCCAACTACTAAGAACATACCCTATACTATATAAATCAGTACATCTGCACTGAAAAAAACACAGCTCTGCTGGTTTATGTTGATTCAAGGGCTGAACCAGTAAATTTTTCTATGCTCAAATTTGTAGTGTATGTGCTGGTAAGATTGATTCTCCTTCACACTTCCTGAGTTAGATCCCTGTCCCTACACTGTTAACAGATGGATGTGGTGGACAGTGTCCTATGCCAATCCACTCATTAACTGTGGCTCCCACTTTTAAGGGAGTAGTTGTAGTCTTTCCCAAGATCAGTACTGGCATGTGATCAAAGGAAACTTTGTGGCTGATGGACGTGGATTTCTTCTTCCAAGGGAAAAGAACGTCCCCATGTAAGACATACTTGTGTGCACTGGAGAACCCTTTCCTAAGGATGTCATCTTGCTTCTTCCTACCTCTTCCTCTTTTTGACATGGTATTGTAGAGTCTGTGCAACTGGAAAAACAGCAACTGAAACATATGTCAGCTTTTCACCAGTCTTGAAAAGGTGACCAGCACCTTCGTGCTCCAGTCTGTACCACTACATTATTACTCTCAGTTGGATCCCACATGCCTGAGAACTCAGTTCCCCTTCCCTCACCAGACCATACAATTCTCTGCCCTATATACAGACACTTCACTACAGTTCTGTAGAACCAGGCCAGGACTTGGATTTGCACTGTGAAGTTACATGATTTTGTGGACTTGGTTGAGTATTGAGCAGCTCTCTGTGTTAAGTCACTGCAGACACAGAGCACAAGAGGCTGCTTCACTTCAGCTCTGATACAAGTAAGACCTACGCCCATGCCACAGGCAGAAGGAACCACAGCCAGAGCAAGCAGAGCTCTACTGAGCTTCCACCTCCCTGTCCCTGTGAGGTCTGGGGAAAGAAGGAGTCCCTCATCCCATCTAGATGGTAAGAGGCAGAACGGGATCAATGCCAAACCCCAAAGGCTGCTAACGTGCTGATCCAGCCTGTGACGGCAAAGACCAGAGGGCAGCATATAGAGAGGTGCTTTCTCACATGACTAGGATGTTAATCACCTTGAGTTTTACTCACCCTGAAGCACCAAGAGCAACACACAGAATGTTCAGATAACTCCAAGCCACTGCAGCGTGACAAATGTGGGCCCAGCTATTACACAGATATTCATCAGCAGCCCAAGGCACAAAACAAATACAACACTTGTGCCCCCTTTAGAAATGGTGCCTGTGCCCTGCTCCCCAGAGGCCTTGCCCACCTCTCCAGCCAGGTGGCTCTCAGTCACACCTGATGCTCTCCCAGCTGCAGGAACCTCAGTGGCACTGAGCCAGACAGTGACACCTGATACAGACACAGGTGAGGTACCAGCCACGTGTTGAACACACTCCACCCAGCCCAGGGCTCCTTGCAGAGCCCAGTGAGCAGTGAGTTACAGCAACAAAGGCACAGGGTGTAGCACTGGAGCACAGTCTGCACCACTACAGCAGCTGTCAAAAGCTGTAGAGACTGAGCCAAGAACAGAAAACAGCACTGAGAACACTTAGTGACTGAAGAAAACCGGGGCCATCTGCATGCTTTGTCCAGTGCAAATTTAGGTCCCAGAGCATAGCTGCGCCAACTTTCAAGGTTTTTATAAATGCACATTTATATTTTAAACATCCAGGAAGGGATGGGAGAAGGATTTTTTTTTAAATGCAGTTCAATGGGGATAAAAAGTATCAAGAGAAATAGGGAAGTAGTCCTTAAGCAGACTTGAGTTGTCATGTGATTGTACATGCTTGAGATGAACAAATGACAAAGCAGTCTGTTCTTCCAGTACTCTTTACCTGAGGTTTGAAATAGTGGAAAAATTAAATTTCATGGATCTCTGCTTTCCCAAACCCTGGGATATATTATGGGGCCTCTCTTGGAAGTGCATAAAATGTAGATGCTATTGTGAGCCTGTCTTCTCAACAGAAAGAGCAAAAATGCTCCTGTAAGGCAAGTAATGACTAATAACAAGACACAGTCTTCAACTTCCTCTGCTATTTTGGGCAAGCCTCCCACACCCCACTACTGCACCCTCAGCTGTTAAACTATATGTGGTGGTGAGGTCTGCAGCTGAAAGCCATCTCTCCAAGCAGGATGGATCTAGCTGAGACCTGGATGTCACTTCTAGAAGTATTGAAGAAGCATCAATTCAGATAATAATAATGGCACGGATTTTTGATGTTATTAGCTGACATAGCCTTCCTGAGTTACACCCAGGAAGGTTCCTTGCCCACAGAAACCTCTTCCTCTGCAAACTCAAGTGTATCCAAAAAATAACCACCACATTGCTGGGAGCCTGTACTGGTATTACATTTACAGTTAGACTCAATGATCTGACAGGTATTTTCCAATCTATTACCTATATGTAGGGAAATGGGCAGTGATGGCAGGCTAGCACAGCTCTTTTGAGAGTGCTATGGAGGTCATACATAGTTCTGGAAACCAAGTTGCTCTGCAGATCTCTCTCAGTAATCTGGTCTCAGCTGAGCTGAAATAAGCTGATGCCAGTCAGAGCAAGCTCTGTGGTGTGATTTATCTCTAATGCAGATGGCACCTGTCTTCTCAACAGAAAAAGCAAAGAGCTGAGCAGTTACCACATAGTGATGCCGTAAGGACCAGAACCTCTACCAATCTTCTTTCTGAGTGCCCCAAGCACCAATCCCCAGAGTCCCATTCCCCTTCTCCAGAAATCTCCCATTTCTGCTATGTAACAGAAGGGAAGCAAGGACCAGCCAATGTCCAGCAGTGCCTCCAGCCTCATGGACTGGAGCCCCACAGGGCTGAGGACCTCTGCTGGCAGAGAAGCACTCCAGTGTATTTTCTGTGCAGGTCTGGTCATCCAACTACACCTTCCACAAAAGGAGTCCCCAAATTCTCTTTCATGAAAGCTGAACATTTACCCTTTTATTTTCCTGTCAGCTTGTTCCTAACCCAAGAAGAAATGATCTCTCCTATGCCTAGTTAAGAACGCAGTCAGAGGAGAATCAGCAATCAAACCAGTGTCACCAGACAAAGGTTGGACTGGACGTGCAGTAAAACCCATTGACCATGCAGTGAGCTTAGAGCAGGTTTCTGAACTAGAACTGTTGCTCAGTGGCCCACGTTGCACCAGCTCCTGCAAACTTCTTCCCAGAGTGCTGAACCCCAGAATATAGCTGCAAAGGAATGGCCTGTATTTGAAAAAGGGCTACTAGAAGCTGTTACATGAAGTTTAAGTAACTAATTTTACTATTTTTTTAACCACTGAAAAATGAAAACATTTGAAACAAAGCACTCCTTTGAGCACTTAATTCAGCCAGTCCCACAGAAATCTCCTTTTATATCACTATTAAGTGAGAGGGCAAGGGGAGGCAATCCTGCTCCTCCTCACTGTATTCCAAGACATGATGGGCACAGACATTTGCTTCCTGCTACAGAGCCACAGTAAATTAATTCTACAGATAAGTTTACTATAAATAAAAATATTTTCTAGCAATTCCTTTAGGCTTCTGTGGTAATGGTTAGTCACCTACAGCAGTGACAGGTTGTATGTAAGTTGCAACATAAACCAAACATAAATTACTATCTTGAAATATTTTAATTCTAAATGTGAGATCTGAGAACATTTTTCTCACACACACAAAGGCACAAAGCAGCATGCATGCCTCTGAACACATGCAGCCTGTCACCAGAGAGGGTGACAGCTTCTCAGAGTAGAAAATGCATGAGTACATATACATAGCAATAAACAGAAAAGCATATATCTTTTACATATGTGTATATACACACACAAACACATTCTGCATGTCTGTACATACATTCTGTAACTACTGTCATTGTGCTATATGATTAAGTTATCATGAACTTTGAGAACACATCAATTTTTCTAGGCATCTTCATTTGTGGCATTCATTTTCTTCACTGTGTCCAGAGGTTCTGATGTCACACCTTCTTCCATAGTCTATTACCTCTTCTTCTCCTCTACAACCATTTCCCAAAGGCTGAATTTAGAAATTATGATAAATTCATCTTTAAATGCAGCTGAAAAGTCAGTAGAGGACAAACTTGATATCCCCTTAGCTTACAAGTGTTAAAAAAAGAGCGATCCAGGTAGGACCACTGGGTCAGTGATAAAAACCTGCAGGAGTAATACATAGTTCTGAAATAGATCCTTTCATTTCCTGCCTTCCTATTTATTTTTTAACAGTCACCACTGATCCCTGCAGGGAGGGGGAAGAAGCTCAGATAGAATTTCAGTTCTTTATTTGTGTGGTCAGTCTAATAGAGTCAGTTTTAAAAAGGAAAAACCCCAGGAAATACAATGTTATCTCCACAGCATCACAACAATTAAAGAAAAATATTTTAACATCATAGATGTTAACATCAAGATTTTAACGTAGAGCTGAGTCAGCACTGGAGTGTGGCTGAAGAGAGAAACTCTATGGAAGGAACCAAGAGTTTACTATCAGGGCAATGCATGAATCTGTTCTGGATCAGGCCACACCCCTGTGCCTCCTCTGGAAAGCCATCTAACTCATCCATTAACAGCAGCTGAATCTTAGGAAGGAAAGGCTGATGTGTAACATGCCGATTATTACAGTGGTCAATTACAATTCCTCACAGGAATAGCAAAGAGCTGTTAGGAGTCATGAACCTCATGCCATCCTAGCACCAACGGAAACTGGTCCTAATTGTGACTGTCTCAGGCTTTCTTACTCACAAATAAAAGCTCAACATGCTGCTTTATTTTACCAACCTGCTTCATGCATCTGTCCTGATTCACACAATTCCTATTTGCTGCATTCTCTTTTCAAAAGACTTTAAACCTCACATGGAAGCCAGAATCTGTTCTTGTGTATTGTAAGACATGACATTTCATCCATTTAACCACTGAGCCCAACTCCTCTTTGGCTGTCCTGATCAGTTAGGACATCAATCTTGACATGAAGGTACCAGAGATCCACGTTTGTGCTTGTGACATACTCACTACTAAAAGCTGATGCCTCCCATCCACTCAGCTTCCTGGTTTCAAGAAATTGGAGATTATTAAAACTTTCTCCATTACATCAGAAGTGTTTCAGTATCAAGTACTCTGTTCCTGTTATTTATTTGCCATAATTATGTCCACCGTGGTGTCCCCTCTATGGTGGGGAAGTACTCTGACCTTCACAGGTAAACTTGACAACCTTCAGAGCTGTGCAGTACTCATACTGCACTACAGTCCACTAAGAGTACAGATAAATAATCCAGCTGAGGAGGAGACTGTCCTCTAGCTGTACCACCCCTCAGTGGGATAAAGATCCTCCCATCATTCAGCAGCTGACTTGGGAGTTGCTCAACACAGATTCTCAGGACCCCTAATTGCAGCACCAAACATCACCATAACCATTTGGGCAGCATTTTACCTTTTTTGTTCCCAATCCTTAGTAAACCAAAATGTTCTGTTCTACAATGCTATTTCCCAGTCCCACCCAGTCTCAACAATCAGACCTCTAGTGCCCAGGCCATGAGAAGTAATTCACTAAGGAACTCAGAGTTATATATTAAAACAAAAAACAAAAAAACTTAGAAGAGGCTGGCAAGGACACAAACAGAACACCAGAAAATACCATCTGGCCGCCTCCTTTCATTGCAAAAATCAGTTTCCTCCCAAGGGAACATGAAACCATCCAAACAGAAGCTGCAATAACCTTGTAAAATCCACACTGATGGGAAACACCTGCTTTCCACTGTGCACACACTAGTAACTTCTGAGCCTCTGCTGCTGCTCAGATGCATGTGTCCTTGCAAAAAAAGAATTATGACCCTTAACCTAATTTACACAAGAATGTAGGTCAAATTGTTTCACTTGTGTTTATCTACTTACTGCACACCTTTTTCTGACAGAACTTCTATCCCTTATCAGGGAAACACAAAGGAGAGCTGCTAAGGGAAAGGCAGCAGATGGTGACAAGACAGCAAAGGTTGTAATGAGATCTCTCAAAGCGGACAAAGAGAGTCTACCCAAAGCCTAAGACTGTATTTTTTCAGCCTCTTTTCCTAGCACTGGCATGTAAAAGATTTCAACAAATTCTAATAGTAAAGAATAAAAAAAATCCAAATATATGCAAATACATAAAGAATACTAAAACAGCAGGGTTTGGTGCGGAGCTTGGGTTTGGTTGGTTTGGGGGTTGTTTGGTTTGGGGTGGTTGTGGGGCTTTTCTTTGAGTATTACAAGCACCTCTCCATTAGCCACCTCTGGTGACAGCTTTTGCCAAGACAGCATGCTGCTACACTGCTGAGGCAGCACCCAGTGCCTGTCAGATTTCTTTCATGACTGCAGTAAAGTGTCGCTTCCCATCTAAATACAACATGGACTCTGAAATAAAGCGGACAAAAGAGAGAACCACATTAGGAACTTAGTATCAATAGTGGGCAACTACAACTACACAGATTGGCAAAAATAAGAAGCAATCCACACTGTCATCAAAGCATAAAATGTACGTGGTTTGCCATGAAATCCTGTTAAATTACTCAAATGCCAACAGTTCGTCTATTAAAATGACCAGTGTTCCAAGAGAAAGAAATCCATCTTTTTTACAGAATTATGATGACAACATACTAATGGGATACTTGCCTCCATATGTTTTAGGTACAACTTGTGGGACCTCATTTTCTGATATAAATGTAAAATGGAAAATATTGGTAGTATGGTGCTCCCTGGTATTTGCATTGTAAACTTCACTGTGTACTCGAACCTGGATGTAGTTGTTTTCTGTATAACAGACCTACACAGTTAAAACGAGAGTTACAGCTTGTAATTTACCACCAGTGCTGAAAACTGTAACAGACTTCATTATAGCGTTTAACAAGGAAAGTCACACACTCTCATAACACAGTTCATTATCAGTGACTAACACTGGTGACAGCAAAGGCAAGGTTTGCTCCTTTTCAAAAGGAAATCAATTCCTACCTGTCCAGAAAGCAGTAACAAGGATCCAACTTCAACTGGCTTCTGAAACATGATATCATCAACAGATACGATAAAGGGTCTGGAACCCCTGAGGAAGCAAACAAGAAATTTATTTTTACGAATAAAAAGCATGTTTGAAGGCATTTAAAATATCTACTTGTCAGCATTTTAATGAAGGGTTACTAGAGAATAAATCTCTTCCTTAAACAGAGGCTACAGGAAGTGTTAAGGAGTTATGTCATCACTGGAGGAAATCTCTCACACCAATGAAGTACACACTAAGGACACATTATTGCACCATTATTGTATTTTATGACTTACACTTGCTAGACAATCTTCATGCCATCATTGCTCAGGCCTCAGTTTTTCAAGGACTGACACAAACCACTGAACTTTACTATGCATATTAACTTACATATAGACCTTTGCTGGGTGATGACTTCAGTCACACTTCCTAAGCTCAAGCAGTTACTAGAAGTTCAGAACCCATTCCTCTTGTATACTGAATGCAAAGATGTAATATTTATTTGATAGAGTGAATATGTTATATGGTTAAAAAGTCCATCTCAATAGCTTGGTAAGAGAAAAGACAACAGAAAAATCAATGTATTTTCTATCTTGACAAGTAACGCTTAAAACTCAAACTTCAAGGAGCAAGATGCCAATCTCTTTGTAAACATGACAGATGTTCCAAGTAGAGCAGCACTGTGCACTAATAGTGCATGATTCTACCAGACACCTAAGTTTTTTCAGCTCAGATTGTCATTAGGTTGGTTAGCTTGGGTTCCCAACCTCTGTGTATGTGCACAATGCTCTGGATTATATAAACATTGCAGATCTACAACTCACCCATAGCTGCAAGCAGTTGCCCATCCCAGTTCAAATGCCTTTCTCATGAGAAAACCCCCAAAGATCCTATTGAAGATGTTCCGTTCCTGTACATAGAAACAAATACCAAATTCTTTTCAAAGCCTTATGTTGAAGTCTGCACTCCACAGTATTTAACAGAAGTCCCAACACCTGAATATATAAAAAGCACTACTGAAATACGTATGTAAAATTGAAAATGCCCAAGGCAACTTTACTTAATAGGAGCTCCATTATCCGACTAATCTGACAGCAAAGGTAACAACTCAAAACTGTATCAGCAACCAAAGGCCAAATGTTTTGCAAACACTTTGCAAAGGAATTTCTTTACACAGAATGGACAGGCTGGTAAGAAAACAAGGTCATTAAAAATCATCCATTTTGCAGTGGTAATCCATACAAACAAAAAACTGGTGAAAGAAACTAGGCTCTAAATACATTGCAAGGACTGCAGAAGCCAAGTAAAATAATGGTTTGACTCATCTTACATGAAAATTCATAGAGTCACAGAATGGATTGGGTTGGAAGGGATCTTAAAGGTATCTCATTCCAACCTCCCTGCCATGAGCAGGGACACCTTGCACTAGACCAGGTTGCTAAGAGCCCCACTCAGTCTGAACGTTTCCAGGGATGGGGCACCCACAAATTCTCTGGGCAACCTGTTCCAGAGCCTTACCACAATCACAGTAAAAAACTTCTTCCTAATACCTATTCTAAACCTCTTCCCTTTCAGTTTAAAGCCATTACCCCTTGTCCTGTCACTATCCTTGTAAAAATTCCCTCTCAAAGATACTTCTCAAGTAACTTTCTGTAATTCATTAATATTTCTCAAAATACCTCAGGATGGCAAATCTGCAGGGCTTTTAGCTTTGCATCTTCCATCCACACTGAACTGGGTGGTAATTTACGACTCTTGAAACTCACTGTCCTTTGGAAGAGACAATAAACTTTACAGTCCACAGAATTAGCAGAATTCAGCAAGCCAAAAAAGTATAAATAGCAAATGCAGACACACACTAAAAAAAAAAAAAAAAAACCACAAAATCATAGAACACCATAATAAAACCCAAAACAGAAATGGTATCACTAAACACTGTTCCAGCTGACCTTGAAGCCTTATCTAAAGCTGTCCTTTGATTTGTTACTGCAATAAACCTATGCTCCTGATATTTCAAAAACTTCTGCTAATGTTCAAGTTTATGTGAATGAAGAGGCTTGAGAAAGGTACATGAAAGAAAAGATGAATCACAATCACAAAGTGCTCACTTTGTCAGAAAAGCTTTGCTCTGTTTTTTGTCATAATAGGAAATAAAAGCACACAGTGAGCTAATAGAATAATTCAACATCAAACATGCAGACAGTTTTTGAAGTTTTCAAACCCAGATGGAATGCATACAAAGTACAACTGCTAATTTTAAGGGAAAGCATGTCTGCCTCTGGTAAACAGACTTAAATTAACAACTGTATAGGCTAATAAGTTAAAATTATAAATTATCACAAATACAACATTGCACTAATGTAATTAGACATTGTTCTATCACTGTTGGCATCAGATGACTTCACACCAATCTCAAGTATAAGAAAAATATGCTAACAACTCCCTCAAATAATGTTGTCAGGTATTGTATTTAAAACACACTGCAAGGTTATTTGGCCAAAAGGCAGCCAGTTCCTGCCTTCACAGGTTTTTTAATTAGGTATCATGGCAGAAAACTGATTGTGCAAGTCATGACCATTCCATTCTCTTATTTGGTCAAACATCATTAACCTTTTTCCTCAAAATTATTCCTAACAGCTTGTTTAGAACAACAGAAGATTCTCCTAAGAACTGCATATGTCACAATAAAGTTTGTACCTGCATTTCAAATAAACTGCCACAGAATTTAAGTGTGCATTTATTCCAGACTACCCTCTTATGAGCACCCACTCAAAAGGCACTTTTCTCTTTGATAACATGACAGTTCTCCTTCACCCCTCCCCTTCTTGCCTTGTGTCCAATGTATTAAGGAATATATCATGGACAATGTTTCTTTCTTCTGCAGTGGGAGCCATTTTCAGTAAGGAAGCAGTGCTGAAATCAATCCTCCTCATCTTGTTCACTGAATATTAAAAAAAACCCATAGTATTAGAGTTCAAAGAAAACACAAATAATGGCTCTCAAGATTTTAACCTCAAATCAGCTGTCTTTCCATTTTTCCTTTTCCCCCTGCAACTTAAATCCTGTAACTTCATGGTCCTATAGATCCAAACAGAAATTTGGCTTTTAGAATTGACTGCATTGAAATAAAAATAAAGCAGAAATTCAGTAGTACCTCGGGAATGTGATGAAAAACTTCTATATGTATTTTATGACACCCACACACTGTTCCTACAGAAAACTTGAGTACTCTCCTCAAATACAGAACATATCTAACAAGAAACCCTACAGAACAATCAGCTTCAGGTTTCGCCAATGGTACAAGAACTTTACTTCCTCCCAGCTATTAAGTTGCAACTGAGGCAGATGTGCATACTACCAGGAAATACAACATACATTCCCCTTGCTTGAAGATTTCTTCCTCCTCAGGGCTCTCAGGAATGAGTGGATTAACAAACGCTGGCCTACGGACAGGAAGTTTTTTTTAAGTTACCAACTTCACAAGAATTTCTCCTGTAAATACATTATAACAGTCTTCCATTTTTACTCACATACACAGAACAAGATGAATGACATACTTCAGGTTATATGATAGAAATAAACATGGCTGCCAACAGAGTATCACATTAGCTTTAATTCTGAACAGGCAGCTAAGTGATCCAACCACTACCTACTGCAATCAGGAAAGAGAAAGTGACACATCCATGGTTCTTAAGAAGCTAAAATTGTACCCATAAATTATAATGAAGACTGTTCAAGAAGAAAGCTGTTCTGAAACTCAGCAAATGAAAACATGATGATTTACGATAGTCTAAACCAAAACTTGATTGGTACCACTCCTCCTGGAATAGAAGGAGCACGGTGCCGTAGCTAGCAAGTGTTTTTTATAATCTACGTGTTCCCTTGACAGCCTTATCTACAGCCAAAAGCTGTTTACCACGTGCACCACTTATCAAAGAGGATTATGACGTGCCTTGAGCACAAATTTCTGTTTGTTTTACTGCACGAGTAAGTTTACTTTAACCTAATTATATAACATTATCTTCACAAGTAAAGAAAAATGCTTATTTTCAAGAGTCATTCTTCCCCTTAATTTCTAATTATAATTTTTCTACTTTCGATATTTATACAAATGCTGAGAACAACATACATATATGTACATATACACACATGCACACACATACAGACCTGCTGAACAACTCATTTCTACTCCAGGCCTTTACTTGGGCTGCCAACAACAGGCAGAGAGGATCTTTTCTCTTAGAACAAGCTGCTCTTTCCTGGTTTGCTAAACCTCTGGGTTTTGGAGATCCACCAGCTCCTTCTCCATCACAGAGCTCATGTCCCCTCTCCTCAGCTCAGCACACATCTACATCAGATCTCCTGACCAAGCTCCAAGCTGCTGAGATGCAAGTTTGCTGTGATCCCAAAGCCACACAACCATGTTTCTGTGGGGCTACAGCCAACCTAACATATCCTGTACCTCTCTGAAGAGTTTTGACCCCACATAAATACCCTTCTTATATGGACAGAATGCTTCCAGAACACAGCCGGTCAGTGGCCACCTAGTTTGTACAACAGCCACTGGAGTTGGCACCTATCTGCACAAGTCCACGTAGGCTTGTCCTCAGTCAATCAGCTACTGAAGAATTAATCAAATTTGATGTAATTATTTCAAAAAATTAGTCTTTAAAATGGGAACCATAATATAATTGGATTTCTTAATGTACAGTATGTTCACTGGTTCTAGAAAAAAATCTGAAGAAAACCAACCTAGAAACTACTTCTAATTTATCAGGACTGCATAATTCTATCATGTAAAACCCCTTCATTAAACACAACCTTCTTTGGTAAGTACAAGCAATTATTTAAACCAATTAGAAACAGAGAATTGTTTATTACTTTGGCAGACTATACAGGAAAGAGATAAGAATTACAGCCAATTTTTTTGATGCTGGAGTCATAAATCTAAACTGCAACTGAGCAGCCTTTTATTCTAATGACCAAGGAATTATAGAGAAAGTAAAACCAGAAAAGTAACAAAATAAGTGTCTGGGGGTTTTTTAAGTTCTGCGTAATACTTACCAGTTCCATCTTAGTTACACAAGCAAGTTTTAACCGGAGTTATACTGATGACACCTATTGTCTATTAGGGAATTAATGGTATTGTTCACTCAAAGTCTACTTAACCACTGAAACTCAATCATTAACTACTAGAATGCAGGTGGGTTTCTGGCAGACTCGTTCACCACTTCTCATTCACTTCTGTGTTCATTCGGACCAGTCACTCAAACACAGAGAAAAATCTGTTAAAAAAAAGGGTCAGATCCCAAGACTACCAGCAATTCCTGGTATCATGACTGCTAAAATCAAGTCTGAAGCTTGTCACAGGAAAGTTAACACTTGCCAGCAGAAAGCATCAACTATGTGGTTTATTGATGACCTACATTATATGACTCCTACCCATACAGAGCAAGCTGCCATGTTTGCCACTTTCAGTACAGCAGAAGTTAGGAAACTTTTCCTGTCCTACAAATTACCGTGTATTCTCTGGGTCCCGGGCCACCATGACAAAGGTTGCATCTAACACAGGGCTGTAATCACCATCATGTAGCTAAAAGAGACAGGAAAAATATATTACTGAACTCTAAAATTGTAAATGTGCTTAGCGAACTGTTTAGTCGACATGAACTATTCAATCACACTGTTAATTCTGCTGACTTTCACATTCTGTCATTCCTTCCAACACCTCTTGCAATAGGTCAAAGAAAAGGAAATAGTTAAAACTTTCCTTTCAGAAATTCTACAATGTAAACATTTTCCAGGTTGTTAAAAACTTTGAGCTGCGAGGGGAGGAAATCAACATAGGCACTGTAAAAGGACCTGCTTAACCTTTACTGTGAGAAATGCCATAGCATTTTTTTTAATACCAAATTGCCACTAAGGCCAGCACTGTAAGGAGTTCAGACAAAAAAGGTGTAACATTATCTTCTACATCAGAGACTTTACTTCAGGAGAGCAACCGAATAAAAAAAATTTACCCATTTACCTGAATTATCACAGAATCATAGAATCACAGCACGATTTGTGTTAGAAGGAAGCTTAAAGACATCCAGTTCAAACACCCCTGCCATGGGCAGGGACACCTTCCAAGATCAGGTGGTTCAAAGCCTCTTCCAACCCAGCCTTGAACACTTCCAGGGATGGGGCATCTCTGCTTCTCTGGGCAACCTGCTCCCGTACCTCACCGTCCTCACAGCAAATAATTTCTTCCCACAATCTCATCTAAACCCATTCTCTCAGTCTGAAGCCATTCCCCCCTTGTCCTGTCACTATATGCTCTTGTAAATTCCCCCTGAAGCACGTCATGCCTGTCGTAAGATGGAGAGAGGTCACAAGAACCAACCTGCAGCATGTGCATCTTCACTTCCATAGAGGTCTTCCCAACCCAAGAAACATTGCCTGTGAATTTGATGTCACAATCTGGATGTATAATCTTCTGGCACAAATCTACAAGACAAACATTAGGGGTTACTGGAGACAGATCACTCACAACTGTCCTAGAATGGCCAGATTCTCTAGGACCTTTATGTGATCTGAAAGTGGCAACACACACAAAGACAACCCAGAAAAGACAGTTGTTGCAAGGGACCACACTGCTTGTCTGCAGTTTCTGCCCCTGCAGACTTCTGAAGCCAGAACGGGAGTAGGAAGCAGGCACACAGGTGGACAGCAGACTCAAGGAAGTGCTCAGCAGAACAGGCAACACAGGCAAGATCCACCAGGATAAACACAGTGCAATAATGAAGCTAGGAACCTGCATGCCAAAATAAAACTAAGCACAAAAGTGCAGGAACCATGGAAGTCGTATTTTGAAGGGAAGTGACATATGAATGCTGAAAAGCATCTATAAAACCCCCTTCCCATCTCCTGTCAACAAAAGCCACAAAACTTCAAAGATAAAATAAGATGAAGTGAACAAAACAGGAGTGAAGAAGGTATCCTCAATAACAACCATGGGAAGGCAGTAGCTGGTGAAAGAGTAAGACAAGCAGATTCAACTATTTTTATTTACTAAATTGCCACTTACTGATTTTATCCACCAGAGCTGTGACTATGGATAAAGGAGACCTTGGCTGCATTTCCTGCTTGGTGTGAGTGTAGCAAATAAGAACTGTGAAGAGACCAAAAATGGAGTCAGCTCTTTAATAAAAACATAAGTGGAACAGATCAAAGTCATCTTTGCAAAGCGTAAGAGGTACCTGGAAAACACAAACTAAAGTATCCTACTACAGGAGAGCACACCTTCCACATTTTCATGTATGTAACACATGGGACTGTTATAAAGAAAACAGCAGCAGATGTCTCAGTTTTATGCATATTTACTTACTACAAAGATAAATTTAACTAAGCATTTGAAACCAGCTCATCACTTGACTTTCAATCCCACAATCTCTTCGCTCTACCTCTGCAGCTCCCTGTCTCAGACTCTTCCTACGTTCTATTTTGATTTCATGGAGGCTGTCCAAAGATATATGCTATCTGAGGACTTTTTAAATACTGATTCCTTTCAAGAGGTGGAGATTAAATAAACTGTGCCTTACAGGCATGAAAACATAGTCAGAGGTATTTATCACATTGCAATTACTACTAGCTAAACCATACTTAAACTAATTAGGTTTGCTCATAAGAGCACATCCAAGTAAACAGACTCCTTGGAGTAATTCAAGGCTGCAAAGATATATTTTTTCCTAGTGCTCATGTAATTTTCACTCAACACAGATTTTCATTTTCAAAAGTATCTGTCTTCTACTTAGTGAGATAAGAGAAAAAGAATCCCCATATGGGCCATTCACTTCAGAGTTGGACTTGATGATCTTTGTGGGTCCCTTCCAAACCAGAATATTCTGTGTTCTGGAAGATCTCTATCCTTCCAAGTAATCTAAGATGCTTTTTCCCTATGTTTACTGAAGTCACAATTCTAAAACCTGTTAGGCTTATCAACTTACATCATTATGACTACCCCCAATATTGTCTAATTGGGACAGAATCTTGATTAACCCAAAACAATACATCCCCAGTGGAACTGACTGGAGCCCAGTATGACTGCAAACAAGGCAAAGAGATTCTGTGCTTTCAGAGGAAAAAAGTAAGATCTTCACAGATTTCTGGGCAAAATAAACAAGGTACAGAATGAAAAACAGGCTCATGTCATCTTAACAATGGAGGGTAGCCAATAGTTTGATGTCTCCTTTTCTAATTCAGGACAGATACTGAAGCCAGTATCTTCCGCCTCCCAGGAAGAAATATCAGTCATGCAGCTATTTTGTCTATCCTCAATAGACATGCATTCATTTCCTTCTCTGCCTTCCTCAATTTTGTCCATCTGGACTTTCAGAAGGAACAGAAAAAAACTGTTTTATTCACAACTTTCCCTTAATAAGCACTTAATTCCTTGTCAAAAACCTCCATCAAAAAGCTCCCAACCAGCTACAGAACTTGGATGAAGGAGGAAATCACCTGGTGATGTTTTAAAATAAAAGTATCTCTCAGCTCTATTAACAACCTCACACTTGTAATACAGAAGTCAAAGATCTTGAACTTTTCAAGATCACAAATAAATAAAAGGAGAAAAAAATTAAGAAAGTTAACTCATGAAACAACTGAGTTGGTTTTACCCTTAACAACAATTTGCAGAACCCAAGAATATACACCAATTGTTTTTAATTTGTTCTCAGTGGATACATTACATTATTTTCAGATTATACTCTCTTGTCCCCAAAGGGATGATTAAAATATTTGCATCTTATTATCTGTTGGGGCTTGTGTCAGTTTTTGTTGAGGTTTTTTTTCAAGATTAAAAAAAAAATCGAAAGTTTTCATTTTCAAGATGCACTCAACAAATTTTCTCTAAGTTCACATTCAATGGAAATTCATAATGTAGAATCACTTTTCAGTAAATTACTTTTGTAGCTGGTCCTTTAAAAATCTGACAGAGGTAGGAAGCTGAACAATTTTGCTTCCACCTGTTCTTTATCATCCTTCCTTCTCTTTCAGTACCAGTGTCTTCTTTTTTTCCTTCCCTTCTGCAATAGCACAATTATGGCTTTCCCTCCAAGGTCATACTGTGCCACACCAAACAGTGCTCAGCAGTAGTCAAATTCACTTTGTGCAGCCTTTACAAGGGCATAGGTACATACCTCCTAAACTGTCAAGATCTTCAAGTATCCTTCCAAACCTGCAATATAGGGGTTTGACAATTAAATATCTACTCACATGGCAAACAGAAGTTAACAGTTTCCTGTACGTGTAACATGGTTGCTTTGTTACCTTACACTGTTCTGTACATTCAGGTACTTTTCTCTTATTTCAGGCTGACTTCCTAGAGGTAGAATAACTTCCAAGTAGCTATCCTTCATTCTCCTAGGAGGGAGATCTTCCTGCCGTTTTGCCAGTAAAGTATGAAGAGCTTTTCTTTCTTGCATTGCTTGCACATGATCCCTGGTAAGAAAAAAACCATTATTCTGAAGTACAACAGAACCACAGCCCTAGCTAAAAGATGCCACATTGGTGATTGTCAAAGTTACAACCAAAATGTAGCAGAAATAGCAAGACACAGTGAGCGTGCCTTGAATAAAAAGTGAAACGCACAAAATGAGAGGTGCTAAGCAAGACTACTGCAGAAATCTTTGAAATAGTTAGTACACAAGTGGTAAGCACACACTTCACACTAATGAGATTAACAAAATGCATCTAATTCTGAATGCTACCAAAATGGTTCCCCTTGAAAAAAACAGATCAGACGTAACTAAAACGATGAGGTTTGGTGCATATTCATGTCTTCCATAGCTACAGTATCACAAATCATCTCACACTGCCAATTTTAAAGGACTGACCATCAATTTACAATCTCTCCCAAGAAGTAAAGTAGATGTACAGTGTTGGCTAACACTAACAACAAGAGAACTAATCTGCTAAGACTTGCCACCATCCACAGGTGAGCTCCCCCTCTGCAGCATCAGTTCTAACAGCAAGCTAAAAGACAAAGAAAACTAACCTACTTCTCTTTCTCTCTTCCCACCCAGACATCTTAAAATTATACAGGAAAGTTACAGAAAGAAACAACACAGAAAAGGGAGAACTATTCCTTCAGAGTTGCTTTTCTGGCACCACCAAGTCAGAGGGGTTGCAACTCTCACAATGGAGAAGGGGCCAACTTATTGTCACTTCTTTCCAATCTACCAAATGGATTCCTTGCACAGGTATCTATAAGATGTAACAGTCTTGCCCAATATTTTCCCTTATGTGTTCCACCCAAGTTCCCTCCCCTTAGAAGTGCAACCTGACTGAATAATGCAAGTATTTCCTAACATCTCTAGAATCAATACCCATCTATCAAAAACCTAGGGGTTAAACATGCAACAGTTCTGGTATAAAGCCATAGAGTATGCAAAACTATGGATCCATTTCATAGAGCATGAGAATGCATGAAACACTAAGCAACCAAACTTAATGTTAAATTTCTGGATGTGTGCCATTCCTTCAGTTGTGCATGCTGCATTGCTGAGATCTCAGTGACACTGTGTTAAACAAAACCAATTAAAAAAAAAAAAAAAAAGAAAGAAAACAACAGAAAACCTTTTCACCAAAAAGAAATTTTGTCTTAAATTTTGACTTTGTGTGAATTCTGGGTATTAGCCATTTAAAATGAAAGCTTACTTGGCTTGAGTATTACTTACGAAAATCAAGCTTCAACATATTTATATTCCCTCTTTTCTGTTTAACAAGTTTCAGGGAAATATGAATAATCCATGATCAAAAACAGTGAAAGTCAAGCAGAAAACTTCTGTTAGTTTCATTTGTTTGTTTGAAACATAAGATGTGGTTTACCTCATCTGGGTAATGTGACTACCATGGAGTTCAGAGGAAACAGAAAGATAACAACCTCCTCCAGAGGGTTAACATTTGAAGTTATGTCACTGCATAGAAATGGAATATACTAGATGACTAAAGAAAGATGCAATGTCCAAGATGATGCATCTTCATGCTTTTTAAAAATGTTTTTTCCAAGGTCTTTCAGTGAAAGGCTTAAAAAGAAATTAATCAGAAAGTAAATCAGAAATTTGTCTATAAAGAAACCTAACAATAACTATATTCAACTATATTCTGTTTTCACCAGTTCCATCCTGGGTCCTCTGAGGTCAGCAGCAGAATTCTTCTTGACTTCCACTTCAGAATATGCTCTTCAATATGCAGAAGTATTGGGCTCAATGTAGTAACATTTGTCAACAGACAAATACTGTTACACACTGCAGTACTAGTTTAACAGTAACAATAAGTCATCTAAGTATTAACTTACACCTGCCCTAAACATTCTGAGAAATGTTTACATCTTTCTGAAATGGCCACGATGCCATCTAGACTATATTTAACAATGAACAGATTAATAGTTTTAACTACAACTGAAGTACAAAACCAGAATAAACACATAAGCAAGATATATCTTTTTAATAACAAATGAGTACAAAATGCCACTGGCTTTTACAAGAGACACCACAAACCAAAGTCTCCTTTTAGCAAAATTAATGGCTGAAGATGTTCCTCCAACATGCATCCCTCCTCTCTCCCAGCATTCCAGATATATGTACATCAGTCCTTCCCTAGCTCCCTTTTCAGGACCCCTAAGCTGTTCTTTCAAATATTTCCCCTTCAGTCATTCTGTGGCCTAACTCACTTAAATCCCCAGCTGTTCATTCTCCACATGTATCACCTCTATTACTCCATTTTTAAAGTGGGCTCTCAAAGGCTACATGATCCATGTCCTCCAAACCTCTCTGTACTAAATCGGTCATTCTCAAGCACTCCCATCTGTGGTCTCCCTGGCATTACTTCTTCATGGTAGCTGAAGGATTCAGTACTCTGCAAACCATTTCTGCTGTATTTTGTACAGCACAAGAGAAGTATCTATCTGAGAAAAACACTGCTGTGGTGATCCTGGTGTCAGTCTGCTCTCCCTCCAGGACAGGAGCAGTGGGGATAAAAAAAAAAAAAAAAAAAAAAGAGATGGAAGAACAGACTTAACCAGAGCACTCTAAAATCTCAATTTTCAAATGGTATTTCCATATGACATCGTTCCTCCTCAGCCGTTCTGGGGTGTGGGAAAGGCTTTTTCATAAACAATTTCTAGAGCCCTTTCTAGCTGACTGGATGAAAAGTTCAAGCCCCCTCATGCTTAGATACTACTCTTACTAAGCAAAAATCAGCTTCCCAGATTCAGGCATTCTTGTTAGCATGCCTACAGTTGTGTTCAGATAAACTGAGTCAGAAGACCTGGACACATCAGACACTCCACCCAGGCAAGCCTCTCTTCATTTCCCTATCACTGCACAAAGTGGGAAAGAAGAGCTCAGCAAACACAGCCAAAATTAACAGTAAACATGGGACCAACCAAACTGCAATACATAATTCCTCCAGACTGCTATACCAACTTTTCCAGACTGTAACAGTAGAGTGTTACAGTCAACTCTGGCTTATTCAGTGCAATAGAGGGGGAGGAAAGTAACTTGAATAAAGCCAAACCAGCAATTATTTAAAGTATATGTCAATTAATCAAAAATTAAGTTAGAGCAGAAAAAGGAAATGCTCAAAATGCTCCTGATTAAAGAGATTCTGATCCCAAGCTGACAATTTTCCAAAGTGACATGGGTGCCATTTGGAATGCAGCCTGCTACACAGTGAGCAAGCTCAGCTGCCTCTGAATCCAGCGCAGGATAAATCCACCACATGAGCAATCCACCTAGAGATAACTCAAGAGGTAACAGCAACACAGCATTGTCAGCCAGACTCTACAGCTCGTAACTCCCGTTGGATTTAAAGCTAGTGGGACAATCTTGTAAGCACCAAGATGAGGTATTTTGTTTCTGCCAGAAAAATCTTAGAAGTTTGTGATCCACAAAGTACCAATTCAGAAGCCTTGCTTCAATTACCTTTTAGTGGGATCTTTTTCTTCCCTGGCCAGCAAGCTAACTATTGGTAACTTCCACTACCACAACCCTGAGCTCCACCTTGGTTTCACAAATGAAGTCAAATATATGTAATGCACACTGTACCTCCAGTTGGTAGATGCTCCCACTATATCCCTCAATTTCCTCCGCACTGGAAAAAAAAAAATCAAAGCAAATCAAGCTTAGTTCTGCAAGTGATAAACATGAGGTTGTGTTAAAGGCACAATTCTCATCCCAGAACAGGAAAATTAAGCAAATTCATGCAAATAGCAGCCCAGAAACAAAAGTTTGGCCAAATTCACTGCTGCTGTTAGTAGGCATATCACAGGAATGGGTTGAGTAACATAATGCCACAGCTTATTGCATATGGTCAACAAAGAGTATTTGTTAGTGCAATCAGTCACCTCCAGTGCTAATTAACAGCTGAAAGACAGCATGGATCAAGATTAGATTGGGGAATTTTGATGTGAAAATATTACAGCCTAAACACAAACTGTGGAGATAACACAAATCAGAAAGTCGTAAAAGAACTTAAAAGGGAACAGTGCAGCTGGGAAACAGGGAATGAGGAGAATACCAATTAAATAATCCCACCCACAAAGGCAGGCAGTATCAGCAGGCTGGTTCTTGCGAGCAGCGTTTCATAGCCCAAATTTTTAGCAGTCTGAAAGAACACAGTGTTAAGACACTGAAGACAGGTCTATAAAATTTATTCTGGCCCTGTTTGTACCCTCAGACTTAATACTAGTTCTGCACAGGTTTCTCCTAAATTTCAAGAATAATCTGCATAAGCATCTTTTCTACTCTTTCTCAGATGAGATTATTAAGTGTGCTAAGGTCCCACCAAATCTACCAAATTACCCCATGGCTGTTAGGCATGTGAATGTTGGCTATTTGGAAACACCTGAAAACAAGTAGCAACAATTCCCAAGCTCAGAATAGAAGTTGAGAATTGTATAGAATTGTATTGTGTTGTATCCTTGCTTATTTACAAAGATTTTTTTTATACAAAGAAGTTCAAATATTAGGACAAAATAGGGATATATCAAGGAAGAGCAACCAAAAATAATCCAGAATTTCATGGTGAAATTGAAAGAGGCTGCTGGTGAGTCACAAGCTAATCCTTTATCAGGCTTGTCGTTTTTCAAGCTAAATGCCTGGTCAGAGTATTCACAGTGATCAGCAAGCTGTCCTATAAACCCTGGAGCGAGTCTAGCTGATTCCTAGGATTTAAATCACATTCCACTCTCTAGGCCAGATCTACTCAGCTCTGCTCCCCTCCTCCTCAGTCACATCAGCATCTGCCCAAGTCCCCCACACCACCACCACTGCTATACCCCAAACCTCCCCTTCCCTGTTCCTTCTTCTGCAGCACCCTCAGCCCCTGTCCCTACACTCCCAGCCTATTTCTATTCTGCCTGCCTGCTAGAAAAGCACCAGCCTGAGCCAGAGGCAGGCAAGGGATTGACTGGCAGCCAGCACATGGATCCCAGTGACTCACCAACAGACAGCAAACAGCAGGCTCTGTGGCTGACCCCAGCTCTAGCTCTGGCACCCTAACAAACCTCTGATTTGGAAGCCAATTTTCAAAAAGTTTCTGGAAATATGTTTCTCTTGGAGACTGGTGGCTCATCTATTTTGGCTGACATCAAACAACAAAAGGTTCTGGAAGAAGAGGAGGACAAGAAAATAGGCAGGCAGAGACAAAATAAAATAGATTACTTAGGCCTCGTTTCTTTACAAAATTAGGCTAAACACATGTTTTGAAATTAGAAGACTTCTACAACTAATTCTAAGAACAAAAAAAAAAAAATTCAGTGAAAGAACCTGATTGAAAATCTTGAGAGTTGATTTATTTTGGAAATAGGGAAGGTCTGATTCCTTTTTCCTTAAGCAGCAGGCTTGCTTACAGAATAGGGATTACTTTCTTGTTACTCATACTCCAGCTGTGAAGCTACCATAGCATGCATTTGATCAATACAGCGTCAGCAGAAACACTGTTATAGCTTCTAGAACGCAAAACCTCAATTTTTCAACAGTGTGCAGACTGTGCTGGGATGGAGGGGGAATAAACAGCACTTTCTCTTTGCTTGCACTAAGTTCATCTTCCTTTTCAACTCCAGAGGTAAAAAGCTCTGAAAAAAAATCTTGGGTCCAAACCTGCAAAAATGTATATAAGCTGTTAATCCCATTTAACACATCTGCTTTCTATTTTAGGTATAAAAATAAGTATTTTTCAGGCTGAGAACACATAGAATTTTTATCTTAATAATGAAAGGGACAAAGTGTGAAGTGTTTCTAAAATGCTGTCAAGCAAAATCTAGTCCATTTTACAGCTCATAAGTATATAATTTTTCTCTTTTTTTTTTCTCCCTGCAAAGACTATATTGCTCTTCTTGATATTAGAAATTTAATTAACAACAGAAATTTAAGTAAGAAAATTAAGCACGAAAATCTATAAGCTATTTCTCTTATTTGAAAAATATCCTAAATATGCAAAACAGTTATAGCAAATGGGACTTCTCCATCATTATCATGTTGCATATTTCACAGTATCTCCTAAACTGTGATCAATGGATCATCAATGCCAGAGCAGCAGGCTCTGAGTTTATCTGCACTGTGGAAAAAGACACGAGGAGGGCAGCTGAACAAGATCACTGCATTCATCTCTACCAGTCAGATCCATGCCCCTCATGCTGGTGCCTCCCCAGCTGCATCCAGGTTCAGAGAGACCACCAGCTTTGGTACAGAGCTTGGTCTGGACTTAGGTGAAAGACGCAGATTCAAATGCCTAAAATGAAGCCAAGTACTGCAGGAGCTGCTGCCATGAGAGATTTTGTATCCACAAGCCTCTGAGGAACGTATTATCCAGCACTGCAGACAGAGTATGCTGACAGAGATTTAGTGCAACAACACTGCCACAATTAATACCAGGGCCATTCACCAAAGGGAAAGGGGCTTTAAGCAAGTTAACAGAGGATAATAATGGCACTTCATTTTTCATCAAAAAGTAAGGAAAAACGGTAGCTGAGTAAGTTTAGTGTTATAGCAAATATTTTAGTATGTACAAATTACCACAACACACCATTATTCACATGAATGGGTGACTGTCCTGTGGAGTACAAAACACAGGTTAGATTAACAATGAAAAGAAACAATGCATTTTACATCTAATAGGAGTCACTTGACTATTCTACCTTCTTCAGTTCCATTTAGGCACATGTTCCTTAATTTTAGTAACTGCAGGCAATCTATCCTTGCCTGAATTACAGTCAGTGTCTTCTTGGTTTCAACTCAGTTTGTCCTTTCCTTTCAAGCCAGCTTTCCAGTTCCTTGTCTACCAACTAACTCTGTGTGGTATCTGCTTGCAGTGTAATCCCAAGCAGTTTTCCAAACTTAGAGCTACCATGTACTGTTGACAAACACTGTTAACTTTAGAGTATCTGGAGCACTTTTCAAGAAATGGGATGAGAGCTTTTCAGAGGAAAATTCCAAAGTCCTGTTTTGTGTAGCCTTTCGGAGAACCATAGAAGAAGTGAAGGCATTCACAACTGGAACCCAAAGTTGTGAAAAGGAAGCATGTGAAAAGCTAGTAAGAAAAAGTATTTGGTGTTTTGTGAAAGCATGGATACCAAATTGAAGGAACATAGTTTACATATCAGCAAAACTCTGAATTTTAACCATTTTGAAACAGAATCTCAAATGCTTACAGTTATTGTAGTCCACAAAATATTAGTACCCCTTGGAGTACCAGAATGACCTCACTGTTTCACTATTTTTATTGGTCTTCTAGGTTGTATCATTATCAAATATCCAAATAAACAAGTAGGGCAAGTTGCAAGTATGAGACATTCTGTATCCTTGCTTCTCTCCTTTGACCTCCTAACTTACCATTTGAAAACGAAAATAAGTTCTCTAACAACAAGTAACTCTCATTTTCTCTTTTACTGGATGACCAGTAACTACTGGTGACTTCTGTTTAGAGAACAAAGTAAAAAATAAGATCTCAGAAATAAGCAGTACTCCATGAAGGAATTATTTGTACCTGGTTCCAGCCTTCTTCCTCCTGCCCTTTTCTCAGTACAAGGGATTAGAATGCAAGAAAACATTTTTTAAAGCTTCTGAAACAGGAGCATTATGGTTTATTACTATTAGAGCACTGAAACAATCTTTCAACACAAAGTTCTATTGACAAGAGCAATTTCACGAGGCAATGCTGCTGATCCGATTAAAAGATTTCTGCAAGTTTACAAAATTAACAGGATTGAAACATTAAAAGTTCTGTAAGACTTTAATTCCACTCAGTTCCCCATTTCTTGGCCATTCTCTCCAGTCTCATTGCACCTGCCTGTACTACACTGACTTTCTATCAAGAGCAGCAGTTATCCTGCCAGAAAAGAACCAAGCTCCTCCAAGGCTGAAGAACCACAGGAGCCTCTAAATGTGAATTTCAATGATTATGCATATTTGTGCCATTCACCTCCAAACAACTGTCATTTTCTGCTGCTTCCTAAACACACCATGAGCTAACAGACAAGGGCATGTTCATTACCCAAACCATATAAATACATGAAGGGACACCACCTGAAGAATAAACTCCCTAGTAACATCATTAAATCTTCTGGATTACAGCCATTTACTTTACCTTCAGACATGTCAGGAAGCCCTGGGGAGCCACTGATCCCAGAAGTGAGTGTCCTAGCCAGAACAGAAGGAAGCTTCCTCATGATGCACAACCTATAGGCAGAGGAGAAGAATTTAGCGTTATTAAAAATAATCCCATGGAAATAATTTAGGACTTAATTTGGAATTATGCTGATGACTTCAGAAACACCAGTCCTCATTTTCAGCTTGATTTTTAGAACTAGATACAATCAGTACAACAGTTCCAAGACAGTTGAAATTCCAACACCTATTCTTACCTAAAAGCAGGAAAGAAGAATGTTTCACTGATGCCCTGAGACAACCAATTTAGACCCAACACCAGCTTCTGCCCTGTAGCACCTTAACGCAGATCAGGTCCATGTGCCTCTAGGAAATCATCTATGACCCAAACCATACACTTCTGCACTTGGCTGGTTCACACAGCAGCAGAAGGAGGAATATCCCAAGGATTTCACAAGGTCTCACAAGCAGTCACATTCAGCTAAGCCTGGTCTTCTCCTCCATGGCTTAGTACTGCAGCAACTCAAAAAAGCTTAAAGTGCAGGATATAATCCTCTTAGCCATTAAGCAAGAAGGGACAACCATGAAACCCTTCAGAGAATGTAATCCACCCACAATTCACCAAGTGTTCTACCAGGTACTAGCCAGCACTACTCCTCCAGGCAAGCATTAACTGTGGTAACACAAAAACACACAGAGAGTGTGTAAAACCCCTTCTGATAGTTCACAGCATCATCCTGACAAGGAATATAGATTGCTAGTCCCTTAATTTTCTTCCTCTGGGACTGGAGTTTCACCTCAAAAAAGGAAAGGTGGCAAGTCCTCAGGCACCAACAGAAAAGCAGGGCCATTTACACATCTCTCTCTACTTCATCTCCACATATGTATCATGTACACACAAGCTTTCTCTGTCTGCAGATACCCCTGGAGGCCTTAAGAGAGTAAAAGGGAACACACCCACACCAAAAAAAAAAAAAAAAAAAAAACTCAGAAGGCATCAGAGTTCCGTATGCACCAGTAATGACGTGAATGACGATGGTGAAACGCCTCTATGATTGCTGCAGCCTCTGGGCTCGGTGTGTCACGGCGCAGCCAGCAAACGCCTTCCCGCTCCAACTGCACCCCGCAGGGCCCCCTCACGCCCACAGCCCCGGAGCGGCCCGGGCGCCGCGCCCAAAGCCGCGCTGCCCGCGGCGCTGCTCAGGTATCGGGGTGCCCCGCCCCGGCCGCGCCCCGAGCCCCTCACGGCGGAGCGCGGCGCGGCTGCGGGGTGAGGGTTGGGGCACGGCCTCCCCTCCCCCGCCCGGGCTCGGACCCCGCCCCGCCGGGGGCACCGTCTTCCCCCAGCCGCCATTCCCCACCCGGGCCGAAGGACGTGGGGGCCGCCTTACCGGGTGGGCAGCATGGTGCTCGCCGGGGCTGTCAGAGCGGGACCGCGCCTGTCCTAGCCACACAGTCCTCCCACAGCAGCGGCTCGCCGCGCACAGAGCGGGCTCCGGGCCGCCCGCAGCTGGGAGCCCTCGCCCTGCCCACCCCTGGATCCCCGGGCGGCACCGCCTGGCCTCGGCCTGCCCCGTCTCTCTGTGCCCGCGCAGTTTGGCCTCTCCCCGGGGCGGAGGTTGGAGCAGGACAGCGTTAGTAGTCGGGCGGGCGCGGTCGAGCGGGCGGGCCCTGCCGGGACGTGCTTTTAATAGGCATCGTGATCTTTTCTTTTTAATGCTCCGTTTTTCCACTGTACCGTGAGGAAGGCGGGCTGGCGGCGCTCAGCTGGGCGCTGTGCCCAGAGCCCTGAGGCGCGCCCCGAGCCGTCACACGGCCGTGGGGAAACACGGCCTCCTGCCCCGGCCCGTCCCTGGGTGGCACTGCTACGGAAGGTAACTGAGAGCCTTGGAATTTTCTGATCTTAAGATCTTGAAGAGTGACGCTATCACTCTCTACAATTCCCTGAAAGGAGAGTGTAGCCAGGTGGGGTCAGCCTCTTCTCCCACGCAACCAGAGACAGGACGAGAGGACAATCTTAAACTGCGCCTGGGGAGGTTTAGGTTGGACATTACGTAGGAGGAATTTCTTCACAGAAAGGGTGCTTAGACATTGAAATGGACTGGCCAGAGAGGTGCTGGAGTCACCGTCCCTGGAAATGTTTAAGGAAAGAGTGGATGTGGCACTCAGTAGCATGGTCTAGTGACATGGTGTTCAGTCACAGGTTGGACTCTATGATCTCAGAGGTCTTTTCCAACCTTATTCTGTGATTCTGTGAAAATACAGCTGTGTTAAACAACCTGTGTGCTTTCCACAGTCAAATAATCAACGAGTTCAATTAATCAGAATTTTTTTATTCCTGGGAGCTGAAGAAACTTAGAGCAGAGATGACATGGGGCCTGCACTGGCACGTGTGGCAGAGGGGCAGCCCCGGCTCTGCACCAAGACACCACAGAGCCCATAAGGACCAGAGCACCTACTGTAACCATGTCTGTACCTCCTGGGGACTGGGATATATACATGTGTCCAGGTGCAGCCCATGACTTCCACACCAACCAGAATGTCTGTGGTTCTCACTGGCCATTTCAACTTGCCAGCAAAACAGTGCATATAGAAGGTACAAGTTAGCAATGAAGTTGTTAAGCACCCCTTGCTGAAGACTTAGCAAAGACACCAGCAAGATTGGATGAGGATATGAGAAAACACATTCTGACAAACAGAAGGTACATTCACCAGAGTAGTCATTACTTGTAAGGGTAACACCTGAAAACCAGATGGTCTTTAAAGTCCCTTCCAACTGAAACCATTCTGTGATTCCATGAAAGAGCTGAGGGCGCTATTGCAAAGCTTCTCGCTCATCTGGTCATGGAAAAAAAAATGTGGAAACCTGGTATGCATGTGTGCTGAAGGTTCAAAAATCAAGGCACCATGAAAAGAATCACTTCTGAACACTGCAGAAGACTGTGCCAAAGCCAAAACTGTAACTGTGACAAATAACAAAAACATCTACTCATTGTGCAAAGCCCATTAGTTATAAGGAAAAATTTAGATTTCGTAGATTTCTTTTTAAAGCCTGAGATATTTCCCTCTGACAATGCAGGGTCAGAGCCAAAGGGACTTCTACTGTATCCAGATACAATACTTCTACTGTATCCAAAACTGAGGCCTGGCTGGATTTTTTCCCAACATTTATTTCTATAACTTTTATACCCCAAATCATTTGCACACATGATATAGATGATTTGTGGATTCAGGCAGATAATTAGTTATGTCTAAATCCTAAATTCATTAAACTGCATAATTACAAATGACAGGAAAAAAGTATTAGCCTACAGGAATAGGGTTCTAATGACCTAAAATATGTTTTCAAAGATAATAAAGAAAAATTATGGTCATTTTATTGCCAGCATATGGAAATTCATGTAGCTTTATTATGTGAAACTGTTAATTTTGCATTTGCTCTGAATTCTGAGCAGTGCTCATGCAGTATTTATTTCGTATTTGTACTATTCTGACAGATAGTAATATTTTTTCTCTGTACAGCCTAGTGTTGGTAAACTGTAATTTTAAGTGGCTTGAAAAAGATATCAGAAGCAACTGTGAACTCATAAATATCAATGCAAGGTCTAAGTACTAGGAAGAAAATATTCAGTTGAAAATTTTAAGAGAATCCCAGATGTCCAAAACCATCAAAAAATTACAGGTCAATACTGAGTATTAACTGCATTTTCTGTATTTTGCTCCAGAGATTTGACAGGACATACAACTTGGATTTAAATACTTGGAAATATTTAATAGCACAATCAAAAATCATTAACTCGCTACATTTTAATGTGGAATAAGGAGTTTTTCTCTTATTTATTACAAACAGAGAACCTCTGAGGCATGAAAGAGGCATTCATACAGGAATGCAAGGAATCTTCCCAGCGAAGGAGGAAATCAAAAATTAAAACAGGAAGAGAGTTTGATTATCTGAACAGTAAAGAAAGAAAACTGGTGCCCACTTTGAGCCTTTCTGTCCATGCTCCAAGGAAAGAGAGCATTAGAAAATTTAGATGCAAATAAAAACATGGTTTTGATACAAGTGCAGATAAGGTCCCATAACTCTCTGAATAAATTGTTAAGTTGCATTGCCGTGAAAGGATCTGGGGGAACTGTCTTGGCTATTTCCTGTATCTTCAGACTAGAAAAGACCTCTGTCTCTGGGCAGGATGTGGGGAAAACTGCCTCAGTCACTACTGAGCTCCATGTGCTTTTATTACCAGCTGTTTATAATAAAGTTCCTGTTTATAAAAGTTCCTGTTGCATGCTAAAAAAGAAACTGCTGCTTGCTGTTTTGCACAAATTTTTCTGTTTCTCTTATGAGTAATATTTAGGGAGAAGATACAGTAAGAATAATAGGAATGATGCACATTTTAGATAGTTCTAACCGTTTTACCTTCTCAAACACCAAAGTCCAACCCTCCTGGTGGAAATGCAGATGGATTCACAGTCAGCAGATTCCGCATGGAAGAAGCTGTTGGCTGGTACAGGAGTGAGATAATCCAGACTTCAGTGCATTTTTCATTATAACAGATTATTTCAACCTTGGTTTACCTTAAAAACGTTTGCTAACTACCTACCAGCACACATATTTGCACAATTTGGAAAAAACCTTGATCCTTTTCAGGAGACTTGCCACTACACATTCCTTGGAGAAGAGGGCAGATCAACAGGCTGTGACCACTGAAGGATAAAATCCAAGCCCTGTGCAGGTCATTAGAGATTTCATCATTGGCCTCAGCTGTGTCAAGATGACATGAAACCTGCTCAAAGACCAACAGACCTGAGACAAAAGGAAGAAGCTGTAAAACACATGCCCCATCAGTCTGATTAATTCACAAACTGAGTTCTTTTAGAACCTTTTTGTAAAATATTCTCACCATTCTTAATAAACTTACTTATTCTGGAAAAAATATCCCTAGTAATACATAACTAAATAGTTGTACTATAGTCTCTGAGATCTAGATAAGAAATTTTTAGTTTTCCTCTTTTTTTCCCTGAATTCTCTCTATTTCCTGTTGTTTCATAAAACTTTTTTTGACACTTCATGAAATTTTTTAGTATTTTTTTCCTTCTGCCTTGTGAATTTGAAAGCTAAATCTGATGAACTGTATTAACTGGGGCAACACAATATCAGCATATTTCTGAGCAAGTTAAAGCAGGATTTTCAAAAACAGCCGAGGGAGAAAATGTTTGGGTCTTTTTTGCTGAGACTTCAATTTCTAAATCATGTGACTTTTCTGACTTGAGAAGAAAGAAACCAGGCACTTTTTGTTGTTACACAGCAGTAGGTTTCCTGATAGTGTGACTTCCTCTTTGTGAAATGCAAAACAAAGAGAGTTGAGACAACACAAAGGCTGTTGTCTTTCACAGAGACAGTATTCCCCATTTCTGATCTCAGTCTAATCATCTCTAGGGAATGAAAAAAATCTGTATTCATTAAAGGTATGTAGTTAGACTGAGTCTGTTCTTTGGTAGTTTCTTCAGATTCAGTCTCCCTACCAAATGCCCTGTCCTGAGTGATTTCCAGACTCACAACCCATGAAATAAATTTTAACTTTTCTACTACTAGCCACTGGCTGTTGCTTAGTGATTTGGAAATGCTTCTGTTCTTTGGGCATCTCTATTCTTGCTCCAGTAGAGGGTAAACTGAGCCAGTTAGGGTGTTTGCATAAATCCTAAATTACTCTTCCAGGCCTTCAGGCACTTTCCACTGCGTGCTAACACCAGCCACCTGAACACACACTTTATACACCTTTCTTTATACAATCCTCTTGCAGTATCATGTTCCGTGCTGGACCCTCTGTCTAAGGCCAGCCTTGTAGCTTCTTGGATACACTGAAAAATGGGGGGTGTATTGTGAAAGTCAGCAGCATGACTTAGTGCCTTCCCATATCCCAAACCATTCTTAAAACAATTCAGACTAAGATAGAGTTAAGATTAAGAGCTCCTTTACAATATGTAAGAATGGACATGATAGTGGCACATCTAGTAGAAGAGGGTGAAAAGAAAACCATGCATATGGCAAAGACTTGTACTTCTCTGGGTGGCCTAGCTGGTAGGTCCATGGACCGACCACATGCTCATCTAGATTATGACCCAGCTCGTTCCTCAGCATACAGCAGTATCTCTAGGTAATACCCAGAGGAAGCACAGGGCTGAGGATAACTCCTCCATCCTCTCGTACTCTAAAGTCATGGTTTTTGAGTCTACCCAGATGGAATTTTCCTCATCACACCCACCTCTCTCCTCAGTGACAGCCATACCTCCATCGGGATGGCATCGCATCCTCTCTTAGGCAGACTACTACCAGATCCCCCTGCTTTAAATCTACTCCTTTGTGCTTCTCCCAGCACAATCCCTTTTCCTCCAGTCAGGCGGGTTACGGTGCGTGTGCCAGACTGGGAAACGTCCCAACCCCAAGGTTAAACTTCAGTGGTTTGACCCTATTTCCTTAAGGACGTTCCTGTCCGGGGGCGTACCTTGGTGCTAGACACGGTCCCCCGCGCCCGGCCTTGGATACGGATCACTGATCCGTGTTTCCCGCAAATACTGCGGCTTTTTTTCTCTCTCCCCACCGCGGTGCACGAAGTGCCCCCAGTGCCGCCCCGCGCTCTGCGGCAAGGGCGGCGCCACGGCTCCTAACACAGTACCCGCGCAGGGAGAGCCCCGAGCCGAGGGCAATGTCGGGCCCGGTTCTCGGGGTCCCGCGGCAGTCGGTGCCGGGAGAGGCGGTGCCGGGGGTCCCTGAGGGGGGGGTCCCTGAGGGGGGGGTCCCTGAGGGGGGGTCCCTGAGGGCCGCTCCCGCCGCCCCGCCGGCGCCGCGCAGGGAGAGCGGGCGGGGTCTCGCCCCGCTCCGCCAGGGGGCGCCCCGCGCGGGAGGGGGAGGGAGAGTCACGAGACGGCCGCAGCTGTTGCTGGCAGGCCCGGGCAGGATTCCGGGGAGGGGCGCGGCCATTGGCTGAGGGCGAGCACGAGGGGCGCTCCTATTGGCTGGTGGGCGGGGAGGCGGGGCGAGAACGTCTATAAATGAGGCGGCCGAGCAAAGTAAGCCGCACTCTCCGAGCCGGGGGAGCCGCGGTAGCGAGCCGGGACCGCCAGCAGCCGAACGCCGCCGGGACATGCTCGCAGCCTGACTGACCGCAGGTGGCCGCCGCGCCCGGGACACGAATGAAGAAGCAGCTTCTCCTCCTGTTCACACACCGGGGACTCGTCAGCCGAGGGGGCCGCAGGGGGAAGCGTCGCCGAAAATGGCCTCGTTCAGTATCCGCGCCGCGCGTCCCGAGGACTGTCCCGACCTGCTGCGACTGATCAAGGTGCGGGCGGGGTGCGGGGGATCAGCGCTGCCCGCTGCCGGAGCAAAACAAGCTGTTGCGCAAGGGCGGGGGGGCGGAGAGAGGCTGCTCACAATCTCCTTCTCTTCCAGGAACTGGCGAAATACGAGGACATGGAGGACCAAGTGGTCCTAACTGAGAAAGGTACGGAGGCTGCAAGAGCTCACCCGGTTGGCGGCTGAGTGACAGCGCCTGTGGCTCAGCTGCGCGTGTATTCTGCTTTTCCAGAGCTGCTTGAGGATGGTTTTGGCGAGCACCCTTTCTACCATTGTCTGGTTGCAGAAGTGCCGAAAGACCAGTGGTCGTCTGAAGGTGAGACTTCCTGATACTTATTTTTGGACGCTAAGTACACAGAAGCATCATTTGCTTAATATTAATGATTGTAGATAAGGTTCCACCAGTGGACTGGGGTAGGAGGAGTAGGTTAACTGCTAAAATTCAGTAATGTACACTGATACTCTGCTGAAGTGGTTGCTAATCCTGGAAGCATGGGAGATCAGGTATAACATAATGTGCTTGACTCCAATTAATTAAATGGCTTTTCTTATTTGACCCTGACTTACCTTTATGTAATTCTATTGAATCACATTTTTTTCTTTAATTTGTCCCCAATCTTCAGGTTACAGTCTCTAGCTTCGCCATGTACATGGCCCTTCTGTGTACATGGATGGGCGGGGAGGTAACTAAAAGATCCGTTACACAATAAAGTAGATGATCATAATAAGAGGTAAGGTCTACAGGGACAAGTGCTATTCCCAAACCTTTACCAAAGACACAGTAGATGACAGAAACCTGTTTGCACGCTTCTCTTACAGTATGTGCAGAGTGTTATGGCAGATGTAGTTAAAATACTCAGGGTTTGTTTGAGTGGGCTGTTGTTGGAAGAGTTGGTTTTTCTTCTCTCTTGAGCCACAGAGTTAAAATTGAAGCTGTAGCTTTGCTTCCCTTGACTTCATGGTGTTGAAGGTAAAGAAAACAGCGTGATGCTCTCAGTGGAAGCATAAGTGGAAGTGCTTGAAACGCTGCTGTAAAGGTGGCCTGTAAATAGGCCTTCTGGCACAGTAGTTACTGAGGAATGTACACAGAAAGATCAGTGTTCCTCAGGGTTTGACAGACTATTCCTAAGGAAGCAGAGCTGGGGCAATCATCCAGATTGTGAGCTGCTGTGTGAAGTTCTTACTTGTATTCCAGACTGGAAATTAATCAGTAATTAATCAGGTGTGCATTATTTTGTGGAAAAAAAGCTGTGTTAACACTTACTATGATTTTGAGGATTTCAGGGTATGGACAGGGCAATCTTTTTTTACTAGGTTGATACAAATTTGTCAGAACTTGTATTTTCAATTGTGTGTTTACTTGCAAGCTTCATTTTTAATTGTAACCTAGTATCAAATGTCTGCATGTACCAGAGAATCTGTATGTTTAAACATGCATGTAAGACCTAATATTTTTGCCTTTTAAATTCTGACTAGCTGAAGTTACACCGTTTGTTTCAGAAACATGTGTCGTGGGCTTTGCCATGTATTACTTCACTTATGATCCATGGATTGGAAAACTGCTGTACCTTGAAGATTTTTATGTGATGGCTGAGTACAGAGGTACCTATTGCAGAATTAGATGAGTTGCTACCCATAGGGCTTCTGTAGATTTAAAACTTAAGTTTCTTGTTTTTTGGTTTTTTTAGGACTTGGTATTGGGTCAGAGATTCTGAAGAACTTGAGTCAGGTATGTCAAAGTTCTAAGTCTAAACAAGAATTAAAGGAGGTGGCAGGACTCTAGATGGCTTAAAACATTGCCTGGAGTCTGGTAGACTTTGAGAAATGCTGCAGTGGCTGCTGGAATGAACTCAATGACTTGTGGTGATACACAGCTGCTGATTAATGTGGCTGGTTGTCCCTGGGGCTGTCTCGGGGGGCTGTGACCGTGTGGCGTTGGCTTTGCAGGTGGCTGTGAAGTGCCGCTGCAGCAGCATGCACTTCCTCGTCGCGGAGTGGAATGAACCCTCCATCAGGTTCTACAAGAGAAGGGGCGCCTCGGATCTGTCCACTGAGGAGGGCTGGAGGCTCTTCAAGATTGACAAAGAGTATCTCTTGAAGATGGCAGCAGAAGAGTGAGAGATTATTCCAGCAAATAATTTGTTTCTGTGAATATATGTGCTCTCTGAATAAACTCCTTGCTTTCTGTGTATGTACAGTCTGTAGTGGAATAAAGTAGTGTGGATGCTAATAATGACAGTGCAGGTGTGGTCATAGAGTAATTGGTACTGTGATCTGGAGTTGAGGCATCTGTGAAGTTCAGTATGTGCTTGTGTGCATCCTTTACCAGTGTGGGCTTGTAATCCTTGTATATGGAAACTTCATTCTTGTAAGTGTCATTGAAATGTGTACAATGTACACACTGGTGGGGTTTGTTTTAATTATTGCCTTTTATAAAAATAAAATAGTGTTTTCACTTCATGGCCATAGTTTTGACTTTTCATTTTCACATAAAGTTTTCTGTCAAATAATACACAAATTAATAAAAAGACTCAATTTACTTCAACCTTCTCACAAGTGAAATGATTTACCATGGTCCCAGTGCGTTTGTGTGCCTGTGGGGCATGGCAAGGTTCTGAGCACCTGAGTATTGGAAAGGGTTTGATATCAACCCCCCGCTTCCTGTGTGGTGCGGGGCATCCTGGCTTGTGACATACATTTTTAGGTGCAGTTGGAGTCCCTAAATTAGGTTTCTGCTCTCTGGACAGCTGTTCCAGAAAGTCTGGAGCTTGGGACTTCCAGTTACCTGCAGAGCACCTCAGTTGGAAGGGCATAGCCTTGAAGGGAAAGATGCATCCTGGTGTGATTTCAAAGCCTAAGTAACAAAAAGTGGGTTTGACTGGTCGCACGGAATGAAAGTATATTTACAAACTACACAAAAAGCTCTATTACGTGATTCTTAAAGCACCAAAATTGCGTGCTTCTGGTGGCTTCTGTTTCTGTACCTGATACCAGGTGTGGTTCAGCATTTCTGCTGAGCTTCAGTGGCTGTGTTGAGCTGTAAGAGGGAAACCATCCCTGTGTGTTTACGCCTTTGCACAGCAATAGGTGAAAACAATGCTGCTCATCAATTTTGAGTTGTCTTTGAAACAAACTAACAATTTCACAGTACTGTATTTGCCCTTCTCATAAGTTGATGGTGAAAGTGGATGCATGCAAGCTTTCTGCTGCTCTCCTCTTGCTCTCTGGTAACCCTGCAATAAAAGGATTTTTTTGGCCAGCACTACTTTCACTTCAAAGGAAGGGAAGAGACTTAGCTGCATTGTAACATAAACTGGTTTAATTAAACAAGGTTTTAATCCTGCTGGTCACTGCATAAATCATGGATTGCATGGAAGATGTTTCCTCATCCTAGAGAGTAGTGGGAAGTGGCTGCTTCAGCAGTGGGAAATGCTGAACTGATTTTAAGATTAAGGTATCACTACCTAGGGCAAAGAGAGAGCTGTGTGTGAACCTATTCTTATTTTCTGTTTTGTTTTTAGCTGATGTGTAGTCAGCAGTGTGTCAGCTCTGCCCAGGTATGAGGTTTGGTTGTCAGCTGTTGCTTCAAGAGTGAGAGTACTAATAAAAAATACAGGAGCTCTTGGAAGAGAGCAGAAGGTAGCTCTTCCTTGGGGGTATTGGTGGACAAGGAGCTCAACAGTGTCTTGGCAATGTGCACTCAAAGCCCAGAAAACCAACCCTGAGGACTGCATCCAAAGCACCATGGGCAGCAGGGCCAGGGAGGGGACTCTGCCCCTCTGCTCCACTCTGGTGAGACCCATCCAGAGTGCTGCATCCGGCCCTGGGGTTCCCAACATCAGAAGGATGTGGATCTGCTGGAGTGAGTCCAGAGAAGGCCGTGATGATGATCAGAGGGCTGGAGCACCCCTCTCATGAACACAGACTCAGAGAGTTGTAGCTGCTCAGCCTGGAGAAGAGGAGGCTCCAGGGAGACCTAGCAGCTTTCCAGTACCTAAAGGGGCTATGGAAAGCTGGAGAGGGACTTTTCTCAGGGGTAAGAGGGCTTTAAGCTGTAGGAGAACAGGTTTAGACTGGCTCATAAGAAGAAAGTTTTACTGTGAGGATGGTGAGGCACTGGAACTGGTTGCCCAGAGTTGTGAATGTCTCATTGCTGGACGCATTCAAGGCAAGGCTGGATGGGGCTTTGAGCAGCGTGGTCTACTGGGTGGCATCCCTGACCATGGAGGAGGTTGGAACAAGATAGTCTTGTGAGGTCCCTTCCAACCCAAACCATTCTATGATTCTGTGATATGGTTCCAGTGCTTATCTGGTCTAACTCCAGCTGGACTGAGAATGGAATCTGTCACAAAAATTACTTTGATTGAGCAGGTCAGGTTCTGCATAAGAAACATCCCTTTCCAGGACTGCCCCGGTGCAGCACCTCAGAAGCTGTGGCAGCATTCATACCACACACAGGAGCCTGAGGTTCAAATCCCTCTTCTACTCAAGGGGAGTGGAAATGTGTTTTTCACTTGGCCAAAGATTAAATGCCGGGCTACAAACCTCCCTACCCTTGCTGAGCCTGTACTCTTCTGGAATTCAGCAGGCCAAAGGAAGTGAGAACAAGCCTACCCAAGGAACCAGCTCAAGAGCTGGTGATGGAGGCAGAATGGGAAAGAGGAGATGGTCTCCAGCAGCTCTCACTGAGCCTCAGGGTGGTGTATCTTCTCCTTGGTAAAGATGTAGTAACTTCACTGGTTACTCTGTGAGCTACATTAACCTACTCATCTCATACCCACTGCATCTCAGTCCTAGTACAATCTGTTTGGAAGTTATTTTAAGCTGGTGCTTCTGGCTCCATGTATCAGACCAGAAGGTGATTGCCAGTAGAGCAGTTTAAGAGTGTTTTTATTTTGAAATTAACAGTTCATTAGATATCTAGGGCAGGCCTGCTTAAATCTCAGGCCCCAGACTTCTGGAGCACAATAAAGCTATCAAAGCTGCATGACTGAATGGAACAAGCTAACTAATTAGGCATTATAATTAGGAAAGTAAGCAGCTTAGTCAAATTTTCAATCAATTTAAAATTGTTTATCATATCTTGTTCATCTTCTGCCAATGTGGCTTACCATTGCATTTTCTAAAATTCTGATGGAATGGATTCTCAGGGAGTCACAGAAAACAAGTGAGGCAGTGCTAAATGAGAAGACTTTTCTAGCCAGTGGGGATAATTTTAAACATTCACATGTGAAAGGACATACAGGGACCAACTGTTCAGATGTGACTTTTGCTGAGATCCTACTAAGAGGCAGGGTTTTTAAAGCCAGCAGAAATATTCTCACAGTTTTGGTAAGATTGACTCTCCAACAGTGATGTGGTAATGCCATGGGTCAAGAAAAGACCAATTTTAAATCCCCTCAATAACTTTTTCTCAAGCTACGGGAGGACCAAAGCGACTCTGGAACTACAATTGAGACATACAGCAGAGTTTTTTCTGTGGCTTTAGATGCTGGAGAAACCTCACCTGGCATGACTTTCCTCGGTTCCAGGACCACAATCACACCGCCAAGCTGAGTGCCAGGATATGGATGGGGGCTGAGCAATACCAGCTGGCTGTGAGCTGGTCACTGGTGTCCCACCAGTGGGAGCCCATCACAGCAGAGGCACAGGGCTGGCGTGTGGCCTGCAGGTCAGCCAGCGCTGCCCTGTTCCCCTGCTTTAGCGAGCCTGCCTGCGGGGAAGAGTTAGGGAGCGAGTGTTACCAGCGCTGATAACATCTCCAGGGAGCTGAGGTGCAAAGCTCCTCCTCGCTCTCCCCCTCAAACTCATGCCCCGGGAAGTTCTCCTCAGGCTGAGGCAGCCGGCGAACATTTCGCAATGGCAGAGTTTCCTCACTCCCATCGGGAGGGGACAGAAGGGTGGCCTTGGACAAACTTGCGGCCGGAGGATGCGTCAGCACCGTCCCCGGCTGCGAGCAGAGGGAGCGCCGGGCTCGCCGCCCCCTCTCCGCTTGGCCTTTTCCTGTTCACAGGCTCCTGCACAATGAGCCGAGCCGTAGCCATAGCGACGGCATGGAAGGAGGCTTTTTTTGTCTACATAAGTTAAAACAAAATATATGTGAGGAAAACAACCCTTCCCCCTCCCCTCTTCTTGTAAAGAGCCTTCGCTGTCCATATAATTCAAAAAAGCCAGTGCAAACTTTTCCTCCGAAAAAGCGTGTGGGGGCTTTACTGCATTCCTGCAGGCGGTGTTTTGTCTTGGGAGGAGAGTCGCCGTCCTAGAGCCTGGCCCGCGGGAAGCGGAGGTGTCAGCTCAGGGAAAGCACCACCTCCGTACGGAGAGGGACTCGGGAAAGCTCGGCGTAATTCCCCGCCAGGCAGCGCTGCCCCGGGCTGGAGGCCAGCCCAGGGGTGTGAGTCGTGCCTCCTTATCTTTGAGCTGACCAGAAGCTTTACTTCCTTCGGCTTGCACAAGCTTCCTCCTCACAGCGCTCGCCTCTCGGGGCTCTCCCTCCGCATCCCTCGGGGAGCAAAAGCTGAGCGGGAGCGCTCACAGGGACCGACGGACGGCAGCGCCGAGGGATGAAACCTGCCGGCTTTAAATCATTCACCTCACGCAACAGACTCGGCTGTGCCCGGTTGTTTTGCTTGCCTGGGCAAGATTGCTTAAATGGGTTTTTTTTCCCTTTCCCTTTCCTTTTTTTTTTTTTTTTTTTTCCCAAACTCAGGTTTCAGAGAAGTGGCTGCAATTTAAAGGAAGGCCTCAGCTCCTGTCTGAAACCAAGCAGCAAAGCAGCACCGTGCCTGCTGCTCATGTTTAATCTCACTGCAAACTCAAAGCAGGCTCTAACTTCACCATCCAGGAGAGATTCCCTCCCAGGACTCTTTTTTCTCCCCCCAAGGCTTGGCTAAGTTTTGTTTGCTGTCCGACTGGTTTTTGGTAAATACAACCTTGATGGAGGGCTTCAGAACCCATCAGGAGCTCAGACTTGTCCCCACAAGGAGCTTGTGGAGGAGAGGGTGTACGGTTGAAGACAGTGGATGTGGGCTCTGGGGCGGGAGCACAGCCCAACACCAGCGCAGCACTGGGAGATGCACCTCTCCCGACCTGAGCTCTGACTTTTTCTGCAATCAGAAACACTCTGTGTTTGATAACAGAATAAAGCACAGGTACACACCTCAGCTGAAAATAGTGAGTGAGGAGGAGGAAATTCCATCTTCAAACCAATTTTGGTTTCATTTCACAGATTTACTCCAGCCCAAAGCAAGAGACAAAAAGCCCCAAGGGATAATTAGCTTGAGAGGATGGAAAACAAACACCCTGTTCAGAAAACCGGCTCTCAGGTAAATAGTTTTGTTTATTTGTGTTTTGAACTTTGCATATTTTGATTGTTGATATAGCAGGTGTCAGATGGTCACATCCACTCAAAGGGAAAAGGAACCTCCGTTTTTTGAACTGTTTCCCTTCTCCACTGAAACAGACTAAAAATAATGTGCTTTGGTAAGATGAAACCAGGTGCCCATCCGCTCCTGAAAGTTTGCTGTCCAGTATGATGAGGTGGTTTTACATCTTCCAAATCACCTCCCAGGAACCCACTGTGAAGGGATGGGACATGAATCCCTGAAATTCCTACTAGAAACCTTTCTCCACACAGGGAAAAAACATGAGAGACACGGTAGTTTTCCACATGAAAGCCCATCAGTGTTTCCAAGTAACTGGATATTGCAGTGTTATTTTTGAAACACACTGATAAAACTGCAGGGTGAGATTTTGCAAAGCTGGTTACTATAATTGGACGCCCAGATACCACTGTGAAGGTACCCTTGAACAGTCTTTATTGCTCTCACGATGAGCAAACTCCAGTCTGGGCTCCCTGTGATCTCCCTGAACTTCCAGATTTGGCCCACTTGAGTCACTGACACACAAACACCACCACACACCTTGTGCAGGAGGAAACAAGACTTGTAGTTTTGGTTTGTTGTCTTGTGCCTTTTGCAATCAGTTTACATGATAGGATTTGGGTTTCTGCCCCAGCCAGCTTCCTGCCACAGCCTAGGACAAATGTACAAGAACATTTTCAACCTCTGCCTCAAATGTTTTTTAGCTACATTTGCAGGTACATGGGAGTTAACATAGAGGGATGGATCAAACTCTGCATTCACCACTCCTGGAGGTCATAACCTCTGTACAGAGGTGTTGCAGTGGGGATCCTGCAACACGCATATATCAAACCAGGAGTCCCGTGGAAAGGAAATATATATATGGACAGACAGATTCTTGCTAGCTGTTTCAGAGATGTTTATTTCTCCAGCCGCATGGCCGGAGCTCTGCCGAGGAACTGTTCCAGTCACGGGACCAAGGGTCCTTCTGCCCGCGCAGGGAGCACAAACCAACCAATGGGAACGAGGCTGAGCAGGGGCAGGGAAGCCCCGTGTCTGTGCCCTCAGGGCCCCTCTCCCAGGGCTGCACGGCAGGGGAGGGACCCCAACACCTCACCCGTTTTATTTTAATAAAAGGAGAATGAAAACAACTGGATAAACATAACAAGAACAGTTTCAAAACAAAACAAGCCACCCTCCTGAGTCTTTAAATGTCCAAACAGATTCTCTGGAACATCTTAGGGCTGACAGAAGGGAGACAGAATTCTCTGAGCATGCTTTGTGGGGAAACTGAGGCAGGAGAGGGTTTAACTTCTTCCCTCCCCCTTTTCATCCCCCACTCGGCATTGGAAAGGGATTTTTGGGGAAACAATTGGCAAAAGCATGGTTTTGTGAGGGAAACCATGGGTGAAAAAACGGATTGGGAATACACTGGGGGTAATAGGACATAGGGTAAAAGGGAAAGGTGGGATTAGGAAAGGGAGACTGTAGGGGGGGCTTACAATGGAGATACTGTCTAACATGACTACGATTTTTTGCATATATACTGCCTTTTACAGGAACACCATCAGGCCCAGTGACCTGCGATGCTTGTAACCCTTTTCTCCCTAGTACAATATTAAATTCCACCACTTCTCCATCTCCCAAGCTTGGGATGCATTTTTCAGGGTTATTCTTTTTAATAGCAGTTCTATGCACGAATATGTCTTGCTGGTTGTCATACCTTGTTATAAAACCATAATTTTGCTTAACATTATACCATTTTACTATCCCTAAGGTCTTAGTTGCTATGATCTTTTCCTTTTTTCGAGTGGCTGCTGTTTTCTGTCTCGCTGCGTCTTTGCTCTCTCCTTCGGTCGCTCCCGTGTTGGAATTCTCGGGGCTGCTGGTGCCTGCGCGCTCTTCCCGGGGTCGCGTTCGGGGCTGCGCGGGCCGGGCCGGGCCACGCCGCTCAGTTCTCCGTGCGTCGCCTCCTCTGGTCGCAGCTTCGCTGCCGCTGCCGGGCGCTGCACCCACGTCTCGGCCGGGCCCCCGGGCGATGACTCCCCCGCGCCCCGCTCCAGCGCGCGTCTCGGCTGGGCGCAGCTCCGTTCCATCGCCACCGCCGCCAGCCGCCGCCCGCGCGCCGCCCCTCTCGGCCGGGCGTTCACGGGGCTCGCTACACCACGCGCTGCGCGGGACCGGGCAGGCACCGCCGGGTCCCGCCGCTCCCACCGCGCCTCGCTCCGCCGCCGACACTGCGGCTCGCGTGGCTCCGCCCGCGCGCGGGAACTGCCTCGCTGCTGCTCGCAGAGCGCTCGGTGCACGTGGCCTGGCCCGGCCCGCGCAGCCCCGAACGCGACCCCGGGAAGAGCGCGCGGGAGAAGGACCCTTGGTCCCGTGACTGGAACAGTTCCTCGGCAGAGCTCCGGCCATGCGGCTGGAGAAATAAACATCTCTGAAACAGCTAGCAAGAATCTGTCTGTCCATATATATATTTCCTTTCCACGGGACTCCTGGTTTGATATATGCGTGTTGCAGGATCCCCACAGAGGTGTAGCTTTGCCACTGGGGCAGAAAATGTAAGTTAAAAAGGAGGCAGGAGAAGAGATCTGCAGCACTGAAGGAGGCCAGGTGCAGGGGCTGACCACAGCCTGCCACAGGAAGCCACACACCCAACAGAGGAAGCAGCATCCAAGGAAACAGTTTAGACTTTATCCTTTCCAGATAATGTAATCAGAACAAACTAGAAGACTTATTTCACAAAATCAGAAGTCTTAGAGGTACATTCTTGGGATACATTAATAATATCTGGATTATTTTTACCTCCCATTGATGTAATTAGCCACAACTCAGTGGATTAGCAAGTACTGGATTTGGTGGTGTGGGAGCAGGAATTATTTGTTGCTGAAGAGCAACAGGCAGAACTAGCAGATGGAGGCAGCAACAAGTGCTAGGATCAAAGAAATAACACCTTATTAATCCAGTTTTAAACAAAACGAAACTAGCTGAAAATTTGAGGGATAGTGGCTGTTCTTTAGCCAGGCAAGAAAGCACACCCATTTTATGTAACTACATTTTTCTGAAAGCTGTAAAGCTGCCAGACTGTAAAACAGGGTGATAAACCAAAGTCCGCTGCATTACAAAGTACAGCTAGTCCAAATGACAGTGAAGTCAGGACAAGGCTGAAGAATCCCAAAGGAAAACAAAAATAAATTACATAAGCAAATACTCAGGATTTATAGACATGAGTTGACTACCTCCTCAGCACAAAGTAATAAAATTATTCTGTATTTGTATGCTGGGTTTGCCATCACCACAATTTAAAATTTGATTACAGAAGTCCTGCAGGCACTCAGAACCACAGAGCTCCTTTACCTGCCACTTGGGCTTGGTGTCAGCAAGCTATTATTTTCTGCTGTTAAAAGCCAAAGCACTTTTCACCCCCGCAGCTCAACATAGTCAGACATCCCTGCTTCACTCCCAGGCAGGGCCAGGTTTGCCTCTAGGCACCCATAGCCGTGTGCCTCTCCAGCACAGTTTGGGCAGCTGGGGCTTCCCTTACACGGGCTTACATCTGGTTTCTCAGCTGGGGTACTTTCTGCAATAAGCACAGGACTGCAAAAGTGAAACTTCCTTTTAACACAGGTCTAAAAGCAAGTAGAGGTGTAGAGGAGGATGTGACATTATCTCCTGTTTGTTCTTAAAGAAGCTGTTGAGACTTTTGGATCCAAGAAGTGATGGTCCTTTCACTTAACTTATAAAGCATCAGGTGCTCCTGTTAACAGAAGTACAGAATGTAACCCAAATGTAAATGCACCTCAGGCACATGCAGCTTGCAATAAAAGGTTTAGAAGCACCAGTATGCTGTGGGCTGTGCTGGGCCAGCCCTCACCCCTTGCCAGAGCACAGCCACAGCCCCTCAGCTGGCTGGGCTGCCCTGCATGTGCAAAGCCACATGGGGACAGTGGCACTTGCAGCTGGTCCTTCTCTTTCATGATCTTTTCTAAGTTCAGCCACGGAGGCCTTACTTTACACAGCTCCAAACAGCACCAAGCCCAGCACAGGTGCTGCAGGATGTTTCGGAGGAGTTTCTGTGGGAGCTGGCACAGGACAGAGGGGCATGGAGGTGTCCATGAGCAACTGGAAGTTCCCAACCCCGTGGTGCACAAGCACTTGCTGTCCACTGAAGGTCGCACCGAGTACTCCGTGGGAGAGACAGATGCCTGGGGAAATGACCACAGACAACTCCAAGTGTAAAATCCTCGTAGTATTGTTTCTGGTGATACTGCAGCCAGCAAAACCTGCCTGGCTGCAGCGTGGGGGACACCTGCAGGCTCAGCACCTGCCAACACACACACGGAGACGCACTGTGCCAGCCAATGCCAAGACTGTGTCCTTTTCCAGGGAGGCTGAGCCCCAGCAGCCTCATGACATGGCAAACAGTGTTTGAGAAAAGCCTGGTTTGTCCGAGGCAGCTTCTCTGCAGCGGGGCTGAGCTGTGGCAGCTGGGATTTAGTGCCTGCTGGGACACCACAGCCAGAGTCACAGCTGTGGGCTCGGTGTGGCCCATGGTGGGAGCGTGATGGAGGAGAAACCTGCTGAGGTAAACACAGGCAGACGTGGGGAGCAAGCATGGATTTGTCCCTCCCCAGGCTTTTGGGCATGCCAAGGGCAGGGGAGGGCTGGCAGTGGGTCTGCTCAGCTGCTGGGCCCACTCAGCAACTACTCGGCATCACAGGGAAAGGAAGCTCAAACTTCTCCTTCAGACAGGGAAGTGCCTTGTCTGAAGAGGCTTCGGACTGGAACGTGACAGGCCCAGGGTGTGTTACGGCGCCGTGGATAACAGCATGCTTGGCTGCCTGTCTCACAGGCAGTGGCCTGGCACATGGGGTAAAACACACTCTGAGTTTTGTAAGTGAAGAAATACAGTGCCCTGTGGAGAAGCAGCAAGCATTCCCAAAAACAGCTTTCTGCAACACAGCTGGCTTGAAACATCAGTATTTTTTCCAGAGAGTCTCTTTTACCAAAACACTGCAAACTCAGCCACTACCCCAGGCCAGGCAAGTACAGCCAGGATGATGTCCAGGGCTGACTTCAAGTCAGCCCTCCCTGTGACACCTGAGAACAACCTCCATAGACATCCAGCAGTGCTGCCATCATTAACTAAATCCCCTTTTTTTCAGAGTAGTTTATTTAATCACATAGTCTCAGAGTTATGTGTGACTCACATCACGTGTGAGTGAGCGCACATGAGTTCCTCTTCTTCTGCCCCGTTAAAGCCATAGTTAAAAGACTTTTCCCACAGAGATATAGTGGAGTTTTACTTAATTCACAGCAAATACAGTCAGTACCTGAGTGATAATGTGCATAAATAGTACATGATTTGCACCCGATCAGGTTTTTTTTGTGTAGTTTCCATTAAAGGTGTAGCAGTGAACTTCTAATGCTCGTGTCCAGCTGTGGGATGAGTGGGATAAAAGTGGGCTGGGTGGAAAGCTGGCTGAAGGGCAGGGCTCAGAGGGTTGTAGTGAATGGGACTACATCTGGCTGGTCACCAGTGGTGCTCCTCAGGGCTCAGTTCTAGGGCCAGTTCTGTTCAGTGTTTGGAGAAAAGGAGGCTGGGGGCAATCTCATTGCTCTGTACAGCTTTCTGGGGAGGGGAAGTGGAGAGGGAGGTTAAGATCTCTTCTCCCTGGGGTCCAGTGGTGGGATGTGTGGGAATGGTTCAAAGCTGCATCATCAGGGGAGGTTTGGACTGGACATTAGGAACCTCTTCACCAGGAGGGTGGTCAAACACCAGAACAGACTTCCTGGAGAGGTGGTTGATGGCCCAAGCCTGTGTTTAAGAGGCATTTGGAGAATGCCCTTAACAATCTGCTTTGACTTTTGGTTACCCTGAAGTGGTCAGGCTGTTGGACTAGATCTTCTTTGTAGGTCCTTTCCAAGTGAAATATTTCTGTTCTGTTCTGTATCACAAGGAAGACTACAGAAAGTGTGTTGAAGACACTAAACATTGCATTTTTGTAAACAATTTAAGTGTTTTTTTCTTGGGACAACTGTATGACTAGAGAATTAAATAAGAGACAGTTACAATCACCAATTAGAAGTCTGTACTACACCCTCTGTTTTGGAAATTGCTGCCCATTGCAGCCAAGTGCCATGTTTTGTGTCCTTTGACCAGCCAAAAAAGACATGCTCTACCTGGAACCCCAATGTGTCCCTGACTCCGTCCCAGCAGGGTGAGGATCTGGTCCCCACAGCAAGGACTGCCAGCCCCAGCTGGTACCTGCTGGCTGCCTCCCTGCAGGTGTTCTAGGGGGGTTTGGCATGGGAGGACAGCCCACATCCCACAGAATCCTGTGGTGGGGCTGACTAATGGCTGAGCCACGTCTCCAGTACAATCACGTTGCTTACAGTAAGCCCATCTCCTCTCATTTCCTGGAGGGCAGTGGCTGGGTGCCATTTGGACTTTTTCCCATGCCTTTTGTGAAAAAGGCAGGAGGTCTTATGGAGCTCTGGGCTGCCCATGTCACCTGATGTGTGGGTGTGGGGGCTCAGCATCATCTCAGGACCACCCTCCTTGGGCCATCCCCTCATGAGAGGGCTTGGTGCAGCCTGACCCTGTGAGCTCACACCAGCACTGCTGGCAGCACCCACTTCCTGCACTGAGCCCTGAAAATTCCGGTCGGGCACCCAACACCTGCCAGTTTCTTTTTAGTCAGAGGCTCTGCGACACCGGGTTTTATCTGTCCTTCCCTGCCCTATGACAATCCCTCATCCCACTGACTCATCTGAAGGTAAATAGTGCCCAGGTAACCTGGCACTCAGCAGGAAACCCTCACCTCTGCTGTGCCTGATCACAGGTAACCTTCAAGAATGCCCCAGGAGAAACATTTGGTGCACTTTTCCAGCAAAGTGTTTAAAAACATTTATCAATCCAAAACCACCACTGCACTGGGATTATCATATGACATATTGGTTGTGTCTACTTATGTTTTCAGTAAGATAACAATGGCTCAGGCTTGTTAATCTATAAAGAGAATTAGGGCACTGTAATGGCATAGGCATGCTTGGAAAGGGCCTGATAACTTCTTTGTTATAAATACAGTTTTGCTTGTCTCTTTCCTTCCTTTTTTTAGTACAAATGAAATGGATCAGATGAATAAATCAGTGCCTAAATCTCCATCAAAGAAGCAAGGAGCCTTTTTGATTGCTTTGCTACAAGTAACTGTTCTCTATGAAATTTTTTAAAAATCTCAAATTAATTTCCTTTTCCTGAAGTCTAAATGTTTGAACATCAAAATGTTTAAAGAAAATGTGTAGATCAAAGAGTCAAAAGAAATCTCATTGTGAAACATAATAACAAGACTTTGGGGCTACTGTAGCACCTTGAGTGAAATCGGGGCTGGGAGGGCTATGCTGGGTGCCTGCCCACCTCCGGCTTTGTGCATCCTGGAGAAACAGGTTTTCCTCTTACACAGCTGGAAGTCACCCACAAAAATATCCCTTAAGCTTTAACCTGGGGAGAAGTGTGGGGTCCCTTCCAACTGTACTGCTGAGCTGGGAGTAGGAAAGGGGAGAAAGGAGAAGGGGATTGGTAAGAAACCAATCCTTACAAGTGGGGGGAGAAAATCAACAATGGAGAGCGTGCATAAAAAAAGTCCACTGTAGGTTTTCACTGTGCCCTTCTCAAACCACAGTGCACATGTTTGCTCACTCTGGTTTTGATGGTGGCTTTTTTTTTTTTTTTTTGTCCCCATCATGCACTCACTGTGGAGGGAAGGTCAGGTTTGAGGAGCTCACCTGGCCAAGGGTACCACAGTGTTCCCCCAGTCAGGACAGCTGTCTCCTGTAGCTGCCTTCACGTGAGCAGGAAACTGAATGTCAGAAAAACAAACACGCCAACCTCTTCATAAGTAAACATTCATAACCTTGAATAGGTCCCTGTTATGCAAGGCACACTAACACCCTTTCAGGGTGCAGGGCACCAGAAGTGCTGCAAAGCTGCTGTTTCCAGGATTTTAGGGACAGCCACCCAGATTTGCAGCCTCCCCACAAGGGGGCTGCTGCTGTGCCAGTGTGGGGAGACAACCTGCAGGCACCCGTGCCAGCACCACGGCCCCACACACCGTATGTGTAGGAATAGGGCCTCCAGGAGCACCAGGAGTTCTCTAGACATGCTGGTGCAGAGCTGTGGTCCCCTGTACCGGGTCAGATGAGGCCACGGGGTCAGCACAGCCATCACGACTAAAAATTAACCTGGCTCAAAACCTTAATGTTTAAAACAAATTACATTTTAAAAAAAAGTCAGTCTATTGTTTTCCAGCTCTCTAAATAGTAGTTGACCAGGTTTTAAGGAAAACTGTTCCAAAATCACAAAGTGATAAAAGCTGCTAGATAACCATATATGAGGAGCTTGAACATCTGTATATGAGAAACCTTGAAAACAGGGATAATGAGGTGCCAGAATTCCTCAAGAAAATTACTGAGGTGAGAGAAAAAATGCAAGGAAGACCTCAGCAGCACCCCCGGGCCAGGGAGTGCTCTGGGCAAAGCCAGGAAAGTCCACCAGAGAGAGGGATCACAAACACAGTGAGACAAAACAGCTGAGAGAAAACAAGTTATTGCAGAGAATGAAGTCAACAATCAAGTATGAAACCATTACAGAATCCTCTGCCTAGAAACCCCAGCACTGAGCGCCTGCATGGACCAGAAAGAGTCCCACTTTTCCAGTCAGAAAGGACATTGCAGAATTCTCCTGTTCTCCAAGAGCATCCCTCTGGAGCTGGCAGGTGAACCAGATGGATCTCACGATGCTCCTCAGCCTTCCTGGAGGCAGAGCAGTCTTTCAGCTGCAGGCACAGAGTGGAGAACTCTTGTGCAAATAAAACTGTTCCTCATATGCATTTCACTCCACAAGGAAAATAAAAACATAGAGGAAGTCCCACAGGACTACTAATTAAAATTACTGCCTCACACCTCCTTTGCGGTTATGATTTTATTTATTGCAGTTTACTTAGATGTGATGGCTATGTGTTTATTCATGGTAGTAGCCTTCCAGGACAAAAATCAGGCTTTGAGCACAGCACATCACATTCTTAGTTCAGAGACTTGGGGCCTGAGGTATGTAGAGTTCTGCACATCTATATTGCACTTTACCTCACCCACTGGGAGCCTAAAATCATTTGGGTTTTTTGCTTCCATAGTTCTGTTACTTTTGGGTGTGAGTCACCCTGGGCTGGCTAGCCCAGGGCAGAGAGTGATTTTATAGCACTTCTCCTCTAACATTCCTCAAACAAGAGACTCTCCTTAGCAGGCTGACCTCATCTGCAAATAGGATAATACTGTAAAAACAATAATGCTAAAAAGCGACCAGTGAATATCTGGCTTTTTTAAGAGTTCAAGGAGGGTTATGGTAGTAAAAGAGGATGCACTCATATTTATGTTACCTCTTTTTTCCACAAGCTAAGCCTCCTTCCCCTTTACTGTTTTCTTCTTTGTCAAAACAGAGTTGCTGATTTTAGCATCTGTGTATTTTGCTCTCTTGTACAATGAGAGATCATACTGATCTTACTCCATCAAGGCAGAAGTACAGCCAAAGGTTGTTTGACCCCAGGGACGTGTCCTTGTACAGTTGGATGCTGTGCAAAAGCTGCTAAATGGCAGAGGACTCCAATGTTATGTATAAATTGGCTCGTACTCCCTCTTGGCAGGGATAGAAAGAGCCGAGTAGTGCACATTTCTTTCTTCCTTCAGCCAGTAACAGCTCATCCCTTTCTTTGTCAGATGAACCCGGAGGCAAGTACAGGAGAGATAAACAAAACAGACCGTGCCTCACTGACCTCCCCCTGAACCACAGACAGGAGAGTGAGTCCTTTGCTCCTGGTAGAGCTGCGTTTTCTCCGGCGCCTCCCCTGAGTTTGGTGTGAGGCGCTGTGCTGAGCCCAGCGCCTGTCCCGGCGGGGCTGCTGCCTTTGTTCCCTGCGTGGCACCGCCGGGGCCGAGCCTGACTCACTGGCAGCTCCCGATGCCATTCCTCATCTCTGGCAGGATATGAAAAATGTGTCAAGCCTGGCACACGACAGTAAACATAATTCTTTGGGCTGGCTTTGGTGCTTTCACCAGCCGGTTTTAGTTTGGGCAGTTTGTAAATGATGCTTTTAAGACAGGAGATCAAAATCCCCCTGGTGCGGCTCCTCAGTAAATGCAAAGATGACTTCAACGCGCTGCGCTGCATTACAAAACTCTCTTTTTTTTCCTTTTTTTTTTTTGGTCCCACGCCGAAGTATCAGCGCAGTGCTTTGAACTGAGGTTACCTTTATGATTCACGGCATGAATGAGCACTTAGTGTGCGCATACAAGAGCCCTGTACGAATCAGGAAATGGCTCTTTCAGGTCTCCTGACAAAAGGAAGTGAGTCTGAAGCTTGCTAAAGTTACAAAGAGGACGTTGGTGAACTTAATCTGGGGCAGGGGGTAGGGGGAAGGGAAGAATCCCTTTTCTTTTCACTGAGGATTGATACACAAGCTCCCCGTGTTTCTGTACATCATTTTTAACAACAACAACAACAAAAATTAAAGGGGCTAAAACTGTGGTGGTGAGGGCCGTCTCTAGCTGCCTGCCTATGATCCCTAGCTGGTACGTGCATACAGCCACGAAGACATTTCTAGCTTCCCGCTTCAGCATTCCCCCCTTGGCTGGGGCAGTGAGAGCTTTCCTCCATCCCTGGGGTAACGATGTGAGTGGGCAGGGAGCGAGCATCGCGGCACACCCCTGCTCGGGGCATCCTGCCCTCTCCTCTGCCCGCGGAGCGGGGGCACAGCGGCCTCCAGGGCGCCGCAGCACTCCCGGCCAAGCGCTGGATGTGGCTCACTTTCAGTTCAAACAAACCGAGTAAACTTCTCCGAAGGCACGGGTGCTGCGCCCTGGAGTTGAGCGAAAGTACTCCAGGTAAAGACACGGAAGATTCAGAAGCAGTGGGACACAGAACAGCGGATTTTGACTGATGTTGGTACGGAACGTGGTAGGTCCTGTGGCTTCACACCGCAACGGCCAAAGCAGAAAGGAATTAAGTTCTCCGTGTGAAGTTATTCTTTTATCCAGGCATGCAGGGGCTGAACTCACTACTCCCTTGAAATGCACATTGCACAAGCCCCTGGAACAAGATGAGGTGCTCTCTGGCAGCCCTTCAGCACTTGTCTACACAGCCCCAGTGGGTAAAGGACTGCACCAAGAGCCGTCCCGCCGCAGCATCTGTCCCCTCAGCCAAAAAAGCGTGGAGCAAATGACCCATCTTGTTACTTCATAAGCTCTTACAAACTTCAGGTTAGCTTTGCTGAGCAAGATTCAGACACTCAAGACTAAAGTGCATCCTTCAGCTTTAGTTTCTATCAAATTAAATTCTTGAGTCTTGTGAAGGTTTATCTTCACACTATAAACAAGAAGAGAAGTTCCCTGGCCAAGCTGTCCCATTGTCCCCGCTGCTCCTTTCACAGTGGGCACAAAGACTCTGGGATCACGAGCACAGCTCAGGCTGTGCCATGGCTATTCCCAGGCATACATAAGCAAGTCAGCTGGAATCTCCCTCTCTCCAGAAGATCCAGCAAAGCTTACCCATAACAGGATCATGCCTCAGTAACTGGGGCTGGTGATGGAGCACTATCCAGTTTACCTGCCACATCTGGACACAGCACATGTGACTGACTGGCTTTGAGTGTTAGTTGGTAGATTTAGACCTTTAAATGCAAACACAAAAAAAGAAAGAGGGTAAGGAGGAGTCGAGAGACCTTAGTCTAGTGCAGGCATTGTAGGTCCACTTCCAATGGAGCAGAGGGAGGGACGAATCTTTTAGAGGGAGCAGACTGGTAACCAGCTGTGAGACATCCTCAGCCCACCTTTGATTTTGCCAGTTTTCATCAGTGCAATGGCTACCAGTAACACCAGCTTGAAAACGTGGCTGTGAGAGCAGCACTCTGGAGGAATCCATGAACGTCAAGTCCCGCTCAGACTTTCGTCTTTAAGCAGAGATGGCCAGTGATGAATTTCACTGACCTGAGAAAACACCCCAATTGCATCAATATACCAACATTTTTTCCAGAGGGACCCTAAGAAAGCTGCCAGCTCCAGTCAATTTAAGAACCATATAGTCAAAAAATACCAGACTCAGCTTACGGTACAGACTTAAGAGCACAGGAGGATGTTGCACAATTAGAAACTTTTTTTTTTTTTTTGCTATAACAACTTCTGCTTTGTAGTTTAGATATTATCAAATGTTTTCCTTGTAAACAAGAAGCTTTTGTACCTGTCAAAACCCCTCTGGAAGGGGGTTAACCTAGGCAGCTGCCAGGCCACCCAGGTGCTACAGCCAACGCTGCTGTGAGAGGCTGTATCCAGGAAGGTCCAGCGGGAAGTCATGCAGGCCTTCCCAGCATGCCTGAGCAGCCAAAATGCTCTTTGTCAATAGCAGTTTATTATGATGAAACTGGCTTTAGAAGTAACTCAGAATTTATAGGAAGGTACAGAAGTAATCATAACAAAACAAAAAAGGGAAAAAGAAACATATGCAGCAGTTTATATTTGTCCGGAAGCAAATGTGCTCACACTGAGGTTTTTCTGGCAATAAACAGAGCAGTAACAAGTCTCTTCAACTCCCAGGGCACTTTTTTCTCAAGGGGTAAAATGCAATTCCCTCCACATCAATCCTGCTCTTTACTGCTCTCCTTGAAGGTGACAGATGCAATGAGAAATGCTCCAAAACATTTGACTTATGACTGCTGTGAAGTCTGTGTCTGGGGCCTCCTGCAGTCAGAGCACTGAGTCTAAATCAGAGTTTTGCAATGAACACTTGTGGCAAAATCCTGTGTGTTTCTTGAAGGCTGCAAGATTGTGCATATTTACCCAGGCTAACTGGATTATTCCAGGCTGGTGATGCTCCTTCTAGCAAAGAGAGGCCTCGCTGTCACTTTTGATATATGACATGCTGCCTACAAGAATCCTGATCCCAACACAGGGCCAACCTGATGACCTCCAGTTCTACAACTTTCACACGCTGCAGATAAAAGATGGTGTTTTTAAGAGAGAGCACTGCAACCTCTGCTGCAGCCACTGTAGCAGAGGATGCTGAGATGAGAACACTGTTTCAGCTGCACACAGTCCAGTTACCAAGCCAAAAAGCCTTTAAGTGGAAGGATGACCAAACAGGAAGCTTGGGTGGGGAATATACCATCTTAAACCTACATTGTAATACCCACAGGCAAAGTCTGGCAAAAGGTAACACATGCATGCACAATTTAGTTCCATGTGTGCACACACACACACACACACACATATATATATATATGTATACACATCAACAGTGGTCAGGTGCTCTCCTGCTCCTTATTAGGAAGGTCTGTGCCAAGAGGATTGAATGTTTACAAACTCTTGGGCTCTTACCAGCATGAAACTTTTTTTTATTTCCTGTAGTTATAAAAACCAGAAGACATCAGGAAAGGATTCCAGCTAAGGCTGTCTTGCTCACATTTTGGAACCATCTCCTTGTCATGTGTGTATGCAGGTGCTTGAAGGCAGTCATTTCCTGCTACATAAAAGCATTCTGGTTTGATGTCAATCACTTGGGACACTTTTAAGCAGCAGTGTAAATATGCAGTATGAAGATGCGATCAAGTGAAAAGCATTTAAGTGATATTTATTTAACCCAGGATTTTTAAAACATGCACACGTGTGTATGTAAACAAATAACTGAATTACCAAATAATCACATCCTTAAATGCTAATGTGGCATATGCCAAATATTGAAATAATATGAAACTGAAAAAAATACAGGCATCTAAAGCTGTAATCCTAATTGTGGTAATTATTCTCTATGTGATATGAGAATGCATAAGTGAAGAACTATCTTTAAGGCCAGAACCAAATCTATGTCTGTACCACAGGAGTGGTGTAAGAGAGCAGTTACAGCTCTATTTCCCAAGTTTCCTTTCCACTACTGACAAAAATACTACTTTGATCCTCCCAAGCCTGCTTGAACTATGTTGGCAAGTTTAAAGAAAAAACAAAACCACACACACACACACACCTCCCAAACCCCATGCAAGAACTCTGCTGCCTATATCAACATGCATCTTCACCAGCCTAAAACAATCATAAAAACATGGACTGAACATGTTGGGAGATACTGTTTTTCTGCCTGAGGCAACCACATGCCTTATTGCCTGTACTAAAAAAAGGTTGGCCTGTTTTACAATGCCCACACAGACTGGCATTCACATTGCCAAGGTCTGCTTGTTTTTCTCTAAAAATCTGTGGAATATGCTCAGCTGGAATACCTAACCATGCAATAACAAAGATATTTAAAAGCATTTTGAATCTGATTTACTTTGTATTTTCTTCCCTGCTCTTTTTAGAAAGTTAATGTATCATACAAACATACTTCATTTCATCCTTCGCCCATTCCTCATATTCATTGATTAATTAAGCAGCATTTAAGGCTCACCAACACAGCTTTAAATGCTGAGCTACTTGGATTACAGTAACTTGTAATGCATCAAGCCCCAAAAGAGGGACTCATGGAAATGACAACAAATGATGAAAGGGTTTTATTGTGCAAAGATTTCAAAATGCTGGAAATCCTTTTGTATTTCCCTCCACATCACTTTTTCCTCCCCTCCCCTGGCTGGGAACAAGGAAACAGCCAAGTTATTCTATAGCTGGTTCCCACCACGGTAAAGTTCTGGTTCCCATTGTGCTGTGCATTCAAGCAAAAACAAGAACAAGCATTAACAGCTCCATTCCCATCCATCCACCAGACAGGAACTCACAGATGCTTCATTACACACCTCCCGCTGGCACTGATGAGCCAGAGGACTTGTACAGAAAGGAGGGGGGGACTCAGACAAAACACAAGAGTCATTGTAATTGTTCCCATTCCCAATTCTATGAGCTCACGTTAGCCAAAACATCCTCCTCCTTTCAGCTTTCCTTGCTGGTAAAAAATACAGGCACTGTCAACACCACCTCGAGACCTTTCAGATTGTGCAAACATCACATCCGTGAGTTTAAAGAAGACAGGAGGAGGGGAAAAAATGGACAATTTTCTGTAACTGGAATTTTATTTTATATATAAATAATAAAGAGACTGAGGGATTTTGCTACTTGCAATGTTGATCCTGCAATGGGACAAGCATGGGCAGACTTGAGTCCCACTACAGAAGAGAGGATGAAGTCTCAAGACTGACCCAAAACACGTAGTGTCCTTTCACAGAAGCCATACCAGAAGCCTGAGCAGCAGATCATCAGACTGTCCTGAGGCAGAAGGCAGATTAGTAACATTCAAAATGGATTCAGATGGTTTTCATCTTTTTCTTGGGAAATTGTTGCTCATATCTATATTTTTATTCACCTATAACCAAAGAAAGGGGACAGTGGTTAAGGGGGAGAGGGAAGGAGGGAGAAAGCAGAATTAAATTTATCACAAGCTTTTCCTTTCCATTTTTAAAGTGCAATTATAATTTTTTTTTCTTTGCTGTGGCAGGTTTATCAAAATCTGTTTGAGAAACATTCTCAGTACCAATTTGCTTCAGTAGAGATATTTAACTCTTCATATTACCAACATCAGAGCACTAATGATCATGTCTGTTCTAGAGAACTCGATTCCCATAGTTGAACTAAATAGAAATACAAAAGAGAAAGAACACTTCACAGCAACCAAACACCAACTGGAATCTTGTATAATAAACCAACTTCCTTGAAAAGAATTATTTTGAATTCCCATCAAATGCATGTTTTCTTAATCTTACTTATTCTGGTGTAAAAATAGGGCAATTTAACTGAAAGAAATGGAATTACATAAATATAGATCTGTAACAGAGTGATATGCTATCTTCATGGAAAAACACAAAACCCTGTCACTTCCATGCAATTCCTAAACACAACAGCTGGATAAAATTAAAGCTTGCTTCTTCCACAGTGGGATGTGGTTTCAGCTGAAGTTTGCATATAATTTTTGATGACAAACAAATAATAATAAATAAAGGAGGTACAATGCTGCTGAGTTTTGGAATAGAGAAGTATGTTGTTGTCTTCAACTCCATATGATTTTGGCCCTGGCTGACCATTCAGAGTTCAGAGACCCATGCTGTGGCAAATCATTGAGGAAATGAGATTGTCTTTATTTTAGTAACCACATTCAACAAGGAATATTACCAACAGTTGAAAATGCACTGAGACTTTCAGGACTGATCTCATCCAGAATAAAAAAATGTGTCTTTTCAAAATTCACAGCAGTGTTCTCCAGCCTCTGGGATCACCCAAATCCAACAAAACATCTGGACTTGGGTATGGAGTTAAATTACTGGATTTGGTGTCAAGCACAAGTAACAAATTGCCACCCCCACAGAACAGCTGAACTTGATACTGAATTGAACTTTCACCATCTGGTTGCCCTAGGTCAAAAATCCAGCAGTTCCCTTCATGTGTCTCCCCCAGAAACAACATGAGGTGAAGCACGTAGGTTTCAAAACCAGGAGCACCCAGGTACTTCAAGCTCCTGGACAATTTATCTTCAGTCTCTTAAAACCTTCCCCAAACAAAGAAAATGTGCCTGAAGCAAAAGGCTGACATTTCGAAAAGTGAATAAAGGCCTAACAGAAATTATATTCATAGCAAGAAATTCTAAAAGAAAATAAAATCTATTCATGGATTTCTGTTTGTAATGAACCTTGATATTTGTACAGTGTCACAAACAAAAGTTCCATTTTCTTGGTTTTTTATAATTTAGTAGCTCTGTCCTAGTTGACAATAAGCACAACAATATCTCAGTGAATTTTAGAGAGGCTTTTCTTCCTCTTGGTTCTATTGGGATTCTTTACACACAAAAAATATTTTTTAATCCTCCTATTATTTTTTAGTTTTTATTTTACGTGACTATCTTACAAACTACTTGGAAAACATGTATTCCTAAAGACTTTATATTCATAGCTCTAAAGGAAAAACTAAGTTACTCAGTACATCAGCCAGTCAACAACCTCACATTGCTATTTTGAGAATCAGCTATAGCAATTAAAAACACATTAAGGGAGCCAACATTAAAATCTAGGTTTTCTTTTAAAGCTGCCCACGTAACAGTGGCACGCTGCTGCTCAGCAGATGGGTGCATTCTACCACATCTGCAAACATATGTGACTGATGGTGATGCATGGGAAAAAAATGGGTGCTGTTTGCCAGATCTGGACTCTATTTACACACTTGGCAGTAAGGAAAAAAAAATAAATTCTGGTGAATGGAATACTGCATATGAAAACGATGAGGAGTCCCTACAATGCCAGGATCCCTTTCTGATGAAAAGCAAGTTTTTAACATGGTGCAAAAATAATACAGGGCAAAGAGAAGCAAGTAGAAAACATGTTCAGATGAGAAATTCTTTATCAGCTGATAACAGAGCAGGCATCTGACAATTTGCACTAAATGATGTCCAATTACGTTGTAATTATTTGTAATAAGCCTCAAATACACAGCAATTTTTATCCCATGAAACCAAACCATCATAAAAAAGTCAAGAGTATGTTTTTGTTTTGCTTTTCTAGAAAATGTAACCATAGGACTTGCTTGAGTTTAGAACACAGCCCCAAGGCCAAGTCAGAACTGGTATCTCAACTCAAGTTTCTGCCTTGGAGAACCTGGAAACGCTGCCTCCATTTCCTCCATCTTTTCATCCCAACAGGACTCATTTGGGAGCTGCACTAAGATGAAAGGTCAGGCACATCGTGGACTGTTACAGACTGTAAGACAATGCTGTACCTTGGCACTGACAAATCTTTATAGAGAAAACTTATCAGCAGGAAAGAGGTTTCTTTTCCCACCCTAATACTTGTACAAGCGTGACAAAGAAGGCAAAGAGGTTTTGGTATGGGAGGCAGAAATGGGAAGAAGAAAAAGAAAAGAAAAGGCCAAAACCAACCAACACTACAATCACAAGACTTTCCTCATTTAATTCAGAACCCTTCAAACAGACCTATATTTACTTGCAATGCTCTAAAGATGAAGAATTTAGATTTCTTAGCTTAAATAGTGTTAAGGAACGCACATATTCCTGACAAATTTTAGGACAAATAAAATTATCTGTCCTCACTTTCCTCATCATTATGAAGAAAACTACAAGTCAAACTTTGCAAATGTTCAGCTCTTCCAAGTTACTCTGCTGTATAGTCAAAAATTATTACCAGTCTTTATCCTTACCTGTTTGATGCCAGGTGATGTAGCATTTTACTTCTGAGTTTGCTCTTTATTTGAAGCAGCATGGACTTCCAGGGGCTTGTCACCCACTGCATCACCCTTGAGGAAGAAAAATTGTGCACAAAAGTTCAATTGAGACAATCCAGGATTAATGTTTTTTCCAGAACAGAAATCCTCTTCAAAAGCTGAAACAAAAATGTCTCACAAAATCAAGTGGCTCATGAGACTAATTCAGTATAATACACTCAAATATGATCTATCAAACACTTTCTAGACTTTAGTCCTCCTGTTGTTAGCCAAGCAGTTAAAGGATTTGAAAGAACAAGTAGCTTCAACAGAAATGCTTTAATTGACTCATTTTGCCTGTATTAATAATAGAGGATGAATACCCACAGAGTAGTTGCTATTCTGCATTCTCTGAATTCTGTGTGGATTTATACAATAGGCCTCTTTTAGCACATATCCTTCTAGAGAGTGTTCTCACACTTTCCCCAACAAAAATGACAGAAATCAAAGAATGAAGATAAGCTTGTTACAGGGTCTGGTCTATCTGTTTGCCAAGATGCTATAACAAACAAGCATTTGATTATAGCTTTTAGTAGATATTGATAAAAAAATACTTAAAGGGCCACACACGTGGCTTGGGGACTGAAGCAAATTTACATACAAGGACAGGCTGAGATGAGGGTCTGTTCAGACTTGTGAAGACCACACAAAGGGGGAACCTAACTCCTGTCCACAGTTCCTTAATGGGCATTTACATATTGGGAAGAGCCAGGTTCTTCTCAGATGTTCACATCCAAAACACCGGGAGAAAAGGACAGAGGAGTATGGCAAATTTCTCTTAGATCAAAGGACAAAAAATTATAAATATATCACACCACCAATCACTGGAGCAGGTTTTCCAGAGAACTTTCTAAATCCCTGGAAATATTCAGCACATGACTGCATAAGGCCTGAACCACCAAATCTAATTTGAAACTGTCTCTGCTTTGAACAGGGGCTTGGGTGAAATGATCAGAGGTGCCTCCCACCCTCAATTGTTCTTAAATTCTACACGTGGAAATTAAATGGCATTTCCTCTTTATTCTAGAAGGCTATTTTTACCAACATGACTTAAATAAAGAGATGATTGGTGACAGCCAACATGGCTTCACTAATGGCAAAATGTGCCTGACAAATGTGGTGGCCTTCTACAACAGGGTTACAGCAGTGGTGGATGAGGGAAGAGTGACTGATGTCATCTGTGACTTGTGCAAAGCACTTGACACTGTCCTGCAGGACATCCTTGTATCTAAACTGGAGAGACATTGAGTTGATGGATGGGCCACTTAGTGGATAAGGAATTGGCTGGATGGTCACACTCAGAGTTGCAGTCAACAGTTTGATGTGTGAGTGGAGACGAGTGCTGTTCCTCAGGTGTCAGTGCTGGGACCAGCGCTAACATCTTTGTCAGCAGCAAGGACAGTGGGATTGAGGGCACCCTCAGCAAGTCTGCCAACAACACCAAGCTATGAGGTAGTCAACATGCTGGAGGGAGGGATGTCATCCAGAGGGATCGTGACAAGCTTGAGGGGTGGGCCCATGCAAACCTCATGAAGTTCAGCAAGGCCAAGTGCAAGGTCCTGTGCCTGGGTCAAGACAAACACAAACACAAACACAGGCTGTGCAGAGAATGGATCGAGAACAGCCCTAGGGAGAAGGACTTGGGGTTGCTGGTTGATGAAAAGCTCAACATGACCCAGCACTGTGCCCTTGCAGCCCAGAAACCAGCCACGTCCTGGGCTGCATCACAAACAGCGTGGGCAGCAGGTCTGCTTCGCTCCTGAAGACCCACCAGGAGTGCTGTGTACAGCTCTGGGGCCTGTGACATAAGAAGGGTGCTGGACTTGGAGCAAGTCCAGAGGAGGCCAGGAAGATGACAGGAGGGCTTGAGCACCTCTTCAACAAAGACAGGCTGAGAGAGTTGGGATTGCTCAGCCTGGAAAAGAGATGGCTTTGGGAAAACCTCTAGCAGCTTTCCAGTACCTACATGGGGCTACAAGAAAGCTGGAGAGGGACTTTTCACAGGAACAGGTAGGAATAGGACAAGGGGGAATGGTTTTAAACTGAAAGAGGGCAGGTTTATTAGATATTGGGAAGACATTCTTTGCTGTGAGGGTGGTGAGGCACTGGCACAGGTTGCCCAGAGAAGTTGCTGACACCCCATCCCTGAAAGTGTTCAAGGACAGGCTGGATGGAGCTCTGAGCAACCTGTGGAAGCTGTTTCTGCAGGGGGTTGGAACGACGTGATCTTTAAGACCCCTTCCATCCCAAACCATTCTATGATTCTGCTAATGCAATGGAAATGCTAAATGTGATGGAAAATGTAACAAAAGAAGCCAGAAGATACTGGAAAACATTTCAAAGCATGGGTCAAATTTATACATTACCAATTAAACTCAATAAAGCACCAAGTCTGTGTGATCCTGCATACGCTGTGCCAGAGATATGGACTCAATATATCAAGATTCAATTATGAAGATACTTCTTAAATGTCTTATTCAAAAAATGCCTAGCAAGACCTTTATAAGGTAATTATTTCTTTCAAAAACCCATTTTGTTTTGATTACTACCCTGGATATTTCATAGTAGAGGAAATCACATCCACAAACCACACCCATTTCAAAATAATGATCTACTCTGTAATTTGCCTGTACAGGAACTTTTAAGTTATGACATTTTACTAAAATTTACAATGAATAATCTGACTAATGATGCCTCATCTCAAGAGTTTACTCAATCCCGAACAAGTGAACTAAAAATAAGCTCCTCACAGAGAAGTCTGTGTTTTTCCAGTTTCTTGTTTTAACTCGTAAAAAGCAATTATTGTCTAGGTAAGCTTTTTTTTTTTAGTGTCTTGAAAGAGGAAAACAAACCAAAGCAACACACATACACACAAGAAAACAGGGGTCTTGCTAAATTCCTTTGTTTCTATGAGCTCAGGAGATCTCATCCCAGGGCTTGCCTTCAGTAGAACTACTAAGCCTGAGTTATTTAATTCAAGCCAATCCACTATCATTCCTCACACAGTCATTTGCTGAATTAGCAATTAAGAAGTTTTTAACTCCATCCACTGTGTAAGTAGTGAGTCTAAGTGACACTGCTCAAGTGGTAATGTGACTTTGCCAGAAAAGGACTTCCTGTGGCACAGGCACATAATTTTACAAGAAAGTGCCAAAATCCTCTAGCACACCCAAAACCAGGTCAGAAGCAAAAAATGTGTTTAGATCAGTGACTCAGAAGACAAACTTCCTATGTGCCAGGGTACCCTCTCATGATCAGAAGCAGGCACATATTCAAGACAGTCTTTCTACTTTCTGGCTCAACACAACCACTCCATAACAAATCTGGGTGGCCAGAGTTCACACATCAGAGCTCTATCCCACAGCACAAGAGGAAATATTTTGCATTCTTGTGTTTCTGTTTCAAGTGAAAGGTAACTGATAAGAAATCTCCGTAATACATTCATTATAAACTGTTCAATACATTGGGATTCTTTGGGATTAAAAAAAAAAATCATTATTTGGAACAAAAAATAATACTAAGGGGACTGTACACTTTCAGTATATGAGTGCTTAAAAAACACCCCAACTTAGCTCACACAGTATCTCACAGAGATACATTGAGACATAAACTTTAAACAACAAACTTTACAGAAAACCCACCATGATTACTCTGAAGATTTTCCTACCGTACAAAGAAAAACACCCCAAAGCAAACTAGCTAAACGTCAAACCCCCAAATGTGTAGTGCCTTCTGCCCTTACGTTACAGCCAAGCCAGGTGCAGAAGTTGTTATCTCAGAAGTCTTGCAGATGGTCAGACCCTTTTACACTAATCTTAGAAATTTTAACTTCAAAAGTACCTAAGATAGGTATGTATCTTTTATGCTTACGGAAACTCTTGAAAGGAAAAGTATGGCTACCAGAAAAAAAACAGCAGCTGCAAAAGAAAAACAAAGGCTCACCTGGGCTCAAAGATTAATAATTTACCTTCTGTCCTCTTTTGTTTGCAATGTATTGCTTGGAATAAAGAGAACATCACTGCCTTACTTTATTCATCCTCCCCCAGTCAATCAGTAACAACTTCTTCTTTAAGTTGACCTTGAACTTAACTCTCACAAAAATATGAAGTACTTCAAAAATGTTGCTCTAAGCTGCCCTTAGAGAGACCAACTTTTTGCAGAGTAGATTCCCTTCTGTCTGTCCCACCTCTAAAACATCTAAATTCCCACTGCCCATACTAAGGATCCATTCCAAAAGAAGTAATATTTCTTACAAGTTTCATACTGTTACTCTTCTTACTACCAAACAATAAAAGGAGGGGATGACAGGAAACAGCATTTTTTGCCAGAAGTAGATGTTTGTCTTTTAGTTCAGATGACCAAGCTTTTGCCTGCCTGTTCAGAAGCTACCAAAGCCAAGCCTGACACACATTTTCTGTAGAAAGAAGCTCTCTCAGCTGCTTATGTTGTGTTTTAAAAGATGACCAAAACACAAGTGACTTAAAAACTCTCTTAAAACACAATTTAAGGTTTGTTATGGTCACAATCTGTGATGCTGATGGGAAGGCTCCCCAGTCAAAACACTGACACCACAATTTTCAACAGAGCTTTCAGGTGAAGAAGGTTCTGGTCCACAGTTTCCTCGACTCTTGTTCTGAGCAAGTACAGGAAATCAGCCAAAGCTGAGCCCTCTTTGCACTTGGAGACATTCTATAACCAGCTAGGACTTAATAAAATACCCAGAGATAGCCATAGAGGTAGATTTTAAATATTTATATATTTTGCATGTGTAATAAAAACATGTGGGTTTAAAAACTGTACGTATTATATATTAGTATTGCTAAGTCACTGGTGATGTCCATCAGCACACTAGACAGGAATGAAAACCAAGTAATATGCTGTAAAAGTTTCTCTCAGGCTCTGAAGCTGGCTGAGAGGGAAATTAAGTTTTCTGCAAGTGGGAAAGAGCAAACACAACAAGAAAGGAACAAGGGCTGAAAGAAGGATATATTTAGAGCTGCAGTGCTGTTCTGGTTTTACACAATTTGGCCACTTCACTAAAACCAAGGGTGGCCAATTCAGTGTTGCTGGAAGACAGAGAATCCAAAATTGTTAAAAATACAGCAGAAGTCTTTGAATGGTATAGAGTAAAGACAAAGTGAGAACTAAGTCAAGAAAATAGTTTCTCTATGTGCTTTGGTTTTAGCAGAAGGATTTTATCCTGACATCCTGAAGAGCTGCATCCTTCAACAGCATATTAAAAACATTTATCTGACTGACTTGCTGTATGGAGGGGCTGCAGCCACAGTGTTTTAAAATGTAGGCACAGAAGGTCCCAGAATTCATCCTTCTTGGCAGAACTCAGAATTCAGTTGATATGACCTCAATTTGGCAGAGGTTTTTGTTTCATAAAACCTTCAGAAAATTAACATACCACATTTATTTTAATGACATATTGCTGCACAAACATGAAGTTATGCACAGCTGTGGTACCTATGACTATCAGACAAATTATGAGCAATGTAACAAATTAACAGAAGCCAAGAAGAGCCGCCCATTATAATTCTTGACTATTTGCAAGAATCCTTTGTTTAGCAACAGGAAAATGCTGGAGTAAATGTCACAAAAACAAAATAACGTCTTTTGCTCTGGCATAGTTTCATGAAATGGGTTACATCTGCTGCAACAACAACTCAAGAGTAACATTTAGACCTGTCTTCACTATTTCAGGAATCTCGCTGCCTAGGACAACAATAAGAAATATGTATACAAAAGCAACCAAATTCTTTCACAAGGTTATCAAATTAAAACAGAAGTCACAGAATCTATCCTAGAATGCTTTGCCAATTTTAGTATATGATAGTTAAAAGCATTTTCTTCCATGCCACTTTTGTATCAGTAAAAACCTCCAATAAAAAATGGAACTTAAACAGAAATTCTTTTGCTTCAAAAGTCTATATGATTTGCTGATAATCCATATGATTATTTCCATAGGAAACAAACCTGAAACAAATCCAAAACAAACCCACCCTTACCCACCCAAATTCTCAACGATGTATTTTATATGGTTTCACCAACCCAGGCCCAAGGAAGCTTCAGAGCAACCTTCTTCCATTACAAACACTTCTCAGTCCCCATTCTAGACAAAAGCATGTGAGCTGCTGTTCAGCTTCTCTGCACACCAGGGAGACAGCACCCTCTCTTTAGGAACTTCAGAGGACAAAGCACCAGTAAGGCTGTTTGCCTCAGAGGTAAGAAATCCGTGAACACGGGAAGTGCAGGCAGTTTCATCAAGTGATCAAGTCCTCTTTCTTCATTTGAGTCACAGGGTTTTTGTATCTTGTCTAATCCACCAAGTTACACAGCAACAGTTCACACTGACAGTATCTGAACAATGAGATGAACTTTAGGAGGACACCAATCAAGGGGCATTTTGCTCCTTTGTGCAAGTAACATGTTTTGGCAACTAAGGGGTGTGATTTAAAGATTCTGCAAGGAGGAAGAGAAAGAAGTGTGTTTGCTTAGTCGTCTCTGCAATTCTGCACGGTGTTTGTTTTTCTGCTGAGGTAGCAAGTGCTTGAATAAGCCTTATAATAAGATGAAAGTGTCAAAAGTTTTTGTCTTCCAATAACAACCACATGTTTCCTTTTGAAAGCCTGGGACACAATTACACTAAAAGTTCAGCTATTTTTTACTAATGCTGTCAGTTTGTCTTTCTGAAATATTTTAACATTGCCTTTTTTTCTGAGTTTCTTTTTGACAGCCTAGGTTTTAGGAAAGGTACAGAATGATTAACTAACCTTTGTTTATTCAAGTTCATTTACTGAAGTGCCTTGGGCCAACACAAGATGAGTATCCACAGATGAAAGTCTCCACTCTCAGAAGACTCAGTAACTGCCAGGACATGTGAGCATTTCTTCAACCCAGCTTGTTTGGAATGAGTCCTACACCCAGCCCTACCTAGGGAACTCGGTCCCATCCCTGCAGTGTATTCAAGTGCAACTGTATCTCCAAAACATCTCTCTACCAGTCACAGCGAGTTTAGAAGTGAATTTAAAACCACAGAAGCTTTACATTACACACTTGAACTTTCATTTCATTAAGCAGCAGCTTAAAAAAATACCTAAAAGCCTTACAGGCTTTCCCTGGCACACATTTAATCAACTTGCTCAGTTCTCCAGTCTCTCATACTATGCTTCACTAAGCCATCTACACATATTTCCTAGAAATCTGTTTGCTTATCTGTATCAGATTATACTAAAGGAAACTTCCAAACAGCATTTCTGAAAGTTTAAGTTGAAATAAGCCTAATGTTTTCCAACAGCTTAAAAAGACAGAATGAAAAATTTCTCTTCAGAAATAAAGGCCAAGTCACAGTGGAACAAAACCACTGCTGCTTGTAAATTTTTTGACTGAAGAGGCAGTGGTAAATTCAAAAATCAAGTTCCTCAGACTTCTTACCTTATCACCTTTTTCCCCAGATTTCTTCTTTTTAGGATTATCCTTCCAAAGAGATTCTACAGCAATATATCCTTGAAGACTCCAGTCATACAGCTGTGTGCCAGCAACCTTTGAAACAAAAGTTTTTTGAAAGCATGAGTGTAATAATCTGGGGAATATTGCCTTGCTTCTTATTTAAGTGGAAAAAGTCTCAAAACACAAGATGTTTAACTCTTCCTGTTCAAGCTCAGGATGTACAGCATTAATAAACATCTTGGGAAAAAAAGGTCACATGAGGAATAAGAAAAAGAATGTGCTAAAAACTATATGAAGACTACCTGAGAATATATCTGTACAAACAGGAGGGGAATGATGCTGCGTGGAAACAATCCTGGTTTTCTTAGTATTTGACATTCAACATAATTAACATAAGCAAAGTATTTCTTAATTTAACAATATCCATTTCAAAGACCAAAAAAACCCTACTTAAGTTTGTCCCTATTTTGCAATTTTAATTTTCTTCTTATTTGTTTTTTAGAACTTGCTGATAGATGGCTGTAGTGAATAACCAGCTGTCAACTCCCAAAACAGAACATAGCTAGGAAAGACTGTATTTGGTATATTACACCAACAGCTATTTTATTACAGGAAAAGGCCTTAAGTCTAATAAAACAGTATCCCTTGTCCCTTATGTGAAATAGAACTGTTATATCTATATATCTATATATCTATAACCCTTTAAAACTAAAGAGTGTTAGGTTTTTATAGCAGGGCTCAGGTCTATACTCACTTTCATATCACTATCAGTTTCTATATGAAGAACAGCAAAATGGACAATCTGTCCAACTAAACAGCTATTAAACTAAAAAAAAATATTAAATCAAGCACTAAGAAGGTATTTCCCTATCTTCTACAGCAGGCAAAGCTGGAAAACCCAAACTCTGACAACAGGGCAAGCGTAAATGTTTCTGAAACAGTTTTCTGATGTTTCTGAAAAAGTTTCTGAATTACATTTTTAAGTTTCTTCCAGTCTCCATCAATTCACTGTTCAGAGATTTTCTGAGCCAGAGGTGATTTTTATGAGTGCAAAAAGGCCCAAGGAAATTCCCTTCTATGAACTTTTGGCACGGGGTTCAAGGGGAAGTGCAAATTTTTAGCATCCCTGTGCCAAGTCTAGTGCTGGGTACACATGGTGTGAAGAGCCACTTCCCCTTGTTTGTCTGATTTGTAATCAGCAAGACTGATTACACCAGTTATTACACAATGGTACAAGGATGTGCTTCTGGGCAGATACCATGTGCTTGCTACCTTACAAAAGAGGCTATTGAATAAACAGAATTAATAGAAAACAAACCCAAATCAGCAACTACACTTCCAAGTCACAACTAAATCCAAAACATAGGCTGTCTTAAATACAAAGTAGCCTTTTTGTCACCATATCTGACCAATTACTTTGGTTTAAACAAGTCCATTGGATGCACTGAGTTTTCTCTATAGGCGAAAGTGAAAAGGGTCATCAGAAAAAAGCACAGCAAGTGAACCAGTTAAATCTCCAAAACTGCCCAATTTAAATTTTACAGGTATAGAGAGCTATTTTGTTTTTCAGTATCAGGAGGGTTCATTCTCAAGCACTTCAACAAAGTAGTGGGTTCATCTGAAAAGATGGTGATCGCTTGTGCAAACAGTACAAACCTACCAGGACTGAAGAATAATCACAATAAACAAAGTGCTGGTTTTGTCTGCAATGTTACTGAAGAGACAGCTACCAATATAAAATGAGAAAAACAACTATCCATAAGCTATTTTATTCTTTCTGCTTAAAAACACTCCATTAAAATATTTAAAAGCACACTAAAGGCCTAGCAGTACAAACTTAAAAATGTTCTTATTTTAGGAGTCATAGGACCAAGTGATGTACGAATTGCATTAAATGAGAAATTGGTCATTGATGTCACTGGATTAAGCAGCTACATCACAAGGTACAGCAACCCTGACAGTTTAGTCTGCCAAAACCAACCAATGTTTCACCAGTGCACAAACCTCCCAAGACCCAGGACTCACAGATACTTTCACAGTTGGAAAATACAGTTCTAGGCAGACTGGAAGGGCAAGATACAAGGTCAACATGCTAGAATACCATCACTGTTGAATGCAGCACTGTAAGCAGGTTTGTATGCTAAGTTTGAACAAACAAGTTCAAAAGTCAGATCGCGTGGTTTCAGATTCAGTGGGATTCTGAAAGTTCAGGGTGACCATGGGCCACCAACACCCATACTGGGCACTACTGGGGTAGCACCAGGGGTCTCCAAGGCCCAATGTGCATGGAGAAGAGCTTCCATATTTTAATCCCACATAGCACCATAAGCACGCATTACTGACTATACTGGATGTTGCACACAATTACACACATACAGAATTTTAGTTAGCAATTCTTTATCTACATTTCATGCTGGGTAACTAAACTGAGAATCCACTGGTTTTTCTACATTTACACTGTTAACAAAGCAGTCAAAGTGCCATTTCACGAGCATTCGGCAGCAAACATGGATCAAGTGACCACAGCTCCTGCTTTTCAACTCACAGTTCCTGGAATCATGTCCTGCTCTCAGCTGTGCCAGTGCAGCTGTTTATGCCTTATAGACTGATCTAAGCAAAGGACAAGGTATATGTTCAAAAGACATAGAAATAATGTGGTCTGCTGTCAAAGAAACAAAACTTGCTTTTGGGAAGCTTTTATTTCTTTCAAGAATGAAAGCATAACACACAGTACTTTAGTAAATTTGAAAGGTTCTAATAACAAATGACAAAATTTAATTCCCATGATAGAGTGGTTAAAGTAACTACATAATGGAAAGTTCTTTCCAGATGGAAGATAAGCCACAGTAAATACAAAGTATTTTGAATATATTATGATTATCTGGAAAGCAATACCATTTCAAAACACTAAGTAGGGTTCCACCAGAATAAAATAAACTTTAGCATTAAATTCAGTTCCCTTACCACATACACAGTCTGACCTTTTGTTCAAAGTTATTAAAAGTAAAGTCATACTGGCAGTAAGGAAATAAATCCCTTACAAATTTGTGATTCATTAGAATGATTACTAAAGCAGGGAAAAAAAAATAACAGTCTATGCATTTCTTCCATCTTCAGTTAGACGATTAGTGTCTGAAAACTGTTACCAATGATGAACTCTGCTGCCACAACTCCACTTAGGAATTCATACAGCTTAATTAAAGAAAAATTTTTACTTCCAGAGAATTAAGTGTTGGACCTCAACTACAAATACATTTTTCCATGTTTATTTCCAACTCTCCATTGGAAAGTCTTAAATAAAAGTGGGAAGGAAACAAAACACCCCTAAACTAAAAAAAAAATAAACAACGCAAGACCCAATGAAGGGAATTATACAACTGTAAAAGAAAAAGCAGTGATGAAGTACTTAAGCGTGGAAGAAAAATAAAAGAACATAATATAGAAAATAAAATAACTAATTAAAATTTATGTTCCAGAATATTTTCTATATGGTTTTATTAACTTAGCAAGTGAGCTTTGTACTGCAGACATTCCTTTCTAGGTTTACAGACATTTTTTGAAAGGCTTATGAAACATTTAAAAATAATTAATAGAGAGGAAGATGTTTCCAATTTCAGATTAAAGCCTAAAAATTATAGATGGTAAGATATGATATGCTTAAAACTTTGCTTTTTTAAGAAAAGAAAAGCACAAGATAGATTAGAGGAACCAAAACAGTATCTAGGATATTACTCTCCCCACAGAAGTTTCCAAATTCATACGTCTACTGTCCAGACCAAGTCAACAAAGCTAAACCTATTCCAATCTCCTATCAGATTTTTCATTACAGTCAAACTAAGAACTGTGAATTAATCAAAGAGCAATCATGCACTTCAAAGTTCTCATAAAATAAACTAAGTATTGTGAAGCTGTTAGCAGCAAATCCATAGTTAAGCCTGAACTGAGCTTCTTTAAAAACAGTAACATCAGTTTGAACAGTGTTCAATCACTTCCCACTTCACTGTTCAGAAGGCAAGCAGAATTTTAATACAGTTTCCAACAGAAATGTCTAGGCTTCTTAAATTTTGATGGGTTTTTTTCCTGCCACTTGCATAATTTTCACTCTCTGAGAATAAGCCAACAGAATTATCTGTATTTAGAGCATCTGAATCCTGGAAGCACTAAAAAAAGATTCCATCAAAGATCAGAGTACCACCACACTGGCAGAGTTCAAACTCAGCAGTTTTGACTCTCCCTAAGTCAATGACCTTTCAGTTTTTAAAGAACATCATATGTTCTTGAGAACATCATATTACCATTCTGACATCTCAGAGTTATTAGCAAGTGCCCAACAACTAGATAGCAAATTTACCAAAGGCTGAAACATAAAGAATTTCTGAAAGATACAAGTCTGTGCACTGTGAGTGGTTAAAAGCTGGATTTGAAACACAGTGTGGTGGAGAACTGAGGAATCTGCCAGTACCACTAAGTGTGGAGAGCAAGGCACATGACCTAACATCAGCAGGGGCTGTAAGCAATTCTGTGGTCTCTTCAGTTCTTGCTCTCACAGGAAACTCTCTCAAGCAACTGCAAGTTAACATGTTTCTTTGTGCCTGGAACAACAAATCCAGGAACAGGGAAGGCATCCAGTAAGTTTGCAGCAGAATTCTTATCCCATTCCAGAATATGCATGCTATCTTTCTTAAAACCCTAACCAAAAAAAGGCAGAAAATGTCAATAACATTTATCTCAAAATGTTATGATGACTTCTCTATAGAACTCTTTTTTTTTTTTATTTCAAACACTGTTTTCATTTGCTCACAAGATATTTCAGGCTTCCTTAGTATTGTAAGTAAACACACAAACCATACTCACTTAGCATATTTATGTTAATTTAGTGTCACATGAGGTTAGAGATTCTGAAAGGAAATTACATTCCTCTAACTGAAGACACTACTGCAGATGTTAAAAAAAAAGTCACTGAAAGGAACATGTCCGATTGTCTTTCAGCCCAGACTGCATCTGCTTTTGACAAAATAACTGAAATGTTGTTAATTGCCACTGACATGGCTTTTAAACATGGATGACCAGTTAATTTGAAGCTAGGAGGCAACAATCAAAGTAAAAGAGACTTCTCCAAAGAAAGGTATCATCACTGACCTTCGCAATAGCAACTGCTTGCTGAGGGTAATACAGGGAGGTACCGATACCCATGAGAGCTGCAGGATACACTAACTTCTTTATTTTTGATCCTGTTTTGTAACAAAAAATCAACAAACACAAACCATTGTTAACCAAGACAGTTGAATGGCCCCAACATTTTATTTATATACAATTCTCTTAAATACAGTTTAGTGTATTTTCTCTTCCATCCTACCAGTTTCTTAAGAAACATAATCACTCTGATCAGTAGAGGCCTCCCTAATAGTTTGCTAAACATTGTAAGCTTCACTAAGATCATATCTTAGATTCACTGTGCACATATAATCCTTTGGGCATAAACTGCTGACCGAGTCTTGGGACTAGGACTGGACACAGCTTCACCTGAGCTCCTCGGAGTAGGAGTCTAGAAAGGAAGGAGGTTGTCTCTGAACCCTGTGACTCAACAATCCTCCCCAGACAGGTCTGTCTGACCTGTCCTCTATGCACTAACTGATCAGGTGAACCTTGCTGTCAAATCTTTTGACATCATTGCTTTGTATCAATAAGCACATTGCTGCTCTCTCTTACAAGTGAAGTGCATGACTCCATTTGCAACACAAGGTTAAAACTAATTATCTCCAATGGCATTTTAAACCAAGCTGGATGACTGCACAGTATTCACATGATTAAACTTTGAATACTGTATTCTCTACTTAGTGAGCAGCTGTCATTTAGGAAAAAAATAAAGTACTACTTTCACCAGCTTCACAGGAAAATTAAGTATTTTGAGGTGCACTTCTAATTTCTATACAGCCAAGCACACTCTTCCAGTTTGTTCAACACATTCAGGCCCCACAAAGGTTTATTTTTGTCCAAACCATCTCCTCACTGGTATTTAAATTCTACAGCTTTAAAGTTCTGTTACCTACATTTCACTGCATTAAGAATATCTCAACGTAAGCACAAAATAATTTTTCACACTTAACATTTCTTAAACTAACGCTTCTTTTTAGGAAAGCATGAACATTTCTTCAACAAGGGTGATGAAATTAACTGTATCACTTTTCTGTAGTGCAAAATGTGCAGGTATTTATAGTACACCCAGAGTTCACAAGTCTATTTGCTGAATCACCATCTGCAGCAGTTCTGTGCCTGGACACATAATACTTAGAAGAAACTCAAATATACACCTAATTGGACAAACATCATAGTTCAGGAACATCTGTATTTTACCATAATTCACTCCCCTTTTGTTTTCTACAGGGCCATATGTGATCAAGAACTTCAAAAATTAAAAATATTTTTAGGCTAAAAAGTACCAAACCAGTCCTTCCCCATTTTTGTTATACTAAGCTACAACAGGGAAATACAGAAGACTAGATTCTAGTAACAAATACAGCAGGGATAAAACAATAATTGTTGGTTATTAAACACCTTTTCCATGAAGTTTCTTTATAATTGAAGCAACATTGTAGAAACATGCTTGTACAGTTTAGTCAGATCTCATTGTCACAATTAAAAATTAGTACCCTAAAACCCACAAATAAATTACCCAAAATCGTAACATAACCAGTTCAAATGGTTCTCACTTACCTCTAGCAAGAAACAATCCAATAATTCCAGCAAAACTTATCACACCAAGTCTTGGATAAAATCCAGCAGGGGGTTTTTGGAGAAATTCATAGCCCTCTGAAAAGAAGCCAGAACAAAGTGCTTTAATGTAATGTGAAAGTGTTTTTGTGATAAGGAATCATCAATACACGCTGGCAATTGTTACAAAACACAAAGAGTTATCAAAACACATGTAATTATCATGCCCATTTTAGATATGCTGGCAAAAAATTCAAAGCCTTTGAGATCTTCTCTAGTGACACATGAATGAAACTGAGCATTGTATTGTATTTATCAATTTTCATAGGAGCTTTGTCTTTGCTCCTGGGCCATCTGTTTTGTTTTCCTCTTTTGCATCTCAATCATGTCTTTTTCAAATTAAATGATAAAAACCTTTACAAAATGGCATTTTACAGTTACATGTTAACAAGAATTAGTTTCAGTAAAGTATTGTACAAAAACCACATCACAGAACAATGGAAAGACACAGCAAAAACAAAGTGCACTTGAAGATGGGAGTCTGGTGGGGGGAACGGAAACTATGGAGAATCTTCCATGCAAACGAATTCAAAGGACTGAAACCACTAAGTTTAAAGAAAAGAGGTGCAGTATCTGAAATGTGCTCTACATAGCATCCATGCTCAGTCCTGGTAAGCATAAGTATGAAAGGATGCTCACAAAAACAAATTAAGATCTATGGAAGAAAACCAAAATGACAAGGATAAACATTACAAACAAAAGACCTAATGCTAGCAACAAGTAATATACTTTACAGTAGGTTTCAGCTACTAAGCTGGGTCAAGCAAATACTGCTACAGGCTGAGTCAAGCAAATACAGCTGGCTGGGAATAAATTGTGAGGGTTTTTCCCCTTCTTTTCCTGCATAACTAATTTTTAGTGACATTGATAAACATAAATGCTGGTCTCTAGTTTTAATTGTTTAGAAATGTAGTGTCATAAGTGACCCACAAAGGAAATTCAAACAGATACACAGTGGAAATAAAGTAGTTTTAAATGCATTAGAAATTATACATACAGTGATGCTTAATGGAATTCCCTTTAAACTAAAGACATAGCATAGTCCTGCATTTTAAATTGCTAGTGAAGAAAACTAAGCTGATTTACCTCTACCATGCTCAACAGCTTTTTCTAATTTGGGCATAGCTTTGGCATAAAGATCCTAAAAAAAAAAGAGAACAAGGGTAAATAGATACCAAGTAACTAAAATATTACCTATAGACTGTAACTGACCTGACAAAGAAAGGAGACAAAAAAAAACACTAAAGAAAAAAATGATGGGTCCCTAAAATAACTTACTTTTATTCCCACTTCCACCCTTCACTTACAGGGCTATGCTTGCTCAACATTACATTTAGCATAACTTACAGATTTTTCTCAAAGCAGTCTTTGGAAAAGATGAAATATAATACTTCAAAGCACAGATGTCAATCTCAGTATTTTATTGAGATCAGGCAGCTGCAACTCAGAATTATCTCAGGTTTCTCAGTGTATGTAGGTATTGCAAAAATACTTGAGGTAATGCAAAGAAAAGAAGTATAATATTGCAATAAACTACTTCTTCACACTTCACAGGGGTATGTGACTCATTCTGCAAGGTGATAAATTCCACTTTCCAGAAGACTGTCTTAGGCTAACAAGACTGCATTTTGAAGTGACTTGGAAAATGAGATGTCCATAGATGTCCAAAGTAAATCAAAGACACTGCATAAACCCCACAGACTAGTTCCCCGTTTTTTTCAGACTGAAAATATTCAGGAAGAATTCACATTGCCTTTTATCAAAACAGAAGAGAAAATCTCAATAAAAAGAACTCTGCTGATTGTTATTTATGCTAATAATCCTACAGAGAGACAGTGTAAGGCTGACTAAAAATTAGGGAACAAATTCATACACATATATGCCCAAAGCTAACGCAGAGAATAGTCTTGCAATTCCACCTGAACTGCATCTGGATGGGATAATATCTTTAGAACTTTCATCTCCTCACTGGCAAGAGTGATATAAAAAAACCTCATCTGTCATGAGACTGAAAAAGTGTTAACATGTGACACACAGCATAACTCTAAATGGCTACTGGTCTTACGAAAAGCCAATTTAAGACAAACTTGCTCTAAAGACGCCAGAGACTAAGTCTGATCTTCTGTCACAGCTGAAACACAACTGGCCCATTTCTACATGAGGTTTTGAGCTGCATTTCCACTATAGTTAACTAATTTTGAAAAAGTAAAATGGATATACAAACACAACCAATTTTATTCTCATTGTCCTGGGTTATTTTTGATTTTAAAGACAACTAAGACACACCTAAATATTACTTTCTTCAACACAGCAAGGATGGGAAGGGGGTGCAAAATCAAAGCTACCTCCGACTACGGTTAGGCAAGTAAGGTTGCCCCAAACCCATGAAGTTTACGTGCCCACTTCATAAAATGAGTCACTAAACCACTGCCAGCAAATGGCTTGTTGTGTGTGAGCAGAAGAGCACATCTGATGTCAATGATCACCAGACAGACAAAAAAAATAAAACAAACAGGATTACAACAGGTTAGCAAGACATAAAGCAAGGTTAAAGGCTTATCTTTAGTTAGTCCTAGTGGGAACTAACCTCCTCTCCAATTTCGTTCCCCAGTTAGGGTTACACAGACAACCAACCAAAACCCATGTGTTCAGGAGGCCAGAGCTCTGACTATCCTGCAGAAAGCCCCCCTTCCTTTTTCAAACTGCAGCCAGTGCTCCTGCTGGTGGCACTTCAGAAGCATTAGATTGAGTAACTCTGCAAAAATGTTTCAATCCTATTAAAGGTACCACCAAAGAGAATTTCCAGGCAGAAAGGACACCCTGATCTGCACAGCTTGGCTTTCAATGGAGAGCTGGGCAAACAGCTTGCACCTTAAGGGGATTCATAACAGCCAGACAGAAAAGCAGCAACTCGACTTAAGTTGCCAAGAGGCAACCACAGGGCAAGGATGCCCTTGCTTCAAAAGTAACACTCAACATTTCCTGAGCAGGAAAAAGCAAGAAAGCCATCCTGGGGCTTTGCAATCTAATACTAACAATTTAGGCCTTGACTACAAAAATCTTGGTTTTCCTCTCTGCTACAGAGACTGTTTTTGTATTTAATGACTATTTACTCTAAACATACTACCTAATGATATGAGAAGGTTTTGGGGCTAGGTCTGGGGATTAGGTTTACCACTGCTTAGGGGTATGGGATTTTCTCTCTTCGAGAGAGCTGCATTCCTTCCCTCAACATTCCAGTTCAGCAAACACTGATTTATTTTTTGCTAAGTTGTGTTTTGTCACAGTTGCAGTGAGGGCAACTTGGTTTTGCTGCTCCAAAACACACTGCTTGATAATTTAAGGCCTCCTTGAGCATGAAAACTGCAAATACCACTATCCTATCTTCCTCAGCCACAGAAAAGTGCCAAATTCAGTTATCTCTAGGTATATTTAAGCCTAAAGTTCACTTCAGAAAACAATTCTATGCTTTAGTTAATTTTCTTTTCATTCTTTTGGAAGGTGAACCCCTAAATCCAGGGTTTAGTTCAGCTAGTATAGAGACACAACTGGTTTTGTGTGACAAGAGGGTAAATAAAATATGACCTGAACTGTGGTAAATTTTAAGCAATGCAGAAAACTTTAGGTGATGCAGCATTTTTGAGAAATGCTTTTACAGCTATTAACTTTTATTTTGCTGCTATCTGTTACTTCCAACTCTGAAAAAGCAAACCACAATGCCAGCTGGAGCTTTATCCCCGAACCATCACCAGCTGCAATACAAACCATTATACCTGACACCAGGCTGTATATGGCTCCATAACATGCCGTAAACGGGAAACTCCCTCTTCCAACTCCGTTTTGGGATTCTCCACATATTTAGTCTCACGAGCTGGGGAGGAGTACAGTGACAGCTGTGAATATTAGCAAACAAGATGTTAAAAACAAAGGTGTAATTCTGTAAGTAGGTCTTCAGGGCATGAACAGTCCAAGCAGAGAACACCTAACACTGTGCTTACTACATAAACAATGCATAATAAAAATTCACACAGCTCTGAGACAACCATTATGAGCAAAGTTTAATTATACAGCACATAATTATGATGAAGATGACTTCTAACTGCTATACAATTCATTCATAGCTGCTATATGATCCAAGTCACAAGTTATAAATTAATATTAAACTAGTTTAATAAGAACACACAACATAATTGTGAAAAATGTTTCTCACCTTAATCAGCACTTCTGGTTCCCAGTTAACATACTGAATGTACTAGAAATCACAATCAATCATTTTCTATATTTGCACAAGCCATCATTAAAGAGCCTAAGCAGCTTCTAACAAAGGTAACATCCAATACAAATGTGCCTGTTTGTTACTGACCAGGAAAATGGTACAACATCCCAACCTTTGGTCATTAACCACATCAGCAACTGACAGCACTAATGGCACCCTGGCACTGAGCAAAGAGGAACTGTAACGAGCAATGGGCACCTGCACATAATAAATGCTAAACCACCCTCTTTAGGGTGGAGAATCACAACATTTACTACAATTACCTAAGCATATTTGAAATTGTATTCCATTAAAAAAAAAGACCGAAGTCTGTACTGTTGAAGATGAACAGCAAAGTTCAGATCAAAACAAAACATATTAAAATTTCGAGCAGTTTATATACTACACTGATGTTTAGTATAAAAAGCTTATATTTTATACCATATTTATACTCCATTTAGTAGTTTATTATAAACTGATGACTGCAAGTATTGCTGCATTAAAATGTAACTAGCTAGCCCTCTTCTCATGATCAGCTGGAAAAGAACTGTCTGTCATAATCAAAAAACCTGCTAACCATAACATAACATAAAATTACATAGAATTTCTCCAATAAGTTGATAACTTGTGCAGCTGGATTTCCCATAATACTTTGGAAGACAAGGATTTTCAGCCTCATTTCCCTAGGAAACCTGGTCATCCCTGGCAATCATAGTCACAAGCTGAACTTTGATCCTGTTGGACAACCTAACAGCAATGTCTGGCACAGGGACAGAAGCCTCAGAGATAAGGAAATTCTCATATATTTTATGAAACTAGACAGCTGACACAGTAGAGATCCAAACTAACACCCTGTGAATGGCAAGAAAGGCAGCCAAAACTCCATGGCTTGCACATTCTGCTGTGCTGGAGTTGATGGCAAGCCCATTACTCAGCTCACATGAACTCCACGCTGCTGCCTCACGCCTGACTCAGGCCAGCAGAGGTTGGGCACGCGACAGCCCAGGCTGAGGCTCCCAGGCCAGGGAGGGCCAGGAGCCCACAGCAACTACGGCTCCTCTCACTCTGTACAAGGGAACTGCCCATGCAGACACAGCCAAAACACCTAAGTATGCACAAACACGAGTCTAACTTAGTTCTAGTGCTTATGTAACAACACTTCAGCTTGGATTGAAACAACTTTAAACAACTGCACGCTTTCATGGATATAAAGCTGGATTTAGTTATGAACTACTTCTATTAATTTTTTTTTTAATGTTGGAGACTTTTAAAAGCCTGTGCAACAATGCTGGTGAATCTACAGTTTGACAGGGTATTTTAAAGCTCTACTTATAAGCAAGACATCTGTAACATCTTAAAGAAATGAAGATATAGCGGGTATTTATTACCACTACTTATTGTATTTGTTGTTGCTTAGGTCTGAATACTGTGAATAAAGAAAAACTGGTAAAATTCTGTAGGCTACTATAGTGGATTCAAAGTATTGCCAGACAAGAATTTGGATCATAAAAAAGAGAATGTTTTTAGAAATAAAACACTCTGATTTCCTGTTTTAGTGGAGAACATAAATGAATTTTTATTAGAATTTACCAACAGTACTTACAGCAAAAAGTAAGTGGTATTATCTGGATAAAAAGCAAAGAAAATATTCCTGTGGATTTGAAATATACCAATAAGTAAATCTACAAACATGAAAACGTAATTTCTGAATGAAGAATACAAGGCTTTTATGTAGGAAAAAGATCTTACACACAAGCAAGCCTGGCACTATCAAGTGAAGAACATCAAATGTGATGCCCAGGTAAAAGCAAAACTATACAGATGTGTCTGTTGTGGAAAACTGAGAAGCAAATATCAAGGCATGAATACAAAAGGTGACAAGATGTACCTAAATGCTTTCACACATCAAAATAAGTATTTTTCAGAATTCTTTAGATAGAAGAGCACTAAGGCTCTAACCACACTTACCTCCTCAATTTTCAGCAACTCTTTTTTGGAAGTCTTCTCTGAAGAAGCAGCATAAACCTGGATAGAGAGCAAGCCCAGGCTGACAGGGGTGGCCCCCAGCCGAATTACCTGGAAACATTATAGGAAGACAAGTATATCATTATGTGCAAACAAAACAGCAACACGTTTGAACATATCCAGGTAGACAATGTTTATGTCCCTCTACATGGTAAAAAGTGATATATTAAGATGCTTGGAAATTAGGAGAAAGGGCGGTCAGCAGTACACAACCTAATGCTCTCAGGCACCCACATGGTAACATCTAAATGACTCCAGATGGTAGTTGGAAAAGCCTAAGGCTAACAGACACAGTAGAAATAAACACTAATCTAGAAGAAATAAAGGCTAATCTCACCAGTTTTCATCTCACAAAAAAGATCTCATTTTCTCTCATTTGAAATAATTTTTGTATTAACTTCCTCAGTTTAAATAGCAAGATTATATTAATATTTTAATCAACTTCATGAATGCCCATAATACCTCAATTTTTCCATAGTTAGTACCAAGAAGTTCAGTGTTTTACTTCTACTTAATATTTGCATCTACATTTAGGAAAACAATAAGACCTACAGCTATAAATACCAGAACAAAATCAGTACTTTCTAAGAATTTTAGGAATGTCTCCTACTTCTCTGTCAGAAACACCAATTACTAGACTGTTTTTTGAATACTCTAAATTCAATCCAATCACACAATACAACCACCATGAGTAAGGTGGATATAATTCTTCCAATATTCAGGACCTACACTAAATTTTATTTCTTAATGAGAAATTCTGCTTCAATTTAAAAAACAGAAGATAAAAATCTTAGCTGCACAGTAAACCAAGAATGCCAAGAGAGCATTTTCCAGCAAACGCACATCCTTATTAACAGCAAAGTATAACTCCAGAAATGTCAGTGGGAAAGCTTTTAATGTCTCATACTCCTGTTACTGCTCATGGAAATGTGCAGAGTTACAACAGCCTGGTTTTTGCTGGATCAGGTTACAGCACGAGTGGATCTAACACCAAACTGGAGGCGTGTGGCTCCTCTCCAGCACTGGCTCCCAGAAGTCCTGCTGCTCACCTTGCCCTAGCTTTGGTGGCTGGATGCTTCCACTGTGAGGCAATTCACCTTGCCAATTTGGCAAAAGATTAATCCTGAAAGAGAAGTGGAGAGCTTTGTGCGGGATTAGTAAATTGAACCCATCCATGAAACAGCCTGACAAGCACCAGAGGAACTGTGTGGTCCAGGGAAGAAGGGATGAGAAAGGAGAAGGCAGCAAGGCCTCTTCCTTTTCGGAACTAATAGGGTCTGTTGCATTGACCTAGCTGCTTGTGAGACTGAAGCCGTGGTCAAACCAGCACGTCCTTCGTGCTGTAACAGCGGTAACTGGCCCAGCCATGGCACAATTGCTCTTTCTGTTTGTTCCAGAACTGTTAGAAAACAGCTTTAAAATTATCCAGACCTCATCAGCTTCTTGTAAGCAGTTGCGCATTTGCAGCTTAAATTTCTTCCACTGCTTTGCAGGTGGAATGTTTATTAAATGTAACCAAGAGACGCCTCCAACTAAAAATTAGATGATATAGTTATCAAACTTCCTGAAAACGTTCATTTATGCGTAGAAAACAGCACACAAGAACTAGGTCACAGGATTGCTTTTCTGGAAGACATAAGGGATCTGATGGGTCAAAATGTATGGAAAAACTTGCTTACAATGGAAGTTTTTCCTTGTCTGAATTTATGGACTCATTACTAAAGCACTATAAATGAAACACCACAATGACTGGATCAGCTGTTTCACAGCCAAGGAAAGACAAGGATAATCTTTAATAGTGTTTGCTTAAACACTTTTCACATACTTCCGTTAGCCAGGACAAAAACAAATGCTACTAACCATTAATAGCTGTAGAGTTTATTTCCTCAATCTTTCCTTTTTTCACTGCAAAATTGTTGTGACACTGAAAAGGCAAAAATCTAAATGCATTTTCATTCTGAAATATGTTTTCAAACAGTAAATGGTGCTAAGCGTCACCAGCAGAAACCATAAATCCAAATGCTTTAAATATTTGAGATTTTTATATAAAGACACAAACAGCAGAGCACAACACTGGAAGCACCTTGGTTTCACAAAACAGTATTGGCAATCACAAAACTACTCAGACTGAAAAGGTCAACTGTTTATATTATCAAGATACTGAAGTGCAGACATTTTCCATCAGTTCTACTTCTTAGCAAAATGAAATTAACCACTAAAAGTGCAAGTTGAATCTCTTCTTAAATGTGCTGTTCAAGTCATACTGCAATGGTCCCCTACATCAGCCTTATGGGACAGACAGAACTGCTGCTGAAATACTGCATATTTGTGCAAACAGAGGTATTTATTTGGGAGTATGAAAGATCAACTGCTGCACTTCTTGTTTCCAAAACTCCCTCTAGGATCTCATTTTTGAATTCCATACTAACCATGTATTACTAAAACAACTGGTTTAGTAAACATTTTGACTGATTGAGCTGTGCCTTCAGCCTGCCAGTCTTACAGCCATGCAGCCAGTATCAGAAAAGCAGAGCTGACATTCTTTTCTATTGGCAGTGCTCTGCAGCTATTTTAAGTAAAAAAGATACATTTACTCCTCTCTAGCTGAAGAATTCAAGTTTGTCTTTAGACACCACATAGGAAAAGCTTGACCCTACTTTTGAGAAGGCTGGTACTGGCCCTAATGTATGTAACTGCTTCATTTTTCTCTTCTTTTTCTATTCTTCCTCCTATTTCTCAACCTGAACTATAAAAACATAAAACCAAAATCCAAACTCTTGAACACTCCTGTCCCTGAAGCACAAATACCCTGGACAAAAAAAGGACAAAAAGCCACCTTCCCCTTTGGCTCTCAGAGGCATAACATCAGGTTGGCCTGCAGCACCTAAATCCTCACTGGCTGTATAAAAGTACTCATATTATGCATACTGCCTAAATGCGTAGGTTCACATATAACCCCTCTAATGACAATTCAGTATCAATTACGGAATTCTCAATGATTCTGTGAACAAAAGAATTCCAGCAGCTGCCACAACATTAAAGCACGAAAAGAAAAAAGTTGTGAAAAGAGCAGAGCACGTGAAGGCTCAGCACATCAGTACCACAGATTCATAGAATTGTCAGGGTTGGAAGGGACCTCTGGAGATCATCCAGTCGAACCCCACCACCAAGCCAGGGTGACCTGGAGCAGGTGACACAGGAACATGTCCAGGTGGGCTTTGAGTGTTGCCAGAGATTCCACGACCTCCCTGGGCAGTCTGTTCCAGTGCTCTGCCATCTCAATGTAAAGTTCTTCCTCACGTTGAGACACAACTTACTGTGTTTCAGTTATGTATTAGTATTTGGTATACTCAGGATATTGGTATCTAGACATGTTATCAATATTTGACACAGAAAGTGGTACCAAGGAAATTGAGTATCGACAATCGAGCAGCACCAGGTTTTTGGTTGTTTTTTTTTTTAAAAAGTAGCCGTAACAACTATCTTACTGACACACAGAGCTCGCTTTTAGGCTGATGGGATCTGGGGCTGCTCTTATCAGAGGCAAAGACCTTTGAGACAGCGAGACCCGGACCGCGCTTTTCGCAGGCTTCACGGACAACCTTCACGCACTAAAGGGACACTTTTCAAGCCCGAGTCGACGCTTTCAAGCGACAACTGCACGAACCCAGATTCTACGGTAACACAGCTCCGCGCTGCTGGAAGCAATTTCAAAAGAAGAAGAAGCTGTAAAGAAGGAATGTGATCTGCACGCACGAATCCAAGCTCTGCGGCAACACAGCTGCGCGCGGCTGTATCCCAGGCGCAGTTTAAGCAAGGAATGTTCTCTTTTCATGCAACACGGAGGACACGCGGTTCTGAAGCGCTAAAAGGAGCGATTAAGCAGCTGCAAGGAGAGTGGAACTAAGAGCCTGCGAAGAGCTAAAGGCAGAGCCCGCGGGCGGAGCGGGGGAGGCGGCGGCGCGGCCCCGAGCGCTGCCGGCGGCGCGGGCCCGGCCCGGCCGCGGGGACCCTTCCTCACCTTGAACATGGCGGCGCCGGGCGCGCGGCGACGGAGCGATGGCGTCACCGCGGCGTGACGTCACGAGCGGTGTCCCCGCCCCGCGCCCGCCGGGGGCCGGCGCCGCTCGGGAAGCGCGGGCGGTCAGATGCTCATTGTCTGCCGCGCGGGAACGGCGCCTCAGGGCTGCTGCGGGACAAAAGGGAGGTGCCGGAGTGCCGAAAGGGCGCACACGCTAGTCCGCAGCCCCGCAGCATGGCTCGGTGTGTTACCTTGCAGCCTTTATAAAGAAGATTCGGGTATTCGGAGATCACAGAATCAGTCACAGGATCACGGAATCAGTTAGGCTGGAAAAGACCTCTGACGTCATCGAGTCCAACCCATGACCGAACACCACCGTGTCAACTACATCACAGCACTGAGTCCCACGTCCAGTCTTTCCTTAAACACCTCCAGGGGCGGTGACTCCACCAGCAGTCCATTCCAGGGTCTACTCACCCTTTTCGTGAAGAAATTCTTCCGAATGTCCAACCTAAACCTTCCCTGGCACAGCTTAAGACTGTGTCCTCTCATCCCGTCGCAGGCTGCCTAGGAGAAGAGACCGCGCCGCACCTGGCTACACTCTCCTGCCAGGAGAGTGCTAAAGTCACCCCCGAGCTTCCTTTTCCCCAGGCTGAACAACCCCAGCTCGTTCAGCTGCTCCTCACAGGACTTTTGCTTCACCAGCTTCATTGCTCCTCTCTTTCACTGCAGTATAATTTGGATGGGTAGGCTGGTTTTGCTTGGGGTAGAGTTTCTTTCCTTCACAGTGCTGGTACTGGATTTGTGCTGAACACAGGATTGATAATACAGAGATGTTTTTGTTACTGCTGAGCAGGGCTTACACAGAGCCAAGGCCTTTTCTGCTTTTTGTACTGCCATGCTGCTGAGGGGGCTGGGGGTCCATGGGAGGTTGGGAGGAGACACAGCTGGGACAGGTCACCTTAACTGTCCAAAGGGATATTCATGATCAGTGTGTCATCATGATCAGTACATAAACCACTCTGGGCTTAAGCCCAGCTGGTACCTAATCCCCACACGGCTGTTTGCTCACTGCCCCACCAGCAGGATCAGGGAGGGAATCGGAAGGATAAAAACTAGAGAGCTTGTGGCTTGAAGACAGTTTAACAGGGAAAGCAAAAGCATGCAGACAAGCAAAGCAAAACAAGGAATATATTCACAGTTTCCCATGTTTGGGCAGGTGTTCAGCCATCTCAAGGAGAGCAGTGCTCCATCACACGAATCGATGACTTGGGAAGACAAATGCCATCACTCCAAATGTGCCCTCCCTTGCTTCTTCTTCCCTCCACTATACTGGTCATGATGTCACATGGTCTGGAATATCCCTCTGGACAGTTGCAGTTACCTGTCCCAGCTGTGTATCTTTCCAGCCTTCCAAGCACCCCCAGCCCTGTTACGAGCCTGGCAGTACAAAAAGCAGAAAAGGCCTTGGCTCTGTGTAAGCCCTGCTCAGCAGTAACAAAAACATCTCTGTATTATCAATCCTGTGTTCAGCACAAATCCAATACCCAGCCCCTTACCAGCCACTGCAAAGAGAATTAACTCTACTCCAGCCAAAACCAGCACAATGGGGCTTGTGTATGGATAGGGTTCTGTGCCTTTCTAATCTCATTAAATTAAAAAAACAAAAATCAAGTACCCTTTTCTCAGCATTTTTACACTCCTTGGTCTCTGCATCCCCTGTGGCATCTTCCAGCTCACTTGAGTGAGTTGGACAGGTGCAAGTTTTTTTTCTCACATCTGTGGCAAGAAAGGGTCTTGCGTACATCCCACGGTGACTGACTTGTAACTCAGTGGGAGATGAACATCAGAAATGAGTAGTTCTAAATTTCTGTCAGAAAATGGACTTGGAACAGGCTGCCCAGGGAGGTGGTGGAGTCACCATCCCTGGAGGTGTTCAAGAAACACAGTTTCTTGAAAACAGCTAGTATTGATTTTAGAATATTAATAGCATCTTGTTAGTCCTAGAAAATGTTATTAGAAGAATTTTAATGCAAAAGGTGAATCACTTGAAGAATATGGTAGCAAAGAGTTCATCAGAAACAGTACTGTGGAAAGACAGACAAGGTATGCACCCTTGTACAGTTTTCTTTGTGATGATAATTTTTGTTGTTCCCTCTTAAAGAAAATTCCTACATTTCTTTACTGCAGAATCTTTAAAGACCTGACAGAAGCAGCTGTAGCAGGAAAAAGCTTAACCACTGCATTGCAGAACTGGGCAATGCTCCCTAACAGGCAACTTAATGGGACAGCAGAAATGCCATGAACAAATGGTACAAAATGAGCTTCTGTACCCACAGACAATACTGATATTTTATAATGGATTTGGTTATAAAGATTTTAGCATGGAAGAGTTAAACCTAAGATGTACTTAAGTGGCCAGTGAGTAAAGAACACTAACTGGCCTCTTTCTCCATTGCACTATGTTTTGCACTATCACTTACATTTACAGAATATAAGCAGCCAGTGTGAGGCAAATGTTTATGGAAAACTGATTTTGCAGCATTTTGTGGAGGTTTTGTCAGGATGTGACGGGATAGTTTGCAAAGCAAGCACTCTCTTTTTAAGTTTGGTACACGAACAGTAAAGAAAATTCCAATTCTTTCTGGACATAAAATGGTGTGTATGTTACAAATACATATTTTTGTCATCAATTTATATGTAGAGGCTATACAACAATTACTAATACAATTATGTAACACAGATAAAAATATCTGAAGAACAGATGGTTGCTTCAAAAAAAATTTTAATCCAAATAATTTTATTAGCTCAGGCATCTTCAGTGCATTTTTTTTGGTTAATGTGAAAGTTAATCTTTAAAAGTATTGATATGACAGATTAAAATAAATGGGAAAACCTTTGTAGAGGAGAACAATACAAATATAATAGCTTTCATGTAGGTGTATTGTTCTCTTATGCTGGAGGAGGTTATCTCTGCAAAATTTCCCTGGGACAAGGATAATATATGCCATAATGGATTATGCACAGTCCAAAACACTGTCAGACAGGCTTAAAAAGGAGCTGAAGTTTCTGCTGCTGAGGCCACAGAATAAAGAGGTTTGGCATGACTGACTCCTGGCTGTTTCTAATGTAAGAACCTCTAGCAAATTTCAGTTTGATTTTGCATGCCAGTTTTTTTCTCTCTCCTTGGTAATTGGCTTTTCTAAACACTTGTGAAAGATACATTTCCTTTAGAAAGCTGCTGCTCAGAGAAGCTTGAAAATGTCACTACAGTTCATAAACTATGTCAGCACAGGCAGAAATACAATTTAAGAAACTCGATCTCTAATCCTCTGCCTTAGCCATTATGGTCTGAGCTTTCATAATGTTTTATTAGATTGCTTGTTTACCGTTTATTTTTTGGTCAGGAAAATAAGATCAGTCCTTTACTAGCAATACAATTACAGTTCTTTGCCATAGATTTATAAGAGTAGGAAAAAAAAATTATTTGTTGCACATTAAGGCTAAAATGTGAGTGTGTAACATCTGCCCATCAAATACCAATGAAGTTACCTACTCACACTGATCATTGGAAAACAATTCTGAAACGCTGGTTTGTTTTGATGTTCTCCTTCATGATAGATCATCTTGTATATTCAAACAAACAAACAAACAATCCCAAGACCCCCCACGTTTTTCCATGCACCTTTTTTCATTAAAACAAATGATTCTTTAAAATACCATGACTTGTCACTACAGTTTTGCCAGCCTGTTTAGAATTGGGTTTTGATGTCTTTATAAAAGAAACTGCTATTCTGCCTCTTAGAGCTTTTTGTTTGTGTTGTAAGTGGAAATAATGCTGTTTGGCAGATCTCTCTTCAAGTTCATTGAAAATATGTAGTTATTAGAAAATACACAACCACAAGGGCCCCAGTAAATTCAACCTTCAGTTGTTAAGCAGCTTCACCCAGTGCTGTGAGCCTGGCGCTCTAAATGCCCACACAAAGCACAGTGGGAGGGGGCATGTCAGGCACACAGCTTTGCTGGGTGGGTCCATTTCTCAGGTTCCTGTCACTTTTAGCACATATTTGTTAAGCAGCTAATTGAACTGGCCTTTATTGGGTGCATGACAGACCTTTCACTGTGCCTTTGTGAAGGGGGAGTAGTTTGCATATCCATAAGAGTACTCCTTCATCTTTTCTACTTTATTCACTTCCTAAATGATGAAAAAAAACCAAACCAAAACAAAAAAACCCAACCAAAAACTAAATTGAGCAGATTTTTGTATTTAATGATACTGTCTTAATTAGAGTGAAACTTACCTTGTGCCTTTTCTTTTCATACTTAAAGTGGGTCGTTTCTCAACATTTGTCAGAGGTACTTTATTGGCAGCTACAAGGTCTGAAGTCACACATTCAGAAAGTAAATTAAGTGTTGAGGACAGATGCCATTGCAGAACTATTTGTGCTTTCCCACTGACCTACCTTTAACTGCAGCAAAGTCTTTACTGCATTCACATCTGAGGTAAACCAGGATTTGAATTTCAGCACCTGTTGTCTCACCAGCTTTGCCACATTTTGACAGCATCCAAAATACACTCAGTGCTTTCCAAAGAAAGATCCTATAATCTAAAACAGGAGACAGGTAGAAAAGAGACATGTATAATGCAAAAAACCCAGTGTAAACCAACCGCATCTATTTTCCCTTTTGATATTACCATGGTTAAAAACCCAAATGTTCCTTCCCTAATTCAGATCTTTGGCTTCTTGCTGCAGCCATCAGTAGCTCTGGTTCCACGTTTTTCAGTCACTCCTTCTAGCTGCAATGAACAATTCTTCTGTCATTCTATCAACAAGTTGTTGATACCAACAGAGATGTGTGGATTGCCTAATAAAGCACAGATACAGGCTACCAGCAGCAGTGAGAACACAAACACCTTTTTGATGCCCTTAAGCACCCATCACAACAAAGCCCAATTCCTTCCAAAATTCAAATGCACCTCAGATTTCAGTTGAACAGGATACATTTTGGAAATCAACTAAAGCTAAAAGGTGGGAGGTCCTGCATCTGTTGCCAGGCTTTATGTATTTTGTGCATGAATTTTTTTACCTTAAAAATTATTTTCACAGTAATCCCTAATTTCTTAGCAAGGTGATGTGAATAGCCTATAAATGTATTGATTTACATATCTTCATAAACATACATGCATATTCAATGCAGTACATTATTTACCTAAATGACAGTTTCTAGGTCTACCAAATAATTTTCAATTAAAGGTACACATTCCTTCTGGAAGCAAAATGCCCTTTTTGGGACATAATCTGGTTTCTGTGCAGAGCCCTCGTCAGCCAGGAAGTCCTTCTACAGTTCCTTGCTCTGTGGTACCATGGCATTTGTTTAGGCTGGGTTTGCACCTTTGCATTCCTTTGCCTCATATTCATTAAAACCCATCATATCTGGTACCTTCCACTACTGCTTCCTTTCTGGGAGCATTTGCCACAAAGGAGCAGCACCCAGCCTTACAGAAGCTTAATCCTGAAGTGCATTTAGGAAACTCTAGGACATGTTCCGGGGGCCTCTCACAATCACTAATGAAAACGGTCCTTTAAGACGGCTTCCCCTAATGATCCCTTATAGGTTTAATACCTGTTATCCTCTACTACTTCTCCTAATGTGAAGCCATTGATCTCTACCCCCCACTCCCTCTGGAGAAGGGCTATGGCTGGCATGACTGCAGCTCATGGTGTAGGAACCAAGGGGGCACAAGGTAGTGGGGCACAGCCTGACAGAGACTTTACTTAACTGCTTCCATCGAGCCCAGCATTTAAAACTACCTCCTCATGCTTGTAAATCTGTACAATATGGTGCTGGCCCACCAAAAAAACAATGCCTTAGCATGCTTTGGCTGTTGCATAGATGAGAAAAATACCACATTTCTCAACCATGATCAAATAGGTTCTTACTAATGCAGGGTATTATACGGGCCCAGAAACTGGGTGTTACAAATAGGAACAACTTCGCTGAACATCAAGAGTGGCAATTTCATGAATTGAAAAGCCTGAGGGATCAATCCATTGTTACAGAAAATGGGAATATGAAGCAGGTAAATTTTATGTCTGGTTCCAGACATTATCTCTGGAGGATATTGGATGATTTCCATCCATAGCAGATGCATAAATCATCAAAAGTTAAAGTACTGGAAAATTGCTAACCCTTCCAGTCACTTTAATGTGTTCTGCCCTGCTTTGAACAAGGCTGCAGATCTGAGAGCAGATCTCTCTGTGCCTTCCTACACCGGTTTAACAAGTTTAGCAAAAAATACATTATTGTCATTAATTTTTACCATGGGAAAAATAAAAATCTCTGCACAGCAAAGCTAGGACAAAACTAAAATTGAGAAATTCTGATCACTTTTTAAGGAGCATAACTTCTGCAGAGTACAGTTGGTTATTATTTGGGTGTTAACAATTTTGTACTGAGATTTCCTTGGCTGAGGTATTTAGTTTCTTTAACTTAGGTAGAAGTCAGTCTCACTCCCGTTGTTTTCAGAGAACAGCACTAACCCAAAATCCATGTCTTTCAGAAAACAGCTTCCAGAAAGTTGTTAATTGGATCAGTTCCCAACTTTAAGAAAATAATTCAACTAAAAGCTATAGTTCAGTTAATTATCATCACTTTTTTTCCTTCTGACTACATGATGCTTTTCAGTGCTTTGAATAATCTGTCAGGAGAAAGATTAGGAAAAGTCATTACTTGACAGTAACTTCCTGATTGCAATAAATGAACTCCAAATCAGGAGGAGAAGAAATATACAGATTTTTAAAAAGGCTTTTGTTCTCTGAAATGTCTTCTGAAGCTTTAGTATTTTGGATTTCATTATAGTAAGTTAAAATTAAGTTCTTGATATCAAGTTGCCACCTGTGTTAGAGGAAAAAATCCTTGCAGAAATACCTGTAAGAGCCAGAGGAAGAAGTGAGAGTGTGTGTGACACAAGGCAAATCTTACGGAACATCCTCAGCCAACCAAGGACACCTAAGTAACTAGGACTCTTTCCTGGGCACAGATTTGCCAAGGGGGCTTTCTGAGAGGTGGAGGATGATAGCAGAGCAATTCCTTGCTTTCCAGGAGTGAAAATAAAGGTCATCACTATACCAACATTGGGGAAGCATTTAAGCCATGCCTTACATCAACACCAGAAGCACAATCCATGCATTTTGTATGACTTCAGCAATCTGGGAAAGTAAACACAAGAGGAATACACTGACCACCTTAGAGCTTTTACCCTGAAATGACAGAACTTAAACACAGAGGAAATACTTGGTTTCAGTTGGAATGATGTCATTCCTTTGACAAGGAAAGGATGGTAAAGTCAGAAAGTCTCATCAATAGCACTCAAGTACATATAAACAGACCCATAGCATGCACAATTCACCCCAGGAAAGAAGATTCTCACACAGAAAAAATAATTACATGGTGTAACTCAAACTTGTGAGATGAACCACATGACAAACTCCAAACAAACCATGTTTAGAACAAGCCTGAGGACATACTGAAATGGCTGTGGGAAAGGAGGCTGCCAGTTTAAGCCAAAGACAGACATAGCTGTCTGGTAAAATTAAATAGTGCAATAAAAGGGTTAACCACTAAAGCCTTCTATCTCATTAGAAAACAGATATTTTATTCCACACCACTTACTGAACAAAATTTTTTTTTGTAATACGGGAGAAATGCTACCAAGGGTGACAGCACCAGGAGACATTTGACAGACATCAGATACACAGCAAAGAGTATTTTTTAGTTCCTTGAAGTACCACATACCATCAATCTAGAATGTTTGGTGCTCAGCATATGATGCTTAATGCTGGCATTCATTCCAATGGATAGATCACTTTCCAATGGATAGATGACTGACCAGTCATTGTGTGGTTAAACAGACATCATGATGAGGTTTATTTTTACCTGTAAACATTGCCTAAAGCACCTGTCAGCACAACTACAGAATTGAATGTAGAAGTGGGAAGTGTTAATGAAAACAAGAAATTAAAGCTGCCTTTACACATATTCCCTACCCTCTCCCTTGAACAAAGTTTTTGCACATGCCAAGAAAGCTGCATTGGACAAGGCTGCACTCCATTTAAAGGATGACACTGAACCATCAGCAAGATCTGACAGGCGAGAGGCTGGGTAGGGGATCACATATCCACAAGTATGTTATGAACTCAAAAGGTACAGAACTGATGCAGAATCTGTGCAACACCCAAAGCAACACTTTGCCTTTCCGTATTATGAAGCAAATGGATTCAAAAAAGAAACAAAAAAACCCAAACCCAGAACCCTACAACCCCAGTCTATAACAAAGGGGAAACATCTGCTGAAACTGGGAATTTCATGTCAACAAGGATAATTTATAGCAAAGAATATAGAAGGCATTCACCAAATAAGCCCATTGCCAAAATAACATTAATTTCATATAATACAAAACAAGTGAACAGAGATTACTAACTACTACCAAAAAATAAGGCCACGTAATAAAAAAAAAGTGAGGAATTTGGTATGAACCAGTCAAAATGTGAGAGCTCTTAGTGAAACAATGGAAACTTTGTTGGAGATGCCTGATCAGCTACAGAGGTGCTAATGAGTAAGTCAAGTCGGGCATTGTGACGTCTTGGAAAAAAGGTACTGCCAAAAATTCATCCTGGCTCACTGAGAAGGGAGACTAAAAAGGTGAACAAAAAGAGATGTAAGTAACATTTACAGTGTGAGAAGACTGTCATCTTCTCTTCCACTGTATCAGTCTAATGCATTTGGTCTCCTTTTGAACCCAAAATGGGGACATATCACAATTAAAAGTGGCCCTTCCTCCCATTAATTCATCCACAGCATACTCCCGTTAAAGAGTACATTGTGTAGGATGAAGAAAAGTTACTAAAAAAGGAGAGGAAGGAGGGGAGCATGGGGGAAGTTACTTTATGCAAATAAAGTTTAAAGTAATTTGAATTATTAAAATAAAATTAAAATTCTATTTTAGAACTCAATATTAAAAAAGAAAGACACCACAGTTATTTTCAAACATTCTTGACGGCAGACTTTTAAACCAGAGGCTTTGATCTGAGAGAGACTTGACAAAATAGTGACAGAGAAAGAAAAATTGTGGCAATGGACTGACAAGGAAGGCTTTCATCGGACTGCCTGAGAAAATATGATTATAACCTGGTTTACCTGCCCTCCCACCCTGCTCCCCCTCCCTGGCATTGAATGCTGATCTGACACTTTAATCCTGAAATGAAGTTTCCCCTTCCTATTACAGGAAATGTTAAGAAGTATAACCTGGCCTTCTGGCACTTTGAGGTCCAAGTGTGTGGTGAACACACGTTGGCTGGGAGCCCCCAATTCCGTGTACCTGACGGCAGGGAACGCTCTCTCCTGGCTGCTGACCAACACCAAAGGCTGCCTTGGGTGTTCAGTCTTGGAAGTTAAAATTCATGCTTACACACTGGGGGACAAATGTAACAACCAAGTCAACTCCAAACATTCATTCAAGCTTGAAATGCAGAGCAAACAGATAAATGCACTACAGCAATTAAAATTGGGAAGACTGTAAAATACAGTTAAAGAGAAGAACTTGATGTCCCTTATAAGCACATCCAGCACGATGGGATAACTTTAACAAAATCTTACACAAACATTGCAACAAGACAGTTTGAAGAGCTGTTTAACTGAGTCATCTCTGAAGTCCTGGAGAAAGTAATCCAGGTCCACTACACTTTTAAGTATTACAAAGTTTACACAAGAATGTTTAAAGATTAAAAATATTTTATTTACACTTTTCTTTATACACATTTTATACATTTTTTTCAGCTTGAAACCCAAACAGAGCACATATGCAAGTCTGAGCATACTGTATCCATAGCAAGGGAAAATTACTTTCTGCCAAAAAAAAAAGACAAGAAAAAATGCTTTAAAACAGTTAAAAAAAGGCAATTCTTAAATTATTTAGAGAAGTTTATAGCAGCCCTAGGGTAATCATTAGACAGTTAATCCAAATGTATATATGAGGTCATATACATATAATTTTAATTTTCTATAGGAAAAGTATTTCCAATAGCTAGACACAAACACAGTACAATTTGAAAATAACTCTTCCTGTTAACTTATCAAATACATTCTTTTCAATACAAACAATCTGATATTGTACACTGGAATTGTGGGATATTATAGTGGAATTGCAATCTCCAGCATATAATAATTTATTTTAAAAAGATCTACAAAAATAACAATATATAGGGAAAAATATTTAAAATAAAAACATAGTTCACTCTTCCCTTCACCTGCTCCAGAACTGACATAAAAGTTAGGTGGGTCCCACTGAGGTAAAAAAAGCCCCCTAAATATAGCTAACTTTACAGTCCTACAGAACACTGCATTTCCTAGACTTACAGTAAGATTTTTCTACCAGAGCTATAAATAAAAACTATCTGCAAATAAAAATTATTTTCCCCTAGCTACCAATTTAATATTAATCCAAAGGTACTTGGAATTGATTTTTGAAAGCTATTTTTAAAAGATTACATAAATTGAACTTAGAGAAGTGTAAAAAAAATTAGTAGAGGGACATACAGGAAAGCTGTGCTCAAAACAAATTAGTTTTTCTGCCACCTGACATATACAACTAGGTTTTATGAAGTTTACCCACACAAATAGAAATTTTCAAGTTACTCACCTACTTTCAAAAACAGAATACAGATGCAAAAGTAGTCATTAGTATTTATTTTAAGCAGCTTCAAGTTGTTTAACAAACATGAATGAAAATCTCAGAATATTAGCTACAGGACACCAGCAAGCGCTGTTCAAATAGATGATGTGTTTTCCAGTTATGTTCTTTCCCACTCTCCTTCAGTAAACCCTGCCACGTGTGACAGATGCTTATTCAAGTAACTTCACCACCTATATATATTTTTATTAGCAGAAGGAGAGCAGGAGGGATGTTTCCTTTGATGGCCCCAACCCTATAAACTCGTAAGCACAGGCTTAGTAACACTTGCGCTTTTATGTTTTCCTTTAAGTACCTTACAGTTGTCTGTTTCTTTGTACTGGACTATTCACATATGTGAAGTACACATCTGAAGTGTTAAAACAATCTGGGGCCCGATTCACTATTTCTGGTTTTTTTAAGAAAAAGTATATTAAAAAGGCAAAATAGCTCTACAAATGCAACTACTTCTAAAAAGACTTTGACATATGCAGGCTGACACAAACTGGAAGTTTATTTCTAAAGAACTGTTAGTGTGTCCCCACAATGCTTACGCTCCCTTTGCTGAAGAATGGACATAATGAGTTAAGCAATGGGGTTTTTGAGATCGTTTGAATTTGCACCTGCTGAATTTTGTCTTTGTTTCCTGAGTGTCAAGTGAAGCTTCATCCCTGACACAAGTAGTTACCATATTATTAGCATGAGGAAATGCAGCACTTGGGTTTCTAAGGCAGGAGAGCCTCAAAAATAAATAGCTGCAAATCTCAGAAACCAGGGAAATATTACAGTCAAACCCTCAGAGCTAGTTCTAACTGCTATCACACTGCAGAAAGTAGGGCATCCATGTTTTTCAGAAGAAAGCAACATAAAAGCAGTTGCCACGTAGCTCATATGCTGCCACTTGCTAGAAGTGCTCTCTAAAACAGCAGGACCTCTGTAAAACCAAGGACTGCCTTCTTCCAGCTGAATTCATGGGGAAAAAATTCCTAAAGTTTATTTTTGCCAGCTGATACCTTCCACAATGAAACTACCAACACTTTGTGGGAGAAAATGAGCTATTTTTTCCTTATGCAGTACTTATAAAAAAAAATCTGCCCCCTAAAAACAGACATAGGAGCACACGAAATGGGAACTGGCAGTATCCGGTCCCTTTACAGGAACACTGTGCTTTTTGTCTATTGTCTTGTTTGAAAAGAAAATTTCCTCCTGAAGTTGGTTGCTAAATTAAGAAATGAAGCTGATACATTTTTGTATAGGTGCGAAAAAAACCCTCTAGATTGTAACTCACTATGTCCACTTTTTTAAAAAAAGGCAAGTACACTTGCCTTCCAAAGCAAGTCTTATGTTGAATTTTAAAATATGTGGGTGACATTAGATTTGCTGGTATTCCACAATGAGATGGGAACAGGAGAACCTCCCCAAACCTAATAACCAAAGATCATAACTTCCTTGACAAATGAGAAGCATTTAAATGTTTTTTAAAACCCATCTTAATCTGACCATAATGCTCAAAATTTGATAGTAATAGACAATTCTCATTAGCCAGCTTAGGTTTGTTCCTATTAAGGTACTAAATTATCTGGAGCTAAATACTTAGAGCAAACATAAAAAAATTTTCAATTAGAAAAAATCCCTCCAATATACAAAGTAACAAAAGTAACTGCCTCAAAAGTTCCATTGCAGTATAAAAGAGAACAGAAGCTAATTTTTGTATTTCAGGTCTGAAAAATAAAAGCACTAGAAATGTAAACTGACAAAACATTCTCACATATCCCCACCATTCTAATCCCAAGCAAATTCCAACCATCCCTAATGCTGGAAAGGTTACAGCCAGCCTCTCAATGGAGACACAACTTCAGGGAAGCTGAAACCAACAGTTCAATTACGATTTCACAGAACAATTGCTACTATCATTACTACAATCCTGAACAAGATCTTTCAGAACTGGACACCTGAAGATAAATATGAGCTTAAAAGCAGAGCACCAAAACCAATTGGTTCTTCATTTTTCAAGTGTCAACACTCACCAATGACTTTAGTGGCAGTTGCTGAGCACACAGAGCTTCAGAAGACGCTTAAATGCAGACTTAAAAATGTAACTTGAGACACCCCTATCCTTATCATTACTTTTAATAAAGTCTTGGCCATGTCTCTCAGACATCTGACTCCTGACCACCAGAGATCCAGAGCCAGGGCCTCTCCCCACACTGGCACTGGCCCCACGTAAAGTGCTCTACTCTATGTAACGTGCCCATGACAGCTGCCTCACAAAGGACTAGTTTTTGCTGCCCCATTAACTTTTGAAAAATGAGCTGGTGACAAAGAGAATAATAACAAAAAACAAAACAAAACAAAAACTACCTTGTTTTTTTTCTCTTGTGCCCCAATACCCCATGAACTATGTACAGTGAGCACACAGCCAGCACCTACCAGAGTCAGTTTATCTCTACCCATGTAGGGTGACGTACACACAAATCTCACAGTGGAACTGAGGTTTTAGTGTAAGCCACATTTGCGTTAAGCTATCAAGAAATTAGATTTCTAATTCAGTGAACTGAATTCTTATTAAGAAAGACACATTTAGCTGCAAACTAGTCTGCATCAGAAGGCTGAATATCAATATTTGGTCCAGTCTCTTCTGCTGTAAATAACTTATCACTACAGCTGTGATGGCAAACATTCTCTCTTTCTTTTAAAACATACGAAAACACTCAATTAATAAATCATTTCTAACAATAAACAAACCCTAAAAATCTGCTGACTTGCCATACAGCTCCAAATACTCACATTTCAACCCAAAACATAATTCCTACAAAGACACCAGAGCGCAATATGAGAAGTTTTACACATTGTTTTAACTTCTATTATTTCAAACTTCATTTACAGAAGTAGGTATTATTTTTAACATGGAAAACTTAGGGTGATTTTGGTCCCTTTGTAAGTGCATTCTTTTGAACTCCCTGAGTACTGTACACTCCTTTTCTACAGTGAATTCTGACTGGAAGATGCTGAATAAAGTGGTTTTGCATTGCTGCATATAAAGTAAAATCTATTGCTTAAAATGAAACACAGCAGCGTTAGATTTTACAAAATATGCAGCCGCATGTTTCAGCATCTGAACTACCTGTGAGCCTTCAGCTTCCCCAGATCTCTCCTTTAGGTTCTAGAAGTGGCTAATTTCATATCCATAAAGATAGTCAAAATGCAATTACTGTTATTATTTATGTCTTGGCAGATAATTCTTACCAATCTGCTGTCACTTATACCTGCAAATTAACACAATGGAATATTCAAAGCCCCCTTGGACCAGCCATCTCTATTCAGGCACTCCAAGGTCAGTAGCCATAGTTGTGTAGGTTTTTATAAAAGAAACAGAAATTATACTAACAAACCAATCACCTAACTCCGTATTTTCAAAACACAGTAGTTCTTAAAAGTTAATAATAATAATAATAATAATAATATTATACCACTTCAATATGAGTACTCATATTGAAGTGCGGGTATAAGCAAAGTACTGACAATAAACTGCAGTATATCCAGCATCCAGTTCCAAAAATAACTGTGGGTTGCAGCAGTGCTGAGCATTTGCTTATTGATGTTTTCCATTTTAATGAAAAAAGAAAACCAGGCAGCACATTGAAACCAAAAAGAAACTCAGGTAAAATGAGTTTACTTTCTAAAAATAATTTATAAAAAAACAAATAATCAACAGTTCATTACGTAGCAACAATATAAAGAGTTTAAGGTTACTGAATCAATCAGTATATACTAAAGATAAGATACTTTGATACCACATGAGGCCTTTTCACTTCAGAACCTTGAATTATTTAGCTCATTAAGGAATACCTTAAATTCAACAGATATGGCTGAATCTGTGCACTAGTTAAAATATAATATTGTAACTGCACATAAAAAGATGCATTTATATACAGTTTTTACAGTGTATCCACATGTGTGTATACATTTTTTTTACTCACCAACAAACACAACACAGACAATAGAAGGCAGCATAGAAATAGTGTTTTGAATATAAAAATGCTTTGTTTTCAATTTAGTAGAAAATGTGTAATTTGCATTTTGGCAGACTTACTGGTACAACTATACAAAACCAGGAAAAAGGTCATGCAAAGGGGTTAAAATTTTTCTCCAAAGTAAAGAAGGGAAAACAAAAACACCTAGTAAATTTGAGAGTACTTCGCAGTTAATGGGAAAAGCATCTAAAAGACAACATGAAATACAGAAATGGTTTGGTTTTGTTACTTTATACCTGGTTGTACCCTAGTACAGATGATGATGTGTATTTTGATGCCCAATAAAGAGTGAAAATAACATCTTTCTTTTCCTTTCACAAATATTTTGTCAAACTCAACTTATTTCAAAAGCATAGCGGTATAATGGCCATTAAAAAAAAGAGACCACATTGTGGACATAAAATACTACCAAAAAAAAAAAAAAAGGCAGACTCAAAAATATATTTTGTCTCATACTAACAATTACATTTGTTAAACAAAAAAAAAAAACAAAAAACAAAGCTTTCACAAGATCAGACCAACTATCACCTTTTCTAATAAACGTGGTAAGTACACTCCCTGTACATCCTGTTTCTCTTAAGCATTTAGCAGTTGTTCTTATACACAAGGAAATGTCTCTGCAGGAATTCAACTGGTTTGTAGTTTTTTTAATGAATTAGTATAGCTCTTTTGTGTTTCATGGGATTGTTCATTCTGTTTTAGCTGCACCGTCTAACATGCTCCAAAACATACTCAGGAAAGTGCAGGCTGCAGACCTGTAAGCCGTCCAGCTTGCAGGGCATCCTTGGATATTCATCTTCTTTCCATTTGTTTTCCTCTGGATCAAAAGTGAGAATCGAATCACTGTAATGACCATTGTAGCAAAGGCCTCCAAGAACCATTATCTGTTTGTCCAGAACAGCTACACCATGACCACTCCTACCTATTGGCATAGAAGCCAATATAGTCCATTGATCAGTATCGGGGTCATAAACCTCTGTAGATGGACATCCTTGAGATTCAAAGGAGGCTCTCAGGATCACACAGACACCACCAAAGACATAAAGCTTACCATTGTAAGAAATCATTTTGTGAAAGCATCTTGCATAATTCATTTTGCATTTGTTCTCCCAGCAGTTAGTGACCACTTGAGTTCTCCGTGTTCGCTGCTCTACTGTCCCTTCTTTACTGGGATCAAACACACACACTTGCTTAGAAGTTGAAGATGACGTAATTCCACCAGTGATATACAACTTGTTACCAAGCACAGTCCCTTCATGTCCGTACTTATTGACTGGATAGGGATCCACAAATTCCCATTTATCTTCAGTAATATCATACCGTTCAGTTGAGTAAAACGTTTCATCCCTGGTTCTCCCAGCCACTGCATAAACATACCTGCCAATCACTCCAACAGCAAACTCAGAACGTGGCACAGACATGTCTGCCATTCGTAACCAAGTGTTCTGTCTTGGGTCGTATCTAAACACTTTGGATGAAGCATGAAACTCACCATCTGGCCCCAGTTCTTCCCCACCTAACAAGAACACGAAGTTATTTACAATGGCAAGGCAGTCTGGTCGTAAAGGTACTTGAGGACCCTCCAGTTCCCACCAGACCCTCGGTTTGTGCAAGAGAAGAATTTTACTGTTTACCATACTGTGTCCTATCATTCCTCTAAACACTGCAGTCTGGGGTTTGGCAGAACGAATTTTGTTCGATTTCATTTCCATCAAAGGCTGTTGGTGAACGCTATGAAAGTAATTCATGGCTTGGTCAACCTCATGTCGCAGCTGCCGGGAGTATCGATAAAACTCTGATGTTTTTACCTATGAATATATTTAAAAGATATTAAAATTCTGACCAAGAGAAACAATCCAGAAAACCTAAAGCACTATGTGTCATTAGAAGATTATTTTACTTCGTTTCATTCAGGCAATCTTGAGAGCAATTGCATTTATGCATGAAGGTTTAAACTGATGTATTGTTATCCAAAATCCAGAAGGCAATTTAGTGATTAAGAGCAGTGACTCACATTTTCAGCAGAGTAATCACATGCAGAATTTATGCTGGAATTAGGCACAACTGAAATCCCCAATTCTAAAAATCATTATTCCTTCTCCTGAAAACAGCTTCTGTTCATCTTCTGCTTAATCCATAAAGCACCCAAATTAAAAATTCACTCTTTTCCTGGGTTTCAAAGACACTCTACACACCTATTCTGTGGTTACCAAGGTCTGCTCTAGTCTGGTTTTTTTCTGAATTCTCACAAATGAAGTCTGAGCTCCCAAGTGCTAGGCTCTGCTCACAGAGCTATTTAATTGCCATGGGGTGGGAAGGGAAGGTACCCAACCCCCTTCCTTCAGAATATGTGCTTACGCCAACCACTCATCATGATGTTGACCTTATGGTTTCCCCTCTTTGTGTCTCCACATGTTAACACATGCCTTTAACACAAGAAGGAGACATCTCAACATATAATCCTTTGGTTGTGCATTTCTTTGGCAAATTGCAGAGGTAGGTTTGAACTTCCCAGGTGAGAGATACAACCTACGAGCCATCCATGCTCAGTTTTATTGGAGTTGTAGGCATGGGGGAAAATAAGAATTCCTTTCTGGAACCCTTCCTACTATCTAAGCCAATTTAAGTGCGTGAGGCTGGTCCTGAGACCATTCCAAAACACATCCCTGTCTTGAACATTTTAATTAATCTAGCTCCAGGCATCCTCAGCTCACTGTGGGAATCTCTTCAGAGGCTTCACTCTTCCTGTACAGTCAGGTGTAACACAGCATTCTGAATCACACTTCTAAAACAAATAAAAACCTGCTAGACGTTGCCAAATCCACAAATCCTTGATCAGATTTGATCCTAAATCCCAGTTTCTTTCACACAAAATTGGATTGCTTTCAAACAGTCTGAAAGCCTTTAGTACCTACCAGCTCCAAAGAAGAAGCAATGCTCTGAAAAAAATCTGAGGCCACTCTGAAATTTCAAGTGACCACAAGGTAACACCAGAAGCTATTTTTAAGTATCTTTTACCCCATCTCCTATTCTTTGTCCCAAAGAAAAAACGCCTCAGGGTTGGTGGTGTGAATTTTGACATATATGGAAAGCAATTTGGAAATTAATGTTCTTTATACCTTGTGAATAAAGTAACTGCTTGTTCCATAAACACATACTATTAAAATTTTGTTAGCTGTCTGTTAATCATCTCTTCCTTGTATAGTAATTAAGACATTCTGCTGTCAAAGAATCATTTTTTAAAAAAATCTTTTGAACTGTTCTTATTGAACATAATTTGCACAGTTGAGACAGTTTGAAACACCAGATTTCAAAAAAAAACCCTGAACACTAACCTACTATTGTAAAGCAGTGTATATAGCTCAAGAGTGACAGTAACTTGATGTTTTTATTTACGCTTTTTCTTTCCTCCACTTTAATTTTGACAAGTTCAATTTATCTTTGTTTTTAAAAAAAGAGGATGGTCACAGGCAGATCACATATATTATTCTTGCAGCAATGTCCAGCTTCTTCCTACTGTTTTTGCCAGAATCTATTTTGGAGCAAAATGGTTTACTCAGGTATGGTACTTACAGAACATTCACATTAAGCCAAACTCTTCTGGGAACAACAGCTCTATTTTCTTGTTGCAAATAAAGAATATATCATGCAAAGATCTGCTCATATGGTACTTGTTAGAATAAACTGTATACCTTGCCTGACTGAAAAGACTGAATATAAATTACAGAAAACATGCTGGCAGGGAGAACCACAGAACAGAAAAATGATAACATACAAAGGTTACAAAAAATGAAAAAGAAGTTAAAATTACAAAGAACCATGGCTGGGCTACTTTATCTTTAAAAGGAACTTTCAAATTCTAAACCAGCAGGACTACTTCAGGTATTCCCAAACTGGAGCTATCCTCTTTGGAATTAAATAAAAATATAAATTATCTTTGTTCCACCTATATGCAGTTCAGGCTTTCTTGGATAATTATGGAAGACAACAGGATCAACATGCTTACATTGTGAAGCATACCAATAAAGCTTGGCAGAGATAGAAAATGTTTTTCTTTCTCCCTCAACATTTACAACTCTGTCATTAGATCTAGAAATTGGAATGCCAGCCAGAAACTGGAATTAATATAAGCCTACATCCTCATCACTCTACTCCTTCACATAACCTAAATCTCATCCCATGAGAGCATGCCAAAGGAAACAAGGTGTGTCTCTAATTCCAGAGACAGACCCTCATGACCAGGGAATCAATCTATTTGTTTACTACTGCTTATCTTGACAAAGGCACTCATGACAAAGCAAAGCCTCAATCTCTTACCTTAAACAAAAAAGACATCAAGGAGCAAATGCCACTCCCAGTTATTAACACCCCTCTGTGACTGAAGTTCATGGGGAAGCTTCAACATGCACAAGTTTGAAGAGGTGAACATGAAAATACACAAGCACTAGCAATTCTTACAATATGCAGAAAAAAAAATCCCACAAAGCAAGAGTGATTGACTACCTCGATTCTGGTAAGAAAAGGTAACTGGAACATTCCTAGACTTGGCTGTTGAGGAAAAATATCCCTGGTTTTAGCTATCCACCTTTCACCAACACAACACTGCCTCTCACAGGAGCAGTACCTCTGCTGAGGCTCAAAGGATGGTCTAAGATGAATGTTAGGATATGCCTAGGAAAGTACAGACTGCTCATGCTTGCTTGATGCAAATGAAAACAAAGCAAAAGTAGGTCATTTGGCCCACTTTCAGTCATACTGTGAAATATCCCAGAATTATTTGAAAGCCCTGTTCAGCACAGTAAGGAAAACCCTCTGCCTACACTTTCAAACAATATTACAGTAATTGTCATTACTTGTGTGTAAAATCAAAAAAGAGAAACATTAAACTTTAGGTAGTTTGGTGTTTAAAACAACTGTAAGTTGTGCATGTCAGCAGATGAAAGCACATGGCCTTTTGTGGGAACTTCTATCTGACACCCAAAACATGCAGAAGGAAAGCCCTCAGCTTTCAAAAGTAGGCTTTGCCACTACCTGTAAGTAGCAACAAGAAGGTGATCAGCAAATATCTAAGTGCTTATCAATAGACCAATTTTCCTGTTAAGTTCAAATGTAGAAGCTCTGGAAGGAATGTGTCCATAATTACCAACATTCAAGCAGAACACAGAGATTTCTGCAAAGCAGATGGAAACGTACATTAATCATCATGAACCCTGAAGCAAAACAAATGTGCATTCCTAAAGAGTACATCATCAACTCTGAATTGATAAAAATATATAAATGCTTCAAAGCATTTTTGAAGTTTAAAGAAAAACTGTTCTGTTATCTTGCTGAAGGGTCTCAAAAAGGCATTTTAAGTCGGACTTCCTTATCAACCCCAGTCTTACTGTAAAAAATGGAATTTAATCCAAGTGCTAAAGCTTTGCTTGTGTGGTTTTTTACATTCTTTACATTCTTTCCTATTCTTTGTTTAATTTTCTGGAGAAAACCTTTTTAAAGAGGTTATACTGGGACATGTATATGTAATGTAAGAGTTTCCTCAAGATATGCAGAGATGGAGAATAAGAACTATCTCAATGTATTAACTACCAGTTACAGTGGTTCACAGTCAGATTTTTAGCTACACAGACTGAGAACAGCACAAACTAAATCAAATGTGTCATTCCATAATAAAAGATGTAACAATAATTAAAAACATCCACCCCTCTACTCACCCCCTAGGCAGTCAATACCAAAATCACCACTATCCTTCCAGTCACAGTAAATTTGAGCTTTAATGCATTTTCTCTTCTTCATTTTAAATCAGTGAACACTCCATAAAAACTGCTGGCTTTCCAAATTAATGCAGCTTTTAATCATTGCCTATTTTTCTGCTGTATTGCAATGCATGCTTTTCTAGTTGTAGCAGCTATGGGAATCTCAGAATCTTCCATTTATATTATATGAAGAAGTAAAACAAAAAATTAAGCCATTAATTTCTAATTTGAAAAGTGATCTCCACAAAAGACCAGCTGTGTCCCATATTATGTTCATTAACTTTCCTCCTCCCCCAAAAAAATTACACTAATTAATAAGCTGCAGTAAGAGCAATGAAATGCAAGGTAAATGTTCTGTAACATGTTTTACTTCAGTATATGGCTTTAAAAAAAAAAAATCCTCACATAACCTTTTATAGTTACTGCTCTATTTGTATTCTTTTTACTTAGGTTTATAAGAAAAAGCTTTCAAAAGCAGAAAGAAAGGCCTCTTTTGAACTGCCCAAACTAAACAGCTATTATTTGTGCACCTGGCAACTAAATTTTAATGTTATTATATGAGTGGATATTAACTTGCTTCCTTCTGTAGAACTGGTAAAAAAACCCCAAAGACAAACAAAAAGAAAAGTACAGAAAAATCTCCATGGCTCATACTGTGACTTTAATCACTTCTAGTCATGTAAACAGAGACCTATTTTAAAGATTCTAACTTATTGTGCTAAAGTTTTCTAAGCCTGCCAATTCTGAATGTGCATGTGATGCAACTGAAACTCAGCTAGTAGGAGTACAAAAGTAATGTTCCACCTTTCCAATGAACAATGATGGCATCCATATCACACTTTTAAAGACCAAATTCTTACTCTTGAAAAAAAATCAAACTTAATTTACTAGAGATTAACCTGAATAAAAACTAAGGTCCATCAACTCTGCTAACAAAGATCCTTATTATTTTCACATCTACTTATCTCTGACCATATTCTAATCACAATTATAAGCCAGTATGAGAACTGGTCAGTACCAGTGAAGGGTTTTGAAGGACTGTTCTACAAGTGTTACAAATCACTTAAGTAATTTCAGCCTAACCATAGAAAGGCACAGCCTCTGTGCAGCAAGGACAATGCCCTCAAATTGATTACTTGGCTGTTCCTTTTTAAAAACTGAATTCATCAAAGTCAAGCTGGAGTCTAACTCAATCTAATCTCTCAAATCAGAGTGGAGTCAACGATCTATATGCCACAATTAAGAAGCTCAGCACATAATAAATACTGCTAGGAAATCTATTCAAATCAACAATAACCTTAACATCCAAAAATATTAAGCACAGCACCTATCTACAGTAAGAGGGGTCCCCTAACCTCACCCACACTTCTTATTATAAGCTTCAGCAGACAAAGTTGTATAAGTAGATACACATGTACTACTAGACATGGAGGTAAATGGGAAAAAAAAAAAGAAATTCAACACATTTAAGAAAGGTAAAGTCACATTAACATAAAATTACAATGACATCTTCTCAAAAATTATTATTTTCTAGGCACAGGACAGCAGATATTCAAAGACAATGTGCATTGTACCTCTACACCAGAAGCTGATGAATGTAATGATTAGTAAGTTTTTCATTTAAGCTTGCCATTTATAAATCAGCATGGGCTAGTCATAACAAACCTTACAGACTGGACATAAAAAACCCCTGGATTTTAAGGACACGGGTTTTGAAACAACATTTCCATCTGAGTAGTACACAGAAACTAAATGGAGCTTAAGCAATATTTATCAGAGAGATCATTACATGGTTGCCTCCAGTAACATGGAGATTAACTCAATGATCCAGGTGAAAGGCACTCCAACTTCTATCTCCAAAATTCCTCAAGACTTACAGAGCCATGGACATGTTTCATAAAAATGAAAGCACAAAGTGGACAGTGAAACTTGTGCTTTCCCCAAACACTTTGCCTTCACTTTCTAACTATTCCCTAAATCCTTACTGGATTATCTTTCCATTTTCTCTCATACATCTGCATGTACTTTAAGGGCTGAGGAACAAAAGGAGTATCTACTCATACTTCAGAAGCCATTCTTCCAGGACAGTTTGCAGTAAGCAGACAGGCTGTACCTTCACTTGTGCACTCTAAACGCACATCAGACTCCAGGTGTTAATCTAGAGTCACTGATTTCATTTATAAATTGTGTACCTCTCCAAAAAAATGATGTAAGGAACAGAATGGCTTGAGAGGCCGAAAGTATCCTTATCATGACTTGCAAAGTTATATAAGTTATTTATATACTACAGTGACAGGCATCTGAGAAATGTCCATTAGAAAGATTACATAAAAGTACATATGACAAGCCAGCCAGTGTGTAGCAAATACAGAGTTAGCTGAACTGGCAGAGTCAAACTCAGACTTTATTTGGTACATTTATGCATTTAGTATGTGCTGGCTTCAGGAAAAGGGTGGATTCTGTTTGTGAATCTCCAAAAAAGGCAGTTTTACCACTATTTCCCCATTCCACACAGAGAAGAAAGAAGCTCTCCCCGGGTTACTGCCAGAACAGTGAACAGACGCACTCTTTTATTTAAAAAAATAAAGTGTTCTATATTCTGATGTTGGCTGCAACTGCAGTTGTCCTTTGTCACTTGTCATGCTGGATAACTTAATACTCTCTAGCCAGGGTAGAACACAAATACATTCCTAGCTGCAGTAACAAATGACATAATTAGCTCTGCTTCCCTCTGCTGAGTTGTCTCACTCCATAATCTGCACTGGCTTTTCTCTGCTCCCACATACAATTAACACGAAGGGTATTCACAGACAAAGCTTTTACATGTAGATATATAATCTGGGATGCTGAAAACAACGTCTCTCCTGAAGTTGTACCTATTGTGCCTGTGAAGATAAAACATGAGAAGCACTGTATGCAGGATTTATACCAACAATATCAAAACCAACTCCAGAAGTTATACCCAAATATAATGCTGAAGACCAACATACACTTTCACTTACAGAAATTTAACTGAAGACAGCTTGATGCTTGAGATTGTATCCCCAAAACTCATAGGGCTGAAGCAGTCTCACACAAATCCTGCCCTGTTAGATTAACCTCAAAAAAGTATGTTGTAAATTCTGTTTTATTACTGAAGAGCTTAAATGATGTAATAATATGATAAAAGCGCTATTTAAAAGACACAAGACACTACAATGCAGACTGTAGCATTAGCTAGCTCTTACTAGTTAAAAATGTTTTAACCCAATATAAACATTACATTAGTGCTCTAAAATATGTTTAGGTATTTATTTTATATCTATAGTTTAATATAGCATCATAAATATATTTTATGTATTATTACTTCCTATACTCAGTTCACAACAGAGAAAAAAATTCAAAATATAAAAATGCACTAGTCTGAAGTAATTAATAGCTCTTATAATCTGAAACTGAAATAAGTATAAGAATTACTGCTTGGATGATCCAGTGGCCCCTAAAACCACCAAAACCAATACAACCTTCTCTGCATATTCACTAGACACTAAAGTAAAAATATATGGGAGGTTAATTTGTAAGAAGCACAACAAAAAACATGGGGTCTGAACTCCTATTAATCTGCTGAGAGGTGAAAAATACAGAAGTTGTATCTTATCACACAAAATTAACATTGTTAAAACAGCACAGCTCAAGGAATTCCTAACCTGAACACTGTTACTAACCTGCAAGAGAACTGATTACAAAGTACTGTAATTTTCTACTGTTAACAAATATTCAGAGATTCTCAAGAACTAAAACCAATATATTTTTGTCTGTTCTTCAACAGAAGAGTAGAAAAAGCAAGTTCTCTTTTACCTCTTACTACATACAATGAACAGTTGAACTATAAGATGACCTGCTACAAAGAGTCCACTTATATTTAAAGTAAATCATTACATTTGACACAATAATTTTTTGATTGTGTTATGTCTTGTGTACAACCAAGCGTATGTGTAACTTTGCAGGATCGGAGCTTACTTCTAACTGCTGTGTAACAGCACAAGCACTGAGGATACAACAACAACAAAAACACTCTGCAGATTTAAGAGCAGATGCTACTTTTCATTTTTAAATAACCCTCCCCTGTACTTAAGCCACATAAGATCTACAGTCACTATTTTTGATTATATTGATAACAATTATTATAACATATACCCTACATATTATGTGCAGGTCTAAAGCCTCTGGAAAGCAAGAAGCAACTTGTGGAAAACAGTTAAGAACGTTTGAAATCAAACTAGATAAAAGTGACCTTATTTCAAAATGTTTTTTCCATATAAAGTCATGTATAAGCATGTACTGCAAACATACCTGTTCTCCAGCCACTGTAGGTATTATTGTCTAATAACCAAAGACAATACTTTTAGATGTTTGCCTTCTATGCCTTTCTTTATTAGAAAAATAAACGCTATAATTCTGTTCCTTCTCATAGCTTCAGGAATCTTACCTATTTACTGGCATGCTGCCCTAGCTAAATGATGAATCCTGCCTATTGCTTTTCAAATGCACCAACCTTCTCAAAAACACTGGATGGTGTCATCAAACAAAACCTGATGTTCTGAATGATGGTGTCCGTATGCCTCCAGCGTCTTCTATCATGGCGCAGCCAGGCCTGAACAGCTTCATACAGCTCTATCTCTGGAAACCTGCTCAGACGATCATTATCCAAGTAAGACATGAGCTTCTCAAAGCTCAGATATGAAAGGAAGTCAGGTCTGGACATGAGTGGCACAAAATTCTCTAGCAGAAAGGAATCCAATTTTTCCCTGACTCCTTCGATGTTTACACCAAAATCATCCAGAAGTCTCATAATTTCTGCACAGTTTTCTAAGCAGATTTTAGCTAAGAGAAAAGAGCAGCAAAACTTTACCACCTCTATAAGCTGGACATACATGGCAGCCTGAAGGATTTCATGAACAGTGTTCATACTCAGTTCAATAGTTCCATAGTACATGAATTGGAGGACATGACTGAAGCCTGTAGCTGTCAGACCTTTCAAATGGATTTTGTCCTGATCTCGTTCTCGCATGTCAGCTGTGAACATAATCCTGAAGTAATCACTCTGGGTGGCAAGCAGTGCTTTATGGGCCTGAAATTGGTGGTCTTCAATGACAAGTGTGACATCAAGAAGCAATCCCTCCTCATACAGTGCTCTGAATCCTGCAGAGACACTGGTGTCATGGATGGAGGAGCTAAACCCTTCCACGTCCCCTGCCATGAATCACCTGGGGGGAAGAAAAAAAAATAAAAAAATAAAAATAAATCATAATTTCTAATAACATATTACAAGCCCTTCCTGACCAGATAAATCCTAACTCAGATCGCTTTGATTAGGACTTAAAAGTCTTCACCATTCTTTTTGTTTTCTCTCTGGCTGAAGAATCAACTTAGGAAAAAACTTAAAACACAAACTTTAAATATTTCTCCCCCAACCAAATATTCTCATTTCAAAGACAGGGTAATGAACAAAAATAACTATGCAACACTGCCAAAATGATTCCTTACTCCAAGTTAATTCATGGTCATATAATGAACTAAAAAGGTTGTCATGGTTTTTTTCCTCTCCCTTCCATCAATCTTTCTAAAGAATTTATCTCAGGGGAGCAATAAAACACCCACTCATGAATAGCAAAGGTTTCAAAAAGGAAGCCAAATTTCCTTAACTTCAGAAACAAGCTTCAGTAGATCTGCACATGGTATGATCAAAAAAAAAAAAAAAGTATTATGTTCTAAAATCTATGTCAAATTACTCAAAAGTTATTTGAAGGAAAATGAACATTTTCAGAGATACTATTTGATATTGTGTGCTTCACTTCTCCTGTAAAAACACAGTCCCATCATGTTCCCCCTGTTTCTTACTACAGTGATTAATATTAGATTATGAGATTTATGAAGTACAAAATACTAAGGCAATAAGAAGCACTGACAGGAATAAGTCCCAAAAAATAATATTCTGTATTGTGGGCTTAGTGAAGCTCAATTGCTCATTAAGCATTTGCAGATACAGTATTACTTATATGCAAGCTATAATTAAACTGTAAATAAACCAAAAAGAAATCTAAGAGTAGCAGGATCCTACCCTGTTAAAGTCAAGGAAGATAAATATTCAATAATCAAAATAAAAACCTATTCAAAATCCAGAAATTTCTCAAAATGTTGCTCAACTTCCTTGGGTTTATGTATGGTGAAGTTGCACAAGGCAGCTTGAACCAATTAACAATTCTTCAAAGGACAACAGCACACGCCATTTTCCTTCTCTGTCTTATTCTGGGACCTGAGCTCCTGCTGCCTACTCTGAGCCATTTCTGGGGTTCATTTGGCTTCTCCAGAAAGTCCATTCAACTCATAAACATGACTAAAAAATAAACTAAGAGCAGGGAGGGACAGACATGAAAAAGACACATGACACAAACATGACCACCCCACTCCCCAGCACACACAAAACCTCAAAACTAGACATCTTTCTGATTCCCAGTGAGCTGACTTCTGACTTGACATTGTGGGGTTTGGCACACGAACCAACGTGATGCAGAGGGCAGGGCACATACTTGAGCAGGAAGAGAGAGAAAGAGCAACAACTTCCCTATTTGACATTAATTTACTATTATAATTGATTCATCTTGTTTTATTCCTCTTCATCCCACCTTAAATTACACTGCAACTTTCCCTCAGATATTTGTTGCATTTAACTCTGAATTTCCTATAACAAGTAAAGCTAATAATGTTTTGGTACTGGTAACCCACATGAAAAGCTAAATAATACCAACAATTAGAAAAACCTGCAGATTCTCAACATCATAAAACTTCACACAAGTATATGGATCCAGAAGTGACTCTAGAGTGGCCCACGTTTCACAGCCTCAGGGAGCAGTTACCACTTACCCCCACTTCTTCAAGTACCACATTTTGGCTGCTGCCATTGTAACAGGAATGCATTTTATTAGACTCAAAAATGGATAATCATCTCCTCTCCTTCACTCCTCAGCACCATCCTGGAAAATCAAACTGGAGACACCCTTTGTCTGTGCAAAACTAATCTGGTGAGTGGTGTTTGTAGCCACACCTCATGGAATTAGCACCACTCCCACACTGCTGAAGCCTAATAATGGGTTCTGTGCAAAATAAAGTCAATGCTGGGAGTGTTCATTACAATTAAGGCCTTCTCACAAAATTCAAATTCCTGAAAGTAAGAGCAGGAGCACAAGAACAAAAATGATAATCCAATCACTTTCTCACCAGTATTCATGATGGCACCTTCCCCTCAATGTCACTGAAGACAAAAAGAAACATGCAAACTGCTCTGGAACCTCATATTGTGAAACTCTTATTCCTCAACATCAAATGCCTACCAGAAAGAAAAATTACCATCAGATATTTTTCTTAGTTGTTGCCAATTCTTACACAAAAGCAGATGAGGAAAGAAGCACTTCACTAACTCTTACCACCTCAAAAAGAAGCAACCAACTGAAGAGGAAGCATAGAGCCTGACTTTACAGGATTTTGCTTTCTAATTGGATTTCTCATATCAAATAAAAAGGTAAGCACCAATATTAGCTTTTTTCCTTCTTTCGTTGGAGCACTTGTAATTCGTCTCCTCCCATCCCCAGTTCTCTGATGTTTAATAATAGCTGAGCTCATACCTCACTCTTCCCTCTTCAAGAGATTTAATGATCACTTGCCACTCATCTTCATAAAACATAGAGACTTGAAACAACTCTGACTGCTATCTGAAATCAGCCAAGAGGTTCAGAGGTTACAAGGACTCTCAGACAGTAAAACTGTGTAAGTTACAGTGCTTCAGGAGACCAACTAAGACTTGGCTCGGCATCAGTTCCATGATCAGGGTTAAAAACAGGAAAGGACAGTTGGAATTCGCAAATGTGAGAACGAGAACAGAGTAACACAACTGTATATCGGGGGGAGGAAAAGTCAAAAATGAAGCAACATTCCCCAGGTGGCTGAAGCAATATATATTCTTCTGGAAATAATGGGATATCCCATCACACAGGCAATATCACTGAGAGGATTTCTTCAAAACAGTATGTGCATTACTGTGTACCTGAACAACATAAAAAAGCCACGGCAGCAAGCTCCAAACACACAGTAGCATCTTTGCCCTTCCCTTGAGAAAGATAATTACATTATGGGTACTCCACAAATAAAAGGAGAGAAATTAACTTGTACACAGGATGGCCCTAAAAGAAAGGCCTCTTTCACCACCCTCAAAGAAGCAAAAAGGAAAAGTTGGCAAGTGAAGTTAAGCAAAGACATGTGGTAGATGCACCTCCAGTGCTGCTTTTAAGGATCAAAACAAGTAAATCATACTCCAAACAAAGAAACAAAAACCCAAAACAAACAAAACCCATGAAAAAACAGAAGCTACAAACCAACCAAAACACAAACAAACAAACCCCCCAACCAAACCAGCACTAGAGAGTACTGGGCAACTGGCTCTAGGTGGCCCTGCAGGTGGCCCAGATGATCTCCAGAGGCCCCTTATAACCTCAACTAGTCTGTCAATCTGTGATTCTGTTGCTTTGGCACAGACACTGCACTGATGTGGGGAATTTTTTTTGCAACCTCCTTTTTAATTCTGATTAAATATAAATAAGACAAATATACGTGCAAAAAAAAAAATCATATGTTACTATCCTTCAAATTTTCAATCTAACAAGGCAGGAATCACTGAAATATTGAGAAAGAAAACCCACCTGTGTTTAGGGAACACCTTTAAGGGCTCCAATTTTATACATCTCCCTACAACTGGCTATTCCTTTAAAATATTTAAAACTCTTAGCCACAAATGTCTACAAGGGTAACAAAGTGGTCAACACTTGGAAATTATTATTTCTGAATGTTTTAAAAATGTGGGTGTTTAAGTCACTTAATCCTTCTTTTCACATTCCTGCTGATATTGCTTTTAGAAAATCTACAGTTTTCAACATCAAAATATTTTTCCTCACAAACAGCAAGCATTTAATGGATTATTTAAGTAAACACAAAACCAGTAAGACTTCACCTTACATCACCTAAAGAAGCTTCAGAATTCTGTGAGTGAAAAGCAAAAGGACTAGTTGTCTTCCTGTATTAAATACAAGGAGTGAATATCCTTTTTTTGGCATAAAGCCATATACATGATCAGCAGATAAATTTTTCTTTAAAACAAAAAAATATATTGCCAGTGCAAATATGCAAAGGGGTTAAAATACTGCAAAAACTGGGAAACTAGATAATTAAATGCGTATTATGCTTATCTGGTAAAAGTCTTCATTTATAAAGCTAACATCCTCCGTCAAAAGCAAATAGCAATGTGGTAGTTCAAACATTAAAAAAATACTCTCAAACAAAGTAATTTTTCTAAACCATAGCTATGCCATTCCTCCCACACACACTTGCAATCTTTGATGTAATTCTATGCACTATTCAAATGCTGCAGTTATTTCCCAGAGGACAATACCTAACAATTTTTTTTTTCATATTTTCAATAAAAATGGAAAATTCAGTTAGATTTTCTTCATGCATGCAAATCACAGCAGCACACTTAATCCTAAGGAAGACATGGAGCCTGCAGTGGTCTATAGGAAAACTGGAACAAAAAAATTCCAATGTATAAACAATAAAGGGGAGGTGGGGGGCAATCTACGTTGACATTCGTTATTGTTCTGCACATATTAGAGCCGATCGGGGTAATGCAGCACAGGAAGTAAGACTCTGCTGAAAAGTCAAAAGAGAAATACATTTAACCTTACTAGCTGTTCCTGACATTTTTTCCTCTTTTAGCACATAATGCATTAGAGTCTACAGTGCTGTGACTGTAAAACCACTTACTTGGAACACTGATTTCTCATCTTTATTCTGCAGATGTAATAAAAGTCTGAAAACCCTAATCCAGACTGCTTTTTCTTGCTAAACAAGGAGAATCTTCTTTCCTCAGGGTGTCTGAGGCTCTTAGTCACAAGCAGAAGAAATGGAGTCTAAATGTACTACCTATTGAGAAGCAAGTTATAGAATACCTGCTTTTGACTCATGCCCTCCTGGATTTAAAATCTCTCCAAAAGCAGTACTACCTGAAAAAGGGCCCTTTGAGTATGTGTCTTTATGTAATATGTAAGCTTATATGCATTTTCTAGGGACAGAAATGTATCGTTCTAGGAAAGTATTGACAATACCAAGTCTAGGACACCAGCTCAAAGGAAAATTTCTGCTTTCCTTTACTGTTGTTCCTTAGTAACTCATTTGGGATGCTGAGACACAACCAGCAAGTTTTGTTTTGTTTACTGATTATGGAGTACTTGTTCATTTTACCTAGCCCATAGATATTCTAAGAAATCACCTTCATGAACACAGCTGAACAACAAATTTTCACATCATAAAACACTATTATCTATGAGTTACACCAGAAGATATTTCACCAGACACATAGAACCATGCTTTGGTTACACCAAGTACTAAAACAGAGCTTAAAAGTCAATAATCTCTTCCATCCACCAAATACATGCATTTAAATGTGAATTTTAAAGCCATTATGCATGCTTTATTTGGTGAGGTGCACAGCAAAGGCTGCCTAGAGCAGAATTCTTTGACCCTAGTTTTGTTAACACGCTTTTCTGCAGGAATAGGACATTTCTCCATAGTCAAATGTTATAGACACATATGAAAATACAATACAACAAGTATTTGAACACACTAGCAAACATTCACAACTGCACACATGGCTGAAGGCTGGGCCTTTGAATGTAGTGTACTGTACTGAGTAAGAACGCAATTATAACATACACAGTACAAGTAATGTATCCCCCAAATTAAACCTTTGTTTACACAGTTTGACACGAAAAACATTATTTTGTCCACCATTTTTCATCATAATTTCCTACTAACAACAGCAGAAGGAGTGATGTGATGTGGGATAGATCAATAACCAGTGCATATCAAAACTTTCCGTTGCTACAACAATTGCAAATGTAGGGAACAAAGAAATACATCCAGTTTCCACATGTTTTACCTAAAATGCTTTATCATTAATACACTAAATTTGGGAAACAATTTATCTTAAACTATTGGTATGTTCATGTTTAAGGCTTCATCCAATCCATCTCGAGAATTCCAAAAGCACTGGATTTACTTGAGAGACAAGAAGTTAGAAGCTTACCAATCACTGCCAGTCAGAGGAACCAGACTGCCAGAACTCCAGAAATTAAAACTTCGCTGCTCCTGATAGCTGTCCACACTCCATTTCTTAGGGGCACACAGCTGACCAGGACAGCTCTGCTGCCGATCTCTGGCCATGCTGCTATCTGGGAGCAATCTGAATCAGTTCATAGCAACAGTGGCACTTTGTGTCAGTGCTCTCTGATGTCATTAAAGCTGTGCCAGAAGCATCAGAACTAGTTACAACCAAACCTACTACAACTCCGCATGGATTGTGCCTCAGCTCAGGATGATTATCCTTCACTCTAAGCGGGCCAGAACCTGTAACTGCACTTCACAGACACTAAGATAGCTTGAACCATCTGTCTAAAAGGTCACTGCATCACAACACCTGTACAGAAAAACCTGCTCCCAAACACAGAGGAAGCTCACCACAACGCGCTTCCAATTGCATTTACTGATACCAGAACAGGTGCCCTGTATAAAACAGTTGATACACCCACAAAAATGAGAATTGTCTTTAACTGGAAAAACTTGTATTACTCATACCTAAAAGTTAAATGATGATAGTGTTGCAAACTACAGATTTGCCACAGCTCTCAAAGTGGACAGGACTGCTCTATCCTGAGCGATAACAGTTCTTATATATATAATATTTGTGTCTTATAGAATGATTCATCTTTTCAAATGTAAGAAAAAAGTATGAATAAAGTGTGATTTTCTCACTGTGAAGCTATTTACGTATAATAAATTTTATGTGTATGTGAAGCTGTTTATGTATAATAAATTTTATATATATGTGAAGCTATTTTGTGTATTCTATACAGAAAAGTAGCAAGTTACGCATCTGTTAGTGACAAAAAATCATTTGATTACCACAAATTTTTAGCATGATAAGACGGGAATGAGCTACAAGTAGTATTTAAACTATATGAATAAAAATATTTTACATCTAAATTAGGATTGCTAAACTACCCCCTCCATTTGTCTTTTTGTTGTCTGTATCTTTATTGCTAACTTAGTAAATACTCCTAGCATTTTCTGAGAAAATTACATTAATTGTGCCCTTTGAGGCACACAGGTTTGACCTCACTGCCAAATGTCAAACTCGCTTGTCAGAAACACAGAAATCTCAAACATATTTAATTTCTACGCCTATCCCCCAAACTGGCAGCTAGATGAATGAAAAAGGTCTGATGTCTCCAGTGTGAGCTCAATGGTTATCTGCTGTGCTCTGCTGAAAGACAAATCAACACGTGTAGATGCAAACCAGCCACAGGGTATAATTAAGGAAAGTGAAGGGAGATGAGTGTCAGTGGGAAAGTTTATAGGACATGTGGTAGAAATTAAACACGTTTGCTAGGTGTTGGAAGGCAAAAGACAGGAAGTATGTTGGTGCATGGTGGTAAGCTCAGGAGATCTGAACGTGAACTGGGGCAATAGTGGTGCAAGAGCTGCGTTATCCTAGGGGCAAGTATACATAACAAGTCCACAGGAAGCCAGACTTCAGTAGTTCTGTCCTTTTATCCAGTAACAGCTTTATGATTCTCCTATTCCTCTTCTAAATGGGGAGGGGGGGGGGGGCGGGGGGGGGGGGGACGACACCCAAATCCCAAACAATAAAAAGGCAAGAACTTTAAATTTTTAAGTGACGTTTCAGTATTCACCAAATAGATCCAGTAGTAACCCTGGGTAGCTCTACTCGTTCAGATCACGGATACTTTTTTCGCCATCAGCTACGATGGGGGAGAACTGGCCATTTTCGGGGCAGGAACTCAGATGACCTACTTCAACCTGTCTGCTCGCACGCTCAGCCCCGCTCCGCGGTGAGCGGAGCTCGCAGGCCGAGCTCCCCGGGAACTGGGGCCGGCAGGCCCGGGGTCCGCGACGTGCGGCCGCAGGAACCCGAGGGGCCCAGCGGGGGCTGCGCTCGCTCCGAACCCGCCAGGCTTCCGGTGCGCCCCCCCGGCGCGGCCGTGCCCGATCCCCGCTCCAGCCCGCCCGCTCCCCGCCTGCCGCCCGCGGGCACCCGGCCCGCCGCCCCCGAGCCCGGGGAGGGTCCCTGAGGGCCAGGAGGGCGCCCGGGCCACCCTCGATGGGGCGGGCGGCGGCGGCGGGAGGGCCCGGGGGATCCTTTACCCACCTCTCGGCAGCGGCGGCGCTGAGGACGCGGCTCCTCCCGCTGGAGCGGCGGAGAGGGGCCCTGGCTCCGTGTACCATACAGCCGGGGGCGGCGGAGGGAGGCGCCGGGGGGCTGCGGAGAGGGGCAATGGCTAAGGCGAAGCCGGGAGGAGGAGGAGAAGGAGGCGGAGGAAGAAGGGGGGATCCTGCGCTCCCTCCTCCTCGCCGTCCGCGCTCGCGGGGAGGTGGGAGCCGCCCCCGCCGCGCCGCCCGGGCACCGACGCTCCCAGCCCGGCCCGGCCTCGCCCCCGGGGTCCCCGCCGCCCTCACGCTTGTTTACCTTCCGCGCTGCCCCGCGCGGCCGCGGGCGCCATGTTCCTCCGGCAGCACCGCGCCGGCCGTCACTTCCGCCGCACCTGCGGCCGCGCGGGCGGGGGACCCGGGGCACGGAACGGGCACCGGCAGCCCGGCACCGCCCCGGGCCGGCCCCGCTCGCCAGCTCTCGCCCCGTGCGGGCTCAGCCAGACGCCGGAGCACCGGCACGCCTCGAGGAGCACGGCTGCAGAAAGCGACACCGAGAAGCATCATCGGCGTCCAGCCCGCGAGGACGCGCATCCACACGCGTCCGCTTTCGGAGAGTCGGGGTTGCTCTGCTCTCTCCCACCCCGCTACCTCCAGGCTATCGCCCCTTTCTCCGAGGCTATGGCAGCTGCCCGGTGTAGCGCTGCAGCCCGTCCCGGGCTACAGCAACCCCTGCTCGGGGCCGGCTGAGCTCCTCCCCGGCCACCGGCCAGCCGCAGGTGCTGCGGGCTGATCCCAGCTCCCTGCTCTCCGCAGGCTGCCTTGCCAGCCGGCGTGGGAACCGGGTCACCAGAGCCCCAGGGGTCGGGGCCGGCAGCCGCCGGCGCTCAGCGGAGCAGCCCTTGAGCAGCGAACAAACTGCACGCAGCCCTGGGTGGGACGAGCAGGGCTTTGCCTTAGTACAAACATCACCCGTTTGCTTTCGCTATTTTGCCTTTGCCTGGCAAACTCTGATTTTATTGTAAGGGATGAACTAACCTACGTGGACCTTTGGTTTGCCACTACCACCCCCAAACCGTTTGCTACCCTTCTACGTACCTCCCTGTCACCTTCTATGTCACTGCTGCTTTAAATAGCAGGCCACAGGCTGCCATCCTCTCCCTGTTTACTGCTGTTCCCACCCCCTTCACAGCCTATTTTCAGTCTCTCATTACCACCCTCTCCCCATTGATTTATAAAACAAGTGTACCTTCTCTATAGCTGCCACCCCCAGGCTGAATGTCTTTCCCACCTTTCACAGCTTCACACAATGAACCAGCTATTCCATGTGGTGCTTCACAAAGACTTCCCAAGGCTATTCCCACTCTGTTCAACTGCCCACTTACTGCTCCCTCGTGCTACAATCAACCTCCTATTCACTCCTTCATCCCAATGGCCAGACCTCTCTCGACTTGGCAACTTCTTACTATTCCATCTCACTCACTCATGCAGTAAATTTGCCCCATCTCCCCAGTCACTGTTTTAAAACCTGTTACTTGTGCACTTACTGTGAAACAACTGGCCTTTACAGACTGACCCTACAGCAGGTGTTCCTGCCACCTATGTCTCAAAGGATGGACATTCCCTCCCTTTTCCATAAGGTACATCTCCGGCTGCAGCAAGCACGTACCCACCCATAGCTAATGCTGCAACAAAGAAAAATGAGTAGAAACTAAGTTTCCATAAGCAGAAATGACACAACCAAAACTTGATGCATCCTTCTCCACTCCTCAGACTTTTGACCTTCATAGGTCAGCAAGAGTGGAAAAAGCTAAGCAAGACTTTTATGCTTTACCTGACTGTCATTTTGCTGTCTGCAGTTTGTGTCAAGCTGAGGCATAAGATGATCTTCAGGTCTCTCCTACACACTGTCACAGAAGAGGACCTCAAACCTAGCCACAAAACAAAACCACAACAGCTTTGACATTTAAAACATCTCAACATTTCAATGCACAAAACCCCCCTCCTACCCCCTTCTCTTTCACACTGAACAGTTTGCTTCTACCAAAAAATCAAAATATGATAATAATATCTCGATTCTAGTCTCCTAAATAAAATTAAATAAAATTAAATTTAAGCCTCTGACAAGGACCACTGGTATCAAAATTACCTTACTAAGTATTAATTTAAACAGAGATTTGGGTTGACCCCTCTGATTTAGGCATCTGTACAAAATCAGTGGCTAAGTAGTTACCTGGCTTAAATGAGTATTGCAATGAATAAAATTCCGGATATAGTTTTTTGAGCTATATTAATACACTTGTTACCGTTTAATTATAGTATTTTGAAATTTATTTAATTCATACATACATGTACAATGCACATATATTGACATATGACATAATGTCAACTCCTAGAAACGTTCTTAAATATTTTACTCGGGGTTATTCAGCCTGGACAAGAGAAGGCTCTGAGGAAACCTTATAGAAGCTTCCAGTGCCTAAAGGTGAAGGCTAGAAAATAAGAAGGCTAGAAACTGGACTTTTCACAAGGGCATGTAGTGACAGAACAAGGGGGAATGGCTTTAAACTGAAAGAGAGCAGGTTTAGATTAAATGCTAATTCTTTGCTGTGAGGCACAGGTTGTCCAGAGAGGCTGTAGATGCCCCGTCCCTGGAAGTGTTTAAGTCCAGCCTGGATGGGGCTCTGTGCAACCTGGTCTACTGAAAGGTGTTTATGCCCATGGCAGGAAGATTTGAATTCAGTGATCTCTGAGGTCCTTCCCAAACCAAACCATTCTATGATCCTACAATAATTAGACATTTGCAGGCTTTAGACTTTCCTGGGTTTTCTTTATCCTACAAATACTTCCAAATAAGTGAATCAAAATAGCAAGAGTTCCTCGGAATATGTAAAATTTACAATCTCATTGTTAAAATAGAAGCAACAGTTGTGTATTCTTTTCACATTCCTGACAGGGTGTTTGGCAAGGATTAAGTCCTTTTTAAAGGCTGTTTCAAATGTGACAAGAACTATTTCCGTAATTTTACACTGCGCTGCATTTATTGCATAATTTAAACAGGTAAGTAATGACATAGTCCAGTATTTTCAGTTCATTTTCATAAAAGAGGGATTGTACATGTGCGGACATTGAGGCAACTACAATAAAGTATTGCATCATGTTCCCACTACACTTTGTGTATCTCAGTTGTTTTTCCCAGAAGTGAGATATTTAACACAAAATTGAAAACACCATGTGGCCTGATAAAAGATTAGATATAAAAATTTATTTTCTAAACCAATGTACATGATTGGGTTGCAAGACAAAATACATTTTGTCATTGGCAACACCATCATAGATACTGGAAGGTTTCTTACGATGTGTTCCTGTTAGTTTCTTCAGATCAAGAACAGTGGCAATGTGTTTGCTCTAGCTATATCCAGCAGAACTCACTATAACTCTTGCATCAGGAAAGCATGGCAACAGTAGCATTTGTCAAAGTGGGAGGTTACAACCATTGTTCAACCAGGCATACCAGTTTCACACAGATTTCTATCATCACACTTCAACCACGTGGTTGTCTGCCCCAAACCTGCTTTTTTTGACCTGCAAAGCCAGGCAAAGTCTGAGAACAAACATGTTTTCCAACAGACAAAGCCACAGTTGTTGGCACAACACACACATACTTGAGATGACTGGTTACCTGCACTGAAACCTGTTTCCCTGACCACGGAAATACTATCAGCAACATCCTCTATGTCTTTAAGAGGTTCCCATGAAGAAGTCAGTTTGATTTCCCATAGGGAAGGGTTGGGAATTTGGCCTTTACTCCCTGGTGAACCTCTAAACTGGCTCTCATCACTCGATTAGGGATTTTATTCAATTCTTAAAGCATTTATGTCATACCAAACTCTGGAAACAGCAACTGTTTGGTGGGATTTTTACCTGTTTCGTACAAAACATTCAGGTTGTTCGCATCTTGGGGCAGCTCTTATATCCACATCGTCTCCCTAACAATAAGCGCCCAGCCTACAAAAGACAGTAACAAGAAAAAAGGTTGACATTAGAAAGATCTTCTCACGCTGACGGCCAGCAGAGATTATAACACGTGTACGGTGACATGTTACTGTTCAAGCAGACACCGTGTTCGATGTGCTCATTTCATACGCGCACGGACATCGTGCTTCGGTCTTCTCCCCAGGTGCCTTTCTGCATCGCACCCCCTCGGCACCCCAAATAAATCCACACAGCAACAAACCCTGACCGCGGCACGAGCCTCCCGCCTTCGCTGTGTCTTCCAGCGAGCCCGGTGTCCGCCGCGCAGCAACGGCGCTGTTTCGCACCCGCGCTGCACGGCACTAGCGCGGCGTCCCCGCGGGCCCGGGCGGCCTGTGCTGGGCTCCCGGCGCTCTGGGGCGGGTTTTTCGGGACGTCGGTCTCCGCGGGCTCCCGGCCCCGGCCGAGCTGCGCGCTCCCGTAGCCGCGCCGCGCCCGCCCCGGGCTCCCCCCGCGCTCCCGCGCCCGTTCCCCGCCGGCCGCGCCCCCGCCCCGTGCACGCGCACGCTGCGCGGCCCCGCCGCAGGCCCCGGTTGCATCATCCGGCGTGAGGGCTACCGGGGGTCCTTTACAGGGCTGCCCCGCGGCGCGCCTGGCTCGCGGCCGCCCCGCTGCGGGGCCGATGGTGGCCTCCCCGCGCTAATCGCCGTTTCTCCTTGAGCTCGGTGTCCGCCCCCGGGCCGGCCGGTGCCGCGCTGTGGGCCGGAGGGTGCCAGAGGCTGCGGGCCGGCAGCGGCGGTGCCGAGCGGAGCCGGCGGTCAGGCGGCCGCGTGGGACTCCTCACTTCCTTCTCGGGCCAAGATGGCGGGGGACGAGGCGGGAGTGACTCTGGGGCAGCCGCACCTCAGCCGGCAGGATCTCGGCACCTTGGTGAGCGCCGCCCGCGGGGCGTCCAGGAGTGGGATCGGGCTCCCGGGGCTCGGCGGAGGCGCCCAGGGAGTGGAGGGAGCGGGCGGGCCGCTGTGGGCGGGTGAGTGGGGGGGTGCGGCACGAGGGGCTCCGAGCCTTCTGCCGGGCCCCACCACGGCTGGTGCGCGCTGAGGGGGCGCGGGAGGCGGCGCCGCTTCGGGGGGCCGAGTTTAGCACGCTGGGACCGAGCTGAGGCAGGGGGACGCGGGGCAGAGCAGCGGCGCAGGGAGCAGGTCTTGCCGGTCCTGGTGGGTGTGGGACGCCCGGGCGAGGCGCTTCTCCTGCCTTTGAGTGCGAGGCTTGTGGGTCCGTGTCCCGCGTGTGCGAGTGAAGCTTTTATGGCTCACTGGTGAGTGCAGTTTTCCCCGTGTAAGGTTTGCCGTGTTCTGCGGTATTACAGACTCTTCCTTTGCCAAAGTAGAACCATGAATTTGCGCTGTATTTCTCCAGCAAGCTCGAGGGCTTGGCTACCAGCCCTGTCTTGCTTGGTTTGCCAACAAAATTTTCTTGACTATTGACAACTGCCGAGAAATACCAGTTCTACCTACCACTGTAACTACCACTGCAACCAGTTGCAGTGGTCTCCCGCTTTGGTAGTCTTGCCTGTTAAGTGTCTCGCCTGGCTGCCTCACTTATTACACTTGTATGCTAGTATAAGTGTCTATGTAATGTGTATTTCAAATTCAAGTGTATATATATAATGTATATAGTCAAAAATCCTGTTGCTGTGTCCCTGGTGTTCAAACTGGAACGGCTTATTTGTCTTTACAGTAATCATGTTCGATGTTCCTCGGGCTTGAGCACAGGAATTCCCTTTGTGTTACGGCGAGCATGTCAGCTAGGAGAGACGGTTTCTTTACTTCCTCTCATTGTTGTGGCGTTTCCTAGTCGGAAAAGGACTAGCTGGAGTGTCAGCAGGAATTACCTTTAAGGCCTGTTCTGTCGGCCCTTGAGTGCTTATGGCTGAGTGGAGCTTCTTGCTGAGCAATAGCCTTATACCAGTCTTGAAGAAAAAACTTCATGCGTGCATAATTGTGTGCACCAGGAAGAATTTTCCTGGTGGCAGGAGTTGCATCACGCTGAAGTTCTGGTCGCCCGGCCACATGGTGCCATCTGCAGGTCACATTCCCATCGCTGGGAAGTCATTTTAAGTTCGATATACAATAAATATAAATTTAATTGTGTGTCTTGGATGTTCAAAATTTGTTTTGTATTGAACATGAACATTTTATTCATGTCGTACTTGAGAACAGAATGAGTGAGCTTACGTTTTTTATACAGATCTGTTTGATCACTGTGCACAGAACCTTCATGTAACAGTGTAAACAATACGTGATTTAATGTGTGTGTTATTTGTATCCTAGCAAAACATTTATATCTTGTCCTGCACCAAGGACTCTTTTGGCATCATGAATCTTTGCTTGAACTGAGTGGCTCATCCATATGAATTCAATGCAGGATGGAAATTGGCTGAACAGGGGAACATTTCAGTGGATTTCAACACTTGTCCGTTATGTGGACAAACAGCTTTAAAAAAACCTAAACAACTCTCTCAGTGTTGTTTCTTTATCTGTATAGGGTGTATTTGTGAGTGCTTTATTTTGCCAGTGGCTTTCAATAAGTTCACACAACAGACTATTTAGGACAGCAGAAATTTTGTCTGGTACCTGAAGTAGCGATAACAGTAGCTGAGGAAAAAAGTAGCCATTAAAAAGAATAAAAATCCATGGTGCTAGGGAAACCTCTGGACCCACTGACTCAAAAGTGTTAGTTGTAATTATATATTGGCTGTAATGGAACCTTACACCAATTAAACAACTGTTTATTGACAAAGCTTTGTTTTTAAAATATTAGTGCAGTTCATCCTGTAGCTTGTTGAAAATGAATTTGCCTGTTACGTGTAATTTAGGTTTGGGGGTAGGTAAGGGCTTGGGGTGTTTTGTTAGAAGCTTCTTTTGAGGTTTTTTGTTTTGTTTCCTCCTGTCTTTAACACCTTGCAGTCAGTGCCAATTTACAGCCAGGGTTTTGAATTGTAGCCTGTACTGATTCACAAGCAGGGCTTGGTTCCCTTTTGGTCATATTTCACATGTTTAAAAGACTGGAATGGATATAATCTAAATTGATTTTGCTGAGTAGAACTACTCGTTAATTTTCAAGTTTCTAAATTTTTAACTTTCTAAACATTTATATACAAGGTGAATAAATTCTAAAATCTCCCTTATACAGGATGTTACCAAGTTGACGCCTCTTTCACCAGAAGTCATCAGCAGACAAGCAACAATTAATATAGGTAAAAGCAAACTTATAAAAAAGAGGGGTGCGTTAAGGTGACTCCTTTTGGTGCTTGTGCAGTAGCAGATGGTGCCTATGTGGTAACACTTCCAAGAAATTTGTACAGAAACAGTTACATAGTAGGTTTAGGGACTTTTCAAGCCCTTTTGACTGGAAAAGCACCATTTTTTCTTCAGGAACACAGGTGAATGGCATAGGGAATAGTTGCTAAAGCAATGTTTGTTTTACCTTGAAATTAATCGTTGGGATGAGTTTCATTAGAGTGTAAAGATCTGTCCATTGGGAGCTCAATTTTGGATCTTGTTCGTTTAAGTAAAAATGTTTACAAATTCCATATATCCTTCTGATGGGGTTCTGGACTTAATGGCTGTGAAGAATTTGAGGTAATTGTGTGTTGATCATAGTGGAACATTGCACGGAATTAAACATTGATGTATTGACAAACATTTCCTTTTGAAACACAGGTACAATTGGTCATGTAGCGCATGGAAAGTCGACAGTAGTCAAAGCTATATCTGGAGTTCATACTGTCAGATTTAAAAATGAACTGGAAAGAAATATCACAATCAAGCTGGGTTATGCTAATGCAAAGGTGAGTCATTAGTGTAAATGTAGCCCCTATGTTGCTAATATACTTCAGTGGGGATGTAAGCTTACAGGTAACTAACCCTTGAGGAATTAAAACTTTTCCATTTTAAAAAATCACAGATTTACAAGCTGGATGATCCAAGCTGCTCTCGACCAGAGTGTTACCGATCCTGTGGAAGTAGCACCCCAGATGAGTTCCCTACAGATATTCCTGGCACCAAAGGGAACTTTAAACTAGTCAGGTAACTGCTTTAAATGACTGGAATAAACTGTGCTTACTTCCCTTTCTACAAAAACAGGATTGAGCTGAATGGGTTCTGGCAGACTACACATTCTTAGATGGGACACCCCTGAGCTAAGATGTTGTTTAAACTCTCGTGAATTCCTTGGTGGTTGGTGGTGACAAGCACTCCATGGTACAGCACAGCTGTGTCTGCTGTCCTCAGCTACTTGCAGGACTTTGAAGTGAAATATTTCTGCTGTTAATATAAGTACATTTTAAACCAGACAGATTGAGAACTAATGTGGACCTTACAAATGCATCTTCAAAATTCCTTTTGAGAGGATGACCTTTGTTAAACTTTTTCTTCCTAAAGGCAGAGTTTTCAAAGCTTTTAAAATGAATATATGAAAGCCTGATGCTTAATGTGAGATAAGGTCTCTCACTGGAGGCCAAGTGTTCTTTATTTACTTGATTTCTGATGAAGTGTAGCACAGTCTTTATGGAAGCTTAGTAACCACAGCAGTTGTTACATGAGTCTGCACAATGATTGCTCAAATGAGAGTAGTCATGAAGACTGTTGTACAAGATTCTTAGTTTGTGCTTATGATGAAATACTTATGGGGCTGTAACCACGTGTCTTTCCTTTTCTCAGATTCCCAGCAGAGCACTTGTACTAAGATTAACTTCTGTTGGAGTGTGACAGGCAGGCAGCCATTGTGAAACAACTGGTTAAAAGCTTTGCAGTCTTTATCCTACTGTTACTTGCTTGTTGTAGATTTCTAACATTATCAGCAAAGCAGCACATCAGTCCCTTGCTTTTTGGTGGCCTGCCACTAGAAACGAGGATTCTTCACTGGATAGGTTCAGGAAAGAATATAGTGAATACAATATTGGTCTAAACAATAAAATCATAAGGTTGGAAATGTAACAGCATCTCTGTAGACAAATCTTTGAAGTGCAGTTATAACCATTTAATTAAAGATGGATAATTTCCTAAAATTGGAGAATGGGAGATACCTTTTAAAAGAGATAAGAGAAATCCCATTTGGTGTGTTGGGTTTGGGTTAGTGGTGGTAGGTTGGTTTGATTTCGGGTTTTTATTCCAGTGCATTTAACTCTAATCTAATTTACAAGTAAATTGGTGAAATATTAAAGAGGAACTTAATGTGGATATGTGGTATTAAATCTTAAAACTCAGAAAAAGTATTCAGTAGCTGTTCAGTAGCATTTGTGTTCTTTTAGAACTTTTTTGAAAATATTTTTAAGATACTGCTTTTCAGCATCTGTCTCAAAATGTTTATCTATTTTAAGGATACTTTTAACTTACTCTGCCTAATCACTGACATTAATCAGTCAGAGGAATTGTTGATAATGGGCTTTTGGATTTCTCTTTCCCATTCTCCTACAACAGGCATGTCTCTTTTGTGGATTGTCCTGGGCACGATATTTTGATGGCTACTATGTTGAACGGTGCAGCAGTAATGGATGCAGCTTTACTGCTGATAGGTAACAATTGCTACCCAAAAACAGAGCTCCATTTTGTAGTGTCATGAAGCAACTTTATGTGGGCTTTAAAATCTCCTGGGAGGTGGTGAGCAATTTAAACAAGTGAATGCTTTTGAGATGTGCTAAAGAAAATCAAGTCGTGCTAAAGAAAATCAAGTCATGCTAAAGTGGCAGTGTACTCTAACAAGGTGGCTTGTTTTAAGCACAGGTATCCATACTCACTAGTCTGGTAGCTGGCCCCATTGACAGAAGATAGGTAACGTGAAACCTTGTAGTACTATAGTACTGTAAAATTTTTATCACTTTATGGAAACAGATTAGCTACAAGTACGTTTGGAGTTTCTCTGAAGGCTCAGTTTCCTTTAAATATGCATGTAGTCTTTGTCATACAGTAGAGTTCACAAACAACAGTACAAACAGTAAACCCAGATAAATATGGACAAAATTTAAATACAGGAGATTTAATTTAATCCAGACAAATTTTGTTCTGGTTTGCCAGCAACAGGAAGTGAGTAAAACTAATTTTTATGTATGTATAGAACATTATAGTGTTCTGTAGTGATACATAGCAATTATCTTACCTTGACAGGATATGTCAGCAAAAGAAAAAAAACTGCTTCAGATACTGTAATTTAAAGTCTGAGATAAATGATGAGCTGTCATTTCTTCTGCCTGTTTATCTCTAGAAAGTGTGATAGACCAAACTTCAAGCAAGATTAACCACCATAATGGCCCATCAGTCAAAGCTGGCTTCTTAGATGGCTGAAATCTAAACTATACTGATAGCAGCCCTATTCACATACTTGATAGAATTATAGTATAACAGAGTTTGGGGATCTTGGTATTTTTATGACTTTACTGATAAGAAAATGTTGCGATATTTCTTGAAAGGTGATTTGTCTATTACGCTACTGTCAGCACTGAAATATCTGAAGAGCTAAAGGATGGAGTAGATCAAGTTAGGTCTTGGTATCTTTGGATATTTTAGGTGGGAGCAGGTTGAATGGGGGAACCTCTCTGGTAGCCTCTCATCTGTCCTGCATTGTGTGGAGGCTACAGCCAGCAGTTGTGAGGGAGAATAGGTGCTTATTGACTTGGTTGCTTCACCTGTAGGTTACTGAGAGACAAGTGTCTTTTCTTTTTTTTTTACGTAATGATAGTGGATGGAAGTAGATGTCTTAACTGTAGGAGTTTTGTCCATCTTTATAGTTTCTATATTCTAGTTACTTCTCTTCTTTCAGCTGGTAATGAGTCATGCCCTCAACCTCAGACCTCAGAACATCTAGCTGCTATAGAAATCATGAAACTGAAGCACATTTTGATTCTACAGAATAAGATTGACTTGGTGAAGGAGAGCCAGGCTAAAGAACAGTATGAACAGATTCTTGCATTTGTACAAGGTAAGTTTTCGAGAGCAGAAGTCCAGTTAGTGGTGGAAATTCAGTGTTGAGAGTGATTTTTCTATATGTTCATAGAAAAGCTTCTCTTAGACAATGCTGGTGGATATGGTCTGTTAATGTGAACTTTAGACCCCGGAGTTGTGTTTCTTGCCTGTTGCAGACTGCATGCAATAACGTTATGGCTCTGGGTCAGAGCTCTGGATATAAAACTAGTAACAATGGCTCTTACTTAGTAGCTTTCAGTGGATTTGTGATTTCTTCCTGGATTGCTTCTTTGGTAGAGATTGCACTGTGATTTTACTGGAGTGCAGGAGAGAAGGAAGCTGTACGCATTAGGGGCATCTTGTAGGTATAAATACTTTTTTTTTTTTTTTTTTATCTAATGACAAAAGATTGCTCTTTCATCTGTGTGTAAATCCCGTTTGGGCAGTGTTATCCTACTCTGTAACGTTCTGCTCACCTTTAGCGTGCTTTGAGTTTTATCTTTCCCAGGAGCTTCCACTGTTATCCCTGTTTATCTGCAGTAGGTGGGGTGTGTGACAAGCTGCAGAGCTAGATTGTCACCATCAAAAGTAGCCAATGAGTCTTTTTTTTTTTTTCTTTTTTTTGTAATTCATAATTGTTGCCTTGCAGAAGCTGTTCGTAACAACTCTGTCAGAGTGGCTTGATGTGTAAATTTGGAGTTTGAGAACTGAAGCAATCACAAGAAACATAGATGAAATTAAAACTAATGATGTCTAACAAACCTAGATTAGTAAATGCATTCTTCTGTAAAATTAGGATTTTTCTAAAATATGTATTTGTATTGCAAAATTTGAAAAACAGAAATCATTAAATTAACAGGAAATTTAGTTTGTCATAAAGAAATCTGACTGTAAAATTGATACTGGTGTAACTGGAATATTGATCTCTCTTAGGAAATCTTAAAAATACTTTTGATCACAGTGTAGGAAGTGAATTCTCCCTTGGAGTGGAAGATTATCTTGCACATTTTCAGAATGCCTTGAAAAGTAGGTGTGGCTGATTTGAGCTAAGGTGTTGAAGGGAAGGATAAATGCTCTGAAACTGCTTTGGGAGATACACACAGAACGTGCCATGAAATTCATTAGTGTTTTTAACAAGGACAGAACATTTGGTCATATTGTACTCTTATAAAGGCTTACTGTTGAACTTGATTTTGTTTTAGGTACAGTTGCAGAAGGAGCTCCAATAATTCCAATCTCAGCACAGTTGAAATACAACATTGAGGTGGTTTGTGAATACATAGTGAAGAAAATCCCAGTCCCTTTGCGAGACTTCACATCTGAACCAAGGCTTATTGGTATGTAAGTGCTCAGGCCTGGGTGTCTGTGGCCAAACATTTTTAGAATGTGCCTAGCACATGCTGAGTGCCCTAAACAGAGGTGGGTTTAAAAGGAGTATTTAGAACACTCTTATTTTAAAACTTACATGTTTTCTGAGAGCTGTATTGTTTGTTCACTGCTAATTGCTGTTGGTTTTGTGTATATTTTGTGCATATGACAGCACTAAAATGCAATAAAAGTGAGAAATTTGTCTGTGTCTTAAAAAAATCCCTTTAGTTGCTATGAATATAGTTTTGATTTAACAAAATATTGACCAACTGATGAATTTGAAAATTATATTATTTCCATGGAAATATTTTGGGTAGCTTGGTTAGATCTTTTGTGTTAGTCTCCTGTTTCCTGGTTATAATTGTCAAAGTCTCAGTTCTTGTCCAGCATATTGTGAAATGCAGTTCCTACAATGAATTAATTTGTTTGCCTTTTTTTCAAATAATCCAAGAGAGTCCTACACTGCATAAATGCATAAAAATTGACCACGTTACATCAAGGTTACAGTATTTAACTATGAATACATTAAAACAAAGTTCTAGTATTCACGACTAACATTGTGAATATTGAAGGGGTTTTATAAAATGGTTGATCATTGCTTTCTTTTTCAGATACAGATCTTTAAGTTACTTTCTGCTCTGCAGAAAAAGTCATAAGAAACATTTATATATATGAGCAGTTTAAATGGTTTTGAGAATAAAATCAACAGTCTGCCTAAAAATTTGGAATAAAATATTGATTGTTCTGTTTTTGTAATATTTATAAATGTGTGTATACTTTTCATAAGGCCAGAAAAGCAGTCAAAGTTGCTAACGAAAGACACTGTTTAAAAATCTGATATTAAATATAAACTTGGTTATGGTCTCTTCAGTAATTAGATCTTTTGATGTCAACAAGCCTGGCTGTGAAGTTGATGACCTTAAGGGAGGTGTAGCTGGTGGCAGTATTCTAAAGGGTGTTTTAAAGGTAACCCTTTCTCTTTCTTAACTGGAAATTTGTAATGACAATGAGTAGAGTTTTTCTATGCTTTCTACAAAATATATCTATTATATAATTGATTTTTTTTAAAACTTGAATACAGTCAGATGGCACTTACCCTTTCTGTCTGTACTTCATTTTTAGTTGACAGTTTCAAAATACCAGAACAAGAAGCACTGATTTCAATTTTTTAAATATATTATTGTAGTCCTAACTTTTGCTAATAACGATAACAGATTTAGTGCCTTAAAAAAATGGAAGGAGCTATTTTTTTTCCTGTCCTACCACTTGGACTTGCTGAATTATTGTGGGGAAGAGGAGAGCAAAAGAATTTTAAAAGCACCTTGGAAGTGTCTGTGAGTTCTCACAGGTCCCACTTCCCCATTTAAGTATTCTATGTATTTTCATTTTTTTATTGTCCTTGCTTGCCAGCAGTAGATGGAAACTTTAAAAGTTGTTCTGCTAGGCTGGAGAGCAAACTATGTCTCAGAACATTTGTACGGCTTGTACTTTCTTTGGTTTGCAGTGTATTGATGTCGATCCGTTACACTGATTGAATTAAGTCAATTTTTCTCAGTGCTGAAATATTTCTAAATGAAATGTTGTGTTTAAAAAATAAATTGAAATTTAGATGTTGGAATTATTGCTGATAAAGATTGTTTGCTAAAGCAGTTTTACAAACTGTATTGAAAAGAAAAATCAGTTGTTACATTTGCCGCAAGTATTGTTCAATTTGCAGCAAATGGTGCAACAGAAATCCTACAATCTGCAGTAGCCCAGAACCAAAGACTTGTGTAAGAAGTAGATCTTGGGATATACAGGTCTTATCTGTGACTAGTCAGCTTCATGTTCCTGTGAAATAACCAGTTAATCACTTTTTCACTTTTGTAATTAGGTGGGCCAGGAAATTGAGGTGCGCCCTGGTATTGTATCCAAGGACAGTGAAGGAAAACTCATGTGCAAGCCAATCTTTTCCAAAATTGTGTCACTCTTTGCTGAACACAACGATCTACAATATGCTGCTCCAGGAGGCCTTATAGGTAAGAATCTTATGAAAAGATTTATTTCTTCATGCTTATTGAAAACAGTTGTCTTCATTCAGCAACAAATTTCAGTGTAATTAACAAAAATACAGTGAGAAATTTTAGGCAATTCATATATGTAGAGAGAGACAGGGTTGGTGTGAAAAATGGATATTTAAGGCATAAATAATTTTCCTGAATGTCACTGGCCAATGCAGATCAACTTGCACTGTTCATTGTACCAGCTTTAACAGTAGAATATTTCTTCATTTGTTTAGACAGCTCACAGTCTTGCTGACAGTTTGAAAGTGCTGTCCAGGTAATAGGGAATTCCCAGTACATTCTCTGGTTTTTTTGATCATCTTCAAATATTTTAGCACATGAAAATGACAGCTACCTTCCAGTTACTCCTTGCCACTTCCCTTGTTGTGTTGTAGGTGTTGGCACTAAGATTGATCCCACTTTGTGCCGAGCTGACCGCATGGTGGGCCAAGTTCTTGGTGCAGTTGGGGCACTGCCAGAAATATTTACAGAGCTAGAAATTTCCTACTTCTTGCTGAGACGACTCTTAGGTGTGCGCACTGAAGGAGACAAGAAAGCCGCAAAGGTCTGTGCCCCTTCTTTTGTTTTTCCTGATTTTGCTTCCTGTGCTAAGTTGCAGTAATGAATATATTTCTTTGATCATATGTAGAAATTTTGTCTCCCTGTTGATATAAGCTTGTCACAAAACTTATCTCCTTGTTTAATACTGCAGAAGAATGCTTTTTAGAGCAGTAGAAATTCATATCAGAGTAGTTTAAAGTAGCATACAGGATTTATGTGTCAGGTTAGGTATTTTTCTAAACATGATGGTAGTTGTGTTTTGTTATCATCCTATTCATTTGTGCAGTAATTAGTTTTACAGTGGTACTGATCTGCTTCCTACTGACATGCTTTTTGTAGATTTTTTTCACTGCAGAACTTCTTAAAGTATTTTTGAAATACTCTAGTTGAAAAGAGAGTGAACTTGAGGCACAGCGCAGACATTAACAGTAAACAGTTTGTGTAACACGATCTGTTTTACACAAATCAAATATTTCCCCTGTTAGCATTTAAATCTATAAGCTGCTTCATGCAACAGTAAGTAAAGTGCTTCAACGCTCTCTGATCCTGTGAAATGAACTATTTTTGATTTTTTGCATGTAGGTATAAGGGAAATGAGAATACAAGAATATTCTTGTAAATAATCTGTATAACATCACAGTTTGTAACAATATCTCTCTGACTGTTTGTTTCTAACACATTACGTGAAATCATCAGTATATAGAAAATGTAGAGAAATCCCAAGTACATCATACCAAGAACGTCAAAACTACATGTACAACATCTTTATGTATTTGTCCTTTTGCATATAAAAATTTTTTCTACTGACACTGCTGCCCATAGTTTGTGTGTCTGTATTTACAGTATTTCTCAGCTATACCTTTTCTTGTGGCAAGAAGATACTTGGTACTGTCTGAGCTATTTTTTGTTGTAGTACTAAACCTTATGTTTCAGAGTTCTGTATGTCTGTCTTCAGGTGCAAAAATTATCGAAGAATGAAGTTCTAATGGTAAACATAGGATCCTTATCTACTGGAGGGAGAGTCAGTGCTGTAAAGGCTGATTTAGGGAAGATTGTGCTAACTAACCCTGTATGCACAGAAGTGGGAGAAAAAATTGCTCTGAGTCGAAGAGTTGAGAAACACTGGCGGTAAGTTGATGAAAAGTTGGTAGAGTACCTGGTTGCTACATTGTTAACAAAGAAATACATGGATCTGATTTTGTACTAGAATAGGTAGGTATAGGTCTGTCTTAAAAATTCTTCTGGATTCCCCTATCTCATTGGCACCATAGTTTTGTGGAATGCTTAATTTCATTGCTACCCTCTTTTGTAAACAAACACTATGGTTGGGAGGGTACCTATTAATTAACAGACAAGGAAACACCTGAGGTTCATGGTTTGTTGCCCAAACTGCCAAGCTGTAAATTGGGCTCAGTAGGGAATCTTGGCAGAGGGGTTGGGAAATTCTGAAAATACTAAGCCAAAACCTGTCTTTATGCACACCTCAATTGTGTTCTACCCGTGGAGCTGCATGTGATCTCCAGTGCAACCTGGAAGTAACAGCAGGGGAACACAGGAGGGATGTTCAAGTGTTTTATGTACTACAAGCACAGAGGAAAGAATAAAGTATCAACTGGATTAACCCAATCAAATTACAAATACAAAATGTCTGACTGCACAGAAGCATCTGGAGGCTGAAAATGATGAATGGAATTGGTTGGTGGTTCATTTTATCGTAGTGCCAGAGTCTCTTTAGGTGATTACATATACTGTACCTGTCGCGTGTTTCATAAGACTGGATTGATAAGAACATAAAGAGTGTTTAGATTTGTTGGCTCTGCACAGCCGTTGTAGTATGAGAGAGCACAGCCATTTTTACAAGAAGTCTGTACTGTATGGAAAGGAACTAAGCTTTAAATATCCATGGATGCATGTTTCTTTTTCAGATGACAAGAAAATGTAGACAGGAATTTAGTGCTTGCTGTCTCAGAGCAAGATGACAAATTAGGGAAGAGATTATTCTCCAAAAAAAAAAAAAAAAAAAAAAAAAGCCAAGACAAAAGATAACATGTCTTGAACAGGAGAAAAAAGATAACATGTCTTGAACAGGAGAAAAAAAAAGGCAGGACTCAAATTAAGTCAGGTAAAACATAAGGAAGAGGAGAAAGTATATAGAAATTATGTTTTGGGTTTTTTTTTTTTTTAGGCTGTAAACTGATAGCCTGTGCAAATTGTAATGTGTCTTTTGTTGCCTCTGTAGATTCCTTCCCAGTTAAAAAAACTTGACCAAATATTGCCCAAAAAGACCACCTGTCTCTGGATTATGAGGTGGGAAAATAGGGGCAGCCTGCTGTAAAGATAATTATTGAAAAATTGATTCCCACGCTGTATTAAAAAGATAAAGACAATGTAAGGAAACTGGAAGTTGAGAAAAGGGAAAGAAGGCAAACTGGGAAAAGCAGCATAATAAAATCTAATTGGAGTGAAGATAATATACAGTTTGTATTGTGAAAAGGAACTTGCAGTGTGAGACAAAGGAGTCTTGAAAATACAGAAGTTCATAAAGCAAGACTAAAAAGAGGTATAAAATAAAAAGGAAATATACAGATGCATAGAGAGAGGCTAAACAGCAAATGGGGTACACCAGTGATTCCAAGGATCAGTGAATTCAAAGATGGTCAAATTATGCCCTATGGGTATGGTACTAAAAAGTGGGAAGTGCTGATCTAATAACCTTCAGGTCCTTTTTTGGTGTCCCAAGACAGGCTCTACTGCTTAGCAAGGTAAATTGAGATGCATGTGTGGTTCCTCACCAGAAATTGGAAAGGTTTTGAACACAGTCTTATTAATAATATGAAATGCCTGCTGACTGTGGAAATGGATGTATTCTGAATTTCTTTTTACAAGCATATTTTTCTGAGGCAATAGTGGCCTGTAAAAAAGGCCTTCATTTTTCTGAATATAAATAGCAGCACTTACCCAAGAGTTGAGTTACCGTCACAGGCTACCTGTTCGTTGAGAGTTACAGCTGTTTGTACTCCTACTGAACTCCTTTCATTTCTGCTTTAAAGTAATGCAACACTTCAGACACAGGTGAAAGAGATCCAGCTGTGAATAGATCTACCATGCACCAGTACAACATAAGTTACAATACTTTCAGATTTTCAGCTTACTGTTCAGTACACCCTTAGCTGGTTACAAATGTCCTCTGTCCTTCTCCCTTTTCTATTCTGTGTTTCCACTAAGCAGGTTTAGTTCCTGTAGGATGTTTTGGGTGGGAGATAAGTGTAGAAAATTCAAAATGTAAGAACTGAAGGCATACAAAGGACAGAAGGATGTTCACTTACACAGGATATTTCTGACTACTATTAAAAGTAATATAAACCTTTTCTTTTTGCAGTTTAATTGGTTGGGGTCAGATCAGAAGAGGAGTGACAATCAAGCCAACTGTTGATGACGACTGAAGAACATAAGAGGGCTTCATTTTTAAAGATGAAGTGCCTATTTCTATTTTGGAGGGGGTGTATTTTCACAGTGGAGTTGGAAGCTGTGCAAACAGTATCTTTGAGTTGTATGGCTGTCCTCGTATGTTTTATTGAATTTTACCCTCTTACTAAAATACTAGTCACTGTCACCATTAAAAGTGTAAAAGAATTGGCATAGAAGTGGGTTGAATTATCCACATTTTAGGAGAAATTAATTGTACATGTCTCATGGCATGTCTAATTTATGTTACTTTGTGTTTCAGACATATCTGTTTAATATCAGTAAATAAAACCAGCCCCAGTGTAACACACAAACCATAAATCTGGTATTGAAATAAAATATTGCTTATTTTCATTAATTCATACAGTTTTTCTGAGTAACAAAAGACTGCAGTGATTGTTGTACAAGAATTAAAAGCAAGCAACCAAACTCTTCTTGGAAGACTAGTGCGTTTTCTGCACAACTGTTTTGTCTAGACAGCAGTTTACAACAAAAAACTTTATTCATTTCTTTCTATGGTTCTGATTTTAGGATTCTAAAGTATTATACTTTGTAATTAGGATGGCAATGTTAACTGACTTAAATTTGTCATTTCTGATATTACTACATGTTTCCTTAAACCCCCAGAGAAAAACTACAAGTAAACTGGATCTGAACTGGCAGTACTGGTTTTGGCCTATTTTAGTATGGGTTTATGAAAAGAATGTGATTAATTTGAAATGTAACTTTGTCATCATGGAACTCTGTGTGGGTGACCTGGGAGTTCTTTATACAGTAGGAGTAAACTACTTCAAAATTACATTAAGCAAATATAAAATATCTGGAAAAGGCTGTAAAAAGGAATGATTTGGGGTGGGGGCAGAGTAACGGTGGTAGAATTGTGAATAGGATGAGGAAGAAAGGTGTAAAACCAGTTTTGCTTAGGTACTCTGAATCACATGCCTCAGGAAAAAACATAATGTAATAAACTTACTGTAGGGTGCTACTACTTTAATCCATTTAGATTTCACTCCCACTTCTTCAACTGTACTAATATACATAGTTCTAGCTATTTTATACACTAGACTATCTAGCAAGTTGTGCTACTTAACATATTTTGGTGCAAAGTACTGTGTGTGTTTTCAAAGCTTGTTTTTGGTTTTAGTGTCTTCAAGGGCTTTCTAAAGGTAAATATGGTTTTGATTTCATCAAACTGGACTTTGATGAAACGGCTTGCATTTTGTTCCTCATATTGTACTGTGTTCCATGTTCCCTTATTATGCCTACACTCCTGTACTCAGTTTTTCCATTTGTAAAGTACTACCTCACATGGTGTTGAGTGTAAATACATTAATTTTTGTATCGTGCTTTTCCATTTTAAAAGCAAGAGTCAGCTGTAGTTCTGACTCTCCATGTACTTGATCAATCAATGTGTCTGTTTCAAGGACTGCATCTTCCATGCTTTGGCAGCTCTTTTCCGTAACTGTGAATTCTAGGACCTTGGATAAACTTAAGCCTCACCTAGTCTGGGAGTGCGAGGGTGAGCACAAAAGAGAGCGTAAGCTACAGCAGAGTGCTTGGATGCCACCAGCGCCAGGGTGAAATTTAGGGCCAAGTCCTTTATCAGTGCACTGCACCCATGGTCCTAATGAACCATATGCTGAAACACTTCTGAGAGACTGGTTAAGCACCCATAGACATTTTTAGGCATTCAGATATTCTGGAGATTATTCTCTTGATCTGCAGTTGAAAGAACATCAGTGCCATAATCTTGCCAAAGTTGTGCATCAACCTGCTTTCCCAGTGGCTCTTGCAGGCAGAGTGAGACTCTCACAAGACTCGCCTCTTTCTACACTGTGCTGTATATCCTGTCACACCAGGAAGAGGGCCTGGGAGGCACATTACATACTGAGTTCTTTTTGTTAAATGTTTTTGTGAAATGTTAAATTTCCTCTAATGGAAAACTTTCACTGCTGCCATGAGTGATGAGTAGTGGGATTTTGAGACTGCTAAACATGTGGAACATGTGTCTGCAGCATTGGAAAGCCAAGTGTGAACAGTGTAAGTGCAAATACATTGCGTGCTGATGTGTCTGTACCACCCCCTCCTCAGTCACTGAACTGTGATGCTGAGATGGTGAAGGACAAAAGAAAGCAATATGTACAGCTAAGGAAGTTGAAAATTATTTTGATTTTCTTGGCCAGGATCACTGTAGGGATAGATGCATTGTGAGCTCTCTCACTTTACTGAGGATTTGCTTCAGTGATGATTTTTTTTACTTTTTTACCCTTTGTAGGTCATATTCAGCTACCTGAACAGAGGTGTGTATTTGCATTTCAAAGGGGTTGGGTAGCCAGGGTATGGTAGCCAGGTGTCACACGTACCACTTCTGGAGCAGTAGCTAGGGCACAGAGGGTGGCACCAGCACTGACACATCACTCACTGCACCTCTTCCATAATCCGTCGGAACCCGATTTGAGGGGAGTGCCAGTATAGTGAGACCTTGCTATTGGGAGCAATGAGTAACGCCTCGATAAATATTTCACAGAAGGCTTGTGGCATCTAAGAAACCTACCAGACCAGCACAAGTTAACAGCTACTACTGAGTCTGCTTTTATTCTTTGTTTTTATCAACATTGGCTTTCAAGGCCCTGGTTTCATGAAAATGTGGGAAGAGTAATCAATTAATACTGAAGTTTTCTCTAAGGCATTAGTACATACACACATTACTTAACAGTGTTGCATATAAATAACAGTACCTCAGCAGAAAATGATCAGTAAATGGCTGAGCAGAAACTAAAAAAGAGTAATTCTGTGATAAAGAGATAAAACGAAGAGCTTATACTTCTGCATGATGCTTATTGAGGTTCATTCTTTGAAGAAACAGCTATAAAATACCAAGAAAGATACAGTCTTTCAAAGGATGGGTAGGCTTAGACTCAACAAAAATTGTTGCACTGTACACTTTTAAAAGAAGAGGATTTAGGAAAAGTTGATTTGTAATCATACTTAAAAAGGCAGAAAGATAATGGTCCTTTAACCACTTTGGCTCTACCATGCATTACTTCAGTATTTAGGAAGGCAGCATGATGAATACATTGTGCTGCTTTAACACAAAGATGTAGGTATTTTGTGCAGTGGTACAAAGTTGAAGTGTGGTGTCAGTAGTTATTTCTGAGACTTCAGCGTGATTTGGGAAATGCCGTTTCCAGCCAAATACCAGATTTTGTTCTGAAAGGGTGAAGAACAAACTTTCGGTTAACACCTTTGCTGATTTGGTCCTAGTATATATGAAATCCAGAATCATTTTAAAATTACGTTTTTATTGCACTTGTTTTGTAGCACTTTCAAAAGTGCTTCCTTCTAGCTCACTGCTGCAGAAGGGGTTCCTACTGTTGTTCCACGCGGAGTCACGTGGATGAGCCTCCACACTGCCTGCAGGAAAGGTTTAAACTTCTGCCCCGGCCCCGTTTCCCATCAGTGCTTCTGCCAGTGTAAAGTCCCAGCTCCGCCGCTCCTGCCGTTCTGGGTCACTTCTTGCTGCCAGGCTGGGGCTAAACATTTATAAAGTTTCAAACACCTGCCCTCCCTTAATCACACCGCCACCCCAGAGCACCGACTGCTGGTTCCCAGCCCTCGCCCCCACCTGGCCGTGGCACGGCCCATGTACATCCACAACACCTCTTGCCTTTTACTGACATCACCAGAGCCTGTGGACACCACTCCTCACTCATCAGTTCTTCCATTACCACAATTCTTTTGGCAGAGTTGGCTTAACGGCTGATGTTTACTATGTTCACTTACCATAGTGCTAAAATTACTAATGTGCTCTGGCTTTGTGTAGCTGCTTTTGTTTCTGTAAAGCTACAATCTGTACATGCTCATCAAACGTTCCATACCTCTCCAGTCCATCGCAGTGGTGTAGTAAAAGTGCTCGTTTTTTACCTTCCCAGACTAAACCCAGGTAGAATAAGCATTTTTACAGAGACTTGGGTATATGGTGAATAACAGAACAGCTGTAACAGTTGAAAACTGTATATAAGTGATACAAGTATGTAAATAAGTTCTCCTTTCTTACCCCGAAAGGATTCAAAGCCAAACAAACAAGTCTCCTAACATGGGCACTATATATGCAATGAAGAGAGAACAAGTAAGCAAGAGAATTTTGTTACCAAGGAAGAGACATCTTGTTCAAGCAATTACCTCAAATATTTAAATAAATACATATCCTTCAATGTCTTTTATAAAACAAGGAACTAGAACACTGTGCTCAAACACATACGAAAACTGTTGAAATATTTTAGTTGCAGTAATGTTATATACATATTTACTTGTGTTGAGGAAGGCTTCATTAAGAAATTGCAGGCTATGTATTTATAAAACACCAACTTTCCAGTTCAAACAGTTTATTTCTAAAGCCTAGTATACTTTTTTGAATATTTCAGTACAGTTGGGGAAAAAAAAATCAAGACTCAATTAAGTCTCATGTTACACAATCCTAAGGATTCAAATGAATCAGGGCACCAGCTCTCCCTTTTTGCCTCTGTGTGGGCATTTGTAAAGAAATCCAACATACTAGACTAGATTCATTATGTTATTTAGAAAGCCCCTTTCCCTACCAAAAATTACACTTTTCTATGTTTAGTTATTTTGGTTTATTTGGTGTTCAATGAAGACCTGAAGAGTGTTTTCTCCTGCAAACGCGCCTTAAGGTTCTGTGAACTCATTTCTCTTCCTGGTTTTGCTTAATCATCTATTTCATTAGGTAATCTATTATGTATCTCAAAATACTTTGTTTGCAACATCATCCTAACTACCACACAACAAAGTCTCAGCTTTTGCAAGTTTGCACTAAAGCAGCTTTTTTTAACCTTGGCGATTAGCACTGGGCATACAAAAATAGAATAACTTTTTGTGTTTTTTCTTGGCTACAGCCAAAATGCTGTTGATATCAAAGTTTAGCAACAAGTATTTTTATTTCTTTAAATTGTCTCTCATTTATTGTTTTGGCAGTAATTGTATACAACTTAATCCTTTCAAAATCTAACATGGAGCCATACTTCACACCAGAAAGAGATATGGGGATGTAATTAGTCCTTCCACAGCAATCACAAGCATTCACATATTCTCCATATGGTTTTGGCTCCTTGCCTCTTGCCTCGTTGTCTGTTAGCACACATTAAACACCTCAGCCCAGCAAACACTGGTACAGCCTGCAAACCATGTGCTTGTGTGCTTCAGGCACACAAATTCTCCTGTTAACACTGCTGGGACCATTATGCACTTGAAGGTGAGCTTGTGCTTTGTTTTGGAAACCGAGGTCTTAAATTACTTTCATTTTTTTGAAAGCTTAATTCCTTCTTTAAATTCCTTGCTACTTCACACTGTTGCTGTTCTACCAATCTGTGTTCATGCTGGGAATTTATTTTTGCAGTTAAAACCTGACATTTGTCTTTGAAAGCATTTTGAGCCTTTGGGGAAGGTGTCTGTTTTGACACATAACATCACACGAAAGTGGACTCTTGGTACATTCCAGAGCAACCTGGCAGCTTTATGGACTGGTGAAAGCTGCTCCAGGTAGAAGCAGATCACCAGCTCCCATCCATTTAAGGGGAGTACAGTTAAAGTAGCAACAGAAGAGTTTTGCTGGAAAGAGCCCAAATAACACAGGTTTGAACTGACAAACACTAAAAATCAGTGTTGTCCCATTAAAGTCTCCCCAAAAAGAAGGTTGGTCCCTCAATGTAATGGTTTGGTTTGTAACGTCCTGCTCTCTTGTTAAACGATTTACTAGAGAAACAGGGAGGGGCTGGCACAGTCCTATTTCAAAACACAGCGCTTATACAGTCAGAGCAGAAAAGCCTCAGGGCCATCTGCAGCTCTATCAGCCAAGAGAAAAGGAACTCTTAACACTTTGAAACTTCTCTATCCTTTCTTTTTCAAGATCCATCAGTGCCGACTTCCAACAATGTATCAGGTTGAACATTTACCAGTCCTTTCACCTTTGTTACACGTATTCACCAACAATTCTAGGCCTATCTTCAGTTCAGGAGCAAATTAGGCAAATTAAATCTGATCTTACAGAATTATAGAGTAAATCATGGATCTTTTTTACGTCCGTGTCTCACCCCCCCCACCGCTGCAACCAATGAGAGTTCAAACTAAGAGATGTTATTAGAAATTGTAGAATAAATAATTAACTGTCCTACCTAATTAAAAATTCCTTTAAGCTTGCACAGCACTTAATCAGGAAGGACTAGAAATAAAATTGCCTGTGAAAGCCTTCCTTTAACAACTAAGTACTAAGAAGTCTGCTGAATATTTGTAAACCTAGACATTTCAGAGATTTCAATGCAGACAAATAACTTCTCAGTTCTCCACAGGATGCAAGGGACTCCTGCTCAACACAAGGAGCACCCTGCTGTTTAAATAGAAGATCTGTTTTCAACTTTTTTTAAGTTTAGTTTTTCAATTTACAAAAAATAAATCAACCCTTGTCTTACTTTTTTTCCTTTTTTCTTTTCCTCCTTTTTTCCCCCCTTCTTTTCCTTTCCTCTTCTCTTCCTTTTCTTTTTCTCTTTCTTTCCTTTTTTCTTTTCCTCTTTTTCTTTACTTTTCTTCTTTTTCTCTTTCTTCTTCTTTTTCTTTTCTCTACAAGGGCAAATAATCTGCATTTTGATCTGAGGCAGCTGAAAAAACTGTGTCTGGAATCTTCCAAAAAAATTCAGTTTGAGGCCAACACCCCTTAGGGAAAATTTCAGACTTGTGAAAGCTGGCAAAGTTTTACAAGCAACCGAAAACCTGCACAATGCAAAATGTCAGACAGCTTCAAAGTAAGTGACACTACACTGCACAATGCTGGTATTTTAAAGTAGAGAGGTTAGCTGAGATACATGCAGCTGTAGAGATTTCATATTGGCCTTACAACATTTTCACTGATTTAAACCTATAAGGTCAGTTCCAACCTATTGACTTTGTATAACAGAAAGAGAAAAGACAAAGAGTGAATATCTGGACCCTCTTCTGCTCTTTCTCTACAACTATTCTGTGTAGCACAGCACAGACAGACCAAACACAAGAGCCTTGCATTCCTCTTCTGGGTCCCAACAACCATGGGATTCTTTACATTGGACTCGGTTCTCTAAGATACACGATAATACTGGAATAAACAGCATGTCAGTTGGTTGTCAGCCTGGTATATCTGAACACATTTTTTAAATACTCTTTTTTTATAAGTAGGAACCATTAGAAAGTTTAAATTCAAATACATTTTTCAGACCCCAAGCAACAAATAAGATTGTCAGATCATGTTTCACTGTTCAGTTTGTGTATTTCCCACTCCTTTGCTATCCAATATCCCACCCTTATCCCATACTTGTTTCACAGATATTCCTCCAATACCTTATTTTTCAGTGTTACACAGATCTCAGTAATGTCTATGTTGAGGTTTAGTAAAATTATGTTTTATAATGCCATGAAAACCTTATTTGAAAGACTTTTGCTTTATTTAATGAGCATTTTTAATGGTAATTTCTTCAAAAGAATTTTGTGTACTAACACACGATTGTAAAGGTCAATCTTTGTTTCATTACTTCATTCGTTGCAACTAGTTTTCTCATCAAAAGGAAGTATTTCTTACAGCTTCATTCATCTTTCTTTCCCCTCAAGCCTTTGGCTCCCCAGCATTGTGGCTGCCTGTATGCACAGGCAGTTCAGTGAGCATCCCAACTCTGGTTGTCTAAATTCACCCTAGAATTGGAGACAAGGGCGTATGGCACTTTTGTCCCCAAGCAGCATGGGCTGAAGGCAGTTGGTGGATTTGTCTGCATGTGTAGTGTTGGCTGTAACGTGCCTGTCTCAGTGGCCAGCAATTTGTTGTGACAGACATCAGGCCAGATGCTACCCAAAACACAGGCACTGTGACAGCTGGGCCCCTTTCCAAGCCTTGCTTCCCAGAAACTGTATGAAGCTTCCTGACAACCAAGTTCTTTCTTCAGTTCTCTCAAGGAGCATCCTGAACACCAGCAGTAATTGGAAAAGTGCAGATGGACAGGTCAAAGCCCCTTCACAGGCTCCCAGGGGACAGTGATGGGCAGCACACCAAGCCACAGCAGTCTTGTGCAGGAGCTCCATGGTGAGGATACTGCTTGGTGGGAGCAGGTCTTGCAGCAAACCTAGGCAGTTGCTGAAGCCAGGGGACACAGCAGGTGACTGTCCTGGAGTTCTGTGTCTTCAATGAGGCAGGTAACAGAGAAGGCTGGAGAACATGCAAGCCTCTACTTGGGAGCAGCCTGCCACCAGTAATGACAAACAATGGTGTAGTGAAAGGTTCCCTGCCCATGGCAGGGGGTTGCATCCAGATGATCTTTAAGGGCTCTTCCAACCCAAGCCATTCTGGTTCTATGAAGCGTGCCTTTGGAGAGGAATGTGAGGTTATAAAGCACTTGCTGCTTGGTGCCTATGGATCACATACACTGATCAATACCTGGGCAGTTTTATAGTCTTGGGATCTCCTACCCACCAGAAAGATTAATCACGCAGGCTTCTCACTCTCCTGTCCAGCATGAATGCCAATCCCTGATTCCTCATAACATTGCGTCACAGCTTGGAGCACCTCGTGTCCTTTTGGTCTGACTGCACCTCTCCTATGCTGTGATTTTGCTTAATTCCATGATGTTGGTTCCTTGGCTATAACATGATGCAACGCTTCATACCGTGGATAAAACATCCTGTGAATTCCAGATGACTTGACCTGTTTTCACTTTTCTGTAGGGGATTTCATGGGGTTCTGCTTCACTCACTGAGATTTTGTGCATGGCCACATGCCTGTCACAGCAGACAGCAATAACCAGTGCTGCTTTGGGAGGTTCCAGCAATTCTTTTCTCACCATGATTTTTCCCCCAAGTGAGAGGAGTTAAAGAACCTCCTTTTCAGAGCCATTTCAGGCACAGAGGCTGTGATTAAATAATTTCTGATGCATTTCCTTCTGTGGGTCACAGCCCATTCATCACTGGTCTTGCATGGAAACCCTTGAGACCATCTAGCCTAGGGACATCTTTTGTGAACAACCAAGAGATAAGGAAGGACTAGTGATGGCAATACATGCTTGTGGTGGCCATAGAAAAGACCCCTTCCTAAACCAGTCAGAACAAACAACCAGGAATAGGGTGTCAGTCTGCCACTAAAGTCTTGGCAATATTTGGAAATATCAATTTATTCCCATATCTGAGAATGAAAAGAGAGAAGAGAAACAGGCATTGCTGTCTGAGAGCAAGCACCCTACCATGGACACTAGAGAACTCTACAGAATTCACCGTCTCTACAGGTTTGTACCGGGTAATTACGGTAATTTAACTTACAAACACAAACTAATGTCTGGACAATTCTTGAGAAATTCTGAATGGCGCTACAAAGACTACAAAATGGACAAGAAAATCTATTGTCTATTAAGAGCAACTAGGCCTGGGCATGTCTTGACAGAGCAAAAGAAATTATTTGAAACTATTCTTAGATAGAAAACATCAGTCCACTAGAAAGTGGGACTCCAAGAAACTGTGTTCTTCTAGATACCTCTACCTCCTTCCACTTGTGAAAGGGCAGGGGAGGATTTAAAAAGATGGCCTAATATTAATCTCTCTATGGCATAAGCCATTAAATTTCACTCACTCCTTTTTGAACCAAAGGACCTGGGCAGAAATACCAGAAAGCACCATCCAATTTGCAGATGAAGGCATTGAGGGGAGGAAGACCCATCCCATCCACTATGTTTTGCTTGTGGTCATGGTAATGGTTGATCACCATTTATCATTTAGGAAGTCAAGTCTGGTTTTTGATTGAATCTATCTTGTTTAAACTTCAGCTATCCATGTCTGTCTAGACGGAACTGAACTCCTATTACCAGGAAAGCACTATATGATTCATGTCTACTTTTTTGTTGTTGTTGGTATTAAACAGCTAAAGACTTTTTAAGCATCCAAATTATTTTATAATTCTTTGTGGCCTCTCCAGTTTTTGGTCTGTTTAAAAAACAGGACCCAGCAGATACAAACTCACTTTATTTCTACTACCTACTCCACTGTGAGCATCCCCAAAGAATACCAGCCCTTTTTGTTCCATGTGTATATGAGGCTCTTTTTGAGGAGTCTTGTGATTGCATTCCTTTTATCTTTTCTGAAGTTTCTGCTTTCCAGGATTCAGAAATATCCTCTAGGTACATTCTTTCCATTCATTAATCCTAGACACAATTTTGCACTTGGATAGATTAAGACAACTTATTTAAGTGGTTCAATTCACAAAGTAATCCACTCTGTGGAGAAACTATGGACAGTTTCTGCATTACTGTCTTTTCCTCATCACCTGTATGTACTAACTCCAGCAGCTTTGTCACAGCCACAAATAAAAACAGGAGTGACTCTACAATGACTTTTAGACCACAATGGAAGTGTTGGGCCATAACTAAGGTTCCACCTCTTTGAACAATCCAATTGTTTGGTTATTTCTGCAATGTTATATATTTCTTCACAACTGTCAGTCCATCAGCTTTTAAGCCATTTAACATATGATACTGAAAGTAAGGGAGACTTGGTGTTTGTAGTATGAAGCACCTTACCCAAGCCTGTCCATCTATACAACTCATGTGCTGAAGCTTCTCACCTACTCCAGTAATGAAGTTTGGTGTGTCTGCCAAGATCATTTTTCCCTAAGCCACACTTACTGGTACTAGTTCTAATTCTACCCTTTCATTCCTTATCGAAGAAATCCCATGTTTTCTTTTCCATTATTTTTAAAGGACTGACTTTAACATGACAGCCAGCTTATTACCCAATTCATCTTCCTCAGACAAATGGGCACTGGCTGATATGACCCTTTCTGAAGTGGCTCAAGCCTTTTGAGATTTATTGTTATAAATGAACTAACCACCTCCTCTGTGACAAAGGCAGGCAGGAGTGCATTTTAAAGCATGTAACTCTACATTTCCCTATACTTTTACTTCTCACTAGGCATTTCCTACTGATTAGTGACCTTATGAGGTCTAACAGACTTTTGCTCTGACAGCTTTTCCTTTGTTGCGCTCAATTTTAAGACTCCAGGGTTATCGAGACCTGCAGATTAAACTATCAATAGAAAGACTGCTTATCCCTCATAGTTCCTTTATTTTGGGACATATTTTTACAAGGATTCCTTTTCAGTGTAACTGTCCTGAATACACTATGCATGAAAGTCAGCAGCTACTACAGCCATGAAGTAAACCTTTATGCCACTGCTAGGAGCAATCTTGTTAATCCTCCTTATTCCTTCCTTTTTAGTTCAATGACTGCAGGTAAATATTGGTGCTCTTGCAATATTATTAACAACCAAAAGAGAACATTATGGAACATTAGATCCTTGGGTAAGATGGCAGTATTTCCTTTTTATAAACAAGTTTCAAATAAAAGCTAGAAGACAGAAAAATTATTCCAGAATTTCCATGAGAATATATTAACAGAGGACTATTCTGAGAGAAATCAGAACAATCCCCCTTCACTTTCTTTCCTACCCAACTTCCATCACTGTGGCTGCATAGGAAAACCATGAAAAGATTACTTCAGCAGGCTCATGTTTACTGTACAGTGATGTAGCCAACTCACAATGAACTCTGATTGCCAGCAGATGGGTTTGTCAAGGTCAAAAAATGGTTACTGAAACATGATCAGGTAACTGGACGGTAAAATAACTCTATTTCATCACAGATCAAGAAGCAAACACATCTCTACTTAAAGACCTTCAGTCACCAGAAAGCTGATAAACCTCAAGTTACTCTCTTATAACCTGGGACTTAGCAATACAGGAGCTACAGCTTGAGAAATGTGGGAGTGTTACTCAGCACAGTGGTGTTTGCTATGCATGGTGTAAATACCTGGAAAAGGATCTAATTAAGACACAAGTTTAAAAGGAACTGTGATTGAAAATGACTTTTACAAATTTTTATAATTTACTGACAAGTAAATTATCAGTAAGATGGATGAAAACATCAGCCATACTAACTTGGAGCTGTACCCATTTTTCATGACTCGACAGACACACACACTAACCACTTTTAAGATTGCGTAGATGGAACCTGATCACAACATTGTAATAGCCACTGTGATAAATAAATGTCCAAGTATGAAATTAGCAGCACGTATCTCCAGAACTAATTCAATGACTGCTAAGTTCAAGCATTATTTTAAGAGGACACTCAGCAAAAGCCACCAACTTAATTTGTTTTTGAGAGGAAAAAGATACAGCACAGTACCTACTCCTGAGTGACACCAAAACAAACTCCAGGGAAAAATACAAAGGAACAGTAGATCACAAGTAAAATTAGAGTTGGACTGCAAGGGCTCTGTTCACTGTACTGAGAACAACTGAGCTATTAACTTTTATATACAAGCTGTATTCTCTCTCAGGTGTACCACAACCTAACCACCAATCAAGGTCAGAAATCCTATTGCTTACAATATAGTTTTACCCTTTGCCTACTGAAGTCCAGGAAGTGCAAGTTACAATAACATTTCTGCAGGTAAGTTAACCTGTGTTGCTCCAAAGTGGTAGCAGCACACCTACGGTACCTGCAGTTTCCAAGTGTGTTCTGCCCTTGGATACCTCTGTTGGCTGTGGGAGCAGAAAGGGCTGTGAATATCAGCTGCAAGCATGGCTTCCTTCCTGGCAGCTGCACCCATGGGAGTTACCCCATTTCTGATCACACCAGCGTGTCTGTGGCCGACTGGAAACCAGAGCGGCTGGGGACAACGTTGAGGTAATGGCTTCATCAAGACAAAAATTACACAAATGACTCAAGATCTGCTGGTATCTTGCTCCCAAGTGGTAAAGAACAAGGGGGTAAATGTGAAACAGTTATATAAAGACAGGATGAATGGCTAGCCAGTCAAGAAGTTAGGATTCAGGTCTTGCAAAACATTCAGCCATTTGCCTTTAATGGCATTACAGTTTTCTGAAGATCTTCCCCTGCAATGACATGACAATTGGCTATGCTGAATCTTTGAGAGCAGTGTGCCCTGTATTCTGGATTTCCATTGCCTATGTGAATGAAAAATTGAATAAAATGTCCTTGGAACCAAAGACCTTACAGAATATAGTGCTGTTCACTGTCACTTTCTATGCACTTTACATTTGTTGGAAAACTGGCCTAGAAATTGTAAAATCATTCAAGCTGGAATTGTTCAATCAATTCTGCAGATTGTCTTGGCCAACCCTCCTACTCAGAGCACTGTCACATACAAAAGGTTGCTCAAGGCTGTGTCTGGTTGGGTTTTGAGTATCTCCAAAGTCAGAGGCTTCACAATCTCTATGGGAAACATGTTCCAACATTCCAAAGAAATTCAGAGTTTCTAAATTTCAACATAAGAACAAAGAAATAAATTTTCCCATTTACTTATCTATACTAGAGCTACCCTGCTGTTGATTATGAACTAACCATCATCTTTCTCTGCTCTTTCCCTTAACCTCTTCCATCCTCACAAAAATATTTACTTAAGACTATTTTACATTAATATCCCATATACGGTCAAGCTCAGAAAACCTTGTGAAGGTTAGTATTTTAGGACCCCTTCCTGAAACCCAGGGCTGGGCTGAGTCTACAAAAGTTTAACTACAACCTTCATGGAATTATATAAAATAAATAAACTTCTGAAATATTATGGTTCTCATTCTGTTCTCCGTACCATGGTGTGTTGGGTTCATGTGGCCAGCTCTTGCTAGCAGGGGTACTACAGGGGTGGCTTCCATGAGAAGCTGCTGGATGTCCTCCATGTCCATCAGAGCCAATGCCAGCCAGTTCCAAGATGGACTCACTGCTGGCCAAGGCTGAGCCCATCAGGAATGGTGGGAACACCTCTCTGATAACGTATTTGAGAATGGAAAAAAAATTTTTTTTGTGCAGGTGTAATTGCAGGCAGAGAAGAGCAGGGTGAGAACATGTGAGAGGAACAAGTCTGCAGACACCAAGGTCAGCAGAGAAGGAGGGGCAGGAGGTGCTCCAGGCACCAGAGCCAAGATTCCCCTGCAGCCCATGGTGCAGCCCATGGTGAAGCAGCTGTGCTCCTGCAGCCAAGGGAGGAGACCCAGGCTGGAGCAGGTGGATGCCTAAGAGGAGGCTGAGAGTCTGTGGGAGGCCCATGCTGGAACAGGCTCCTGGCAGGGACCTGTAGACCCATGGCTCAAGAGAAGCCCACGCTGGAGCAGCCTTCCTGGTAGGACTTGTGACCCTGTCGGGGACCCACACTGCAACAGGCCGTGTCTGAAGGACTGAACCCTGTGGAAGAGTGATCCAAACTGCAGCAGTTTGTGGAGAGCTGTTGCCTGTGGGATGAACTCATGCTGGAGAAGTTTATGTACAATGTCTCCTGTGGGAAGAACCCCAAATTGGAGAAGGGGAAGGACTCCTCTCCCTGAGCAGTGGCAGGAAAAACACGTGATGAACTGATCATAACCCCCATTCCCATCTCTCTGCACTGCTGGGGGAAAGGAGGTAGAGCTTGGGAAGAAGAGAGGGGGAGGGGGAAGATATTTTTAACATTTATTTTACTTCTCATTATCCTGCTCTGATTTTGTTCGTAATAAATTAAATTAATATCCCAAATTCGAGTCTGTTTGCCCTTAGGTATTTACTGAGTGATCTCCCCATGTCCTTACCTCAACTCATGAACCTTTGTTATGTTTTCTCTTCCTTGTCCAGCTGAAAAGGGGAATGACAGATCGGCTTTGGTGGGTGCCTGGCATCCAGCCAGGATCAACCCACTGCATACGGTTAAAGTTTGCAGGGTGCATGTTTATCAAACACTATACTGAAATAAACTCCAAGCATCGCCCAACTTACGTTTTATGCCTGTGTGTTAAGATACAAAAGACTAGTGCATAAAATTAGAGCAGAGTCAAAGCTGAACCAGAGGCTCATTGGCAACATAAACACTACACATTTACTGTTCACAGCCAGGTAAGTCACATTTGCATCATTTGATAAGCGCACCAGCCAATTTCCTTCCAGTTTCCTTAAACGTTAAAAACGCCTCTTGAAGAAACCTCCTCGAGGCCTGGCCCCACAATTATGCAACCTCTTTGAAGGTACCTCCTCACATCCATGAGGCTACTCACTTAATTTCTAATGCCTCGAAAACTTTAGGGTGCATCTTTAATGGATCAACAGCAATACTCTCCTTAAAAAAAACACCCACCAGCATTCTTAACTTGTAGGACAAGGATGAGAAAACACCTGTAGGCAGGGCTTGTGTTTCAACGCCAAATTATTTCCAATTTTCCACAGTCCACAAAATGCGACCCCCCCCGGCCTGGTACTGTTGTTACGTGAATGGCAGCGGCCCCCGCGGAGCGCCGTCCGTGTTCTACGTGGGGACCTGGGGTCCGGCACCGCACCCCGCTGCTTTCCGCTGTCCTTGTTCCCAGCAATTCCGGCCGGCAGCCGCGCTCCGCGCCGGGGTGACCCGAGGCCGCGCAAGCCGCGGCCCTCGGCCCGCGTCCGCCCCAGAGCGGAGCCCCCGCACCCTAAAAGCCGCTCCCCGCCGCGCAGACCCGAGTCCAAGCCCGCGGCGGGGGCGCGGAGCCTGTGGCCCGCACTCCGTGGCCGGGCCGGGCCGGGCCGCGGGCCTGGCGGCGCGCGGGGGGGCTCGCCCGGCATGGAGGGGTCGGGCGGGGAGGGGGCCCCGGGGCACCGCTGCGCTCCGGGGGCGCACGCCGAGCCCCGGGCGGAGCAGCGCGGCCGAGCCGCGGCGGAGGCGGCGGCAGGAGGAGCCGCGGGACCGAGCGCCGCCGCGCCGCCCCCGCCCCGCCACCCCGACCGCCGCCTCGCCCGCCCCGCACAGGCCCCCGGCCCGCTCGGCCGCCCCGGCCCCCGCGGGCGGGCGGGCGGCCCGAAGCGGCGGCGGCGGCGCGCTCCCTTCCGCCTGCTCCTGGGCTCTCTCGGGCAGTGACGTGACGTGCTGACGGCGGGCCCGGCCCGGGGAGCTTGGCCGCTTCCACTCAGCTCCGAGCTCGGCCCCTCCCTCCCCTCCCGCCCGCCCGCCCCGCCGCAGCCGCCGCCGCCGCCGCCGCGCTCGGCCCAGTCGCGCTGAGAGAGGCCGCGCCGAGCGAGCGCCGCCGCCCGCCACCCGCACGGTAAGAGCCGCGGGCCGGGCCCTGCCGCCCGCCCGGCCCGGGCCTCCCCCTGCCCGCACAGGCCGCGGCGCAGGCCGCGAGGAGGCCGCAGCTAGGCCGCGCCAGGGCTCCGCCGCAGGAGCGGGCCGCGGGCTCTGCGCCGGCGGGTTCCGCACGCCCGGCACGGCCCGGGGCGGCCGGGGAGGTGGTGTGAGGAACGCGGAGCGGAGGTGGGTGGCTGCGGGCCCGGGAGGAGGCGAGTGGGGCCGGTGAGGGGTCGCGGGCCCGGCCGGGGGGGGCTCGGAGGTGTCTGGAGGAGGAGACAAAATGGCGGCGCGCGGGGGGGGCGGAGGGCGCCGGCGCCATCTTGAATTAATCGCTCGCACAGCCGGGGCCCCGCGCGGGCCGGGCCGGGCGGGGCGGAGGAGCCTCGGGGCTCCGGCAGGGACCGCCCGCAGTCTCCACACCCTCCCCGCCTCCCGCTGCCACACTGCGAGGCACAGCGGAGCGAGGCGCGTTCCGGCCCGCGGCGGCTCCCTGCGCGGCCGCGCCGGGGCTGCCGGCCGGGTCCTCTCCTGCCCCGCCATCTCCTTCCTCTCCTCCGGCTGGGGATTCGGGCGGCGAGGGCTCGGCAGCGCCGGGAGCTCTCCCGCAGCCGCTTTCGCCCACTCGCCCCGTAAGCAGCCCCCTAATCCCCTTGGGGCCCCCCTTGGTGCTGGTTCAAAGATGCGCCTGGGATCGGTCATTTCCCTAATTTACGTTTCGTTAAGAATTAGTTTATTTCCTTTAGAATTACTGTCGTCTGGTGCACAACATCCCAGTGAAATCTGGAAAAAACCCGTTTCTTTAACCGGTTTCTGCAAATACCCCACTACTGAACTACAACAAAGAGGGGAATGACTTGAGGGGGGTTTTTTACGGAATTGCAATGAAAACAGCAGCACTGATTCTCGTGCCAAAGCTGAGGGAGATGCATCAAGAAATTAGCAGCTGAATGATCGCATAGTTACATTAGTAACATCGTTTTTATTTTTCTATTTCTCCACCTAGTAATAACGAGGGTTATTTTCAAGGCAGGAGTTAAATCCTATAGGAGTATTTTTTTTTTTTTTGCCTTTCGTGTGTGTGTGACCGAGAGCACTGTGCTTGTGTGTGCCTTGAGTCCCCCCCAAGTGGGTCACGTCAGGAGAGTTGTGACACTGCAGCAGTGGCGTGGACTGAGCCCAGAGCTGCCTCAGGAGCACCGCGAAGCCTCGGTGGCTCGGGGCTCTGACCCAATTGGGACATGCCAGGCGTGCCGCAATTTTTAATGGGATGCAGCAAGGCACGACGGGAATATGGTTGTGGCTGTACACTAAGTCATCCCAGCGTGGGTAGGGGCCAGCACTTGCACGTGGGGAACTTTGCTGTTTTATACCTTGATTTGTCGGAGTTTTGCTGCCTAGATATTTGGTTTAAGGCCTTATCGCAAATTAGGAGTAGGCAAAAGACTATGTTATGTATTTCTTTTTCACAATGATGACTTTTCTGAAGTTTCCCCTTTTTCTCCTTTTCCTTCCCCCCCCCCCTTTTTTTTTTTTTTTTTAACATTTTTTGGTGAGAGCAGAGAAACGGAGAGTTTCTGTGGAATATTAAAGCTGTTTTAAGGAACTCTATTTTTAAAGTTGCTCCTTCTTTAAAACATGACAGCTTGTCTATTTCTTTTTATTTTATCTTGATTACCTTGCTAGGTCTATTGAGTCAAGGATCTGTAATGTTGCAGGACTAGTGCACTGTCTGCATTGCTTCTCTTGACTGATTGTTGTCACGATCATTTTTATTTTGGAATATTATTGCTAATATAGTAATACCATTTCTTCTATGAATATGTAATTTTCCATCTGTCCTTCGGCTTGGAAATGTTACCTTGACTCACATCAGGCCAAAACCAGCCAAGTCTCTGAGTAAATAGGTAAAAATCAGTTTGTAAAAACTAACTGTATGGATGGAATTAAGTGTATTGCAGAGTTGTATTAGTTCTCAATCCATGTTAAGCTGGCATGTACCCAAGCCAAGTAAAAGGTGGAGATGCTTAGTTCTTTTCAGAGATATAAAATCTGATTCTGTGTGCCTCAGGTTTTTTTGTCACAGTGGTAGAAGAGTGTTACTGGATTTCCTGAGATTTGAACAAAGAGCCACATAGTTGAGAAGAAGTAAGTGTAGGGACATGGCCGGGCACATGCTTTTCTTTGAGAGGTTGGGTTCCCAAGCTGGAAGTGAAAAATTCATTCTGTTGGCTTCAGTGCCAGAACCGGGTCCTGAGGTAAGTGTCAGCTATAATGTTTTGGAAGGACTGAGAGGAGTTTCTGTCCTTTCTGAAATCTTGCAGGAAAATGAACTGCTGGAATTGCTTCTCAGCCTTTATGGTATGAGCTTGGGGTGCTTGCCAAGGAATTGAAGATGTTCACTGTGGTGCTTGCAAGAAGCAGCTCTGGTATTTCTCATGTCACGGAGCTGCTGTTGGTGCGCAGCCTTGTGGTGTTCCTTCCTTTGTGTGGCCTCATCTTGTGCCCCTGTGCTCGCCCTCTGCTCAGAGAAGTGAGCAGGAAGGAGCAGTGTTTTCTCATCTCCTGGTTAGAATGCTCAAACCTTGACGTGATTTCCGGAATCTTTTTGTATTTTTTTTTACTTCAACCGTAGACAAATTACTTCATGACTTTTTGGACTGCAGATTCTGATTTGGGCACTTTTATTATTTTAGGTAGTTCAGGTAATTCCTGTTTTAAATGCCTGCATCCTCTTCTGGTCCTCTCCTTGCAGCAAATTTCTATGGATGTGGGGCCTGTGCCCTTGTAGAGCATGTTTAAACTCTTTATGGTCCTGCACAGGGGTAAGAATTGAGGTACATTGATGTGTTGGCTGGGTCTGGATGCAAAAGCACATTATGAGAAACGTTATTTAGTAAGAGATTCACTGAGTGAAAGCACCAAAGTTTCTTTCTACTCTGGAACAAGCACCAAAGCAAATATTGGTTGCCTTTTTAAGACTCATACTTGAAAGCCCATGTGCCCAGGAAGTGTCTTTGGTTTGTGTGGAGCCTGAGCCTTTGTTTCAAGCACGTTTTGTCAGTGTAGATGAGACCTGGCCAGTACCGAAGAGGCCAGAGTTACACAGTGTGCAGGTGGAGGGTGTGCTGGGCTGTTACTGCTGTGAAACTGGACCTCCTGAGCACCATGGGGACATTTTGGATTTAGCATCTGTTGCCTGGAATCCAGGCAGCAGCAAGAATAACAGAGAAGAGATGGTGTCAGTGGGCACTTCCAGGAAGATGGAAAGTAGTGATGGAGACCTGCATCTAATGGGTGAAGAGGATGGGGAGAAGGACAGTGAAGGAGTGCATCCCTCACAGAGACAGTGAGGAATTTAGGGAGAAGATAGGCTAGAGAAAGTACAGGCATGAATCATAAGAAGTAGGAATTTGTGGTGGTGATGGTCAGGTGGGTGGTGAAAGCAGGAAGCAGAGAAAACGAATGCCAGTTCTTCCAGTAGCTACTGGTGAACTGACGCTTCAGGCTGGTCAGGTCGCAGCAGATCAGAGGCTGATGTGTATGATAATACAGCTCTCAAAAGCACAGGCATGAAGGGCATCTGAACTCTTCAGAGAGTTCCATCTTCTTATATGTGTATTGTCTGAGGAGAGAGGCAGTTTTATTTCTGCCAACCCTTAGTCCCCCTTTGCCTCCTACCAAAAAAAAAATCTCCTAATTGCTGATACAATCTTTGCTACAAACTGATGAATAGCAGAGGTTTGTGTGAATGATGGGAGTGTACTGTAGTTAGAAGCTGGAGGGATGAAATGAGCAGATGAGGTAATGAACATGATATTGGTGCAGGCACACAAAAAGTTGGAAAAGAAGCAACAGAAGAGAAGAAACTAAACAGTGAAGGCAACACAAAATATGACAAGATGAATAGGAAGGACATTGGTAGTAGACTGGCTGGGTGTATACTGAATAGATGGAAGGAAAGCAGGGTATGAATAATTCTTGCTTGAATTACTGTATGGGATTTTGTTATTCTGCTCTTGTTTCTGTGGCATGGCAGAAGTTGATTGCCATCAGTCAAGCTATTTCTCGCATCTGAGGCTGAGAAACAGAGCCTTTTCTTCTGCTCTTGGTTGTCAAACAAGCATTGGGTGAAGAGCTGTTCCTCTTAATAGTGGGCACTTCTGATGGAAGTGCTTGACAGTCAGAGTAATTGGAAGGCGATTTATGTCCAGTTGGATACCACAATGACTTGTTAGCACAGCTGTCTTTAAAATACAGAGGCCTTTCAGCTGAGCCTCACACAGATGCAGAACACCTCAGAAAATTATTAGTGTGCCACTGTTTTTTTTCCAATTCAATGTCTGGCTATACTTCTCCCTCAACTTCGGTAAGGGACGAGGTCCGAGTGACTGCACTGGAGTCTGGACAATGCCCCAAGGGAGAGTTCCAGAGGTGAAGAGTTGAGAAAATTTGAGCTAAAAAGTGGAGCAAGTTTAGAAAATACTTGTCCTAGATTATGGGTTTAGATTTGTGTTTTGGACTAGTTAATTTTTTCTTTTGTATAGCAGTTTCCCTGATAATGAATGTAAATGTTAGTTAATGTAATTTGGAAAGGTTATGATTCTTATGGAAACCTTGGGTAGAATCTTGATATTTTGTTTGTCTTTTGTGAAAGTATCACAGAAATGGGGAGCTTTCTGCCTGTCACTGTGAGAAATGTTTGGAGGAAGAAAAATAACATCTTCCACTTTTACAGAAACACAAGCAGAAACGTGAAGGAACGTTGTTGCCTCTTGCTCGTTCTGCACTTAGGAAAGTAGTTGGACTTAAACTTGTACTACTCCCTTGCACTTATGTTAGACTGCATTTTACCTAACTCGGTTTGCCTGAGCCTAACTGTAATGCACATATGTAAGCAGCAGAATTTAGATTGCAGTTTCACTTTTTTGCAAGTATTTTAACTTTGTGGTCTTGTTTGGTTCTTTCATTAAGAAGATTAAAATCCTAAGTCATTATGCATTGAAGAGATGTTGTTGATAATTCTGTTCAAAAATTTTGGTAGAACATGACATTTGGTAGTTTTCGAGAACTAACTTGTGATACTTACAGTACTTTGTCTTGGGGCAAGAATTTTGAAAATATTCACAGATCTAGGTTTGAAAACATATGATGTTATGCTCTGAAAGCAGTTTACATTGATGAATTCAGTTGCTGAAGTGACATAATAGTGAAGTCTTCATGACTGCCCGAGTATGAACATCAGGACATCAGAACTGGTGTGCATTTCAGATAGTGAGCTTTCTATGTTTAACTTGCCATATTGAGCCTTAATGGTTTGACAGTTCTGTATTCTTCCCCGTCCAGTAGGGACTTGAGTATGAACTTGTCTAGGCTTTGTCTTAATTTCTTTTTTTTTTAAGATGATAAGGAAATTGTATTTTCACATTCCTTTATGAGCTGCTTCTGTGTTTGTGAAGCCATACGGTGTTGAGAAACGGACCCAGAATGTTGGCCCTCACACTCTTGTTCAGACACTGGGTGTTTGGTCATCCAGAGTAGTATTGCTGGAATCCCAGACTGAGGGACCCTGACTGAAATCTGGTTCGTCTTAAAGTCCATGAGGTGCTGTGTGTTAACTTCCATGCACCAAAAATTTCAGATTTTCAGTGCATAGGCAGAGGCAACCTTCTTCATCTAATACAAGTGAAATAACCTTTCTTCTTTACCTTCTACAGACACTGTGACTGATGAGAGTTAAAGGCCATGGATGAAGATGGGCTTGAATTGCAGCCACATGAGCCAAATGCATTTTTTGATCCAACAGGTCTGTAAGGAGATAATATGTAGATGAGAGTGTTCACATTAGATGCAACTGACTGTTGTTTATTCTGCCTTTGCTTAGAAGTGCTGTGCTGCATCAATGCTTTTGTATAGAGTAGTTGCTTTTGAGTTTGGGTTGTTTTTATTACTCAGAGCAATATGAATGAGCTACTGTTCTTTCAGTCAAGTAATAGTTGTTTGGGTATTGGGGGAGAGTCTAAAAATTGCAAATCTTTTCCAGGAGAGAAAATCTTGTTCATCTTAATTATGTTAGCATCTACTGAGGGCTTGCTTTATCTACCTATCTTAATAGCTCATATGCTGTTATGCCTGTTTTACTAAATTGTAGCGTAGTGTAAAAGTTGAAGTGAAACAAATAATTTCAATTATTAACCACCTCATGTGAGACAGTTTTACCATTGAAGTGCTATTTTAATTGTGTTTTTCAGGAGCTGATGCAGCACATATGGATGGAGATCAGATTGTTGTGGAAGTACAGGAAACAGTATTTGTTTCAGATGTAGTCGACTCAGATATAACTGTGCATAATTTTGTTCCTGATGATCCAGACTCTGTAGTAATCCAGGATGTCATTGAGGATGTTGTTATTGAGGATGTTCAGTGCCCAGATATCATGGAGGAGCCAGACGTGTCTGAAACAGTCATTATTCCTGAACAAGTGCTGGACACAGACGTAGCTGAAGAGGTTTCTTTGGCTCATTGCACTGTCCCAGATGATGTTTTAGCTTCTGACATAACAGCAGAGACAATGTCTATACCAGAACATGTACTGACAACTGAGTCAATGCATGTGCCCGAAGTTGGACACGTAGAACATGTAGTTCATGATAACGTTGAAGAAGCAGATATTGTCACTGATACTCTGGGAACAGATGTTGTTTCTGAGGAAGTCTTGGTGGCAGACTGTGCATCAGAGGCAGTGATCGATGCCAATGGAATCCCTGTGGAACATCAAGATGAGAAGAGCAACTGTGATGATTACCTTATGATTTCCTGTAAGTGTGTGGGTAAAGCCATCAAAGTTCTTATGATATGGGCTTGAAATATCTGAGGGAGGGCTTAAGACAATACCCGGAGCAGAGTTTCTGTGTTTATTATTGAAATGCAGATCTCACAAATGAACTCACATGGAGGGATTTTTAGGAACATACACCAGCTAAAAGTTCTGGTGAAGCTAATGGAGAGAAACACTGGCAAATGCACATCTGATCATAAATTATTTCTGTAGCAATTTATAGCATATGAACAAAAGAGTAAGAATTCCAGTAAACCAAATGCCATATACTTAATAAGAACTGAAAGAAAATTAATGTGACAATGTTTAAAAATGCTTATATGTCCAGGTTACTAAGGTGACTACCAAGACATTAAGGAAACAAAAATATTTCATGGAAAAGAAAGAGTAAAAAACCGTGGTTTCTGAAAATCCAGTCCTTGTCTTGTTTTTTTGCTAAACCCCTGCCTCTTGCACCCCAGTTATTGTTGGATACAGACAACAATATGGTTTTCTTTGCTGTTAGGATGTGTTTTCTTCTCTTGATTAAGCAAAGGACAGAGAGATGCAGCTAACAAAAAGAGTAGCTATTGCTGCTCATAACTGGGAAGTGAATATCTTAATCTCCCTTAGGAACAGTGGCACAATGCATTTGAATTGTATTTCAGAAGACTTAAATAGAGGGTGGAGAAAAATAGAGCATATCATCAATCCTTTTTCTACTGAGGATATCCATTTGTGTGTGAACTAGAGCTTACTCTAAGTATGTTACTTATTATAGTGATTACTCAGTGCAGCACCTAGGAACATCACAGTGTCACTGCTGAACATTTATTTATTGTAGAAATAGAAAAGCCTTGTTAGGCTGGTTTGTTTAATTGCCATTTCAGGCACTTCAGTTTTGTGTGGTGTTAAACAATTCCATCGATGAGGTGTACTTCGTGCTCTGCTTCAATTACCTTTTTTCTTTTTTGGTTTTTTCCTTTTTTTTCTCCCTTTTTTCCCCTTCTTTACTTTTGGACACATTTTTGAAATGTATAATAACTTGTTTTAATTTTATGTTCTGTACTTACGAATTTTAATGTTGCTTCTCCTTACCTAGGATCACTGCATTTCTTAATTTATCATCTCTTGAGTTCCTTGAGTAACCTTGTTGCAGCCATGTTTTGAGTTTATATGAGGTACAGTTAATTCTCTATTATCTGGGAAAACAATGAAGTGGGATAATGCAAAATATGGATAACACAAAATATTGTAAATTAAACTGCAGGATTGTACTGAGGTGAAATAGGTCAGGGGATCTGTTCTGAGATTGTATTGATCCAGACTGATAAATGCACTCTTGTCTAGTGTGGTGCAGATAAAACTTTCTGATTCTGGGCCCAAGTTAAATCAGATGAAAGCAGCTCAGATGCTTCTGCACCTGCTGCATGGTTAGACAACAAACTGGATAATCTGCCTATGGATAGTTGAAGTCTGATGCTGGTGGTGATCCTCACGTCTTCCATATCCCTGACTGTAGCTCTTCAAGGCGCTGTTGCTCCTGTCTGTGCTCACTCCTGTGCAGGTTTTCCTCCTGCAGCAGAGCAGGGCCTCTGGGGCTGCTGCCGTCGAGCACTCTGCAAACCATGCCTGTGTAAATGCACATGAGAGGGATGGGTGGATGTGTGTCCTGTTCATCACTGGCAGTGGCTGAATGAGGACACAATGTCTTGGTAGAGGCATTTTGGATGATCCTTACCTAGCTGGGAAGTCTTCTTAGATGTGCCAGTTGTCAACAAGTGGTGACTGGCAGGAAACATAGGAATTTAGTTGTCACTTGTGCTGGGATACTCTCTGTTTTCAGTCATGTATTTCTGCAGTTTCATACTTTATTATTAAAGATTCTTGTAATGTACTTTGTTTAGATTCAGAACCTTAAATAAGCCAGCATTTAAAATAATCGTTACCCTACAAAATATGCATTCTTTGTGTTTAATGTTCTACAGTTCATTTTAGAGGGAAGTCCCTACTACCACCTACTGTGTTTAAAGCCTGCATAACAAGTTCTTCTGGTTGTGAAGGCAGAGTCTGGTGCTTTTCCATCAAGTAAAGGCTGTCTTGCCAAACAGTTTCTTTGTTGTATGAAAAATATTATTCGAATTAATTTTTTATTATTTTTTTTTGTTTGCATCAGCAGTGGAGGTGTTCACTGATCTGATGCCTGCCTCAGTTCTTCAGTTGAACTTAGTTTTAAAAGGTGGTCACATCAGCCAATCCTGTTTTGGATTTTTCATCCCAGCTTGTAAATTTGTATTTGCTTCTGGCAAACCTCCCTGAACTGCAGGGGCAGATGTTGGAATGTAATCTTGTCTGCCATTACAGTAGCCAAATGTTGCTGCTTCCCAGATCTGGGAGCTAGACTGTGTTCTTCAGAATGCCTTTGCCTGTCTTATTTGAAAAGCAGGGGATGACACTTCATTTTCTTTCTGTCATAGGTTTCTCTGTCTGTTTTCTTCAGTGGAAGCTGTTGTCAAAATCTTTTTGTTTTTTCCAATTTTGTAGCTCTCTTTAAGCATTTTCATTTTTGTTCCTAATGAGCTGAGTATACATAGATTTTCTTAAGATCATTTTCTTAGCTTTTTCCTGAAAATACGTGATTTGAAATGACTAATCTATGTGTACTTTTAAAAAATATTGTGTTTCTGCCTTCTTTCTTGGTTTCAGACTGGTTTGTCTTTTGAAAGAATACAGTTCTGTGGGTTTAATTCTGTGACTGTGCTTAAATGAACTCAGTATTTTAATACTTCTTTTCCCAGTTAGATTTAATTTAGCTTTGGCATTAATATGCCTTTGCTTTCTTCATTTTCAAGATAATGTTTCTTGGCGCAGCTTTGTATCACCAGTTACTTTTTGATGTACTTAAGTTTTTTCTTGGATACTTTGTCTTTGCCCTCAAGATTCATTTTTGTTCCATGATAGATTTGGGGCACATAGAGCAGAACAGAATCAGATATTCATTCAACTAAGAATGCAAACCTACTAGTTAGTAGCTTGAGAAAGATGCAAGGAGGTTCAAGAAATCTTTTTTTTTTTTTTTCTTTTACATATTCCATAACAAGCCAGTTCATGAGTTGAGTCAGGAAAGTATAAATTGTGCTGTGACTCACACTGGTACTAATTGTTTGGTAGCTTGGAAAATCATTTTTCCATAAGTGAAACAGTAGTGGTGAGATTAACTGGTGTTTGTCAAAATAAAGCAAACATCTTGCATTTACTAACCAAGGAAAGCAGTGCCCTGTGCCTGGCAATAAGATGGAAATTGAGATTTCTTTTTTTTTTCATCTGATTTCATTCCATTTGGCAAAGATAGACACCTCCTCTGGCATTAACTGATTCTATAAGATGAAAAGTTGCATTGTGATATACTCTTATCGCAGTAAGAATTGTGAGGCGCAAAAGTTTGACAAGAGGAGTCTGGAAAAAGTGAAGGGCAGCCTCACAAGGCTTAAACTGCAGCATTAAGAATTTAAATATTGGCAAAATGGCAGCTGTGTTATATCCATCCATCCATCCATCCATCCATCCATCGCCTTGCTTTTCTCTGAGTTAGACATGTCTCTTGTTTGTTTTATCTGAATTAACACATTTCATTACAGGAATCAGAACCCAGGGTAACTCAGAGAGAGAGAAAGGTTTCACCTAGGCCTATGAAAATCAATCTTTTTTTTTGTCCTTGTTGGATGTTTAAGTTGAAAGCAATGGATCTGATGAACAAGCCATGAGGTTCATGCTTTTCCTTTGGGCCACCCGGTAGCCTTTGAGTCAAGAAAGCAAAATGCTTTTAATTGCTGTCTTAGCATAAATATCTCTCTCTTTTCCCCTGGAGGTTGCTAAAGATGCAGGAAATCACATTTTTCTTTCTCAGAGGCAGAACTTGCTGCCATGCCTATGTCTGACCACTGGAGTGGCACCAACAGTTTTGCAGCTCAGGCTGCTCAGGAGGCCGCCATGAGAGGTGATGGAAATAAGAGTTACCTTGAGTGATATCTCAGAGCTGTGGCAGAGGACAAGAAGGACAGGTGTTAGATCCCAGTTTGGAGCTCAGGAATTGCACCTCTACTAGATTACTACCCTGGAGGGACCTTTAAATGCATAGGATATACTCATGTGTAAAGGATTAAAATGAAAATAGAGCAGATTTCTCTTTTCTCACAGATTAGGAAACCTGGTTTGCCATTCAAGAAGTAACTGTATGGTAAAAATAACTTCTTCAGTGGACTAGGAATTGTCTGCTGTTGAATGAAGTAGATGTTTCTATCACAAATAACTGAACAAAGTCAGGGGAATACAGAATGCTTTTAATCTATTTTAGAGAGAATAGTTAGTAATGGCCTTTTTCATTAAGAATGCTTAAATAGGGTTGTTTATTTTGTAAGCAGACAAGTATCCCATGATACACATTTTTTAGCAGCTAAGAGAACCATTTGGGAACATAAAGGCTGACATAATAGATGATTCTTGTCTAATTGCTCCATTGACACATTTTTAAGATCTGTTAAACTGGTATAGGGAGACTTTTCCTTAGGCTGTTTGTTTGGTGTGTTTTTTAGCAATGAGCAGTGGGTACTTGAAAAAGATGGAAGGTATCTTTGTGCTTAAGTGAATTTTATTTTTTTACAATCCTTTTATTTTCATAATTATTCCCATGTAGAGGAGAAATGGTAGGAAAGAGTAAGTTTAAATAGTTACAGAATCCATTAAAAATAACGGCAGTTGTATTTGCATTTTTAAATTAGAAGTTAAACACTATAAGAGTACAAAGTCTTTATCTGCCTATCCATCAAATATTTGATACAAAAAGCTAAAAACAACATTTTGGGGAAGATGTATGTATTACAGTTAAACAAAAGATGGGTCTATTTAAGCAAATCAGGATCTTGGCTTAACATTTATGCTTCTGTATGGGGAAACTGACTCCAACAGTGTTTTAAATATAGGGTTATTATCAATGCATAGGAGCTTGTTTCTGTCCCAAAAATGCCGTTGGACATGTTTTAATAGAAGGGTAGAGATACTGGAGATAATTATTCTTTGGATGTTACTAGTTTATTATATGATTTTAAAAATTAAATTTAGTATTTTCTAGGAAACAAATGCTGTCATTGTGATAGAACACATGGAATCTGTTGTTATTGTTGCCTGTATCTTTTATTTCTTTGCTTTATTCTTTATTCCTTATTCCTTTTTTTACCTGTTGGTCTCTTGTTGATTTCCTTGGAAGTGGTAACTAGACAGGTTTTAAATATGCCACTTCTTACATGTTGTGTGACAACTTTTCTCATCTGTTTGTGCTTTTAATAACAATCGTAGCATTATTTTTATATGGAAGCAATTATTGAAGTATTGGAGAAGCACATACTTATTTAATTGTTTCTTGCAGCTCATGGTATGCAAAGAGCAGGCTGCTCTAATCAGTGACGTCTGTGAAGAATCTTGGCAAACAAACCATAGACTGCATTCTTGTAATTAATGTAAAATAATACTGTGTCTAGTAATTTTTCTTTTTTTTTTTTTTAACTCTGAGATTTAGTCTGTATCCACTTGTTTACTGAATTAAAGCTACCAGCTAGTATAGGGGGGGGAAAAATCCAGACATTTAAAGTTTGTAGTGTCCAGTTCATATCTGATAAAATGGAGGCACAAGGTATGACAGCACTGGAGTAATGCTAGCCTGAACTTTTTTTCTAGCATGTGACTTGTGATTAGTTTAGTAATGCTCAGTGGCTCTACTTAAAAGGAAGTGGTCTCTTAGAAGCTTAACTAATTCTTTTAAGTAACTTTTTTGTTGTTGTTGTTAATGTCAAAGAGGATTAATATGAGAGAGTATCAGCAATAGATGGTGATTTGTGGGACCCCTCGATGGGCTACAAATTTGAATAAAAAATTAATATCATCAGAGTTCCAACTTCAAACACTGATCAGTCAAGTATTTTGGAATATAATTTTCTCTGGTTGACAGACTGAGCTACATGGAGAATGCAGAAACATTGGGCAAATGTTAAATAGAAAGCAAATTTCATAAAATGCTGCCAGAGCATCAGTGCATCAGTATAAATAAATGCTTGTGTAGCCATAGGACAAAATACCTTGGAAATGGTACTTTCTGTAATAGATATCCATTCTCTTTCACCTCGTTTGTCTTGTCCTTTGATTTTTATCTTTTTTCCTGTCTTTTTCTTTCCACCCTATTTTTCATCCTGTTACCTGTTTGTTACTATACTGCAAATATTACTGCTTGTCAAGCCCATCAGGGACTTCAGTTTTTAAATTATTACCACCTGTCAAGAGTGAATTTTTTTCTTTTTGAATGAGAAAAGTTGGCCTCATACCACCTACGCATCAATTTCCTTACAGTTTAAATGGCTCTGTTAAATAAATATTTAAACCGGTTGTTGTATTTTTAAAACAATGTTGGATATAAAGGGAATTCAGGCATAAACAAACTCTAAATTGTGTAACAATTTTTTTATAATGTTTGATAAAATAATACTTTTAATCTTGGAGAACTTATTTCAAAGCATAAATAGAGCATGTTTTTAAGACTTAGAATTCTTCTGTTGTGTGAAAGTTATCAATGGATACTTCCATATATAAATGGAGGTTAAAAACTCTGGTTTGGTTAAAAGAAATGGGTCTGTTTCACATCATGCACATAGGTTTGTTTTCCCTCTGATTGACTCAGCCATGATTTTCCTTCCTTGTGGGTATGTTCCAGCATCAGTTGATCTTGGTGGCAGACTTCCCTTTCGGCTTCAGAGGTGTAAAGTCAGTCTACACTGATTTGAAAGCCTTCCAAATACATGTGCCTGACACTGGAAACAACCGAGTTAAGGGAGAACAACTACATAAAAGTACTGTAGGAAGAAAAGCAAGTTTTCTTTTTTGTCAGAGTTCCAATGACATTTGGTATATCATGGATATGACGAAGAAGTCATGGAAGTCTGTAACTGAATATTGACACTGTGGAGCTACATTGTTAATGTGATTCCAGAGAACATCTTAAGGTTTTTACTTCTAAATGCTTTGGGGTCTCAGCTACAAGACGTTATGTTGTCCCGTGACACAAAGTAATTTTTAAAACATCCTACTGCTTGAAACAATCTGTACGGTGGCCACTGATCATGAACTTGGCATTCGAGCATTTAATGTTTTTTTCTGCTATTCTTTTGGTGAGGAGAGAGACAGATGAATTTATGTTAGTGGTTTATAATTTATTGTTGTTCATATTTTTTGTGAGTAATGATGCCTGATTGAGAAATTGTACTTAAATACAGTTGTGTTTGATACATGAGACAGAACATGTGATAGTTTATCTAATTCAAAGGCTAATTTATTGACTTTGTGGCAGGAAAATAACAGTAATAACATTTTGAGCTTTTTTTTAAGTATGTATTAAATATAAGAATGCTGAGTTTCTGAGTAGTAAAGCTATGATTTATTTATGAGGGTAGTTCGATAAGTGCTAGTAAAGTAAGCATACTTTGTGAAGTCTTTGATATGTGCTAGGCATGGTAGTTGAAAATTCTTCACCATTTATAGGGCAGTTCTTAGACTTTTATTACAAATTCCATGTCTTGTCATGAACTGAAGTCATGCATGACTCTAAGGGAGTGACAGTGAAGTCACAAATTACAAAAGTATTCTGTAATGTTAAGAATTCTTAAATAATCTCAACACTGGAGAAACTTCTGGGGCTTCTGAAAATTGGAAGATTCTCCTAAGGTCTTGAGATGCTGGATTTGATTTTTGTGAATGCATACTTAACTATTTTTTTCTTGAAAATCTCTTCTTGGTAAAGTAAGAAGGGGAGAGGTGCCCATGTACAGTAATGCCTCAAAACTCAAGTGTGTTCCTCGTAAAGCTGGTTGTCAGCCATGGGTATGTGGGAGCCTGGGCAAGTTCTGGCAGTTCAGGCTGGAGTGTGGTGCAGGTGCCCTTCTGGAGGTGGGAGAGCAAAGTCTGGGAGTACACAGGGCTGCAGCAGGAATGCAGGGCCCTGTCAGGAGGGGCACCGTGGACAGGTTTCCGGTGCTGCAGTGGCAGGTCAGCGCTCAGGCGCTGTGCTCCGCCTCCAGCTGTGGAGGCCATGAGGAGAGTGGAGGGAGGGGTTTCTTCCTGGAGGTGCCGTGCAGGTTTCCTCTCCAGCAGCTGAAAAGGCATCAGTACCAGTGCTTTGCAGGGAACCAGGTCTGACAGGCAGCAGTAGTACCACTTGCATTAGAGACAGGGTTAAGCAACAGATAATGCTTTTGAAAAGAACAATTAATAGGTTATTAGTTGCGAAGGAGAAAGCATTTAAAACTGAGAATAGGTGAAATTATGCCATAGAGTGAAGTAGTGATGTGTACTTTCTTCCTACCATCATCTTGCTGTAGATCACAGTTTCCTTATTAGCATTGCCTGGTGTGGTGCTCGTGCTTCTAGTTTTGTCACTGTAGCATTCTTGCACTTCCCCCTTAACTAGAAGATAATAGCTTGAATTTATTTTTGTGTTTACTGTCACTGTTCTCAAGGATATGAAAAAAAAATGAATGGGTAGGTTCTTTATCGCAACTTTTTAATTTTAAACTGCTTCCGAATTTGAGTAATAAATTAATAAAGTCTTTCATATATGTCTGTCTGCATATGACTGGGTAATTGTAATAACTTGTTTTTGTAGTGGATGATGCTGGTAAGATAGAACACGAAGGTTCTGCTGAAATTACCATGGAAGCAGAGTCAGAAAGTGGCTCTTGTAAAGTGGATGGCATTTGTCCAGAAGTCATCAAGGTCTATATATTCAAAGCAGATCCTGGAGAAGACGATTTAGGTAAAATACACTTGTTTGAGAATACTCCGACCTGACACTTGAAATTTTGCATGAGATTGTGGTTTCTCTCAAGTGGTCTGTAAAGACCTATGAGTATGGTACCAAAGAGTGACAAACTTCCAGTTTTTTGTGGTTTAGCATAGATTTTGGTCAAGTGTATTTAAAATATTTTGCTCTGGTCTTCCTAATTAGGGGGCACAGTAGACATTGTGGAGAGCGAGCCAGAGAATGACCACGCAGTTGGATTGCTCGATCAAAATAGCAGTATTCGTATTCCAAGGGAGAAAATGGTTTACATGACTGTAAATGATTCTCAGCATGAAGACGAAGACTTAAGTAAGTAGGTGGCTTTCCTTTGGGAACAGGGATTTTCACTTTCAGCAGTGCAACATTCCTATAATTTCTTTTTACTTCTCTTTCTCTTAGATGTTGCAGAAATAGCTGATGAGGTTTATATGGAAGTGATTGTAGGAGAGGAGGACGCGGCAGCCGCCCATGAACAGCAAATCGATGACACCGAAATTAAAACTTTCATGCCCATAGCTTGGGCAGCAGCTTATGGTAAGTAGTACTCAAAAGAATTATTCATGGTGACACTGCAGCAAAGTGTCAGGGATTGGTTTTTGGAGGGTGGTGTTGAGTATTTGTGCTTTTGTGTTTGTTTTTAGAGCTTTAGTTTAAGAATGGTTTCTTAGCATAATGAGCCTTAAAAAGAAAGAAAGAGGGAAGCTGTAAGGCAGGCTGCTTCTTGCTCCTATTTAACAGGTATTTTCCTTCATACTTTCATGATGTAAAAGGGGAAATACATGAACTTCCAGCTAAAAAATTATATCTCAAGTACATCTGTTCCTCATAGTTTTAGGACACAGTGAGAGCTGGCTTTGGAGTAGAACTGAGTATTTTTATTTGGCGGGGGGAGCAAAAAAAGGCAAGTGGGAATATGTAAGATTCAGTGTAGCAGTGAAAAGCAACACGGGGCTCTAGCTTTATTTAAGTGCTTTCTAGAAGGATCATATATATATGCGATTTCACTAATGGCAATAATTAATTGATTAATGAAAAGAAGTTGGAGGGAAACATGTTAAAATTGTAGCAGAACCCCTTGAGAGTATTTCCAGCATGCAGGACCTGGTATCTGAACACCAACTGGTGCACAAACTGATTTCCAAAACTTTTGTAAGCTTAAGACCACAATTTCATCTGGAAAAAAATGTTTCCGTATTGCCCTACTGCCCCTTTCTCCTTCTAAACAAAGCAAGGGGGTAGAGGACAAAGCTTATGTGTCTGCATGATGTGGATTGTGGTGATGGTGCCAGCAGACAGTTGTGCTGGGAGTACAGTGGGGGCTGGAATCTTGGACATAAGTCAGGAAGGGCAAGATCTCAGGGAGCAGTGTGTTTAAAAGTTACATAGGGGATGGGTGGTAGAGCACCCGAAGCCTTATCTTAGGCCATATACTGGTGAACACAGTTTGAGTGAGAAGGAAATGACATAAGCCAGTCTGAGTGGGAATTAAAAATGAAACTGAGTGAACTTGAAACAAGTTGTGTACTAAGCATTCAGTGATTTTGGAGAAGGGGGAGAAAATGAGCAGAATGTATTAAAAACAGTGAGATGGAATTGAAAGGAGAATTTAAGAATGCAGGAAACAGGGGAGTGGTTCCATTGTCCAGAGTAAGCAACCTAGTGTGCAGGGTGAGAGATGGTGGGGACAGGGAGAAATTAAGCATGAAGGCCTGAAAATGGCAGAGGAACACTTGAGCTACCATATAGATGAGACTCTTCAGGCTCTGCACATGCTTTTGCCTGGCTCTGAGTCTCCTTACATTAATCATGAATATTCTCAGCACTCTCATATGAAAGGAACAGCTATTGAGCATCTTGCACTTTGTTCCACTTGAGTCTTCCTATCTTATTTGTGTGCTTTGCTTTCACTAGGGAATGTTGGCTTTTATTGATTCAAGTAAATACTTGACCACAACATTTATGATTAAAGTTTACTTATGCCCTTGAATCACCAATGTTAAACTGATTGCCAGTAAATACCTTCTCAAATGTAATTGTAATTTTCATGTTTGTTTTACATACAGTGATACCATTTGTGTATTAAACACAAAGCTCTCTGAGGCAAAGACTGTTTCCTCCTTTCTGTTACACAACACTGAGCATGCTCTTTGTTCCCAGTAGAAAGAATTTGTAAGTGCTAAAGCATCAGGTGTATAAGTAGTGTGCGCTTTGTGTGCCACTTTATGGGCTGTGCAGAAGGATTCTTTGATTGCAGCTCCAGTTCAGAAACTTGGTGTGTGACAGACTTCAGTCAGGTGAATTCAGACATACAGAAGTGAATGAGAACTCACACACAAATGTGTTTCAGGACTGAGAAGAAAATCGGGCACAGTAAATATTGTGATATGCTATTATATGCACTAATGTTAAACATTTTGGGTATAATTAGCAACCAAAGAGATGCAAAAAATGCTGCATTTGAAGGAGAATTCTCTATGTAATGGAAAGCCATTAATTCCTGTACATTATGTACTCCTGTAAAATTAGGATAACAAAGCTAATGCTCATAATACCAAACATAATTCCTAAGTTACATAGTGAGACATTTTGCAGCTTGTGCTGTACATGATTACAGTTTGATTAAATGTCCAGATAATAGTTCATCATTTCTGTTGCTACCATTGTAGAATTTGTGCTCGAATTACCTGTAGTGTTGGTAGGTAACTTTTAAACTTAGTTGGTAGGTAATAAATTTTAAACTTATTGCTTGGTAGGTAATAATAATGATGGCATCGAAAGTCGGAATGGCACTGCAAGTGCTCTTTTGCACATAGATGAGTCATCTGGACTTGGGAGACTGGCCAAGCAAAAACCAAAGAAGAAGAGGAGACCTGAGTCCAGACAGTATCAGACAGGTGAGTATGTGGTGCCTGGCTCTACTCTCATTCCTCCAGGTGCTTGCCCATAAACAGATGCATGTGAAGTGTCTTGTAAAAAGAGGGATTTGGGGAATTACTTGGTTGACAACACTTCTGCTTTATAAATGAGTGCATATTTTATTTTACAAATTTTAAATACATGGGTAATTTGGATTGTGGCAGGTGTTTTAATGGAAACCATCTCTGACATAGGAAAAAGTCAGTATTACAGCAAAAGCTTAGAAACCTGCATACTTAACTTGCCACACCAGTTTTAATGTTTAATGTAACTTTTTTAAAGGTGATGTTAGATAAACAGTGTTCTGTAATAGTGCCTTTTAAAAACCCTTTTTGTCTTTATTGAAAATACACAGAAGAATGCATTTCATTATGTCAGCTCAGTAGGTAGCTGAAAAGTCTGAGCACTGTATATTAATGTTCAGTAGTGTAACTTCTATACCCTTTTCTGTTTTAATGGTGAAATAAAATTGTCTTGAAGTTTGTGCCTATCTTTTTCCTTTCATCTGTAAGAACGTAAGTTCTCTATGGCAAAATTTGGTTTCTGCTGTTACTGCATTACAGTCAGAATATTTATTTGGTTTGATAAAGTTAAAAAACCACACAGCTGTTTTCCTTAGTAGCCTTGCCTTAAATAATGCTAAAAGTTTCCTTCCAAATCATGACTTAACTGTAGGAGTTCTGTTTTGTTTAGCCCTGAGTTAGTAAACTGTGTAGGTTAAAGTTCTATTTCCAGCTAGTCAGTTCTCCTTATAAAACATTTTTGGAAAAGACAGCTTTTTTAACGTGCTTAGGCAAATTCAGGGTAAACAAACCAGACTGATGAGTGCAAATAATTTCCAAAGCTTTAAGGTTTCTGTGTGTGAAACATGTTCTTACTGATTCCTGCTTGGTACCTCTTCAGATTGTAGCTGTGACAGATGGCATAAGAAGGAGGTGTTAGTTTGGGGGCATCTGAATAGCAGTCAGCGGTAGGTGATTAAACTGCCAGATTAAACTTTTATCTGCAGATTTGTGGAGAGTCAAGAGAAGATCATGTGCTTTGCTTACTAGATGATATTCAGTTTAACAAGCTGGCTGCTGTTCTTTGCACCAGCCATTGGTTTCTGCGTGTATTTAATGTGTGAACTCAGTCAGAATTCTTCAAAACAGAATTATTTGAGGTCAAGAACATCTTTGGTTGTCTCCATCAAAAAACAGTGTTTCCTTTCTCTTAGTAATAAAAATGAGTGAAAGTAGTAATTCCCTCAGTTTCTTCTGCCTAACTCAGTAACAAGCTTGTTTATTGTATAGTAAAATGTATGTATCCCATCTTACTCAACAATTCATCTTATTGTTAACACCTGACATTTATTGAAGTGTAGTTTTGTTGTATAATATTGATAAAGGGTTTTTTTGTTGTTTTTCAGCAATAATCATTGGCCCTGATGGTCATCCATTGACAGTCTACCCCTGCATGATTTGTGGAAAGAAATTTAAATCCAGAGGTTTCTTGAAAAGGCACATGAAAAACCACCCGGAGCACCTTCTTACTAAGAAGAAATACAGATGTACAGACTGTGATTACACTACGAATAAAAAAATAAGTTTACATAACCACTTGGAGAGTCATAAGCTGACCAACAAAACAGAAAAGCTTATTGAATGCGATGAGTGTGGGAAAACCTTCTCTCATGCAGGAACTTTATTTACTCACAAGATGGTGCACAGGGACAAAGGAGTTAATAAAATGCACAAGTGCAAATTCTGCGATTATGAGACAGCAGAACAAGGGTTACTGAGTCACCACCTTTTGGCTGTCCACAGCAAGAACTTTCCTCACATTTGCGTGGAGTGTGGCAAAGGGTTTCGCCATCCGTCGGAGCTCAAGAAGCACATGCGGATCCACACTGGTGAGAAGCCCTACCAGTGCCAATATTGTGAATACCGATCTGCCGACTCTTCCAACTTGAAAACCCACGTAAAGACTAAACACAGTAAGGAAACGCCGTTGAAGTGTGATATTTGTTTCCAGACTTTTTCAGATACCAAAGAGCTACAGCAGCATACGCTTATGCATCAAGAAAGTAAAACACATCAGTGTTTGCATTGTGACCATAAGAGCTCAAACTCGAGTGATCTGAAACGACACATAATTTCAGTCCACACAAAAGACTATCCTCATAAGTGTGATATGTGTGATAAAGGCTTTCACAGGCCTTCAGAACTGAAAAAACACGTGGCGGCTCACAAGGGTAAAAAATTGCACCAATGCAGACATTGTGACTTTAAAATTGCAGATCCGTTCATTCTGAGTCGCCACATACTCTCAGTTCACACAAAGGATCTTCCATTCAGGTGCAAGAGATGTAGAAAGGGCTTTAGGCAACAAAACGAGCTGAAAAAACACATGAAAACACACAGTGGCAGGAAAGTTTATCAGTGTGAGTACTGTGAGTATAGCACTACAGACGCCTCAGGCTTCAAACGGCACGTGATTTCCATTCACACAAAAGACTACCCTCACCGGTGTGAGTATTGCAAGAAAGGGTTCCGAAGGCCTTCAGAGAAGAACCAGCACATTATGCGACATCATAAAGATGTTGGGCTGCCTTAAAGTCTCTTTCACAGACTTACGGCTGGAATTATAAAGGAAATTTGCCTTTCAGGCAGTTAGCTTATTTTAAAGCCAATCACCTGCGATCACACACACACAAAAAAAAAACCCACAAAAAAAATACTGTGCATTTGATTTGTTGCTGTATAAAAATAGGAATATTGCTTCTAGTTGACTTTTATACCTTTTGTTCAATAGCGTGTTCTGAATTCTATTCAGTTTGTTTAATAAATGAAGAAAAGATGGCAACAATAAAGTTGCATTTAATAAAGTAAACCCTGTCTCTTACTGAATTTTTCAACCATATAGTTTATTTAAGTATATTTATCTTACTGACCTCGTTGATACTCACAGTGTCCATGTTAATGCAGTTTTGTCGTGAATTTTAAAAATACGAAATTTCTCTTGATAAAATTGTCAGAGGTGTGTATAAAATGGGGAATTGTCATGTTGACAGTAAAGTCACTAGGGCCCACCTGATTGTCTTGTTTTTACTATACAGAATTCGTGGCAGGTTAACTATTTTCTGGTTGAGGAGTTACAAGTCTCGCTTCGTGTTTTCATTCTGGTTTCAGAAAGAAAAATACGTTAAAAATGGTTTGGGGCTGTTTTTATCTTTCCTGGGCAAATTTTAAAGTATGTGCAAATACTACATTTATTGTTCTGTGCTTCTTTGTCTTTGAAAGGTTTTGTGTGTTACAAAAGAGTTGGGTTTTTTCTGCTTTACTCCTGTCAGTGTTGGAAATGTAAAATACTCTTATTCTGTTTGCAGAGTTAACAATACATCACAACTGTCTGTATGTGCTGGTAAACGTACCCCAAACTTTATGCTTTATGTATGTTGGTATTTCTTTGAAAGAGCAGTTTGTGGTTCAAGTCACATTTTTATTGTTAGTTGTTTAAGAATAAAATTTAAGACCAAGAGATGCCTCGATTTTGGAAACCAGATATTTACAGTGAGAGCTTAAGAAGGGAATGGAGCGGAGCAGATGAGTTCATAAGGAGTAGAGATGTTGTAACGTAGATATCCTTAATAAGAAAAGTAAGTTATGAAAGATGCAGTTGTTACTAAATTGAATGTTTTTCCTGAGCCATTAGTAGCTGTGTTCAGCTGCTGTTTATTAATTAGTACAGTATCCAGAATTAACCCAGTTCTTTTAATCTGTTTATAAACAGCTGGGAGAATATTACAATTATTAGATGCAATTTTGCCACCTGAAGACTATTATAAAGTAGCGCCATATCATTTGCTAATTGCTGTGTAAATGTACCAAGCACAAAAGTCATGTACTTTAACAGCAACCGTGGAGCAAAAAACCCAAACCATTTTAATTACAGGCCAGATTTTAGGACTTGGCCCTGCTCCCCTTGCTCAAATTCCCACCCCAGCCACTGTTTCATGATGGATTGCAGAATTCAGTCCTGGCTGCCTGCCAGATTAGGATGGATTTGTAACCAACAATTCACTAATGGAAAGGCTTCAGAGCCTGGGCCAGTGTTAATTCCTGTTTCTAGGCAGGTGAACTTCCAATTGAATCAAACAGGAATTATAGTGATGGTTTTAAGTCTGGGGTGATAGGAGAGACAAAGGTTTCCTTTTTGGATGTGCATCTTCTAGGCCTTTTGTCTTGTTACCGAGCCCTGCCCCTACTGCTCATCCTTCCTGTCTCACTGTAAGCTGAAATTCTTGTCTGTAGTGTGCAGTTCAGGAGAGCCCAATGCCATGTCACTGCCTGTGTTGTAGGATGGTTTGTTCTTTCTTTGCCTGCTTGCAGTGCCCCCACACTTGCCCGGTGTGCTCTTGTGTAATATTGCTACTAGCGGGCCGTGACCCTTTAGCGTGTAATACCTGGCTGTGCTGCATTGTGCCTTCCTTGAAATCCCCGCTGAAGCCAGTGGATTTCCTACATGGCCGTAGTGTCCGTTGCCTGCTGATGCCAAACCAGATGCAGTAAAACCCAGCAGAGATTCCCACTCGCTTCTTGCAAAGTACCCGCCTGTGACTACTTTTTTTTCCTCTCTTACGTTCAAGCATTTTCTAACTGGAAACCTGGAAAGTGTACAAAATCTTCATAAATTCCCATAGCAGTGCTGAGGATTTTAGCCACTTTGAACTTTATTTTTTTAAATAAGCTGAAAGACAAAGAACACAATTTTACGCATTTTCTTTCTCTTACGTAGCCTGGAATCATACACACTTTTTTTTTTTTTTTTTTTTTTTTTTTTTTTTTTTTTTTTTAAAGCACAATGTTGAAACTTTTTTTTATAATTAAGGGTTTGGTAAAGTGGATTTTGTAAAATGTATTTGTCTGTATAAAGAGAAAATGAAATTATAGCTATTGTTAATGTACTGACATTAGTTACAGGTTAGTTTTAATTCTTAAATAATTTGCTTAGCAAATGCTATAAAATGGATGTTTCAGTTTAATGTTTAAAAAAGGTACAGATTTTTACAAGGACATAATATAAATTATTGTTCTGTAGAAAATACCCTGTTAAATATTGTATACGTCCTTCCCTCTGTACACTTTGTAAAAAAGACAAAAGAAAAAAACAAAATACATAGAACCATATAGGGATGTGTGACATTATTGTAATTGTGTACTTGATAATAACGTGAAAAAATAAAATTCAAAATATTTTCCTTTTAATGAACGTTTAGTCTATTTGATGCCAGTTCTGAGATGGAGCCTTGTTCTGAGGGACACGGTCATCTGCACTTTAACTTCCCTTCTGCTCCCTGCTCTTCGGCTCATTTTGTGTTGTACTGGGGTGGGGTAGTTCAGTCCCTGCTGTGGCTGTAACGTTCCTTTACCTGGAAGTCTGCAAAAGTGAAAGGGATGGCGGGTCTTCGAAATCCATTTTAATGCCTGGTTTTATATTAAAGAATTCATGTCTTATAAACTTCTTATAATGCCTTTGTGTTTTTCAGCAAGGTGGTTACCTACTAAGTGCTACTACACTGTCCCAAAACGCCTCACCAGACCTTGAAACAAATGAGGGGCACTGCTGTTGTTGGGACTGATTAAATGTTTCCTGGTGCCTCTTTTGCCACGTGAGCCCCAGCAGGAGCCCTGCTCCCTCCCTTCCAGCTGGGATGGGTGAGCACGATGCAGCTCAGGCAGGGAGGATACCTGAGCTGGGCCTCTGCCCACCCTCACTGCCCTGCCCAGCTTTTCCCCCCGCGGCTCCCGGTGCAGGGCAGGCAGTAGCCGGCTGGGGATTGTGGTTGTTATCCCCACTGCTCTCCGAATGCCTCAGCCCAGTTAAATTCAGTTGGCTGGTGGGAGCTCCTTTGGCAATGGTCTGTCTGGCACAGGCCATCCCACGCCGACAGCGTGCGTCACCCAGCGCCAACCCGCTGGTCCCACGATGGCAGAGGTGCTGCTGGGTGTCACTGCCCTCTGCACCTGCCTTCCAAGGGAGGAGGTGGCGTGTCTGCTGGCCCAGATACCTTCAGGACATTCACACCAGTTGATTCACTCTCACTGGTACCTTTAGGAAATGCTGACTTACTCCTCATCTCAGTTCAGCCCCACTGGCATTGGGCAACTCTTCACAGTAAGAATCTGTCACACTGCATAGCCAGCAATCTCCCTTTGATTTGGTTTGGGTTTTTGTTTTCTCCATCTACCTCGTGTTCCTCAACCACTCATCATGAAACTCTACCTTGAGTACCAGAGACATTCAGGGCACTGGAGAAGAAATGCACCCAGTTCTGGCTGCTGTGAGGAAGGGCCAGGAGCAGTTACCAGCTCTGGCCCTGTGCAAATCTGCCCCCTCTAGGATCTCCCCTTCTTCCTCCTGGATTTCCTTAGCTGTGGAAGTCCCACTGCTCTGCTGAAGGATCCTCCACCTGCCCAGGTGCCTGCAGCCCACATGGGTGATCTCCCCCTCGCTGGGACACAGTAGCAAAGGCACCCAGAGCCTGGATGCCAACCTGAGAGTTCTTTGACAGCCTTACTTGCAAGCCAAAAGGCTGTGTCACTAATTAGGAAAATAAGCAGGGTAACAGCTCACTGCAGTACCCTGGCTTGTTAAAGTAATAATTAAAACTAAATAATATATTATTAATAGGAAATACAATTAGTACATTAACAATTATGACAGGTAGAAAGCTGACCAAGGAGGGGCTGACTGGGACCAATAAGGAAGTGAGTAGAGGGGTCGGGGTGAAAAAGTGGTTGTTGATACAAAAACCTTTGATTCAGTATTTGGGAAGTTTGAAGAGGGGGTTGGTTGATTAGGCTTCCTTGAAGTGCTGAGGCAGAAAAGGCAAATGTTTTGATAGTTTATTCTTTTATAAAAGTAGCATAAGTATCAAATAAGGCTGAGGATGTTTTTTTCCAGACCTGTGGCAATCAAGAATGCCGTTAATTTCTACAGGTGGAGAGCATTTAAAAACTACAAGCACAGGTGGTTCAGAGGCCATGTACCACACAGGGTTTTGTAATATTTACTGGAAATCCACAGATTTGGAAAAAATCTGGAAAAAAGTTTGAGACTCAGCACAAGCCCAGGCAAAATCAGGATAAAGAATTATGGCTGTTAGAACCAAGTAAAGAAGGGAACATGAAAAGAGTTAAACACAACAAACACATCCCATATTTTAGTTAGAGCACGTATGCCCTAGCTTTGAACAAACTCCTCCAGAGCTGTGGTAGTGCAGGGTCATGTGCTGGGCTGTCCCTGGTGTGACAGCACAACTGTCCAGAGCCAAGCCCCTTGTACCACCACTGCTCACCCCTGCTCTACCTCTTGCCTTGTTTTCTGCTGTGGTTTAACCAGTGTTGGAGCTTCACTTTACCCAGCTCCACAGTGGAGCCAAGGGTGGGGTGTCAACAGCTTCAGACAGGCGATTCCCATTGTGGTGCTTGTCTTCCCTCACCTCCTGGCTGGGGGATGTCTGTCAGACCCACTGCCCTGAGAGGCCAATGCCCCTGTGCTGGTCAGGGGCTAAGGAGCCTGAGTGAGTCTATTTTGAGGAGCCAAGTGCTTGAGATCAGGTTTTTGATTGAAAAACTTGTGCTCTGTAATCAAAGCCCAAAACAGGTCACCAGAAAGCACCAGCCCCAAAGAGAGCATTTTCAACAGGGACCACAGAGGTGTTCCTGCCCTAGGAAGCAGAAAGCCACATTTTGAGATTTTTAAACTAAAGTCTAGCAGGTTGGCTAGAAGCTCAAAGGACAACCTACGAGCACAGTGTCAGACAGGGTCCGAAAGTCCTACCTTGTCCTATTTAGATTTCTTGGTCTTAGTTCAGTTGCTCACATCCAGGCACAAAAGCCACCTGTGACTGATTGTCTTGGGATTGCCAGGTGCTGCACAGGGCCTGAGGGGAATCTATGCATGATGGTGTGTCCAGAAACAAGTACAGATGAAAAGACACTTCATGACATACAAAAGAAGGACATAACACAGACTTGATTTTTCTCTTGCACTGGCATGAGATTTTTTTGTTAAGTCTGATACTGTAAAGTTAGCTCTAAGAAAACTGGGACATATTTTGTTTGACACAGCCCAGGAAAACAAAGAATGCTAGGATTGTATCCATTTGAAAGGATGAATCATAATTAACAAGCCCTCACAGGTACAGAAGCTGGGATGTTACAGCCAGTCAAATGACTGGCAGAGGCAGAGAATGCTAAGAATAAAGAAGTGCTTGAAACCAGGAAAGTTAATATATATTTTCTATATTTATTCTATTTTAAAATGTAATTATGGTATCATTAATACCACTTTGCCTATCTATCATGGCCCCACTAAGACAGCACTTTAGTTTCCTTACTTCTTAATCTTTTAATGCAGCAGTTTCACTGAAAAGTTTCTGGCATGTCTGGCACGGAGCAATGTGAATTCTCTGTGGGTAGTCAGAGCAACGCCAACACTTGTCCAGACTCACTGAGCTCCTTTGCAGCAATACCCAAAGCTGTCACCACACTGGACAGCTGACCAGTATCACAATAAACCTAACATGGATGCAGGAGAAAATATCCCACAGCCCAAGATTGCCATGCAAAAGATCTTCCTGTAGTACAACAAACACCTTGCAAAAAGCCCCCAGCAAGCCAGGGTGGCAATACCATCTCATGATCACTGCAGCGCAAGGGGAGCCCTGACTGTCCTCTTTTTAGAGCAGCTTGGGGCTCAGGGCTGACACCACAAATTCAGATGCTTCACATGGGCAGGCACAGAGCCTGGGAAGAATCAGAAGAAGCTGACTGCTGCTGAAAGACAAATAGCCTGTGCTGCAAGTGTCCTGTGCCAGGATTTCTGTGCAAGCCTGAAGAGAATCCTGGCGGGAGTCCAGGACTGGCTCCTGCATGAGGCCAGGGGGATGATGGAGCCATGCCACTGAGGCCAGGTAGCTCTTATCTGCAAATACAGACCAAAACCTTCTCCACAACTTGGTTATTAAGTGCCTGCTCTGGCAAGGCTGACAAGCAGAATCCTGGTTTGGCTGCTTTCCCGGGAGTCCCAGCTTGTGCTGGGTCGTGAGGCCTCCTGACAACTGCACACAGGGAGGGAACCTCTCCTCCTCTGGCTCTGGCTGGAGGGAGGGAGGGAGGGATGGCTGCTGGGCTGGAAAGAGTGGCTGAGCAGCAACTCCTTTTCTTACTAGATACTCCTTTTCTTCTTTAGGAGCTTTTGAAATGAGCTGGAGACAATGAAATGAAACCCAAGCACCAGCCTGGCCACTTGCAGAAGGTCAGTTACAGAAAGGACTGGATAAAAAGAGATTTCCTTCTTGCATCAGGGAGACAAGGAGGCTGGGAAGGGTGCACCAGCAGTTAAGCACCAGCTACATTGCATTTCCCAATGCATAAGATCCACTAAAGCAATGAGGAAGCCCTGTACTTGCAGGGCCATCTCTGGCTTCTCAGGGAGGGGAAGGACTTGATTTACCATCTGTGTTCAAACAAATACAAGTGGGAGAAGTGATGTCCCCCAGAACATACATCCATCTGTGAAATACACCAGTGCTTGAAAGACAAAAAATTTGGCAAGTGATACCTCTTCAGTATGACACAGCTCTTACTTAAAAGAAAACTAAATTAAAGTGATCTTGACTCTGAAACTTGAAAGTGATTCCAGATTACAGAGCAGCCTCTTAGAGTTGAGCTCCAAATACCTAAAAATAATATTTGTTCCCCTTCCTATTTATTTATTTATAATTTTTGGAAGAGCACCCAAGGACCTGTAATGCAAATGGCAGCTAACATGCAACTAGTCCTGACAGCTCTGCCTGTAGTAATCAGGAGGCTGGATCACTAGAAGAGCACCTCTAAAGGAGGGGATCAATGCTGAGGGCACCATGTCCATCCTTTAGTCACCCTGGTGGCTTTTGTATGGTTTGGATGCCCAGGATCCCTCCTGGGGTGCAAGATCACCCCAGCAGTGCTGGGGATACCATCTCAACCACTGCGCCCTATGCCAGCACACCCCGATGCTTCCCTGCAGGTGGGTTTTTCTTCCCCATCGCACGAGGGAGTAAATTCTTGTATCCAAAACCTCATCAGACCAGCCAGTGCTTAGCTTATTAGTACTAAGAGGTTTGTGAGTCTTAAACCAGTGATCTTATTAGCGGGACCAATATTAGGAATCTGTAGGAGTCCTGTTCCCTCTTGGGGCTGCCCAGGTTCAAGGGGCAGAAATCAAAGGGTTTCCTTTCGATTTTTGGTTGGCCTGGCCAAGATCAAGTTAAGTTCTGTTGACCAACCAAATGATGGCCGGTTCAGGAGCACACGGCTTTTCCTCCCGTCACCACAGAGGAGGCTCCATAAGCGTGTGATGGATGCTCCCGGCTGCGGAGAGTGGGTTTGAGCACCAAACCGACATTTTGAGAGCTTTGGGGAGAGGTGGTGAGGGATATCTCCAAACGAAAGGAAGACTGTGCAGCTTTCCCACCTGATGTGTGCTTAGGAAGCTTGTAGTGCTCCTGACCTGTGGTGCTCCAAAGCAAGACGCAGAAGGGGCGAGAGGCGAGAGTGGCTCCGGTGGAGCTGGAAAGCCGGCCTGCTGCAGCTCTCCCAGAGTCCCCGTCCCTCTGCGGCAGCACCGAGCTGCTCCGTGGCAAAACCCTCCCCTCCCACTGCCGCCGGAGCCCTGCGGCTCTGCCCTCGCTCGCTGCCCGGCCGGGAGGGCGGCGGGCCCGGGCCGCGGTCGGCAGGTGGCGGTGCGGGATAAGGCCGGGCCCGGCCCGCGCAGCCTGAGGGCAGGGAGCGGCTCCGCCGAGGCGGGACCGCGCCGCAAGGGGCCCCCTCCAACCCGCTGTGCCCCGGAGCCCGGCGGAGCCCGGCGGCAAAGCTGCTTCCCAGGGGCACCAGAGCCGCGGGCATCTCGGAGGGCGGGAGGGCCCCCAGGAGAGAGTCCCGCGGGCAGTGGGAGCGCCCGCCCCTCCCGGCATCAGCTGCCTTAGCCCGGGCGAAGTTAAACAGCAGGACCTGTCCTGGCAGCCAGGGGAGGGGGACCTGCCCCCACACCTCTTGCTCAGACTCAGTGTGACTGGCGTCCTGCCAAAGCCCCGGAGCCGGACAAAAGCCAAAAATGTCCACCCTGTGGACCATGGCAATGGGGGAGGAGACCAGAACGCCATCCCATGGGAAAGCAACCTCAAACCCGAGCCGCCGATTCCTCCGCGAGGAATGAGCAAAGCGAGGATGGGATTATACATTGTCTCCCTCACACAGGCAAATTCGTTCACCACAGCTATTGTTGTTACAGCGAATACCAAAAGAATTAATGATTCATCACTTAATTTCCTCTTCCCCTCCTCCCTCCACCTTTATTTTGCTTTAATAAACTGGTCTGGAGCCAACTGCAGCATCAGGTTAATAATGACTTTAAGCACCATTTATGCTGCTATGGCGGCAATTTAAATTGTCACTTTCTATTAAAAGGTCTAACTCCAAATGGGTTTAGCTGAAAGCATTGGCACTGACAGTGCAATTAAATAACGAAACTCTTTTCTTGGGATGTCAGTGCAAGCACATTTTAAATAGGGGGTCAGAAGCACCTAGCTAGTTTAAACTACAGTATAGCTTTCTAGTGAAAAACAATACCTGATGCAGGGAATTTTTTCCATGCTATGTGACAGTTTTCTTTGTGATTGTAAGAGACTTTAAAAAGTGATGTGCCAAAAGAGTCCAGCAGCCTTTGAAAACCTCTTGTCTTCACAATAAACTTGGGCAGTGCTGCAAGAGCAAAAGCCATCATTTCTCAGCAGATACACATGAAAAGATATTCATCCTAAAGGACTCTAATTTACAATCTTGATTTCCTCCAGAGAGTTCGTAAGAACAAATCACTTTACTGGGCATCCATCTGATCCTTTGTCTCTAGTTTTATGGCTTATCTTTCAGAAACATACTATGGACGGTGCACCTTGCATGTCTCACATTCTTTTTATCTATGGCTCTGGAGTAATTTATAAACCATATTGTTCTGTGGGAAAATACACTCCTGTGTATAGGATTTTTACAGCTCACCTGTGAAAATCACATCCTCAACTGGCTGCAAAACAAAAGCACTTTATTTGCAAGCTCTGTGTAGCAGCTGCAGTGCCAGTGCCAGGCTGCCCAGCCAACTCCTCCTTCGCTCCTGCTCTGACTCAGCTCTGCCTCCTCTCTGGGTCTGGCCTTTTCCTCCTGCACTGACCACAGGCTGATTCTCCTTTACCAACATCTCCTGATCTTCAACTCTACCCCACATGTTAAGCTCCTTATTCTTTTGGTATCAAATAAAAATCCTTTTGCTGCAAGAGGGAGACTCTGCTACTATTTCACATGTAGAAGGCATTTAACATCCCAATCAAATTACCCAGCTTGATTGTTATAAATCACAGCATCACAAAAACATGCTTGCTCAGCTTGTGTTGATTTTCCTTATTCCTACAGAAGAGGCAGCCTGAAAGCATGGCCCTTTGCTAGACATCAGACAGAATACCACAACTGCGATCCTCAGGATCTGTGCCTTAAACAGGAAGTTAAAAAATACCTGAACAGCTTTAATGGCTTGTATTTTAATTTTAACAGCTTTAAAGGTTCTCCAGTACATGACAGTGTCCCTTATGTTATGACTACTGTGGTTTTTCTGAAGTGCATTACATGTGCTGGGAATAAATGAGTTACCACATTTAAGCTCCCCCTGTCTCAGTTGCTACAGTTATTGCTCTGAAGGACACAGAGACACATCTTGAGATAAGTATTGGTAGGACATCTATGGATATGATATTTATGTCTACACAACTACATTTCTAGCTACAGAGAACTCTACCTTTTACCACCTCACTGAAAAGAAAAAATGCAGTGGCAGATTGATTTATGGCTGGCCCTTACAAAAATAATATGCAAGAGAATAGGATCAAAAGTCAAGTTCTTTACAGAATTATGGATGTTATTCTGTTTTGTTTTTTTTAAGAAAAGGAGAATAAGAAGAAAAATGTACTGGTATTCTGAGGAATGAAAGAAAGGAATGAAGAAAATTGTAGAAGTGAATCAAGAGTACATGCTGTTAGAACTTTTTACTTAATAATTCTGTCATCATAAATGCCACATATTTGATAAAATGAAAACTTTTCATGAGAACAACCCTGTTTTCCAGTTTCAGTGGAGCTCATATTCTGTGCAATGCCTGAACGCTGCCTCTCTCTAACATTTGTCTTCTGTTTTTTCTGTCTTCAACCTTGCTGGACACACCTGGAGTAACCTGCTCTCACTGCCCCTGCCCTGAGTAGGGGAGCAGAAGAGGTGCTCTCTGAGGGTGCTGTCTGTCCTTCGAAGTCCTCAGCCAGTCTGTAATTCCATGAAATCTAGCATGAAACGAGGTGTTTCTCCAAGACAACATCACTTGCTGTTTCCTGGGTGTCCTGCCCATGGGTGATGGGGCTGGGTAGAGAACTGGCAGTGGCACATGAAAGCGGTGAGTTCCATGGGCGCAGGCTCAGTTCTAATCTCCTGAAGTGGTTACTGATTCTGTTTTCTCAGGGGAACACTCAGCTCCACATAGTTTTATACAGGGCAATAGATTTCCAGTGGGATAGAAACAGCTGCCACAAAGGCCACCAGTGGTAGTGGGAACTGCAAGACAAAGCAAGTGAAAGCAAAGCAGACACCCCTTCTTCCAGACCTGCATGGACCAGGAGTACATGTGTGCATTTGGGAACCATGCTGAGTAGGTAACAATGCTGTGCTCTATGTCTGTTTTTAAACATGAGGCATTATACCTGACTTTTAGAAAGGAAACAGGTTTGTCAAGTGTTGCAAAAATAGCCAGGCATTATTAAAAATATACTTATGGTTTGAATACATTTTCTCCAGTATTCTAGTTTATTGGACTAAGCTGATAAAAGCCTAGTTCAGACAACTGTGAGAGTTAAACACATACATATATATGTGTGTGTGTGTGTATATGCATGTATATATGTATATATACCTCTTTTACTGTATTCTTTTAATTGTTTTGGTGGTGTGGAGGGTTTTTATCTTTAGGATATAGACCACATTTTCAGTATTTTTTGGATAAAAATGTATTTTAAAATTGGACTTTTATTTTGAGTGAAAGCTGAGATTTTTGCAGAAAATAAGACTTCAAGAAAAATTTGAATTATTAAAATATTTAATATTTAAATACCAAGTAATGTGAGGCAGAGATAACAGTGTGGCTTTTTGCAAGCATTTCATTGAATTAGTTTTACTGTCATGAATGTTTCAGTCATAGTAAACACCAAGCAATTGTTGTCTGATGTTTATACAAATTACTTCCTGGACATGCAAATGTTTGCACTGCAGAAATTGGTTCCTAAGTATTACCTGTCAGTCAGACAAGGTAACCATTTTCTGTTGTGAGACTCAAACACCTCCTCCCTACCTCCAAATACACAGCTCAACATTTGGGTGGAACTTACTCAAATTCTTGCTTCCACTTACAAAGTGAGAATGAATTGGTGGGGAGTAAATATCAGAGAAACTGTAAACTGGGTAGAACTGAGAGAGAGAGAGAAGGAAAAGAAACAAAGGGCATCAGAGAAATCTTTTTCTGAAAATTATTATGTGGGAATGACAGTTCTGAACCAGGACAGATACCATACTGTTCAGCTGTCAGCAAGGGCTGAAGGATGCTGAGGGAGCTGTGATAGCTGCTGTATGAAGGTGCTAGTCAACTCGTCAGATGCTAGAAAAGAGGAAATTGGTGGCAAGAGCAGATAATAGAAGAGGCAAGTGGAGATAAATCAGAGAGATGTTAGACTAAGGGAGAGAACAGATGCTGCCATGGGAACTGCCAAGCAAGAGTAGAAAAGCTGGCTTGGGTCTCAGATAGACCTTACACCCTGCAGCTTACACATTAACATGAACAATGTATCTTGTAAAACAAAAATATATTCTAAGAAAATAATAAAATGATGAGGGGACGAGAGAAATAGGCTATCAGGAATGCAAGAAGTAGCTGGAAATATTTAATGAATTTGTCAAGACAAGAGAAAGATGTGTTGAAAAGTCTTTCTATGGTTTAGCTCATAGTATGTTGAAATTGCTTCTGCCTTTTCAGCTTAGTTGCGGTTAAAAAGCTGCCTAAGGTTACAGTGTGAGCCATATCACTGACACACCACTGTCTCTGATGGTTCTTACATCTGAAAACTTTCCTGTTTTTTCCCAGTTTCCTCAAGCTAATAAAATTATCTCTTCCTGCAACTTTCCCTCACTAGCATGCAAAACATCTGTTTTTCTTTCTCTTTCCTGTTTTTCTTAACAATCTCTTTATAATGATCTCTGTCCCCTCAGGAAATCTGGAATATATCTATTGCATGTCCTGAGATGATGAAATGTAAGAGGAATAAGTAACAGCTGTTTTGAAAATGGTTCAAGAAATAAGGAGAAAGTGCCCCACAGTGTGGTTCCTAGTGGCCCTAAATCATCTCCTTCCTTCCTGAAACAAATGCTGATGAAATGCACCTTGATCCAGTCTGTGCATTTACATTGGGAGAGTAGTGTCCTGAGACAGGCATGGAAAGAGGCTTTGCAGGTACTCAAACAGGGTGGGCATCTGGGATGGGCTGCTGCAGCTGTCCTCACTCGTGCAGAAATGCCATGGAAATCAGCTTGCTGGCTTCAGAGTAGCCTGTAGAGATGGGGTTGGTCTCCTACTAAATGTCAGCTGCTGGCTGTGGGTAAGAGCCCAAAGCAAGTCCTGCAGGCTCGAGGTCCCAATCCTCACTAGAAACATCCTACGGATCTCTCCTTCCTCAGCCCCAGCCCTCCTTACAGAGGGAGCAGAAGTGGGATGTGCAAGGTGTACCCAAGCCAAAGGCGAGTCACCTCAATGTGTCTTTGTAGCCCCAGTCTTCCAGCAGGTCACTGTGGACCTTCTGGAAATGCAGGAGTGCCAAAAATCAGACATCTGGAGCTAGAATTTCTATTTCAGCTTGAAAGACACAATTAGGACCTTCTGAGTATCTGTCTACTGAAAGATACTGCTTTTGCTTCCTTATGGGAAGACAGGCTCTGAGTTCACCTAATGAAATGGGCATTGAGCCTTTGCCAAAGAAACCCCTCCTGAGTTGTGCCAGGTATGATGTCCTGAAAGTCCTGCTCTGCAGACTTCTGCAAACAGGAGCCCGAATCCACAGCCACTCAGGAGCCTGTGTCTCCATTCAGGATGACTATGGTGTGTGCCTACGTGTTTACTCCAGATGGAAGAGGATGACAGATTAACACTTTGAAGTAAGTAGGATGAATGTGTGCCAGGAGTAGAAGGAAACTGCACTCAGATAAAATCAAGATATGTACATAGTAGATGACAATACTCATTAGAACCCTATTCCACTTCAAATTGCTTTTCATCTCTGGCAGGTCTTTTGCAAATTCGCTTAATTTGTAATCTTCCATATCAATGGATCATGAGAATTAACAGTCAGGAGTATGTCAGTGCTGCTTAGGCAGAGCTGCACTAGAAGAAGGTGGCATTTCTGCAGCATATTTGCTTGAAGCATAATAAATAAAGCATGGCTATCAGATTCCATTCAAATGTTTGAGGAGGCAGAAGTGCAAAGAAAATGAAACTTCTAAATAAAAATGTATGTTCACTATATGATGCTCTTTGTTTATTTTTTAAGGCTGATGTGAACTTACTCTTAAATTTATTTGGTGACAACTTTTTATATTACTCCAAATTCCATTTTGCTCTTTGGACAGTCACAAATTTCCAGCTGTACCCCCTGACAGCTGCTAAGACGATGTGACAGCTGCTGATAGGATGTGATTATTTATAGTAATTTATGGCTTCTTATGCTCAAGGAGTAAGCTGATCTGAACCGGTCTTTTGGCTAATACAAATGCCAGATAATAGAGCTATCCAGACCCTCTCTGCAAACAAGGCCTTTAACCTTATACTTTGGAATAAATCATAACAGTTCTGCCCAAAAAAGTCAAACATTTGAATTTGGTTCCTATTTTTTAAAGTATTATTGAAAAGTGATACAATTCCAAATTGGATAAGCATCAGAAGAATTCACTTGTCTATTTGTGTGATGATTGAGAAACACATTAATGTTTCTTGTCCTCCTGCATCCATCTCTGGAGGGACCCTTTCCTGCAGGCAAGTGCACTTCTGCCATTGCACAGATGAAAAAGCTCAAACTCAGGCTGCTTGACTTCTAAAGAAGTTCTTGCCAAAACAAAACAGATACCACAGCTATGATGTCCTTCACTGTATTCACAAGACCGCTATTTCTGTCCAAAAGAAGATACAATGGAAACAAAACATTTTAAGAGAACAGTACCATAAACCCCCAGAGTGATACAGGTTATTCATTATCAAGGCAATATCAGCACAATGTGAGTATTTAGCTGTTTTATACTGGAAATCACAAAAAATGGCCATTCCCTTGGGAAGAACCTAATTGCTGTCTTCAATGCCTTGTTTCTCTCTGGCAGCCTGAGCTGCCCCTGCCTGTCTCTTTGAGCTAGGGGAGAGTCAGTGGAACCCAGGGGGTGACAGTGCAAGTACACCAGACACTCCAATTCCAGAAGGGAAAACCCCTCACGGGTCTCCACAGTTGGTCAGAGGTTGCAGAAACGTCCTGGGGTGCACAGAAAAGGCTACAGGGTATTTTGCAAGTTAGTGTTTCAGGGTTTTTTTCCTTTTTTGCAGAACCACAAACAATTTAGCAAGGTTTGTAAATCCTCAAGCAGGGGTACCCCCAGCCTCAAGACAAGATCTGCCCCTGGGTTTGCAGTTTTGTGTCTGGGGCACATTTCCTCAACACATGTGAACCAGAGGCACAGGTACCATTTGCACAGAGAGAGATGCACTAGAGACAGCCATGCAGCCTTTCTCTTGCTAACAAGTTTCATAATTTTCTGGTTTACTGTGACCTGTGTATTATTTCATAACATCCCAGACCTGCAGCTACCCCTGCACACTTTAGGTGCTTGTCTGAAGCCCAGCTTCCAGTTTTCATCTGCAGACAGTGCATCTTTGAGCTATTACAAATGTGTGCCTAATGTGTTTATTTGAAGCATAATTTTGTGTTTTCTCTCCAGCCAAACTCTGCTCCAGATGCTCTTGCTTCTCTACCAAACCTATTCACCTTTCCGTTTGATTCTATTTGTGTGCGAACTACAGGACAAAAATTCGAAATTGAATGCAGATGTTTGTGCTCTTCTTTCATCTTCACAATTCACTACAAACTCAGACAGTGCCTGTGGCTTTTCAGTGTTTTCTAAACCATGCATGTAGCAAGAGCTATAGCACTGAGGTAGCTTTCAAAGAGCAACAAACTGAAAACATCCTTTTTCCTGACTGTAACTTTCAAAATAAAATTTATATTAATTACTTAGAAGGAAAAAAAACCTAAACCTAAACAAAAAAAAGTAGGAGCTTCATTTTTTCACAAGCTGTGTTTACATAAAGGTAAAAAGTACAGTTTCAGGCTGTAGCACTGATTTTGTAGGTAGTGCAGGATTTCACCCGTGCCCAGGCTGTTGGCCCAGGCAGTCTCACTGCCATGGTGACTAAAGTGTTTTGCATCCATATATGTGTGCTCTTTTGTCCTTGCTTTCTGGTGGGTGCTCTGCTTGCTCCACAAAACAGTATACCCCTAGTTTTGGAGCATGTTGTGTTTTGGGTTTTAAATTATGTTACTATATTTTAATTATATTATTATATTACAGTTTTGCTGTTGTGTGTGCATGTTCTGGTTTTGGGTTCGGGTTTTTTTCCTCTTCCCAGTAATAGCAATAAAAAGGGAGCAGAAAACATTTCTGTTGTGTTATGACCTGTTGGAAGAAATGCATGATGTGTCCTGCCCAGCGCCTGACTGTTGTGAAAAAAGCAATCTGAGTCATTAAGGGCAGAATGCCTGAGATGCCCCAGTCAGATTAACATCAGTAACTTCTGGAGACCCCTGCTCTCCCCTCCAGGAACCTGCTGTAAAACATGACCTCAAGCATGGTTTTGGCTCTGCAATCCCTATTCCATAAAGAGGTCCTCAGCTTTTCTTAAAGTGTCCTGAATTAAGCTGAAAAGCAGGAATTTCCATAGAAAAAAACCCCCAAAACCAACCAACCAACCAAAAAAACCCAAAAAATCAACCCAATGAATTTGTGTCTAATTTCATCACTCTGAAGCATTGTGGTTTTATTTACATTACTTTTTTATTTTAATGATTTTCAAAATGTTTCATATTTCAAGATTTGCTTTGAACAGCAGATGCAAAAAACTCCCGTAGGAAATGTTAAGCTGAAATGTTTTTACGTAAACCGAAGTTACAAAATAGCTTCCTGACAATAAATCTTTTAAAAATCACCCCTCTTATCAGAAGCCTCCCTTCAGATGAACTGGGATTTTTGACACAAAACCTCAAAATTCTTGACAGCCCTCCTCTAGAAGCTGGGGGTTATAAATCAGGATTGAAAAGGAAAAGTCTACAGAAATTCACCCTAGAGACAGAATTTCTTAATCCTTATCTATTCCTTTTGATGCTCAAGATCTGTGAGGTTTGTCTTTGCCCATCAGTGCTCTTGGACACACATGAGATGCTCTCAGAGTGGCATTTACTTGGTCCTTAAGGCATATTTGTCTTACTGCTCATCAACACACCTTTGGGGAAAAACTTCTTCCATTGCTGAAAAGCTCTGCAATCAAATATGTGTACTTTATCAGAGCAATGGCAGGGAAAATGCACTCCCTGCCTCTACTCTTCCTCAGGATGCTGATTGTTGGCAACCCCCCTCACCACCAGTTTGGGGTCCTCATTTTATAAGGTTCTTTCAGCTCTTTGTTCTACTACGAAGTATTGTGAATTTCCTTTCTGTTGTTCTACTGACACATGCAATTGCTCCTAAGTTACTTTAAAAGGGTAAGATAGGGCAAATAATTACTCGTAACTGGAGCAAAGTGTAACAATACATCAAAAAATTCATAGTTTGATTCTGTCTCTGTATTTCTCCCCTTCATTGACTGCCAGAAATTGATCTGCTACTTTGGAAGTAAGATAAAATCAAAGCTGTTAGCTTCAGATTTAATGAAAACCTCCCTCTTTTCTCTTTTATTGCTTCTCTACTGATAAGAGTCTTTGTCTAAGCTGTCCTCTTAAGAGCACAAAAGCTTCTGGCACACCTGATAGTCTTTTTAAAGTAGAAATTTGTCCACCTGAATAAGCACTAAAATTACGATTCAGTTTTGTCATCTTAATTTATTTCATTGTAGTGACTGTATTTATTTATTTTTATAGTTGCTGTCATGATGCAGATAACAAGCAAATCCTCTCATTAATTTATTTTACAGTGATACAGGTGTTCCTTTTCTTACATTAATGAGCCACCTTCCCTGGAATGGGTAGTGTATTGCTGCTGGTTGGTGAAAAATCAACAGATTTATAGTGGAAAGGGCTGACTTGTATGCAGGTCCAACTGTATATTATGCTATCGCTGAAAAACAGGATTTAATTTAATTATTAAACATGTACATGCCTTTGAAATCTGTACAATTTTAGCTGACTTTCCTTATCTGGTTCTTATCTGGGTATCCAAACCTGTGAGAAATATGATGTGCAGTCCCCAGTCGCACTGGAAATCGATGACTTGTTTTTCTAACACAAATCTGTCCTGTTAGCTTGAACTCTGCTGAACATAATTTCTGCCCTCAGGGCAAAACTCAAAAAGTTGATTTTCCTTCCCTGTAATTTCACCCAGTTCCTCTGAATTTTCATCTAGTGCTTCATGCTTGACTAAAGCATAGCTTTGTTTTGGCAGAGCACACAGAGGGAATCTAAATTTCTTCTAAAGGGAATTGGAGATACCTCTCTTCCTGAGAGGGAATGAATTAAGTCTAGGTTTTGGCATTATTTTAAATCATCAGTTAGTATTATTTTTCCACTCATCTTTCATTTTCCTTTCCTTTCAGTGAATGTTCCTTTTCCTTATATTTATTTCGCTTTGCATTCTGTCCATCACAGGGAAAAATGAATGAAAAACCAGTTGCTTGCATTTGTATTGAAATTTTAAGCCAAGTTTAAAGACTCCTTTACACAAGTTTTTGCTGATATGATGAGTTTCTTGCATCAGTATAGATCACATCCTGTCATATAAACATAGTTGCAGGTACTTTTATAGAGCTCCCTGTGTCCACACTGTAGCAGAGGTACTGTTGAAGTTCTACCTCCTTTTCCATGAAATTGGCGTACAAATGCAGCATTTCAAATCCAGCAACAGCACTTAAAAGGATAATTACCTCTCCCATTAATGAGTGTTAAGATCCTTCTGGCATGATTCAGTTTACCACTGTATCAGTTAGCCTCCACATTGTCTTAGGCAAATGCAGTGGGAGGATGTTAAACAGTTCAAATAATTTGTCTCTGTCAAACTGTCTGATTTATCTGTGTGATTGGAGGCCCATGACCAGAACTGTCAGCAGAAGAGAATCAGATAGGTGTAGTAACCTTTCCTTCTGGTACCTCTGGAGTATGTTCATCTACAACTTAAATGCTTTACTTTTACAACAGAACCTGAAATGCCTACCTTGTTTTTTACCCTTACTTAGCAAATGCAGCTGCTCCACATATTGGTTTCTGTCCCTGGAGTTCAAAGTTGGTGGGACCCTTTCAGAATCAGCTGGAACCTTCTCCAGGTAATGTAATGACTAAAGGAATGTAAAGGTCTTGAAGTTTGTGTACCCTGCTAGGAGGTGAGTTAACCTTGTCCCAGAACTGTTTGCAGCGTTAGGTTTGTGGTTGGACTCAACCATCTTAAAGGTCTGTCCCAAACTGAATGACTCTCTGAAAGGGGCTGCATTTCCCATCTTTCCCATCTGCACTGATGATGCTGATGTCTGCTGGACTTCCCACAACCAAAATGCAATAGTCTATCGTATGTATCCTGTATAACGGAGCTTTGAGTTTGTCCCGTGAGATAACCTGCAGGATCTCCTGCTGTTCAGTTTCTGAGCCACAGCTGACATCAGGTTTCCTGTCTATAGGCTTGGTCCCCCAACATGGGGTAGAGGGGCTGTGTCACCTTGTGAAGGCCAGTATTCCTCCTTCAGGGAGACACCACAGATGGCATCAGCTCCTCTGGACCACATGCTGTGGGCCAGTGATCACAACAGGCATCCTGTTCCACAGAACTAAGAAGACCCAGTAATCCCTGCAGTGAGGCAGGTGAAAACAAAAGTCATCATAAAAATGGAAGAAAGATAAGCATCTGCAGTGCTCTTCAAAGACAAACACAAGTAGAAGCAAAGGGGCAAAGTGAAAGCAAAGGTTTCTTGAGAAGAAACAAATCTGAGTTGTGCAGTGTCTGGAAGGGGGCTGAACCACCGTCGTGGTTTGACACCGGCCCAGCGCCAGGCACCCACGAGAGCCGCTCACTCACCCTCCCCTGCCACAGCTGGGCAGAGGAGGAAAAAGGAAAAAAATTAACGAATGCTTCATGAGTTAAGGACCGGGAGAAACACTTCAAGGGTGAAACAGACTCAACTTCAGTTGCGAAGTGAATTTATTACTAAAAGAATCAGAGTAGAATAATGAGAAATAAAATAAGTCCTTAGAACACCTTCCCCCCCCAGCCCTTCTCTCCTTCCCACCGACAGCACAGGGAGACAGGACATGGGGGTTTGGTCAGTTCATCACCAAGATTTCCTTCCGCTGCTCCAGGAGAGGAGTCTTCCCCTGTGAGGCCGTGGGTCCCTCCCACGGGAGGCAGTTCTCTGTGAACCTCTCTGATGTGGGTCCACTCTCATGAGCAGCAGCCCCACCGCCCCTGCTGCAGCGTGAGCCCCTCCCACGGGCACACAGCCCTTCCAAAACTGCTGCGCCGGGGCTCTCTCTGTCCACAGGGTGCAGTGCTCCAAGGACAGGCTGCTCCAGCCTGGGAGCAGGGCACCTCTCTCCACCGGGTCTTCCACTGGATCACAGCCTCCTCCAGGCATCCACCTGCTCTGGCATGGGCACCTCCCCCACGGGCTGTGGGTGGATCTCTGCATCCCCCGTGGACCCATGGGCTGCGGAGGGACAACCTGCTGCACCATGGTCTGTACCACAGCCTGCAGAGGCACCTCGGCTCCGGCGCCTGGAGCACCTCCTCCCCCTCCTTCTTCACTGACCTTGGTGTCTCCATGTTGTTTTCCCTCACATGTTCTCACCTCCTCCTCTTCTTGGACTAGAATCCCAAAATCTTGTGACTTTGTTTTGATTTTATTCCTAAATATGTCATCACAGAGGCATCACCAACCTCTCTCATTGGTCCAGCCTTGGCCAGCAGCATGTCCATCTTCAGAGCCATCAGACATTGGCTCTGCCAGACATGGTGGGAAGCTTCCAGCAGCTTCCTCACAGGAGCCAGCTTTGTGGCCCCCCTGCTACCCAAAACCAGGCTATGCCAAACCAATACAACCACAAAGCACTCAAAAGCCCCTGGTCAACAGAGGCAGGGAACTATGTTCAGGGGTGGTTTTTATTCTGAGGAGCTGTGACAATCTCTTAATGCATCTAAATGGATCTATTTATAAACACTCTTCTATTGCTGATGGTGTTTTGGGGGTTTGTTTGGTTGGTCAGTTTTTCATGGAAAATACAATATATTGAGCTAAAACCTGGCATGGTGAAGCTGGAAGGAAAACATACTTGGGCTCATGGGAATTTGAAGGTTTTGCTGTAGAGACAGCATTTGACTTAGAGGGCAGTACAGAGAGGGCACTGCTGAAGAGCCTGAGCTAAGAAAGTGTGCACAGAGCAGCAGACCTCCAGCTGTGGCAACTGAGGAATCATGGCATACTCTTCAGTTTGATTCATTACATTCAAGTGCTGTCAGGCAAATATTGTTGCCAAGATAAAGTCCAGAATGTGAGGAAGAGGTGATGCACATTCCCCTCAGGACATATGGCAGCTTTTAAGGAAGTGGATCCAATGTTTGACCCAAAAATGGCAAACGATGTTTTTAACAAAAAAGAATCACAGTAGGTCTGTGGTTCTCTTTTTAGACTCTTTTTAGAGTGTGAGAGGCTCCAGTAGAGGAGGAGAGTAGGATGGATCCCTACAACAGCAGGTGGGAATTAATCCTTAACCTCTAAACCCCAACCTGTTAATTTTCTATAGGTTTAAGACAAGAAACTCAGCTCAGTGTATGCTGCAATATTTGTTCCAAACTGGTATTTCTGAATGGCTTAAATATGACTGTCAAATCCAAAACTGTTACTGAGTTCAAGGAATTCTTGAGTCTCTTATACTTAGTTTAAGAATGTCTTTAACACATGCATTGCCAAACCTGCCTCATTCAGAAAAAGAAATTCACAGGTAAGGGATTTTTATTTTTAGCTTTCAGGGAATATAAGGACTTGGCAACCAAATTAGCAACAGATGGGAATCCTGTTGTGTCTGCTCAGGAAGAACATTCAAAGGCCTTGAGCCATCTTTAAATCTTAGCAATCCTAATGAGGTTTTGGTCACATTTTGGAATATGTGATCACCTGAAAATAGCTGGATAAAAAAAAAATCAGGCAAACTGTGTAGAAAATGCATGGTCTGTTAAGGTCATTTCCATCTCTACTAGCAACTGTTTCTTCAGGATGAGAAAACAGACTTTCAAATAGAAAATAGGCTGGAATAGCGTTTCATGGATTTTGCCTGTATCTTTCTGCAGCTGGGCAGCAGCAGATGTGCTGGATGGAAGATGCTCTGTGCAGACTGTGACAATTGGGCAGATACCACATTCCAACAGCCAGTTACTGTCGCATCCCTTCTTGTGAAACTGGAAGGTTCTCCTGCTCACCTCTCAATGCAGTGAAAACAATGACAGCAATGCCAAGGAGGACTTGAAATAAATGACTTTGGTCTGTAAGCAATCTCTCCTGACAGTACCAGAACAGGCTGTCAGTAACCTCGTCTGTCTTGCTCCCAAATCCTGCCACCCCAGAAGGAACCTGCCTTCTCTCAGTTGAGTATCTGCTGGTGTTAGACAGTAAGCAGTCCAGTTCTCCCCTGCATCCCTGTGTTCTTGCTGGCAGAGTTTCAATGTCTGGCCTGTCCTTCCAGTAAAACCCTTGGGAATCCTGTGAAAACTGAAAGATGGCAGCTTTTACCACAAGGGCCCTTGGTGCCTAAAAACGTCCCTAAATTCCTCACCTCCCTTCTTCAATTTGTTCAACTTTCTAGAACACCACCATGGTGAAGGGAGGCCTCCATATATATTTTAGCTGTTTTGTGTCTTCCCTATTTTATCCACAAATTCCTCACAGTCCTTTGCATTTTGTCCCATGCTGGTTCATCGGCTGTCATTTTTGAGGACTATCCATCCTGCACCCAGGATCTTTTTCGTTAGCAGTAATCGCTTATCACTGCATAGGTAATTAGGACTGTCCTTCCCACCCCGGACACCATTCTGTGCTCATTGTTACAGTGTGTCCCTGTCGTTTTGTCACTCAGCGCTGTAACCATTAGGGTTAGGGATAGCCAGCTTTCAGCCCGAGTATCCCGGACAACTTGGTGGGTCACCAAATTCCAACATTTCAGTACTCATTCCCTTTTTCTGGAAACAGCCTGAAAATGCTCAGGCTGCAGAGAGAATCCTTCCAGCAGAGGAAACGTGGGAAAGTGGACAATCTCTCGGTACATTCCTACCCTCACTGTGCTCTCCTTCAGCGTCTCACCTCTTTGCAGCCAAGGTGATCGGGAAGCCTTTTGTGAAGGGCTCCATGGAAAGTCCCTGAAACTTGACCGAGCAGCTTTGCGCCCGTGCCCTGGGGCTGTGACTATGGGCCCGGGGAGGGCCGGCTGGGTTCCGCAGCAGCTCCACCGAGGCCGGGCAGAGCCGCGGAGAACAGCCGGACACAGCCGTGGCCCGTGGCCGGCGGGGTGGGCGCGCTGCCCCGGGCTCGGCGCTGCTCGTCCCGCCGTGCCGGGGCCGCCGGGCGCCAGGAGGCAGCGCGGGCTCGGTCCCTGCGCCGCCCGCCCGCCCTTCCCGGCTCGGGGTAATCATTAACCGGGCCCGGCCGCCGGCACCGCGCCGCGCATCGCCGCCCGCACTCGCCAGGGACCGGCGGCCGGGCACGCACCGACCCCGCCGCCCGTCCCCAGCCTCCGGCACCGCCAGGGCACCGCCAGGGCACCGCGCAGCCATGGAGGGCGAGGCGAACGGGACCCTGCACCCGTCCTGCGGCGCCAGCGAGCCGCCCTACTCGGAGGAGCTTCTCCGGAGTAAGTGTGGGGGCGGAGGAGAGGGGGCTGCCCGCTGCCGGGCGGCCCCTCCGCCCGCCGGACACACGGGAGCGGCCCCTGCCCGGCAGCGCCCTCGGCACCAACCCGCGGCGGGATGGCGGGGGCTGTCCCTGTCCCCGTCCCCGTCCCCATCCCTGTCCCTGCCCCGCCCGTACCCCCGTCCCCGTCCCTGTCCCTGTCCCTGCTTCTGCCTGTCCCCCTGTCCCTGCCCTGTCCCTGTCTGCCCCTTCGCCGTTCTTTCCCGGCGAGGAAATCTCCGAGCGGAGGCCGGCATTCTCCTGTCCCGGCCGATCCTCCGCCTGTCTGGGGGCCGAGCTGCCTCTGGCTTCGGGGCAGGGCGAGAGCACAGCACGGCCCCAGCCCAGGGACGCGGGTGGGGATGTCACAGAACCGGGAGCGTGGGCGGGAGCGCCGGGACCGCCCTGGACCTGCGGAACCGGGCGCTGAACCGGCCCCTGGAGCTGCCCCGGGTCCCAGGCTTTCCCCGGTGAGATCTGAGGAGTGGAGATGCCCACTAAGACGTGCGCTGCCCCGCCTGCAGCCAAGTCTGCAAGTGCCAGGGTTTTTTGAAGCAGGTTAGGTTAAAGAGGCTGGGGCAGAGGCTCTGCTTTGCCTTCAGATAGGCTGCAGGTCCGGCAGGAGTTAGTATTGATTATAAGCACGAACTTCTCCTAAATTAAGCATGACTCCACTGCGGTGGTTTCTTCTGTCTCTGGAAACACATCCCTTGGGAGAAAACGCACTTCAGCCGTTAGTTGTGGGTCAAAGTTGTTATCCGTACCCAGTGTCCATGGAGACATAAAACCTATCACGTGTGGGTAAATGTTGATATTCATAGGCAGCTTTAAGGGAGATGCAGAAAAGATTTTGGTGAAGACACCAAGTTTTATCTCAGACTAGGTATATCAATGTAATTTTCCTTACCTTCCTCATGTGCCCTAAAAAATTCCACCGAGCTTGTAGTAAATTTGCCTACCTAAGAAAGTTACATGTAACATGCCTATGAACATATGATGGAAGCAGAGAACTGAGTGAATACATATTTGCTTGTAGCCTGCCTGGAAAAGTTCCCAGATCAGGTATTTACTGTATTTATTTGTATTCTGTATTATGTATTTATTTTTGCTACATATTTACATTCACCTAAGGATATTTGCCCTGGAACCCCACCTTTCTGAAAGGGACTATTGCACAATGCTTTGAGAAGGTGAAGGCGTATTCCTCCTGTGTACTGTCTGTGGATCCTGGAAAGATTTAGTCATGAACTTCAGTAATTTGAACTGTTCTGTAGAACTGCCTGTGTAACTAGGGATGAGTGCAAGTATTTGCAGGAATAGGGCAAAGAAGCCCCTCAGAGACAGTGTTGTTACATTAATGTTTGAAATGCTTATGAAATAAATCAGAACTGTCTCTCTTCTCTCTCTGCAGGCCTTGACCTACCAGGGAAATTTCTCTTTGCAACCTTGACTCTGATGACACTCATTGCCATTCTGGTGTTTATAGAGGAAGCAGTCTACATCTACAGGAAAATCCCTTCCTCCAAAGGATCAATCATTATTTGGATTAATGCTGCAGCTCCAGTAAGTTAGCATGGAAACAATATAAAGTTCACTGTTGAAAATAGGGCTTCCCTGAAAATCCACAGGAGCCACATGAGCTTTATCTCTGCCCTTCATACAACCTTCCTCCCTTTCTCTGTAGGTGATCTCTACTACTTCATGCATTGGCATGTGGGTTCCTCGCTCAACAATGTTTACAGATTTCACAGCAGGAATGTGAGTATTCTTCCTGTTTCTAGATGTTGCTCCAAACCCCAAATTTCTTCCCTTTAAACATCTGCTGCCCTTGGTAACACAGTCATTTTGTAAATTTAACAATTCAGTAATTTTTTGTTTGAGTTGAAATCTCTTGGCAGCTCTTTTCTGGGAGGTGGAAAATGCTGAAACGGTTCCCAGTGCTACAGTCCCCTAGTGTGGGAACGTCAGTATGAAGGATCTGTGACTCACATGTAATTGATTCCTTGGATTGACAGTTGCTTTGGAGCAGCAGTCTGTCTTTCCTCTCTCTGCATGTCACGTGGAATGAGAGTCTGGCCTGTGACTTCTTCCCTGCACTTCTACTAATGATGAGCTGTGGAGGTCTATTATTAATGGTGCCAAGTGAGCCCCCGATGAGTATATCAATGTAAAATTGTTCCACGGTTGTCCTGATAAAAGCACTTTATGTGCAAGCATGACAGCTCTGGCACGCACAGAAAAGAAGGGAGAAATGTGGTCCCTGCTTTCTGGAGATGATGGCACAGCCCTGGTGGGCAGGACCAAGTAGGGGTATGCCATGGCCCTGAGCACTTCACATTTGGAGATGATTTTGGAATGCACTGCACCACAGTATCAGAAACACTCAGGAGCTGCCTCACCTCGTGTCACACTGCATTCACTAAAAGCATAGAGTAAAAGAGCAGGGACAACACAGTAGCAGGGAGCACTCTTGGCATGCAGCAGTGCGTGCAGGTAGTGCCAGAAACTTCCAACAATCCAGTCCTGTGGCACTTCAAGCATGTTTACATTCCCCCTTCTCCTTTGCCCAAGCTGCAGGCAGTGCAGAAGAGGACCTCTTTTATTGACTGGATTTCCATGTTTGGTGGCGCAATCTGTAGTTCCTGGGTAGGGTTGAGAATGTGCAGCTGGGGAAGGAGGGAGAGGTGGGGTTGCAGCAGTTGGCGCTTTGTCTGCACAGGAACCACACCCTGCCTGGGCCAGCACATTTGATGATAGCTATTTATATGAACCTAGCCATGTTTGTTGGTTGAAAGCCATATTTGAGGAGGAAGAGGACTTGTTCTAAAAAGTTCGGACTAGTCAGAACTAGATAACTTACGGAAAAATACAGCCATAATGACTGGGGCCAGGAAAGCCTGTGCTTTAATACCGACTGCCACCAGCCACCAGAGCGGCTTTGGGAAATTCCACATCTGCTCTGTGCCTTGGTTTATTCCTCTTTCAGTGAAGTTAGGGCCGTTCTGGTCCTCCAAGGTGATGGCAAACAGAAGGTGTCTCAAAGATAGAGCTGGAATTTTTGTTGATTGCAAAGCATGGGCTGTAAAAACCCTGTACAGAAGGTGGCACTGGCTGGTGCAGGCATGCAAGAGACACACACACAAGTTTAAGCTGGAATTTTCTTTCTCTCTTAGATTTTTTGCCATAGTTATCCACAAGTTCCTGATGATGATGATTAAAGAGTGTGGAGGCCAGAAGATGCTCCTCAGGAGGTTTGAAAATGGTCGCTTCACCATCAGCACCGGCCCCTGCTGCTGCTGTTGCCTCTGCCTCCCTCGTGTGCCCATCACCAGGTCAGTCACCCCTTTAAGATTTCCCAGCTTGGGAACGGCTGCTGGAATTCAGCCACCTTGGCAGGGCCAGGCTTACAGCACAGCTTCCCAAAAGTCAGTCTCAAGCCCTCTCAAGCTGTCTCTTTTAAACAGCATCATCACTTTGGGGCTGTACACCACCACTAATTTATTTCATTTTTATAATGCAGAGGTGTGTGGGAGGAGAAATTTCTACTCTAGAAAACCCAATAATTGACATTTCAGTTTCTTTTCATTCCAGAAGGGAACAAATATCTTGAGATTGGGCATTTTTCACAAGCAGAATTATCAAATGGAGGCTCTCCTGATAGAAAATTTCTCTCACTTTGCTAAAATTGAAATGTTTCATTCTGATTTTGACTTTAAAACTACTTGAGATTAAAATAATTTTTAGAACAAAAAGTAGATATAGTGCTTGTAAAGCATTGCTCTTAGTGAAATGGCATTGTCTGGTGAGGCGAAAGCAGATGTTTTCTTTTTCTAAACTTAGTATTAAAGCATCTTTGAGAAGTGGGGTAAGGATGGAGAGCTACAGGAGCCAATATACTGTAACATAAACCTGTCCTCCTTTGAGCACTGCCTGGTGGAGTTCCTCCTCTGGTTAGTGTCACCCTGTCATTTACACACCACTCCACAGCCTGGAAGCCTCATATATTTCCTGGGGCTGTGCTATTGGCACAGAGCATGAGACTGTTTCTCTCATTATAAGCAAAATCTGAGGGACTGAACGTACAAAGGAGAGTTTTCTGTGAGGGTGTAGACTTTAGTGTCAGAGGGACCTTGGAGACTTTATGATCTATTTAAAGGAAAGCATCAAACAGAACACAGCATAGCAATTTCTGATGCATTTTTAAAAACCCTGAATTTTTATTGTAATAATTCTTCATTAAACGGCCTCATTTTGTATTACAATTTAAACTTTTGTTTCCATAATTTTAGTAGAGTAACACTAAATATTTACATGGAGGGGGTACCAAGAAGAAGAGGTAGTAAAACCCATCAAAAATGTACCTTTATTTGGTTTTTTTTCCCATGTCTGTCACCCTCTGTACAGGTTGTAGTAACTGGGAGCTTGGGAGAGGATCCCCTACTCTGCCTTGCTGTTGTTTGGCCCAGTGGCAGCTTATGCAGGATGTTGGCAGCTAATACGGACTCATTTCAGGAGCTAGACAGTGCCTACTGCTGCTGGCAGGAAGGACAGCTGTCTGTTTAAAAAAAAAGGCTTTTTGCTCTGCAGAGGGGTCAGGCCTCCTTCTCCAGTGTCTGTACACTGGGAAACCCATCAGCTCTCTGCTTCTAACCTCTAGCCTTTTCCCATTGCAGGGTACCTTTTTTAAAAAAAATATTGGCAAGCTCTACGAGAGAAAAGTCAGTGTCGTGTTCCTTCCATAGGTACCTTATGGGGAAACAGGGAGCTACGCCGAGGGAGGGATTAATTCTTTTAAGAAAACATATATATCTGCAGTTCTGGGGAAAATAACAAGGTACAGATGAGGCAATGTAACAATCCATGCAATAGGGAGAGATGTGGCAGAAGAAATCTGGTGATCAATAAAGATGGGCCCACGTTAACAAGGGAAACAACTCGTGGCATTGCAGTGACTGCACTGTTTGTTCATATCTATTATTCTTTAAAGCTCTCTGGGAATAATAAATCTTTGAAAAGACACACACTGAATGGCTGGCCCATTGCAGGTCTTTCCACATGGGTTTGTGCTGTTGATAATCCTGTGGCTATTTGCTATGTTCATTGAGCAACTCCTATAATTCCTGGTTCATGGCTATATCCTTTAGCACACTAAATGGCAGCCTGTTGTCTGTGAGACATCTCTGATGGCAGTGTCAAGGGCCCAAGGAACTCCAGTGAAAAGAACACTGAAAGGATGGGAAATAATGCGTGGTAACAGACTAAAACATGGGCAGCTGTAGCAGCTTGTCCTGTGGAGGTTGAAGGAGGATTCAGGTCAGTCAGCTTTCTGCCCTCTGTTAGAAAGTTCATCTGCCCCTTTCCTGGTGGGCTTTAGTGCTAGCTGGCCGGATTACAGGCTGTGTTCTGGACCCACTTTATACTGACAGAAGTGAAGGAGTCCTGAGCTGTCCTGCTGGCCTTGTGCAATTTACCAAGTGAGAGACAGTTCTTGTCTTCTGTTCGACTACAGAGGAGCAAACCCAGGTGCTTACACAATACTCTTCATGATGCACTGAAAAAGTACCAGTCCTTTCATCTAGGTCTGTGTGATTCCCTTTCTTGATCTACCACAGGACTAGGAAGTGACTGAACAGGCTGATTTGCCCAATTTCATGGGAGAACTCAAATAATAAGGCAACAAGGCAAGAGCAAATGGCATTATTGTTCAGAAACCGGTTATGCAGCTACTGTCTCCCTGGTTGGCTTCAGGGCAGAGAAAGATATGTTTTGCCCAGCTTTGGTTAGTATGTACTTGATGCAGAGCAGAAAAAGTACTATTTTTGTAGAGACTTTATTAAATAAACATTGAGAAATTCTTGGAAAGATTTTCTAATCTTGAAGCTGTTCCTCCCCAGATTTTAGCCACATGCTACAGGAGTGGAAAAGTTCTGCAGATGACTGTATCCATAAAATGTTATTAAGGTTGCTAATAAGATCTTGGCCTATCTAATTTTTTTTTTAATTCTTTTTTTTTTGGCCAGGCAAACCCTCTTTTGGCTGAACCTGAGCACCTTTCAGTTTGCTGTCTTTCGGCCCGTGCTCATATTTTTGTCAATAGTGCTTTGGACTAATGGCAATTACGTCCTTTACAATGTAAGTAAATATTTTAATCAGAGATGGTCCACAAAACCTATAAGTTTTAGGGTTGGTGTAACTATCTTAGCCTACAAGTAAACTGTGAAATCTGGGAGCACTTCTAAGTGAGTCCTTACTGTATTCTTATGAGACCTGAAGCATATAATTTCTGCCTTCCCAGACTCTCTTGTAAAGAAACTGGGCATTGGGTGGGTTGGGCATCAGATTATGCTCCAATACATTTCCCAGTTTGTATGGTTAGAATAGCAGGACTGCAAGTTGCCCTGTGGGAGGTATCTGCCCTGTGTTTTGTAAGTTGCAGCCTTAAGAAACAAGTGTATGTACTATCATGTTAATAGGAAGCCTAATTCTATGTTTTTCAGCAAATCATGGTGATTTTTATATCTGTGTAAAATAAAAAGATAGTACTGTACTTCTGCTTTGTACCATGTAACCTGCAAGATGATGGAGAAATCAGTATCTGATAATAATTTGGAACCTCTTGGATAACTCAGACTAAAAGTAGTAGTTCTTGTTGTTGTTTCATGGTATAAAAGGAATGGCCCATCTGAGATGTCAAGCTGAATATGCTCTCATGAGCTGTTGCGCATTGCCAGGTGCTGCTGGGGTCTTTGAAAAGACACACACTGCATGGCTGGCAATTGCAGCATTGAGGGGTTGTGTCACTTGACACCTCCCCAGACTGAACACAATTCCATGCTGGTGCCTGCAGAGGAGAGGCTGTGCCAACACTCCAGTTGGTACTGGGCAGTTTCCCCATGCAAAACCCAGCAATTGCTGCTGCCATCAGCTCTCATGGAGATAGAAACAAGCATTTTAACGTCATCCAGTTCACAACTTCTTCCTGGAAACAGTAAAGTAAGGTTCTATAAGGCTATGTGATTTGTTTCTCAGTTGTCTCCCAAAGGACCTGCACTATGGATTAGCTGCTTCATTGGTGCCCTCACCCTTTTTGCTCTGTGGGCAGTTGGAATCATGTTTCGAAAAGTTAGGATTCTCCTTAAGTGTAAGAACATTATCCCAAAGTTTGCTCTTTATCAGGTGAGAACTTTAATATTTCTGGTAAGAATTTCTCTTAACTGCTGACACAACTCTGTCTCTCTAGTTCTTGCTCCTTTGTTGAAAATTTGTAGTATTTTTTCCACTAAATACACTGTGCGAAGCCGTATTTTTACCTGATTAAAGCTGTATCCCTTTGAAGCACTCTCCTTGGCTGCTGTTCAGTTTCACTTTGAGCCAATTTACTTCTAGTCTCTCAGGAGTGCTGGAGATGTGAAAGCCATGTAAAACCTATTTATCTTTAGACCACTGAAATCACAACGGTGCTTTCTGTGGGGCCTGAAGGAAGCTCTGTAGTTTTGGTATCCTGAAATGCAATGTTAAAATGCTGGTGTGGAGAGGATATGTAGCATTGTGTGGGTGGCTGTTGTTTGAACTGTTTCAGCATTCCACAATATTCTGTTTTAACGGTATTTTTCTTGGCCATTCTGCACTTCAGAAGTAGATAATAATGAAAAGACTGTCTGAGAATCATTAAATAGTAAGGAACAGAACCACAGAGGTTAGATTGAAAAAGCACAGGGACAAGGCCACCCTCTTCCACATCACTCTGAATAGAGTCCAGCAGAATCCTTGGATATGTGTCCTTCTTGAGCAGGACATACATCAAGGCTGGTGCACTAAGGTTAAGTAAATTATTAAGCACTTACAAAGGCAGTAAACAGGATGGTCACACCTGCAAAGCTGTGCTAGGGTGAATTCAGGTTTAGGATGGCAAACTCTGTTAATGTGAGGGTCTAGACTCAGGCAGTTCCACCAGCAGCTACAGAGACACTTGGATAACTCCATGGCAGTGAAGGCATCAGTAATGTGATGCACAAGTGGTGGTTCCTGAACTCAAGCTGTGAAGAGTCCCTCATACCTTCTGGCAAAGAAGCCAGTCTCATACAATTTGGGGACCACAACATCTCCCTGCTATAGCAAAAAGAGGAGACAACAGGAAAAAATGTCCTTTGAGTCTTTCTTCCTATTAAGGAGGAACATAAGCTCATGGGTCAAATTAACTGGCATTTTTAAAACACTATTGCCTATTATTCAGAGATCAGTATTATTTGAAATCCCTGCTGGGAGGTCTGTCTATAATGTACCTCCCAAATGAAGGGCTGAGAAGAAACACTTTTCAAGTCCAGGATTAATTCAATACTCCTATTCAAAGCAATAGCATCCTGACCTTAAGATGAATTCTGCAGAATGGCAGGCATCCTGCTGGTAGATGGGGGGAAGGGAGGCCAAACAAGGAGGAATGAGGCAAAAAAGGTTCTGTTATCAAAGCAGAATTGTTATGTGAACTATAAACCCCTTTCTGGTAGCTAAGGCATTTGTTTTCCCTTTCTGGTGCAGTTTATTGTCATTCTGAACCAACTGCAGACCACTATTATCAACATATTCGCTACACAAAAAATCATTCCCTGTGCTCCACCACTCTCCTCTACAGCAAGAGGATCATGTAAGTTTTTTGGGGGAAGAATGTTCTTCATTTACTCATAAAGGTACCAGTTCAGTGTTACTAATGGCAATCTCTGGTGTTTCCCCAAAATAATAATTTCCTGGGATCACTAGCTTTTGGAGAATCTCCGTTGTTACCTTAAAAATAAGAACAAAAGTTTTATAGCTGTCATGGCTGTAGAGAAGAACTTGATAATGAGAAGAGCTGGAATCATAAATGAGAAGAAAAGAAATCAACATGCATAATTACTGTTAAATCTCTTATGTTTTGGATGCATAATTTATTGCATGCTTATTGATGGGCAATATTGGAATTTTGTAACTGATTTCAGTGCTGAGTGTGAGAGGCGGGGACAGGATAGTAGAGTTTGTTCCTTTCACACAGGTGAAAATTAATAAGCCAATTATTCTTTTTTTTTGTCTGGTAGTAATTTCCCCCTTCTGGGGGCTTTTCTTTGCCTCCCTTTTTCTTTTTTTTGGCAGATATAGCCCAGCAGCTGCTCATCATGGAAATGTTTCTGATAACTGTAATCTCAAGGGTAGTCTATCGGAGAAAATACCATGACCTAGAGCCTCTGGAGTGTGCGGCTGAAGAACCCGGGGAAAAGAAGCAGCCTCCTAAGATTATCCTGAATGGTGCAGTTGTTGAAGATGGATTGCCAAAGGTTTAGAAGACTCATGTGCTCCTGTTCTGCAGGAGCTGTAAGCTCAGCTTCAGGAACCTGTATATTCTTGCACCAAAAATAGCCACTGTCCATGTCGGAACAACTTCTGGCATAAATGCCTGTGAGCTGTAGTACTGAAAGGACCAGTGAAGATAATCCTGTTGATTCTCCAGTGATGTATGCATGGTGTGAGTGTTTTCATACTGTGTAATTTACTAAGATTTTATACCATTTTATGCTGTTACTGAGCACTTGATGGTGCCAAACTGTCTCACAATACGATTTTATTTTCATTTTTTACCTATTGGAATGGCTATGATTGAGAGTTAATTCAGAGTAATTATTTTTCATCTTTTTTGACTTTTTAGAATCTTATTTCACCCTGGATTGCTGTCATATGTCCAACACGGCATTTTTCCGTGCTTCCTCCATTACAATAAATCATGTGTCACTCTGTGCCGTGAGCTCACCATAGCTAATTCTGATTTGTAAATACAATCTCATATGTTTGTTCTGAAATCCCCATACCCGTGTGGGCTCTCCACCTACTGAAACAATGATCTCTTTAGGGCGAGACTTCTTACATTCCTTGGCAATTCACCTCCTGAGTTGGTAAATACAAAATTACTGTTTGCAAATATGTCAGATGTTCTTCCTATGGATAGCAGGTTCTCTGTCACTGGCCTGGAAAAAGAAAGTGGGAGTTAAGAGTCTGGGATGTCTTCTGCCACTGGTCTGTGATGTTACTTGGTGCTTTGGCTCTCTGCTTGGAAAATGGGGATAATGATACTCAGGATCCTTGCACTGACAGTGTCTCTGAGGATGGAAGTGATTGAAAGGACTATTGGGGGTGCTGGTCACCAGCCAGCTGAACATGAGCCAGCGTGTCCCCAGAAGGCCAATGGCACCTGGCTTGTATCAGCAATAGTGTGGCCAGACAGGACCCGGGCAGGATTGTCCCACTGCGGAGGCCACACCTTGAATCTTTTGTTCAGTTTTGGGGCCCTCCTGACAAAAAGGACATTGAGGTGCTGGAGTGTGTCCAGAGAAGGGCAAGAGAACAAAGCTAGGCAGATAGAGTCACAGTATACTTTGTGTTGGAAGAGACCTTTAAAGGTCATCTAGTCCAAGCCCCCTGCAGTGAGCAGGGACATTTTCACCTAGATCAGGTTGCTCAGAGCCCCATCCAACCTGACCTTGAATGTTTCCAGGGACAGAGTGCCTGCCACCTCTCTGGGCCACCCATTCCATTATTTAAAAAAATTTCTTCCTTATATCTAGTCTAAATCTGCCCTCTTGTAGTTTAAAACCATTATCCCTTGTCCTATTGCAACAGGCCCTGCTAAAAAGGGTGTCTCCATCTTGCTGGTAGTCCCCTTTAGGTACTAGAAGGCCACAGTAAGGTGGCCTCTTCTCAGAGCCTTCTATTCTCCAGGCTGAACAGTCCCATCTCCCTCAGCCTGTCTTCATAGGTTGAAGAGCTCCAGCCCTCTCATAATTTTGTGGCCTCTCTCTGGACACACTCCAACACACAGTGGGGCTTTATTTATGTCTTACATTGACTCAAAACATTGCATTCAGTTTGGGAATTATTGGGAAATTAAATATTCTGAAAACAACTAGTGAACCACCTGAAGCAGAAATTGGGGCTGACTTAAACAAAATGCTTTCTTCTTTCTGATTGAGGTCAGAAACAATATTTTCTTTAACAGCTGAAGGATCCTGTTATAGTAGAAAACTTGAATTATTTTTGTTTTGAAATGGCTGAAGCAATTTTTATATTTAATCTTTTTTTCTAAGTAGGCAGCCTGGGAAATGAATACAGGCTCTTGAACTGCATTAATTTGAGAGAATCTGCTCTTTTCCCTTGAAAAATAATTTATGTGAAAATTTTTACTCTGCATTAGAGTCTGTGCATTAAAATTAACTGGGATCAGCTAACTTATTCTTAACATGAGAAATCTTCTTAATGTTTTTTAACATTATGACTATTAGCATATTCCTAATGTTGCTTTATAGCAGTGTAATCTAGGCCACAGGTACATACACAGGCTTGAGGAGCAATACTGAATTTCATAACAGCATTGGGGATGGTTGGCTGCAAGTTCAATCAGCTTCAAAATTGGAAAATAAAATATTTTGAGTTGGTAAGGCTTCTTTGTGTTTTCTGTAGTGATTCTTCAAGGGAATGCCTTGATGGGTGGTGTGGGAGCCCAGAGTGCAGAGAATATTTCCCTGCCTGTTTTGAAGGGTTCTACCCCCCTGGACAACACTGGTTTTGATCTTCATCTTTGGAGAAAATTGCCTACCCTCTGGGAAGAATTAGAAACAACCCTGATGTGAACTAGGTGATAGAATACTATGTAAGATTGTCACAGGGTGAAAAATTTAGAGGATTTGGGTTTGTTAATGTAGTAAATAGATAAAAGCAAAAAACTTCAAAATGGAGGATTGTTGTTGTTCTCCAAACCTTCTTCTTCTTCTACTACTCCATATTCTGCAGTAGAAGTAGTTTGGGATGATTGGATAAAGAATTCCGCAGTTCCTGTCTGCATGACTAGATGATTTATTATACATTGGTGGAAAAGTAAAAATAATGTAAGCTTTTAGTGACCATTGGTTGATTGACCTTTAAAAAAGCTGTGTAATCTTGATGATTTGGCATTCTCCTGGATTCTCTCCTTTGTGCTATGTCTGGGTCACATTAAGTGGCTCTATTTCTCTGACAAGACTTAATAAACAACAATCTGAAAGCAGAGAAGGCTGAAGGTCCCGTTTGTCTCTCGGACTCCTGGCAAAGACTCTAAAATTCTCCCCCGTCAGGGGAGGCATAATTACGGCACAGTCAGTGTCAGGTGGGATCTGTGGCCTGGACAAGCAGATCCATGTGCTGTAGCATGGAGAGTGCATTTGAAAACAGACGGAGTGTGTAAGAAGTGGCGTCTGTAGGTCCAGAGAAGGCTGCTGGGGCACAGCAAGAGCCTCCACTCATTGCTGCTGGGCTGGTATCTGCCTTATCTCTGCAGTGCCTGTTAAATATATCTTGTAAACATCAGTGTGGCCCTGATTTAGCCACAGGTATTGCTAGCTGTTATGTTTTTTGATAGTTATTTAATACTTGTTGTGACCTTCATCTGACATACTTCAGCAGTAAGATGTACTGTGGTGATAGTCAAGGAGACTTCGGATTTGGCAGCAAATCTGTTTACTATGTACAGTCATGGAGATCTCATTCCAAACATCACTTACTTACACAGAAACCTTTTCAGAGGAAAATTAGATATTTATTTTCTTAAATACACACCTAAGAGCTTCCTGAGTTACAGCTTATGTGACTGTAGCAGAATGTGTGGGCCTTATTGTTACAAATTTTGTTTTCCTTTTTTTTTAAATTAAGACTTTCTTGCCCTCCTCTGGCTCAGACCAACAGCTGTGTCCTGCCTAATCCAGGTACCTGGAAGCAGGTGGCCTCCATTGCAGGGCCTTAATTCAGGCACTCTTGAAATGAAAACATTGCAGGTCATCACCTCCAAGATGGACCTTAGTCAGTCTGAGGATGGAAACACAGAACAGAGAGCCAGAAATTGCTCCAGTCTCAGTTCTGATAACCATCCCTTTCAGATCACTTTCAACTAAGTGTTTGTGATTGAAGTATTTGAAAACAGTTGACAAGACTAGAAGATAAATTTCACAGCTCATTTTCTATAGCTGTAGTAAAGTAATGAGTGTTAGGGTGAGTGCATAACCTTTATGCCGTGTTTGCCTGGGATTATCATGTGAGGAAGGGTAATTTTATCAGTTTTCTGTGATTAGCAACATTAAACAGAGATAAGCATACCCAGAGGTGTGTGATTGAGGGTTAAGAGACTTCAGGCACGTGGAAGTAATTCATTAGAACATGGGAAAAGATGAGTCACATGTTTTGTTTGTGCATGTGCTAAAGATGCAGGCAGGAGGGTAAACACTGGCCATGAAATCTCCTGGGGTGCCATGTAGGGGAATACAGCCCATGCACAAGGGGAGAAAATCTCTAACACCTTGAAATGTTACAGGAGTGGGTTGCCAAACAGAAGCTGCTCTGTGCTCCTCTTTTCCACCTCTCCTTCAAGCTATTAATTTTAAATCAACACTAAATGGATCCCTCCTATTTCAGAAGACCATGGTGTGGGCTCCCGGTGGCTGCAGCATGGGCAGTGCTGGAACCTTGAAGAGGTTCCCTGAGCAGACCTCCTTGCTAGGCAAGCTTTGTGTCTCTCATGTCTCAGGCCTCTCATCAAAGGCCTCATGGCTTAATACCCAAAGGCTGTGTTTCAGGAGTTAAGAGAGTGCTCTGCTGGCTATAAGAACTTTCTATCCCCACATCCCACCCTCCAATTGTCCTGTCTGCTCCTGCACCCTCACACTTGGCCCTGCCTTGTTCTTCCTGCTTGAGAAAAAAATCATGTGGGTGCCCCTCAGCGAGGATGTGCAAGGATGTAGGCTCATGCCTGCAGACCCAGGACAGCTAGAGCCTGCTTTCTGTGCAATGTCTGTTTCCAAAGAAAAGCCAAGAAAAAATACCCACAGCAATAGTTGTGATCCCATGGTTTCCAGAACTGGGGCAGGGGGGAGAATTTGGGTAACACTATAACACTATTAGGCTGCTAGAGAGTGTCCAAAAGAGGCCACAAGGATGGTGAAGGGCCTTGAGGGGAAACTGTATGAGGAGGGGCTGAGGGCATTTGGTCTGTTCAGCCTGGAGAAGGAAGAGGAGGCTGAGGGGAGACCTCATTGCAGTCACAACTTCCTTGTGAGGGGAAGAATAAGAAGAGGGTTAGAAAACATACTGACCTCTTACCTGCTTTAGATCCCTTAAAAAGTGTTAGCTAGGTGATTGTTACAGTTGACTGAATCAGCATGATCATCTTTTTTTTAGCAAAAGGGAACCAAAGCAGGGAAATCTAGAGGACTATGTCTCTACATTGTGCTGGATGACAATTTGAAGACAATCAAAGCAGTACATTGAAAGAGCTCAAAACCTATTTTTGCAGAATACAGTTTTTCTTTCTTCTCCAACCCCCCCACCCCATTTCTCAATTTGTTGTGGTTTCTTTGCATGCAAAAGAAGTTTGTTACACCTATACTGATTCCACTTACTGACAAATAATTGAGCAGTTAGTGTGCTGCTTGAAGTCTCAGAATAATCTATATTTTTCTTCAAACAAGGAAAAGAAATCCCTACTGCATTGAAAAATGGGAAGAAGATTTTATTAACCTTTACATTTTTGTGGGAGAAATCAGAAAAATTTTGACAATATTTTAGACAGTTTTTGTCAGTTCTAAGGAGAGAGAATTGTCCAAAGGCAATTTCCTTTTCATTTGCAGATGTCTTTTCCCTTCACAACTACACATAGGCCCCAATCTCTAAGACCTAGTTGCCCAAAATCTTTTATGCAGGTAGGGTCACAGCATATGTAGAGAATTAGTGGTAGGATAAAAGTACTTTAGTTTCCTTTAATGAAATTTAGGAACTGAAAAGTGTCAGTTTCTCCTCTAGAGAGTCAAGCATCAGATCATAGATGTCATCTGGAACTAAGGAACAGTTTCCATACAAGCTGAAATTTGTGCAGACATTTTGGAAAACTGCTAAGCTGTGAGAAAGCGCTGCAAGACGTTCTGCAGAGCAGGGCCACAGGGAGAAAGGTAAGGTTGCTAGCAAGGGGCTGAGTATTGACACAGAGACAATTAGCAGCTCAAGGGTTCTCAATGAGAAAAAAACAACAGAAAAAGCATACAAAACTCTACAGAAACAAAACCAAGTAGCCCAAGAATAGCAGCTGAGCAATATCAAGGATCAGCCCTTTCCAGGCAGCCACAGAGACCAACCCTTCCCCTCTTGGCTGAAGCCACCCAGCCAGCCCTGGCTGCTCAGGTGCCTTATCAGGGGTGGTGAGCACCTTAGCTTGTTAGCTCTACCCACGCGTTGTGCATATTGACCGATAAATCAGGAGTTTAACTCCTTTAAGCTGTGAAATCCATTTTGCTGAGGCTTAGTACCTAGCAAAAGGGAGAGCTGTTTAGTATAGGCAGCACCTCCTCATCTATCACCCTTAGCAAATCCCTGCCTTAAGAGCCGAAGCAGAAACTAGAAGGAGCGTGGCAACAACTTCTGAATTGATATTAATCCTTTATTGCCAATTACTGAGAAAGGTGAGTTTTGAGTTTCAGTGTCTCTCTGTAGCCTTGTCATACCCAGCCAGCAAAGGGTGTGAGCTAATTGTTAAATTCAGTTCAACAAGTTCCTCATTAGGGTGAAATTACCTGAGTTTGAAATCTGCTAATTTTCCAATCAGGGTGAGTGTTTGCACTTGTGATTTGGAAATAATTAACACATGGTATAACATCAAAACGTATGTAAAGGCTAATGGTAGAAGGACTAATTTCCTTAGCATGAAAGTGGTGTGTTGGTTTCCCTGGAGCTCTATTACTATCCTTTCAGTATTGGTATCTGCTATGTAAAATGTTCTTGTATTTATTTAGAGTGTTTCTCCAAAGAGTTATACTTTTTAATGATCATTTTGAAAAATTAAACCATTAACTTCCAGGGTTGTATGTTTTTTTATTTTGAAATGTGCTGTATTTCTTTCTTCTTCCTCCTATTAATGCAGACTTCTCTAGAATTACTTGTTTCTATTATCCCTAGAAGAAGACAATAAACTGATTAGGGCTTTAGCCTGAGTTCTGCAAACTTTAAAATGCACCTTCTCAGGAGACCCATGTTCAGATCCTTCAGAGTGATGCCTTTTCCTGGTCTTAAAATCAAGAGTCAAACACTCTAGAAGGGAAAAAGGGATTTTACCTTGGTATTTATTTTAAGGATCCTTAGGTGCACTATGTCCAGGTCAACTGCACCTCAATGCCCACTGCAATGCACACCCCCAAAAGATCTGGTATAATATTATAGGTCTCATTAATTAGCATATCTATCAAAGATTCCCCAGTGAGAGACTTGAGTGAGCCCCCCTCCCCAAGGAACCTTCCCCTGGATGGTTCTATCTTGGTTTACAGAATGTGTTCTGGAGAGGACCTTGGGGTCTGGGGCACACTATCCTCTACCTACGAAGCTTCTAAAATGTTTAGTCTCTTAGCTTGACAAACAAGTCCAAGAATGTAGGCAAAAAGCACTAAGAATACAGAAGTTGTAAAAAGGTATAACAGGGATATAAAAGAAAAGGCAAAAAATCTTCATGGCATCAAGAGCATTCCTAGGAATGTGAATGCCCTGTAGCACTTAGAAAGAAATTATGTCCAGGTAGGACAATTAATTAGGAAACAGATACCCATGTACAGGGGTGAAACAAACGTAGCTGGAAAACACAAACGAATTTCCTACCTTAGTTTCAGCTATTGACAAAACCCTGATCATCACCAATTCTAACATCCTGACACAGCTCAGCTGGTCAGACCATGGTGCTAATGATGCCAAAGTTACGGCTTTGATCCCTGTATGGGCCATTCACATAAACATTGGACTTGATGATCTTTGTGGGTCCCTTTCAACTCAGAATATTCTGTGATTCTGTATTATTGGATCACAGTAGCTGGTATAAACCAGGTATTTTTTCTGGTAAATGATGCTACCCTCGTAGCTTAGAGCACAGTACTAGTACAACTCAGTGCATTAGTGACCTGTCACCGCAGGGCTTGAAAAGGAGAGGAGTGACTTTAATCTCTGGTAGCCAACTCCACCCAAGTGTTAGTCCCGGTGTGAATGTGTTGTGGCTATTGACAAGCAGGGTGTGACTTGACAAGGAGAAGAGCCCTCTCCACGTGAGCAGGCAGCCTAACAGAGGTCCAGTTTCAGCCACAGGAGCAGTGACACAGAGTGTGCTACATAAGCTCTGCTTGCCCACGACTGGCACATGGGCTTTGCTTTGTCTTTTCTCACAGCATTGCCTTTAAACTCCTAAGACTTCCAAGCAGAGCCTCCCACAAAAAAGAAAGCCATCAAAGGTAGGGAAGGTTTAAATGGCACCTGATCTACCAAAGCTTTGTCAAGCAGCATTCTTTAGGCAGAAAGACTGCTCTGAGAAGCCCTGGGACAGAAACACTGTTCTTTCTGGGCAGCTCCATCCTCTTGCTTGTCCTCAGATATCTCTGGCAACTGTTTGCACCGAGATAGGAATTGTGTTCCAGGTACTTGTGAATCAGCTCTCGGGAATTCCCTTACTGGATTAGCATCCCTGACTTAGGTAACCTGTTTTGAACATTCCTAGTACAATTATTGTTTGGAGCTTTCTCTTCTCAATGTATTTTTGGATGAAAGTAAAGAGAGCTTGCTTTTCTTCTTTCACAGAGGAAGCATTTGTGATTTGTGTCCGTGCCCATTCACACTGCCAGAAATGCTACACAGAGGTGGTAGGGATTTGCATTTTCATGCAAGCTGATGATGACTCCCTTTCTGGGTCAGTTTTTCTTTTAATAGCTCATTGCTTATGAACTACTGTTGCTTGTGAAATTCTGGGCTGCAAGTCTTATATTGCTTTTTCTATTGCTCAGTTTTTGTTCACCTGCCTACTTTTGTTCATGACATCAGCTGCTGCAGCTTCTGTGCTTCAAAAGAAATTGTTCACCTCTGATCTGGTTGCTTTGGTTATCAGCAATATCTCCTAAGTCAAATACTCAGAGTTGTGAGACCATCTTCTCTTCCCCCTCTTGTGTGGAGCATCCTCCCTCACTGCTCATATTTAATGTGGAAAAGAGAGCATGGTCAATTGAGTGAGAGGGACTAATACATTAACATTCATGATTTAGATTAGAGAAGATTGCTTATTTTCCTGAAGCTGTTTGTTTTCCCTTTGTACCTTGTCTTCTGCTTTTAAAAAAGATTGAGTTTCAAGTTCTGGTGGAGTAACATTGGCTGTTTCACTCTGGTTCTTACAGAGCAGCTATTGTGTTACAAAGGACACACCAGGCAACTTGGGGATAATTTTTTCTGCAGTGCCAGCTGCCTTGGGAGTTGCTGAAGAACCCACACTGTATAAGCAAGGAAGATCAAAGCCTTTAGATCATCTGGCAGACCAAGTCCTGCCTGTTGCCTGCCTGGGAATGATGTTAAGGAGATAAAGCTTAACCAATAGTTTTCTTCTTCTCTTACCCTTTCGGTTACATGCTGCTTTCTACTAGGCAACCTCTTCTTTCATGCTCCGTCCTCCCTTTGAAATTCTCTTATTGGAGGCCCAAAGATCACAGTCTCCTGCCCCAGACCACCTGGGGAAAATGGCCCTTACTGAAATAGGGGATGTCAGCCAAAGTCCCCTGAGATGTGAGATGCTACCTTGTTTGGCTGCCTGCTGAGGGCCCAAGGCAGCTCTGAACCCTCAGGTAACTGTGAGGTTAAGATGGTCTTTGCTGTCAGTCTAATGACGTGTCAGAAAACCAGATGGCTTCTGGAAGGTGATAGCTGTCTCTTAAGCCATTCTCTGCTTTTAATATAAATTGTCCTGTTGTTTAGTGCTGGCCCAGCAGGCAGCGTCCCTTGGAAGGCCACAGGGAGGTGTGTGTTTTGTTCAGATCCTGAACAGCCAAAGTAGCCTGCCACGTTGCAAGGCAGCAACCAGCAGCAGCCAGGTGCCACAAGGAACCAGCACTCAGGTGAGCCTCACTTGTGCCCTGTGCCACAGCTCCTTCAGTAGAGCTGCATTCACAAATCCCTTGCAAAGGAATGAATTAAAATTGTTCTTGTAATGATTTTATTGGGATTTTGAATTGCTTTTGTAACATTAAAAAAGAGACAATGCTAGTCTTTTGCCAGCAACCCGTCATCAATTTTAGCCTGTCTCTCCCTGAAGGAAAAGAATGCTGATAAATGGAGAGAGTTTAAAAGGATTTTATTCGGATTTATAATTCTTAGTTTCCTAGACTTAAACCCTCTCTTAGAATGGCTCTTTCTGAGGAAGTGATCTGAATCCTTTATTAGTTTAATAGGATTTGGCTAATATTACTGACCTTATCCCATCCTCAAGCAGGATTTCCACCAGCAGACTAAACAGATTTCCCTGATGCTATGGCAAATCCTCTCTGTAAACAGTTGTAGCTGAGACTTGCTATCAGTGCTTTCCCTCCACATGAGTAAGCAATCCTGTTGAAACTCTCTCCTAAGGAGAGGTGAGAAAAGTGTGACTAACTGTCAGCTGGCTGTTTGTTTTTTCTTTAAAATCATGTGATTAATTACTTTAAAGTTTTCTTATCTTTTTTCTGAATGCTTCTGCCACCTGAAGCTGGATGAAGAACCCTTGCAATCGTGTTGCACTAAAAAAATTGCAGTGAGAGATGATTAGTATCATCAGCCTCTGAGTTTCCAGCACACTGTCACTGGGATAGCAAAAGAGGCTGAAGTTTGTTTGTGCCATGATGGGAAATACAGTTAATCCCCATTTAATTTGTTTTTATTCCACAGTTCTTCCAGGGACTTCAATACTATATACCATGAGAAGAAACTTAATTCTGCTAATGAAGTCACAATCACTGTATTTGAAAAAATAATTGTGTGTCACATCTCCACACCCCTGCCTCCTGTTTCCACATTTCTTCCCAGATAAGAATTTTACTGCAGCAGCCACAGGGTAAATTATGTCACAGATTACAGAATGAATCTCCCTGTTGAATGCTCAGGGACTTCACCTAAGCATAAGTGGTCTCTACAGGCTGAACCCACTCTTACCTTCTCCAACAACCACATAACCAGCAACTGCAGGTTGAGGCATTCGGCCTAACATCTGGGACGTCCAGATGTTCTTTCTGCAAACCAGAGGCGAGGCGCTGGTGCCCGCGGGCTGTGCCCGCCGGGCCGTGCCCAGGGGCGGCCCGCAGTCACTAGATGGCACACTTGGACAGCGCACTGCGCTCCGTGCGCCCGGCGCCGTCCCCGCGCCGCGCGGAATTCCTCCGTGCGCAGGCCCGCTCCGTATCTTTATTGCAGTTTCCTGTCTTCATTGGTACGCTTACCATTTATTATTAGCACACAAAGCTCAATTCCTCTGCCCTCAGTTATAGTTAAGCAATATTGCCGTCTTTAATTTTGGAGGAAATGTTCTTTCGTCTGTTCTAAGGAATGTCTGCAAGCAGTGATGCGACCCTGGCTCCCACTCCAGAAGCAGTCACACACCTGGAAGGTTAGGGGGATCTGTGATTTATCTGGGGGAAAATAATGCCCTTCCTGGGTACTGATTTGAAAGAACAATTTTTACAGAATGTTTGTACCACTTCCATCCTTTCATTTACAGTCCCCAACAGGACTTACCATTGCTGTCACCAGTACCATAAACAGTAGGAATCAAGGCTTGTTTGCCTCTTAACCATCCCTGTAGAGGAAAAATGTAGATCAAAGCAGGTGGTGGGTGCCATTCTCAGTTCTTGCTCATATCCTACTCTATAATTCCTGCTAGGTGGACACTCCATCTCCTTTAGCACACAGTACTCCTGTGTGTTGCAATAATACAAATTCAGTGAAATTACTCCTATTGTACTTTTTGCTTTGAATTTCATCCTTGTCAACACAGGAAAGTTAATGGCATGTGAGGCTAAATACACATGCAACTCCTGAACCCTGCCCTCCATGTGGAGACACGGTGCTGGGACCTTGGGCTGGTTCTCCAGCTTGTGTTGAAGTCCACTCCCGGCCTGGCTCAAAGCAAACAACTCCTCAGGGATGCATTTTCACAGCTTTTTAGTCTCATTGAGTCTACAGTAACATTTTAAATTGGATTAGCGTGTGTGAAGCAAATCTCCTAATCGTGTTTCAAATGATGCCTCGGGCTGCCCAGGGGCCCTGACCTCCGAGCACTCCAGCAGGATGCCTGCTGTGGGAAACTACAGGGGGAGATGTGCTCCAGGAGTGCACGTAGAGCTCCCCAGCTGCCAGCAGGCTGTCCCTGCCCACGGGACGAGCCTAGAGCTAGTACAAAATGTGAACAATTGGAAATATCAAGTCCTCAAAGCAAATCTCTGCACTGTACAGACATAGATAGCCCTATGGTGCAACTCAAGTGGCCAAGGGCATGTGGAGATACTGTTCCTGATGCTTAATGTGAAATTTCTCCCAGTCTTCGTGTAGGACCAGTTCTTGAATTTGTCTGTCAGTGATCTCTATATTCTATGTTGTTTCCTTTAAAATAAAGCTTGTGGAGAATTTTGCAATTGATCAGCAAGAACATGCCTGCGGTGTGACACTTTTCTTCCCTCCTTTCTCCTTGCCCCTCTATGAACTATCAGTCAGGACTGTCCCAGGGATTTGTTCTTCTGCAGTGTTGATGGACATGGTACCAGACACAGGAAAAATTCTATTTCATACAGAGAATTAACATAACCCCCTGCCCTACCCCATACTCTATGATGCCCCATGGTCTATGATGCCAAGGGGTGGAAGCATTTTAAAGGCATGCTGCCAATTTGGGTTTCGGATTCAGTTGCACAGAGTAGCTGTTTTCAACCTTGCTAGTTTTCACCTTTCACCTTATGACTCTGGTTTGGAACAGTATGTATAAAATCCAAGCTCAATGTGCCCTCTAGTGAGAGCTTATTCCTTCCTTCTTCTGATTACAGAAGCACTGTCAGAATTTAATGTGCTAGTTTAATCTCTCTTTAAATATGGATAGAGAGGGCCTGTTGATACCACTTAGTCATGGAAAAAAGTTGTTCACAGCAACCCCTTCTGCTAGACAGCAATACTATCTAGCAATGCATGTTATCCATCTCCATTTTAGTTGGTGGTATCTGGTAACTTTAGGCCTTGAAGTGTGACTGTGTGGCAAGAAGTGAAGCAGGGGCAGAGGGAGAGGAGGGAGAGAGCCAGGACTAGTGCTCACACCTGCACCCTTTTCTCAATGGGTCATTTTTTCTTGGGCACCTTCTCCTATGCTAAAAGATTGCCAGGTTTAGAAACACACAGCAAATATTTGTATCAGCTAAGACATATATTACACAGGTACTAAGAAGCTACTCAGCTAATTATTACTCAAGTATTAACTATGACTTAAGTTCTTAAATACAGGCTACTTCAGCTAATTATTACAAGTATTACCAGGCAGGTAGGCAGCTGTTGGTTGGGGGGGAAGTTTTCATTTCCATGACTCTTTGGAGAGGACCATGATCCCTCGTCTGGCCAAGCTGCTGTTTGCTGAGTCTCTGCCTTCTTTCTGCTACTTTCACCCCTCCTCAGAATTTTCCAGTTAACTGTTACTGCCTTTACAATTTCACTTCTGCCTGTGAACTTACTTCCACATGGCTTTAGCCTACACTCTTTCTTGCAGCTGGACAAGAATGTTCTAAGCAAGACTCAGCCAAAGCATCACAGCTGTGCCACTGCAAAAGCAAGCCTTGGGTCACTGGCAGCTGAACATCTGGCTGCTGTTTAGCATCTGAAAGTTAGCTGCACATTTACACCAGAACAAAGGTAAAAGCATTATACTGCTCTTTGTCATGACACCTAGACTGGTGTCATACTGATCATTAACAATGAGGGGGCTTAAATTATGATTAGGGCAGGTCAGAACATGGCTCTGGATATTTTGGTACCATTACGAAGTCCAGGATGGACAGCTCATCATGACACCAGCAGCAGAGTCCTTGAGGTAACCACTGATTGTATCATAGGTGGTCTATCAGATAAACACACTGGTTTTGTGTTGCAGTGGGGATACTGCAACACGCATATATCAAGCCAGGAGTCCCGTGGAAAGGAAATATATATGGACAGACAGATTCTTGCTAGATGTTTCAGAGATGTTTATTTCTCCAGCCGCATGGCCGGAGCTCTGCCGAGGAACTGTTCCAGTCACGGGACCAAGGGTCCTTCTGCCCGCGCAGGGAACACAAACCAACCAATGGGAACGAGGCTGAGCAGGGACAGGGAAGCCCCGTGTCTGTGCCCTCAGGGCCCCTCTCCCAGGGCTACACGGCAGGGGAGGGACCCCAACACCTCACCCGTTTTATTTTAATAAAAGGAGAATGAAAACAACTGGATAAACATAACAAGAACAGTTTCAAAACAAAACAAGCCACCCTCCTGAGTCTTTAAATGTCCAAACAGATTCTGTGGAACATCTTAGGGCTGACAGAAGGGAGACAGAACTCTGAGCATGCTTTGTGGGGAAACTGAGGCAGGAGAGGGTTTAACTTCTTCCCTCCCCCTTTTCATCCCCCACTCGGCATTGGAAAGGGATTTTTGGGGAAACAATTGGCAAAAGCATGGTTTTGTGAGGGAAACCATGGGTGAAAAAACGGATTGGGAATACACTGGGGGTAATAGGACATAGGGTAAAAGGGAAAGGTGGGATTAGGAAAGGGAAACTGTAGGGGGGGCTTACAATGGAGATACTGTCTAACATGACTACGATTTTTTGCATATATACTGCCTTTTACAGGAACACCATCAGGCCCAGTGACCTGCGATGCTTGTAACCCTTTTCTCCCTAGTACAATATTAAATTCCACCACCTCTCCATCTCCCAAGCTTGGGATGCATTTTTCAGGGTTATTCTTTTTAATAGCAGTTCTATGCACGAATATGTCTTGCTGGTTGTCACACCTTGTTATAAAACCATAATTTTGCTTAACATTATACCATTTTACTATCCCTAAGGTCTTAGTTGCTATGATCTTTTCCTTTTTCCGAGTGGCTGCTGTTTTCTGTCTCGCTGCGTCTTTGCCCTCTCTTTCGGTCGCTCCCATGTTGGAATTCTCGGGGCTGCTGGTGCCTGCGCGCTCTTCCCGGGGTCGCGTTCGGGGCTGTGCGGGCTGGGCCGGGCCGCGCTGCTCAGTTCTCCGTGCGTCGCCTCCTCTGGTCGCAGCTTCGCTGCCGCTGCCGGGCGCTGCACCCACGTCTCGGCCGGGTCCCCGGGCGATGACTCCCCCGCGCCCCGCTCCAGCGCGCGTTTCGGCTGGGCGCGGCTCCGTTCCATCGCCACCGCCGCCAGCCGCTGCCCGCGCGCCGCCCCTCTCGGTCGGGCATTCACGGGGCTCGCTCCACCACGCACTGCACAGGACCGGGCAGGCACCGCCGGGTCCCGCCGCTCCCCGCTCCGCCACCGACACTGCGGCTCGCGTGGCTCCGCCCGCGCGCGGGAATTGCCTCGCTGCTGCTCTCAGAGCGCTCGGTGCACGTGGCCTGGGCCGCACGGTCCCTGCGCCAGGATTCCCTTCGCCAGGACACAGCTGACATTGCTCAACAGTCTCGGTAACTAAATAATATTCACGAAAATATTCTTCCATCGGCATATATTTTGACTCCAGTATTAACTGTGTCCAAACGGTTTTCCAAAAGCCCTTGGTAAGAATTAAATCCCAAGAAACATAGAAAAAGTTCTTAAACAACCATGCCAGGAAGTGTTTCAGTTCTTTTTGAGCTTGAATCAAGCTAAAATTTACAAATCGTTGTTCAAGAATCATTTTAAGTTTAAGATAAATGTCCATATGCGGCTCTGAGAGCCAAGAGTCTTCCCACGGTTCCTCCATAGTTTAGATATGGAATAGCAAAGCAAAACCAAGAAGAGGAATCCAAAGTTTCCAGGGTTTACTCACACAAATCAGTCGCTTAGGGATCGGGGATCGTTCTGCCCGCATTCTCCACCATTTGTTGCAGAGGGGATACTGCAACACGCATATATCAAACCAGGAGTCCCGTGGAAAGGAAATATATATGGACAGACAGATTCTTGCTAGATGTTTCAGAGATGTTTATTTCTCCAGCCGCATGGCCGGGGCTCTGCCCAGGAACTGTTCCAGTCACGGGACCAAGGGTCCTTCTGCCCGCGCAGGGAACACAAACCAACCAATGGGAACGAGGCTGAGCAGGGACAGGGAAGCCCCGTGTCTGTGCCCTCAGGGCCCCTCTCCCAGGGCTACACGGCAGGGGAGGGACCCCAACAGTTTTGATTTCTGAAAAAATCTTCTAGTGATAGAAAACGTCTTATTGGCTCAGACATTGTCCTGGGGGTTGTGTTCATACCTTAAGAAGGACCAAGTGCGCCAGAATGCTTTCGGCAAGACTGCTGGTTTTGAAATAGGCTGTAACAGATCTGAACAACAGATTTTGTGTTGGAGTCTTTTGAGGAGAACAAACAGAATATTAGAATCTACCCTTTGAAAGTTCAGACAGAAAGGAAGAAGACCAAGCTTTTTGGACAGCAGAGCAGAAGAGTCCTCAGATATCTGATAACTGAAAGAAGCACTTATATACCAGAAGCCACACATGCAGAGAATGAAGAATGTGATCTTTGTGGAGCAGCTGGGAAAAAAATCTTTGATTTGCTGGTTAATCAGAATGTACTGCAGAGAAATCAATTTAAGGATAATCTCATTTGCTATTTATTTCTGGCTCATATTTCCACAGGCCTGGATATATGCATTTCATCAGTCATCTACTCTGGAGAGGAATGGCATAAATTTCAACACATCTGCTATTTTTGCCTGCAAAATATTCAAAATTGTTTCTGCAGAAGCTATGGGCAGCAGTGGGGGACATTTATTTAAAGAAACTTGGAACAATGGATCACTAGCGATTAAAATAAAAATGGAAATTACATTCTGGATGCAGGAGGCAAATGAGTATTGCATTTACAATACTCTGGCATTTAGCATGTATGAACCACCGCTGAATAGTTGCATTTTGGAAATTTTGAAACCTGGTTGTCTTTTGAAAAATGCAGATTCAAGCTTCTCATTTTATGCTAATGTGAAGAGGTGAAGGAGAATACCAGTTTGTTGAAACAAGTGAATTAACATGTGAATGGGGCGTATTGGACTTCTCCCTCTTGAAACCACGGCTTTCAAAGTACAAAGTAGGATTTAAATCTCACACTGTGATTTTTCTCTTTTCAGATCCCCAAATCATGTTACTTGTAGTGCATTAATAGGCTTTGAGCCTGTACCCCATTGACTAGAGGCGCTGTCATTTTTACTAATAGCCATAATCTACAAATCTAGCAATCAATGAAACAACCTGTTTTCTCTCCCCCTTCCTAATTTTTCTTTTGGATCTCACTTTCAGTTTCCAGGACTGATGGTTATGAAAACACTTGCAAAGTAGGAATGTGAATGGGAGACCAGCCTGGATTCTCTCCTTCCTCATCAAATCCTTTTTTTTTCAGAGGAGTGCTAGAGAGGTTTGCCTTCAGTGCTGATGTACTCCTTGCAAATAAGACAGGCTTGCAGCACTATATTGCTGAGGAAGCTAGACTGCAGTGACACAGGAGAATTAGTGCTGCTAAAGGGAAGAGACTTGGGGAGGTAGTTTCAGGAATGTTTCCAGCACCAGGGTGACTAAAACCTCACAGCTCAACCAGCCTAATCCCATACTGCAAAAAGTCAAGCCACCTTCAGCAGAGACTATGACATTTTCTGCTCATGTGAAGTAAAAACTCAGGAATCTCTGCTGTGAATGAAATTCCCCAATTAAAGCAAAATTTTGCCTTCCAAAATCCTCTCCTCCCTCTTCCCCCTCTCCATTTGCCCAAATTAGCCATGGTAACCTGGCCTGCTTTTCAAATACCTGCTTGTATTTGTGATGGAGTACACATTTGCAATATCATTGCAAATTGTTCCTTCATTGCATTCGACTTGTCTCTGATTAATGATTAAAGCAAAGCAAAACCATTGTAGCTGGTTCTAAGTGCCTCTGTTAGCGAAGAACAGAGCTTGCAGTAAGTCTGCTCTGGTGTCAAGACACCGGAGCTGGACCACTCTGGGCTGCTCTCAAGCCAAGTCCTGCAAATATCACTTGGTAAGATGCTCCCTGCCTCACACAGCCTGCTTTTATTTGCAATTGCATTCACATAATTTTTAAAACAACATTGCATTTGACAATAACACGGAGATGTTCTGGTTTTAGTTCTCTTCTTTGTTTGGGGTAATCACTGTCTTCCTCTTATGCAGTAACACAAGTCCGAACTCTGTAGCAACTGGATGTTCCCACTGCAATACCAGAGAGTGGTGGCTAAAATCCAGTTGTGTCAGTTGGAAAGGTAGCAGGAGGTGCAGTTATATTAGGCTGCTTTAAAGGCTATAAAACTCTTCTTTCTCCTGGCAATGCCAGTGTTTGCCTTTCTGACAAAATGACTGACTCTTCGATGCAATAGCTGCTTTGCTCCATAGAGGGAATGTAAGTCACTCAATAAAACAAGTGTTTACAGTCATAAGATTACAAAGGTTGTTTATTTTTGTTTGTTTTTAAGATGGATGTGTACTTGTCTTGATTGCTCTACTGGGCAATTAAAGGTTTTCTAATCAGTTCAGTGAAAATCTTGATTGGTACGAGATTGGTGTTGGTGCTGCCTTGTATTGAGATGTAGTGTCTCCCAAAAGGATTTATCATAAGACACCTGTAAACTTCTCAAGAGAAGGCAATTTAGGTGGTAGCTGGTGGAAAACACCATGCCATTTTTCAGTTGAAGTCACCCTGACTGTCCTTTGAAAGTAGTAACTGGTGTCACATTCCTAAATCTGCTTTATAGTTTGCTGATTTTAATGAACTCAATGTCTGCAACAGAGAATCAGAAAGCTACTGCTGTAATTACAGTAGATGAGATCCTATAACATGGCTGAACAAGTCTTATGCTAAAAGGAGTGGCTCTACTACCCCTCTGGTTCCTTTGCAGCTCTAGAGAGGATCTGTAACTTCTTCTCTCCATTGTTTTGATAAGGAGTGGGAAGTAGAACCACTTCTCTGCTTCTGCAGATTAGCTCCTTAAGATGACACAGCCTGAGGCTGGGTTAGTGCTCTCAGCTGGGCAAGGAAACATACCTGGGAAAGGGATGGGGGGAGGTTGGGCAGCCCCTTGCTGCAGCTGAAGTGCTTGTGGCAAGGTGTGAGCCTGATACAGACATCAGCATTGCAAAGTCCAGCCACCGCAGACAGCACACCATGACAACTCAGGACTGGCTTATCTAGAGCCATTAACTGCTGGGTGCCCTTCGATTCTTAAGCCTGAGCATTAGCAAGACTGCTGAGTGACTTTTGGCTGGGGCCAGGATGTAGACTCCCTCAGAGCTGTCTCAGCTTCTTAGCTTCCTTTAAATTGTTTCCCAAGAGATGTGTTAATCTGCTTTTATATACCATGAATGCTATTCTTAGGAGCTACTTTTGATTTGTTCAGTGTGGCAAGGCAGAGTTCAGTGCTGTATCGAGCCGAATGTTTTAAGTGCACTATTCCCCCACATATTGCAAGCACACATCCTTATACAGACGTGCCTCACATTTGTCTCTATGTGAACCTACATCAAGTCATAAAGATTGAGTGGAATGTCTGTATTTTACTAAAAGAAAAAGAAGCCACTGTGATATCATACTTGTGGCCAGCGTATTGGGTTTGCATGGTAAGGATTTTGTAACGAGGAGGCTGCAGTGGTGGCTTCTGCGAGGCTATGAGAAGCTTCCCCCATGTCCAGCAGAGTCAAGGCCAGCAGGCTCCAGGATGGACCTGCCACTGGCCAAGGCTGAGCCCATCAGCAGCACTGATAGTGTCACCGTGTGATATATTTGAGAACAGGAGGAAAAACCTGCTCTGGGAACAGCAGCAACAGCAGATGGAGGAAGCAGTGACAATACATGAGAGAAACAGCCTGCACACACCAAGGTCAGTGAAGGAGGGAAAGGAGGTGCTCCAGGCACTGGTGCAGAGATTCCCCTGCAGACCATGGTGGGTCAGCTATCCCCTTTTAGCCCATGGAACACCATGGTGGAGCAGAGATCCACCTACAGGACCTCTTGCCGGAGCAGGTGGATGCCCAAAGAAGGCTGTGACCCTGTGGGAAGCTGGCCCTGGAGCAGGCTTCTGGCAGGACCTGTGGAGAGCAAAACCCACACTGGAGCAGGTTTGCTGGCAGGATTTGTGACCCCATGGAGGATCCACAATGGAGCAGCCTGTTCCTTTGGAAGAGACCCATGCTGGAACAGTTGGTGAGGAACTGCAGCCCATGGGAAAGACTCATGCTGGAGAAATTAATGGAGGATTGTTTCCTGTGGGAGTGTCCCCAAACTGGAGTGAGAAAGAGTGTGAGGACAAAGGAGTGACAGAGACGAGGTGTGATGAATTGACTGCCACCCCCATTCCCTGACCCCTTGCACCTTGGAGAGGAGGGTAGAAAATTTGGGAGTAAAGATGATATCAAGAAGAGGGGAGTGTGTGTGGGGTGAAGGTGTTTCTACAGAGGAGTCCATCTCAAATTGACACTTCATTTTACCTGGAAATGTGAGACTCAATAGTTATGCTCCACCAGAGGTAACAGCTGTAGCACACACAAGACAGTGTCCCTTTGAGGTAAAGGGTATAGATATCTAGGCTTGATTATGATGCAGGTTTAGCCATGAGTACACCTGATGGACCCTTTTTTCCTTTCCTCTCACTTAGAAAAGTCAGAGGGAATTAAGTTTTATTCAATTCCTATTCATTATGCATGTGTAACATCCAACTACTGGAAGTCAATACTCATCAAGCGGTTAAGAGCTGGCAAACATGTGCTGAACAGAACTGGAAATGGCTTCTAAAGGCAAGCATTCAGCAACCTTAATAATAAAAATGATCTGTGCTCTTCATTCTGCTTTTCAGTGTGTCCATCACACACCACTCCCAGCTTCAGCTGAGAAGAAAGGCATCAAACTACATGAATGTGGAAATGTTGTTGTTCATTCAAGTGTGACAACCTCTTGTTTAGCATTCAGTTGCTTAATGAAGTGTAAAGATGACTTTGGATCATCAGTAATTCCATTCTTATCCACATCCACATCCATATACTTATCTAATCTTTATAGCTAATCCATCCTACAACAAACTTGTAGGCCTGAGTAATGTTGCAACACAGAGAAAGTAGAACTTCCAAGTTGTCAGGAATCTGCACTGAATCCATTTTTCACCTAAGAAGGGCATTTTATTACTCCTGTTATCTCAAAGCACTCATCTGCAAGCAAACACCAGAGCAAAAGTTTTCTTCCCACCCATGAAGCTCTTGTGCTATGCTTTCCCACAGATCATCAAAATAACTTGCTTAATAATTTGAGTAATAAGCTGCACATTATGGTTTGTAGGTAGAACAGTTGAAAAAACGATTTATTTGTTTATCTTGCTAAATTACACTATTTTCCAGTCGTCATCTTTGAGGAGGCGCTGTCTAGAGACACAGGATATTTTCCCAAATGGTGCTCCTGGAGAAGTCACCAGCTGTTACCAGCAGGTCTTCAAGGCTGCTTGAGGAAACCTAAATGGAGGCTACTGCATTTACCAGGATAAGGTGCCTGGATATGCCACATGAACATGGTGCATTAACTTCTCCCTTGGACTGTGTATGTAAAGACAAATTAAAATAGATTCTTGTTTGGCATCAGTATTGAGCCCCACTACAGGCATGGATTTGAGCAACCACAATTGCATCCTGATGTGACTCCACCTTGTTAAGAGGAACTGGAAATTAGGGTCATGATGCAAAAACTCCAGTACAATACCTACCAGAAAAGCTTATCTCTAACCCAAACTAGTGCTATTATAACCCTGAGAAGTTTTCTTTTTTGCTTAGGGCTAATTTGCTATGTGAGTGTACATAGACATAACACTGTGTTTGCCTATTTTCTCATCTAGGCCAGTCTACAAGCTACAGTGTACACACTATTACAGAAAATCAAACAAAACATGTATTGCTGTTTTCAGGAAGAGAAACTCCAGATTCCAGCAAAAAGTAGTATCAGAGGGAGATATATATTAGAAATCCAGGATATTAAAAAAAAAGGTTAAATATGATATTTAACTTGTGCTATGTAAACCACTTCAGTTTCTTTACTGAGTGCTTTCAAATCAGTACTAAATAAAAGGAATATACAAAAATGAGAATAATAAAAGCTTATTGGTTGAACAAGTGCAGGACAATGTTTTTAACAGAAAAATTGGAGAAACTACAATAATTGGTTTAAACTTTACATGGGCTTATATTAAGAGTAAAATACCCACCAATTCATGTGTAAATCTATAGAGTGAAAAAACCCAATGAACAGTAAGAACTGCAGGTTAATAAAACACATCAGGTCAGATAAACATGATACCCAAACCCACTGCAATTGCATGTGTGTTATATAAAAGTATTCTAGTGCATGTAATGCTTATTGATTTCAGAAAAGCACTTCATATGATACTGAATTATAAAACTCCTGGCATTTGGTGCATGAGATATAAGGAAATATAATGGGGTGAAAAGGAGATTGATCAATGCAGAGGAACAAAGTGATGCATCACTGCTCTCTGAGGGCAGAGTTGCTATTGGAACAGGGGCTCTTCTCAATCCATTTTCTACTGCCAAGATCTGGAAGAGGAGGCAATCAGAAAATGCACTTGTGCTTCCCTAATATTGTTTGGTTGGTTAGTTTTTGAGAGGAAAATGGCTGATGATTCATTACAAAGTGTGTATTTGGACTCAGAATTTTTTTTTATTAACTCGTCTCTTGGAACACAGGTTCCTCTGGAAAGTGCAGCTCAGGAACAGGAATTACTCTCTGAAAGATTTTTAACATTCAGAAAGCTCCACAATGACAAGCATGACAGCTCTTCTTCCCAGTTGTTACAGGAGCTGAACTTTTGTGCTGTTTTATTTAAGGAATCCAGTGAAATTGGTGGATTCTCAAAGACGAATGTTTTGATGTTTCTATAAAAACTGTGGTGTTTCCTGGAAGCTTTAGTACTCACCTCATGGGTTGCAGTGAAACCAGAAAACCAAGTTTCAGGACAGTCTATATGGCAGAGCTGTGAAAGTCCTGGGAAATCTGCTTATCCAGTCTTTCAGCCTGATAAATAGCGTGTCAAGTACCAGCAGAATTGGGAACAACTTCCTGTGAGATTATGGTGGTTTTGAACAGAAATGGTGGTTTCTTCTCTACGATTTGAGTGCATGGAAAACAAATCTTCTATGCAAAATGAACAAGAAGTGCATTTCTCTCTCCATGTGAAAATTTTCAGAGCCAAGATGACTCAACTGTGCTCCCCTAAACAGCAGATTTTATTCCATTTATTCGAGGATACAGGAACTTCTCGTGGTGTATGGCAAACTTCATGTAGCAAGATCAACTCCTTTTCAGCTTTTCCCTCACAAGACCCCTACAAATTTCAATTTTGCAAACAAAAAGGTGCTGAGATGATATTCTCCAAAGATAAAGGTATGTCAGGGTGTGGTTATGGCTATTCAATCTGAAATAAAGTTTTCAGTTTTCCCCTGGGAGACTCCCTAGCAAGGGAGGGAAAGAAAAAAAAAAAAGAGAAAAATAATTTCTTTCACAGGCACTCCTCTCCTACTAATGCCAAATTAGTTCTGCGCTTCTCCTCAAAGTACGTTGTCAATCCCACTTTAAAGGACCTAGTACAAAACCCAAGTTGTATTTCTTATGTACCAGTGACTCTTCCTCAGCTAGTGTTCTTTCAAGGTGTTTCTGGAAAAGAAGACTAAATGTAAATCCTTGGTACAAGTGTCCTGACTGCTGTTTAGATTCAGTTTTGCACATTTTAGATGCAAGTTAGGACCTTGCTGTGGGTTTTTTTGTATGTTGGAATGGTAAAAGAAGCACCAAGACAGTCTTAAGGGGTTGTTCTGGTGTAGTTCTGTGCCACTCAGTCATAGCTCTGCCTCACTGGTTCCAATGGTTCCCTTATGGCAAAGCCAGGACAAAATACCATGGCAATAAGGATACTCCTAAATTCTTTCTCTCTGCATTTACTCTCAGTGGCAAGAATTTTCTCTTCTGTGTGCCTTAACAATTTGAAAAGAGATTAATCTATTTGTTTTTCTTTAGACATGAAATGTTTTTTTGCTATTGAAGAGTAATGTAGGTCTGTCCATTAATGCTGGGCACACAGATGGTGTCATCTGATAGAGAGCCAACATCACCTCACATGGTGGCACCAGCTTTACTTCAAAGCAAATTCCAGAGGACAGCTCTGTAACTGAAGAAACTGTGGAGTGCATACTCTAAAAAACCCTAACATGTCTGACCCAGAAATTATAAACATTTTGACAAGCCATGGTATTTTTGGTTGCAAAGAGAGTAAAGATTTTCTTCAACTTCCCAGCTCTTAGATCTGCTGAGTTCAACCTTTGATAGTCCCAGATGGTTCATTTAGAAAGACTGCTGAACTTTGCTGGTCAACTAACTAGGGTGAGGAACCCCAAATGCAGTGACTACCAGCTTTTGCTGGCAAAAAACCTGGTAAAAAAACTTTATTTTCTTGGATAATAGACAAGAATGGCTGAAAATGTAGACTATGGTAGCAACAGAATGTAATACTACATGCACATTCCCAAATGCAATAACTATCAATCTTCTGACCATTGTGGGTAACAGTCCCTCCAAAGTTACCCACCTGAGTGCACAAATACTAGGAAGTAGTAAATTATTAAAAATAAAACCAGATCCTTTTTGAAGTCCAGGAAAGCTTTGGTAAGGAACCTTATCCCTTTCTCACTCCATGTGTTCCCAGTGTGGGTTTGATCCACTGCTTGAATCTACCCTTGAAAGCATATAATGGCAGGTAGGAAAATACAGTAGGGTTCTTGAGAAATATCAGTACTATGAAGAGGAGGAATTTGTACGAAACATCACCCCATACTAGTTTTTCCTGTACTGTGCTGATTCTTCTGTCATCTTGTAAGAAGTACTTTGGGACTATCATTTCCTGTGTAAATTTTCTCCAAATAACTGTTATCGGTTATTATTATTGTTCATGTTTCAATTGTATTATCCCCATTCTCAATGACTGCTTCTGAACATTAACAAATAGGGGTTATATTAACTTCAATATAGGTTTATTTTTTTTTGTTAAAAAAAAATTACTATGAATTCCACAAAGTCAATGTGTCTAGAAAACACTAACAACCATGTTTTCTTGGTTTACAGTTTATCATTCCTTTCCCCTCCTCTGACATCCATACAAAGAAGTTCATTATGCTGAATCCCCTGCAGCTAGCTTATAGACCTACTATGTGTTCTGCAGTGAAATAAAACAAGCTTTGTTAAGAAGATTATGGCTCTGGTGTTTTAAAGGTCTGAAATTTTCACTGTGAATAAGGGTTAATTGGGTGAAATACTACATGTGAAAGCTTTGATCCCTGAAAACAGAAGTGCGTGTAATATAAAGGTCCAGAAAGTGCAAGACCTGAAAATGTAACAAAAATGCATCTTTTTAAATCTCCATACCAAATTTGGCTACAAATTTCTGTAGGAGTGAGTTTCTCATTTTAACTATGTGCTAAGAAAATCAAATTTAGGGAGAACTTTCTTTTCTGGTAACTTAATTTTCTGATTACTAGTCATAGAAGGGTTTCTTATTTATCCCTCTGGCTCCACTGAATTAAAGACAAGTGCCATACAAGGAGCAGCAAAGGCTCTTCCATGCATACTCTGTCATTAGGGTACACAGTCCCTCCCTCCCATCATAGCTAAAACACAAACCCAGGGGAGGCCAATTTTTAAGTACTGGCACTGAATCTTGTGGTCAACAGTCAGTGCTTGACATTTCTGAGGGTAGGAAACACCAAAAAGCTTTTGCTTTTGCAAATATTCTCTACATCAGATCCCCTATTTTAGGGAATCACTCTGCAGCAAAACCTGATTACTACTGCTTTTCCCTCTCAAAGTTTTTGTGGTTTGTGAGTCACAAGCCTTGATTCTCCAACACAGAAAACCAAGAAAAATGTTTAAGGCAAGATTGTTTACTCAGATTTAATTATCCATCTCCTTTGTCACAGTGATGGCCCAACAAAAACTGATTCTATGATGTGTCTGGAGCTCCCTGAGAGCAAGCCAGGGGCTGGGTGGTGCTCTCTGGGCCAGGACACCAAGGGCATCTTGTCCTCAGTGCAGGGTTCTGGCAAGTGTCTATACCAAGACCCTAATTCCCTTACAGATGTTGAGGTTTCCAGTTGCCTGTGTGCTCAACAGATTTTAACTGAACAAGGGACTAAGTTTTTCTGGCTACTAAATGGCCATGTACAAATGGGTTATCTTTGACCCCTTGGTTAATTCTAGTTATTCCAGATTTGAATCTAACTGGAAAATATGAAAATAATACCCCCAGTGAAAGGGAGATGCTAAACACCTGAGAAATTCAGCAGCGTTAGGTGTTATCAATGTTAAAATTAAATTTTCTTAAGGGGTAAATAATTTCTTTCCTGTACACATGTAGAGGTTTTTTATCATATAAAGAAAGATTCAGGGAGGTTCTCACAGAATGAGCTCAGAAAGTTTTTCTGCACCAGATACGTTCTGAAATACATAAAGCAGGCAGGTATGAGGTATGAGAAATCCAACTGGTTCAAAAAGCAAAATTCAGCTTAACATTTAATCCTATTGGTCCCAGTGACATGTTGTATTTTGCATTGTTTATGTCACTAACTTCTCTTTAGTTAGGCAGATTGTTTAAGAGCTAGGTTTAGGTATATGCTTGCTGCTGTCTTGCACTGGTAAAACCACAGCCTTTCCCATGATGCCTGAAGTGGCCACTTAAAACCAGAGACTCGATAAGAACAAGGGAATAAAGGTGGGTGTTTATTTGAAGAGCCTTCAAAGGTACCCCCTGGGGAGCCAGAAGCTACTGCCAAGATGGACCCCAAGATGGACCCCAAGTCACAAGTTCCTCACACTTTTATAGGTTTGGTTCATTTGCATATCAGGGTTAATTCTCCAATTAAAGCTTCAGTTAATGATGTAATTTCCCTAAGCTTTCCCCCCCTTTAGAGGCTTTCGATTTATACTTTTTGGGCCTAGGATGGCCTGAGTGTCCTTGGAGAGCAGGCCTGGAGAGGGTTTGTTATGTCTACCTAGCATGAGAGAGCAGAAATTAACAGGCTACAGGAAACTTCAGAGTTACACACTAGGCAGTAGAGGATTTGAAAAACATGAAGCTTAAAACCTAAGGCATCACCCACGTGCATTTTATGTTCTCTCAAGCAAGTCTTGCAGTCTTCTTAAGCACAAGGCCATGAAGAGCTGTTGGGTGGGTCTGGGATTTGAATGTGTCTAAAGCGTGTGTTTGAACAGCTTTTGGAGAATTAGATCTGTTGGTTACATCATCAATTTCTCCAGACTTGAGAGAAGCTATAGGGAGTCTATTTGATGAGAAGAGCACACCTCTGTTTTGCAGTGACTTTGTGTGTGTCCTCATTGTGGTTTTAGTCTGTATCACCAGAGACAAAAAACAATTCCGATTTTTCATATGGGTTGGCTAATATATGTTTAAGAACTTTCCAAAAAAGATGATGCTGTGACGCTGTATATTGCAAAAATGATTTTGTGTTTAGAAAGACAACTCAATTGTTAACTGTTGTCATGCTACTTTTTGAAGGTGAAATCACACTAGAATTACTTAAAAATGTGAAATGATACATAAAATCAAGTGGCTTAAATGTTGATAATGAATCATCCTTTGAAGTTGCTAATTTCATCTTAATTTGGGAAATGTTCTGTCTTTACCAAAAATGGTATTGTTTTCTGCCAGATAATTCTGCAACCCATTTCAGAGTTATGCTCTAAATAAATCACAATCAAATCCTGATGAGTATATAACAAAAGTTTTAAAACACTTTTCCTCATCTGCCAAAAAAGCTTCAGAATTACAGTAGATGTTTCATTTTGCCAGTCTTGATTACATGACATGCCTCTTCAAGCCAGTCATTCCTACAACCTGCAATTGAAGTGATTTTGAAATGCTTTCCAGTTATTTTGTACATTAGGTCAGGATTTCTCAGTCTCAAATTCTATAATCATGACAGAAAGGATGGAGAGAGACTTCCAGTAACTAAAGTTCTCTAAAGTACTAAAGTAACTCTTCGGCAAGTCAGTTATAAAATTAGAGTAATATTATCTTGTACCTCCTGAAGTTTACATTGAATTCACTGGAGAAAAAATGAGGAATTTGGAACAATTATTTGTCTTAAATGTACCTAAACCACATCATAGCAAAAAGCAGTCAGTGACTGCATTCAGTGATACATTTGGATTCTCCAATACCTGGCTTCACTTTCAATTCTAGTTGTCAAAATTAATTTTAATTGTATTCAGATGCTTTCTCAGCTAAAAATGGGACTTTTTCAGGAAATTTCAAGTATTATTGCATGTGGTGACCTTTGTTCTGCCAGCCTCATACCCACTGTACAACCTGCTGGATACCTGAGGGCTGAATTTTTGGCGGAAGCCGGTTGTGCAGGCACCATCTTATGGACCAGCTGAGACATACTAACTGGTCCATCTGAAACATGAACAGAGGGAATAGCCAGGTGGGGGTCAGGCTCTTCTCCCAGGCAACCAGTGACAGGACACAAGAACATAGTCTTAAACGATGCCAGGGAAGGGTTAGGTTGGACATCAGGAGGAATTTCTTCACAGAAGGGCTGATTAGATAACGGAATGGACTGCCAAGGTGTTGCAAAACGTGGAATATGTAAAATTTGCTCAAGAAAGGATGCTCTGTGATGCTTGATCTTTGTATACTTTCAAGATTAATCAACAAAAGGGAGATTTAATCTGTGAAACAGCAGCTAGCAAGCGATGTCCAGGTGTCAGAAAGACAAATAACTTGTTGGTAGAATTGCCTTGTTATGGTTTAGGGCTTGACATGCTGCAATGATTTCAGATGTAGAGGGAGGTTAACAAACCTTGGGGAGAAGGATGCCCACTGATAGTTGGCACAAAGAACACAGAATTTACAGACCACAAGGACATCTGGCAGAACTCCCAACATTAAGAAGAAACTAATAAAGCCAACTCAGCAACTGTGCTGAAATCAGCTCCAGCTGGGTAAGAGGTAATTCTGGCAGGAGGAGATCGGGACCACTGACTCACTGACCACAGACCCAGGAAACTCACTGTGCCAGCAGAAGAGAGACTGAGCATGAGGGCTAAGTAGTGTGACAGGCGAGAGAATCATTAACCAATAGACGATAATAATACTGATTAATAAGAGAACTATGTAACTTGTAGCCAATGACCACTAATTCTTTTGTTAGCTAAAATCTATAGTTAGTAAAAAGTTTTGATAGTTGGTGTGCCTGATTCATGGAATGCCACGGAGCACCCAGGCTTGTACAACTCTGAAGTAGAGTAATTAATGTCTGCCTTGAGCGTGTAATTATTGGCTTGTCACACAACAGGTGATGAATCCGATTTTTGTGGACAACAGAAGGAGGTGGTGGAGTCACCGTCTTGGATGTGTTTAAGGAAGGACTGGACGTGGCACTCAATGCCATAGTGTAGTTGCCACGGTGGTGTTCGGTCATAGGCCGGACTCGATGATCCAAGAGGTCTTTTCCAAGCTAACTGAGCCAGTGATTGCGACTCCAAGGACCGGCTGAGGCACCCGGCACTCTCCACACGATCCCGCTCCGCTCCCGCGGCCCGCACTCGCCCGCCCCGCCCCCCCCGCGCCGACGTGCGCGTGCGCGGAGCGGGCGCGGCGCTCGCCCCTCCCGCCGGGCCGGGCCGGGCCGCGGAGCGCGACGGGCGGCGCGGAGCGGCCGCGCCCGGGCAGGAGCCGCTGCCGGCGGGAGCGCAGCGGAGCCGGGCGGGCCGCGCCATGCGGCTGTGCGGGGCGCTGCTCAAGAGCCCCATCCCCAAGCAGATCGAGTACTACTCGCGCTTCTCCCCCTCGCCCCTCTCCATCAAGCAGTTCCTCGACTTCGGTGAGTGCCGGGGCCGCGGGGTGTGGGGGTCGCTGCGGCTTTCCCGGGGAGCGGCGGCGGCGGCGGCGGCTGGCGCGCAGGCCCCGGCTGCTCGGCCGCGGCTCCTCGGCCCGCATCGGGAGCGCGGCCAGGGCCCGGCCCGGCGGCCCCGCAGGCCCGGGGCCCGCGCTGACACCCGGCCGTGCGCGCTGTCGGTAGCCGGTGGCCAGCAAACAGCCGCTGCTCGCCTCGCCGAGGGGCCAGGAGGGGCGGGCTTGCCCCTCTTGCGTTATCCCCTGTCACGGGTACCGTGGGGATGGGGATCAAAATAAGGGTTCCTGACCTGACGTTTTGTGAGCTTAGCGAGTAAAGGAGAGAGTAAGTTAATGGTGTTGAGCGTGAAGATTTAAATCTGCCGTGCAGAGATCGGCTTACTTAAAGCTCGGACATGAACTCTTAACCGCACTTGTATAGGAGACCTGTTTGTGCGAAATTCAGGAGCACTTCAGGAAGTGTTGCTGATGATAAATAGCATTTTTCTTTTCAGAAGCCCTGAAATGAAATCCAGGAGTGGCTTTGTGTTGCTGTTAAAAAACCTACTTCCATCTAGATAACGATAAACCCATATTTGTATCGGAGGTTATTTGACTCTTTGACTCTCTCTGACACGAGTTGTTGAGATTTTATTATCACATAAATATTGCTGGTAGAGTAAATGTAGAGGCCATGTGTAACACCATGAAGCTTAACAGAGTGTTCCTTCATTATACTCTTACAGTAAAGGTACAAAAGGACAAAAATGAGCTAGATTTCAGCCACAAAGTGATTAAAAGTGGATACAATTGAACAATTATGGCAGTGGTATTTGTGAAAGAATGCTGTAACTACAGAAAGCCAGTAATGGGCTTGATATAGTGTTTCAATGAAACAGGGTTTTGTACCATTAAAAAAAACCCCAAACTCCCTTGTGTTCACTTAAAGGAGAACCTGACTAGAAGCTGTGCTTTCTTTCTCTGGTCTCCACTCACCTGAGTTTGTTATCTCTTCCCACCCCTTCCTGTGCTGCTGGGCTTCTTCTTTAGTATTGGTGATTCTTAGGCTGTATCTTTCTGTACTGGCAAGAGCAATGGCCTAATACTTAGAATATCTTTATTTTAGCCTTGGCACTAAACAAATTGTGTCACCATTGCCTGTTTGAAATGGGTTTGTAATTTGTTGCTGGGGAAATACTGGTTTTTGTGAGTCTTTTCAGTTGTGATTAGAGAGGTGTAAAGATTTCAGGATTTGCATTAATGCCTTGGATGTTCTGACAAAACTTTGCTTTTTGGTAAGGACTTCTGCAGTTCTGTGTTGTCCTGCATGACTGTTTGCCTTTGGACATCTCTTCTGCGGGAGCCTTTTCATAATGCTGTGTTTGTTTTAACATTGTAGTGTCTGTATTACTTTATAGTTAGAAAAGTGTCTTGTGATTCTGCAGAAAGTGGTAGTTTTATTACACAATTCTAAGCCTGGCTTATGTCACTGGAAATGAACAGAGTGAGAACAGGACGTTATGGCCTGGCCAGCCCTATTCTTTAGATGTGCTCCAGTTGTCACTGGATGTGTCATTGGACTCTTATGTGTGTGTGGCTGTGTATTTAAGGCTCTTCATGTCTTAAGGCTGACGGGAAGCTATCTTGTCATTGACATTTCAAACCTCTGAAGAAAAAAATGTCTATGGTTTAGTCTTGGAAGGTCACCAGGAGTTTCTAAAATTAGTAGTTTTATGTTGTATCAACCTTGTTAAACCTATCACCTTGATCTTAATAAGTCTTACGGGCCACTTAACATCTCCACTTACTTACTCTTTAGTGCCTGTATTTACTTGGGAAAACTCAAGTAGGAAAATTACAGCAGTTTAAGCAAATACATTAAACCCAATGTAGTTACTTAACTGATCTGATCCTAAATGTTTACAGCTTTGGGTAATTTCAAGTTCAGAGTCTTCAGAGGCCTAGAGGAAAAATCAATATCAAAATGTAAGTAATAATGCAAAAGTTTTCCCACTTGAGGTGTGGAAAGCCTGGACAACTTGCACCATGTCGGGGAACTGTGTTACTTATATCTGAATTAGCCAAAAAAGAATTTCCTGGTGGCACAGGATACAAGTAGTCAAGAGAGCAAATATGCCAGACATAAAGGAGCACGATACTCAAGGTGCAGTTCAGTTGTGTTTGTTCATTTGTAAGAATGTTTGATGGGAAGAAGACACTGTTTTGTGGTCAGCTTATAGAGGCTACTTACTGTCTCGCTTCAAAAGAAACAGTATTTTTAATTGAGCTACATGAATGTAGTGCTTGTTTTACAAAAACATGACTGAATTTTCAACAAATGTTGAAGAAGAGTAAGCCCAAAGGAAATGTGTGAATAACTCTCTCATGGCAGTCTGGTTTTGTTGTCTGATGTGTATTTCTCATATGGAATTTGCACTTACTGTGATTCGGATTTATGTGAAGAAAGTTTTTTGACTTAATTTCTGACAATAATGAAACTGCAGTGTGTCCCTTATGTCTTTTTTTTTGTATTGGTGATACTGATTTAGACTAAGTTGACTTAGAAATTTGTAAAACTGTGGTGAGCTGGGGGGGAGAAACTTCGTATTTCTTGTGAGCTGAAGAGTCTCTTCAGAGATAGTTGGTGGCAATGTGTGTTGAGGTACAGCTTGGGCTTTTTTACTTACTGGCTAACAGTGTGGGTTGTATGGAACATAGTTGTGTGCATAGTGAGGCTGTAGTCTCTGTTCCTTTCCAGTGATATAAATTAATGATGTTTATTTTAAAACTTTCTCTGCTTAATTCAGCTATTTAAACCACTATAAGAGACAGTTTGTCTGTTTAAGGTAGCTTGCTAGTATTAAGAACCTGTGAAGCAAACCAGAAGGCAGTAGTTAAAGCAGTGACACTCGCTTGGTTTTTGTAGCTGAGTCCTGTTTGTGTCCATGTTCTGTTGAGCTTGCAGCTGTCTTTGTAGCTGCCGTGAGTGTGTCAGAGGTTACTGTGCCGTGGGCTTGGGACCTCTGTGTAAGAAAGTCTGAGTGCTCACACTGTGCAGCTTTTTTACTTTTTTCTGTGTGTACATTTTCTGTTTGCATGCTCCTGAATTCTGTTCAGGCAGTTTCTTTTTTTACGAAGTGTATTTCCCAAGATTCTTGTGCAATCTTGTTCCTTCGCAAAAGAGTGACCTTCTGTAAGTGTGTTTCAATATAAACAAATTTTGACCTTGTTTAATGCTAGCATGTCGCTCCAGGTTTATCCAGGCCTCAATAATTATTCTGCTCTGGAAAAAAATACAAAACTTACCAGTTGGATTCAGTTGTGTAGTTCCAAACTTGTGTAGCTCCTCTGAAAGTTGTTTTGGTCGATTTCTAAGTGCAGGTGTTCCTTTATGACCGAGACTAAATTAATTACTAAAATATCTTCTCTGAAATGAACTTGGAAGTAGAGATGTCATCTAACATTTAGGTCCATGGATCTTTGTACATTTTGGGGGCTAGACTGTTTGAGAAAAAAAAAAAAAGCCCATTCTGGAGATTCATATTGATAGAGCATCTCAATTTAGATTCGATTCAGCATGTAGGGTGGGCCTTAGAGAGTGACAGGTTAATCCAAAATACCCAATACTCTTAACGAGCAATCACACACGTGGGTAACCAGTTGGCCAATCCCTTGCCTGGGGAAGTAATAACCTGTCTGTTTGAGGAAAGTAGAGTTGCTTTTCTGAGAGTGTCCTGGTATTTAAAAAAGTCACCCAGAGACGTGAGCTCCTGGTGCCTGCACTGCAGCCTGTCCTTGGTGTGAGCCAGCCCTGGAGGGCTGCACTAGTGCTGAACCCTGCCCCAGCTGGCAAGCTCCACACAGCTGCTTGCTCACATCGTCGGGGTACCTCAGCTGTCAGTAAAGTTACTGACAAATGTTTTGTCAAATGAATGGTTGTACTGCAAAGGTTACATATAATTAAGCACAAATGAAGACATGAGTGAAGTGTAAATGGTGTAATCCTTCGATTATGCATGAAAGAGTCATTTGAAGCTGTGCTAGTGCTGTCTTGTGAACGCGTGCCAGGATACTGTACTCATGTAATCCTCTCATTGCTGGTGCCCAGCTGACCAAGTGTCTGAGACCGATGAGTCTGAGGTGTGTTTTGTCAGAAACACGAACCATCTGCTTTTGGGGCTTGTTTACTACTGAAGCTCTCTTGGCCAGCTGTACCTAGCCCTTTTTGTTTCATGTTTCAAATGAAATGCTTTGGATGAATTTTGTTCCTATGGGGTTACACTTGGTTTTTTGTTAGCTCTTTGAACATATCATATATTAGTGTACATGTACCACAGAGTTACTAATGGGTTTGGATAAAAAAGCTGTGCTTGTGCTTAAGACAGAAGATAGTGAATCACAGTGAATTCTTGTTGTGGAATGTGACTTAGGAGATCCTGATTTTGTAGGTTATAATCAAAATATTTGTGGTGACTGCTGCAGTTAGTGGCATTGAAAAATATCACAAAGGTTGTAATTTAGTAATTCTACTGTACTGAGAACAGCTGAGCATGCAGCAGATAATCACAATGAGTGCATGGAACTGTTGTGCCCTGGGGCATATCTGGAGGAAAATATGATCAATAGATCCTTCTCATTTTTTAAATACAGTTTTTGACATGAAATTGTTTCATTTATGTGGTACCTATTAAATTTACCTGTCTTGGGGCAACATGTAGGCCCCTTCCAAAGGGATATAAAGAGCAAACCAGGTATCGGCATTGCTGTTGGTGGCTGCCAGTTGTATGAGCAGGATGAGTGAGATTGGGGTTTTGCAAGAGTGTTAATGCTTCATGTCGCTTTCTTGGTAGAGGCATGGATCTGAGCTGACAGCCTGCCACTGGAGAGGTAGCTGGCAGATACAATTTGAACAACAACAACATGTGGAGGTAGGAAAGTAGAGATCAAAACCTGCCTTATGCCTCCAAATATAATTACTAATCTTCTTATGGAAGATGGCTGTTGGAAGATTTTTGTACACAAAAAGATACTGGAAGATTTTAATTGTTTGGTTTTTTTTAATAGAACATTAGTGGAGAGACTGTGCATGTACAGCACTTAAAAAGTTCAGGGCTAAAAGATATTAAATGATTACCTGCTATTTATTGCTTTCAGCTGTGCTTTTTCTACTGCTCTTTGTGTATGGTCCTTAAAACCTTACGCTTGATTTAAATACATCTTCAAAAAAAAAAAAAAAGTCCTCTTAGCCCAAATGTTAACCATTGGAATGCTGACCTCTGAGTGGGATCAGGAAGATTAATGCTAGTCAGGCATTACTGTCTTTCATTTTCATCTGACTGGCTTCAGCTTCCATACAGCAGTTTTGTTAGAGCTTTTGTTGGTAGGTTGGGATCCTTTGATGCCTGGAATATTTTCACTGTGTGGTATATGTACAGTGTGGTGGAGTATCTTTCTTGATTTTGTAAAGATAAATACATTAAATGAGCTATTTCAAGCCTTATGAAAATACCATGGAATTAACTTCTGTGGCTTTTCCAGAATTTTCAGTATTGTTCTTCAGATATGTCTTTTAGAGCTTTAAATAGCATCTCTTTAGGAGTTTTGTGGAACGTTGGAATAAGATTGTTTCACTGCTGTTTAGTTTTTACCTTGAAAGGCTACCCTTTGGTCACAGTGACAGCTGGATGTGCAAGCTGGATTGTCTGCCTGCTTTTGTTCTTGAATTCTTTTGTGGTTATCACCTTTCCATGTTCAGTCCTTCGTTCCCTAGATCTGGGCATGGATAAAGTTTGCATTTCATAACATTAAGAAGGGTTTTCTTTGAAGGGGCTGTAGCACAGCAAGTAAGCTGGAAGCCTTTTTGATGCAACTGTTATTTATAACCTGTTCCTATTTACAACTGCCAGCTGCTGGCAGGCAGTGGTGTTCCAATACTATATATAATATTGAAGGGTTTTATAAGGCCTAATATTGATTGTTTTGAAGGTCTGGAAGAGTCATTGTGGTTAGGTAACTTTGTTCAGCAGTCGCTACTAAACTGTGATATGATAGAGATATTTGTGTGTGGGAGTATTGTGTAATACTAGACTGTGGTGCATTTCGTATACAGAATTATCTGTATCAGTCACTTTTACAGGCTGTTTATTCAATAAAGGAATACTTAATTTCTGAGTGTAATTGAGATTTTATATATATTCTGAATTCAGTATTCTAGTATAGTTACAGTACAAATTCCATAAATTGCTGTAGATGATCAAACTGGATCATCAAGGTATTTTTTTTTTCTTCCTCGTAAAGCCTAAGCACTGAAAATTCTGCCTTCAGTAGGTGGTTTGGCTGGCCACTCTTGTCTGTAAGCATGGCCTAGTAGTTTACAAGTGAGCATCCTTCAGCTGATGGAATTGCTTGAGTTTGGTTTCCCAAAACAGCCAAAAATTTCTCAATCTGTATTCCATTTGTCTGTGGGCTGATCAGAGGAGCTGTGCAGTCGTCTGTCTTGGGATGCTGGGAAGGGGAGATGATGTTTCCCTGCACATGTGCATGTCTGCATGCTTGAGCTTTTTTTTATTTCCTGAAGCTGGTATGGCATGTAAGCATACAGCTGAATGTCTTGGGTGATAGAGAGAGGACAAGAACTCCTCATCTGCATGAAGCAGTAAACAATGCCAGTGGGTTTGTTTATTTCTTTTTAGCAAGAAGCAGAAGCAATGGAGAATGCTGCCTGATAGAAATTGAGGGCTTGGGAAGCTTCTTTCTGGAAGGACAAAAAGATAGGATTTGTAGCTCTTGAAGATCTAAGAATGAATGGGATATGTTTTTCTTCTAGCAACTGGTAGAAATTGTTGAAATGCCTGCTTTAGAGTAGATTAAAACTAATAAGGAGACACCTGAAAATCTGAGATTAAACTTTGATTAAAATGGACATGAATTTGATAGCATTCCTTCTCTGGAATGGAAGAACTGACAGCCAGTGATTTTAAAATAGCATAACTTCTACAAGCTGAGAAAACATGTTGGTAGGGTCTCTCCTAAGATATAAGGAGGAGTATAAGATGATGTGTCAGTTTGAGAAAGAGCAATTCTGATGCAGACAAAAGATAGGAGAGCAGTAGAGCAGTGTTACGAAGTCCAGAAATACTGTTGATTAAAAAACATCATATGAAAGCTGGAAGCAAGGACATCTGTCTTAGGTTGCAGTACAAATAACAGCGAAGGTGAGAAGTCATGGGATAGAAAAGCAGATAAAAAGATGTTGAGAAAGTTTAAAGTAATTGGGGAGAATGCAGAAGTGAAACATTTACTTGATGAAAGTAAGTACATAATGATAAAGACTGTTGAATTCATCTTTGCTTTGGTCTTCAGAAAAAGATGAATTGTATCCAGAAACATAAAGGAAATCACAACTCTCCCCTGGCCCAAATTTTAGATCAGCTGCAATATGTCTAGATCCTCTTGGCCTAGTGGGTTCCAGCAGAAGTAAATCGGTTCTGTGTGTTGTGAGTAGCTGAACACTTTCTTCTGCAAATGTGTGCGGCCTGGTGCAGCACAGCTGGTGCTTACGGGTTTCATGGAAATAATGGATGGCCCCAGTATTGTGGAAGTGGGAAAAAACACTGTTTGTCTTTCAGGGGAGAGGAAGAGGAGGAGATTAAGTCAGGTTGACTGAAGTAACTGAAAAAGTGATGGAGCTGATAATGAAGTAATACATAGATAAGCACCAAGAGATAATAAGGTAGTAAAGAGACAAAAGATTGTGTTGGCCTGGTCAGATTTCCAAGTTAATTTGGTGTGTGCTAAGGCAGTAGCAGTAGGTGCTGTATCTGGCTTTTTATGAAGTTTTGGCACAGCTCCATGTGACATTCTTAATTAAAAACAAACAAACAAAAACCCCCTCAATTACAAAATAATGAACTAACTTCAAGGTGAGGTTGTTGTATCATAGCTGTTCAGTGTTATGGTAGGTTGACCCCATCCAGTAGCTGGGTGCTTGCTCCCCTCTTTCCACCCCTCACTGGCGTGGGGAGAGAATAGGGAGGGCAGAAATGAGAGAACTTATGGATTAAGAACAAGACAATTTAAGAAGTAAAGCAAAGAGGAAGAGAAACAAGTGATGCACGGGCAGTCACTCACCACCCCTAGGAGCAGAGCTGTGCTCAGCCAGACACTGTGTGATGGACATCTTGGGTGACAAAGCCAGCCAGTTTGTTACTGCTGGGCATGGCATCATGTCATATAGAACAGCCCTTTGTCCAGCTCAGGTCAGCTCTCCTGGCTCTGTCCCCATCCAGCCTGTTACCCACCCCCAATCCTACTTGCTGGGATAGGGACTGAGTGCAGGAGAGAGAAACCCCTCATGCTATGCAAGGCCTGTTCAGCCATAGCCCAAACACGGCTGTGTCACCAGCGCTTCGAGTTACAGCTCCAAGGCACAGCGCCCTCTGGGGCACTGTGAGGAGAACTGGCTCCAGCAGCCAGCTCAGTACAAATGTTTATGAAGAACAATTAATACGTATGTTGCACTAGCAGTCATTGATCTTCACAGGCCTGTGTTGTGAAGAGTGAATGGTATGTCTCCAGTCCTCCATAACTCAAATCAGTATAAGCCATCATAATAATCCATCAATATAATCCATCATCATCATCCACCATAGGCATAGATTTAGGGATTGTTTTATCTAATTCCACAGTTACTATATTAGAACAGCTTTTCTTGTTGCCAGCTATGCTTAATATAATGGCCTTTTTTAAAAGCCACCTTTTTCTCAGAACTGCTGAAGTATTTTAGAGGCTACTACTTACCCTTTAAAAAGTACATTTGTTTTTTTGTGTTTTTCTGGAGTCAGTTAAATGTAATTTTTCTTTTTGGAAATGTTAGGTTGAAAGGATGAATTAGAGCACTGAACTGTGACTCTTGAGGCATAGTTCTCCTTTTTCTGATGCTTTTTGTGTTATAAGGGGCTATTTTATTGGCTCCTGTTTCCTTTAAACCTTTCTATGTAAATGTGACGTTCTCTTACATTTCTTTGTTCTGTTTAAATTATTTTCTGTTAGTTTGTAGTCAATATAAAAAAAGTGACACAGTATTATAAATACTTTCACTGACTTAATTCATTAAAATAGTAGGCTTGTGCAAATTACAGTTGGTGTTTTTCAGAATTAGGTTTAAGACTGTGAATCGACAAGCAGAATTTTTTTGCTAAAAATAATCTACATTTTAACTGCTACTTGTTTGTTTTAGTCCTTGTTTATGCTTTTCTGCAAGATTTTTATAGACTGCAAAAATACCTTCTGACTGATAACTAGCAATGACATAGAGGAATCCTCTAATCTTTTTTGTAATGTGGTTTGTTAATTATCAAAAGTGTTTTGAAACAAGATGTTTAACAGTCTAATGCGTTTCACTTCGGTGAGACTAAAGGGAAACTGGAGCATGTGGTATTGGCAGTATTTTTATGTAATTGGTTTTAACTGTGTGTGTCTTTGCTCATGAACGTTAATTTTATTTATGCTGGGGATTTGGAATAGCTTTTCCTTTGGCAGGTTTACAGGAACTAAAGGATAAAGCAGGGACTTGTATTTTTCTGGAATGGTTAGAGAGAATTATGGAAGTTTTTCATAAAGGTTAGGAAGGAAGTTGTTGTCAAAGTTGTGAGAGCTTAGGGAGAGTGTTAAAAATTTGGAACATCTAATTATAATCTTCAATGTGAAACAGATTTTTACCTCTTATGGGAGGAAAAGGTGATTATAAGACCCAAGAAGCAAAACTCAGTCTTTTCTGGTCAGTTTATTGTAACAGAAACTGATCAGAGCAACAAAAGGAGAATAAGGTTTCTTTGGTTCGGTGCTTTAAGCCTCATCTACATCTAAAAAACCAAGTTTTAGATTTGTTTTAAAATTTTGAGTCTCACCAGAGCAAAACGTGAGATTTGTTTTGTCCAGGATCTCCTGTTTGAAAGCCGCAGAGCCCCTTGGCAGTGGAGGCCAGGGCTGCTGTGCACCTCTGACCTGCTCTGACTGGCTGCTCCCTGCTTAGGGCTCAGGAGTGCTGGTGGAAGAGGAGCTGATACAGTCTGAAGAGACACGTTGTTTTGGTTTTGTCTGTTTTAGAAGCCCCTTGTGCCTGGCTAGGGAAGGAGTCTGGTTTGCAGAGATAGTTCTAAGATCAAGAACCTGATCAGGGCCATGGTTTCTCCTGAGAATGTTTTGGCTCTTTGCCTGTCATTTTCTGTGGGGAGTGCCTATGATACAGCAAGACAAAGCTTTGTGCTAAAATGATTCACCTGACTTTCAGTCTACTCCCAAATTGCTCAAAGGAAAGACAGCCTTGGGTCTATATGTCTAAAAATAATACAGCCTGTGGGTAATTGGTTGAGTGCCTCTGCGTTAAACTTTATAGGTACTTTTGGTTACTGTGTTGTCTCTTAGCAAATGCATTAAAATACTCAAAAAATTATTTCGTTAGAAGTGAGTGGTAAGCAGCTAAACATTAGTTTTAGATGAGGGAAGCTTATGTTAAAAATTCACGCTTTTATTTTAATTTGGGTTGTTCTGTTTAACAGTACATGGTGCTGGTTTACAGCTTTGACAAGTGGTTTTCTGATAATCCATTCCTCTTGAGAGGGACAGACGTGTCTTCACTTGGGTCTTTTCTGTGGCAGGAAGGCTGTGGCTTTAGGAGTTAAAATCAATGATTGCAGTTTATTGTGCATCTGTTAATTCCTCCTGTTGTTCCTGTTCAGCAGTAAGTTAAGCTGCTTTCCAGCACAGTCAGTTTCATTCAGAGCACCATTTACTTGAAACAGGCTTACTGGAGTTCACAAGTCATATATTGTTGTTATTATTATTTATTATTAAATTAGTGTATAGCTAATGTGATAGTAAATGTAATGATTCACTCCATGTTGAGCTGTCCTGCTGTGCTAAGGACAGCTAGCTGACATTTTTTCTTTACCTGCATTTATATGAAAACATGAAATGACTTTTTCTCGATGCCAGTGGTATTCCTTAACATGGACATAGTAATTAATACACATAAGATATAAACCAGCTCACTCTTAGGGGTTTTGGAAATAAGTGGAGATAAGTATGTTTTTCTGTATATAAATTCAAGAGTAGTTGTATTTATTTTTTAACTTCTTAAGTTCAAAAGTCTAGACCTTGATTATGAATGAGATTTGGTCTGGTCATTCAGATAACAGGGTATAGGCTAATGTATTCTCCTGATGAATGCTGTACTGAAATTTTCCTTTAGAGCAGAAAGTGAGCATTGCAGTTGCCCTGCCAGTCAAAGCTTGAATGTGTCGTTAGTTGAATTGCATAAATTGGAAATGGTTTATTAAGCTCAACTGTTTCAGTACTTCAGCCCTTGTTTTATCCATATGCTGTGACACGTGACTGTTGGAAAGTTTTAACTGGAAGGGTAAATAACATGAGCTCCCTAGTTTGGATTGCACTTAGCAGTGGAATGGCACAGAGTGCAAATCAATGGCCATACAGTGGTAACAACTGAGTTCTCATCTGTGAACATAAACCATGTAGATTGAGAAGACTCAAGCACCCCTATCAGTGTGCTTTCCCTTAGGCTGAAAAGGCCCAACTAGTCATGGGAATTGGGCTGAAGAAGATAAACAAATATTTGGGAAAGATTACTTGCAGACTTCAGTTCCTCTGGCTTTAGGCTGGTTTTCTGGCAGTAGTTGTTTGACACAACTTAATTGACTTCATAAAAGTGATATGTTTATTATAGTTCAGTAATATGTAAAAAATATTTTTTGTTTTTAAATCTTCGCGTTTCATTTTTTGAAACTTCAGAATTTCTCTGGTTTCCTTACTGACATAGAACCAGTCTCTTAACGTGCCAATCATATGTGCCAAGTGAAGCATGCCCATAAAACAGGACACTTCCATGAAACAATTGCAAGGGTTGGTGGAATTAGCCTTAGAGAGCAGTAATGGAACTTGGGCTGAAGCTTAGTCCTGATGTGTCTAAAAAGAGGCTGAATACCTGAGGAAGTGTGGTTTGGATTCTTAAATTTCAGATCCTCCGTCTGCAGGCTACCTATGTCGGAACAGCTGTGCAGGCTGTGGTTGCTATTCTGTAGCACAGCGTGGCAGGTCCAGTTTCAAAATACAGGTTTCTAGGATGCAGTTTGTGGTAGGGAGTGAGAGTCAACAAGAGTCAACATCTCCTGTTAAATTGTGTGTGCTTTTTCCACTTGCTTCATCATCTTCATTGGGGTTTACAAAGCCCTGTCTGGTACCAAGCAAACAAACCCTGTATACTTTTTCTGGGATTGGTATTTTTAGTGCTTGGTGAGATAAATATCTAAAGAGTATGCTGAAAATATAATCATTCCCATTGGGGAATAGGAATGATTTTGGACTTGGGCTTGTTTTGCTGAGTTTTGTTTTGTAGTCACATTTCTTGGGACTGTGCAAACATTGTTGAAATTCAACTGTTCTTAAGTTCTGCTTTCCTACGTTCAGCAGCAAGTTATTAGTTTTAGCTTTTGCTCAGTCTGCTCTGATGCACTGATATTTTTGCATATTCTTTTGAAGATTTCTTCATCCTTCTGCTTCACTTTGTTTTGTTTGCCTATACAGGAGCTATGAAACATTCTGGAAGCTCAAGAGAAGACAGTATATGTGGTTGATCACTCCTGTTTTCCTGTGTTTCTTCCTTTGTTTTGCCCTATCTAAAAGCAACAGTAGTAGTTTCTGATCTTGTTTTTATGGAATTCTGGATAAAGTCCCTTGTCTCTGGTAGACAACAGGTGGGACTTTGAGTCTTAAAGTAGTACAGTGTCTGTCTCTGGTGTTCGATACGTAGTTATTGGAGAGAACTAGACCTCTGCCTGCAGTGAAAAGACTGAAAAGAGCACTTTGTCTCTTCTTTTCCTGCCTCCTCTGACAGACGAGTGTCAATATTCAGAAATTACTGATGCTTTTATGATGTGACCTTGGCAGTCCAGTGACAACCTGGGGATGTGACAACTGTATTAGGTTTGTGAGCTAGGTGACTTTGATCATCATTGTGAAGGACTGTTGCTGGAGTCTGTTCTCAAACAGGTATTCATGAATGTGGGAATCTGGCAGCTGAACTGAGAACACTGGAACCAGAGTTTATGATCTCATGCTGCATTTCTGCCCTCTTCTGCAGCAAAATGGAGGTTTGTGTGGAGCCTTCTGTATGGAATGAATCCTTTTGTAAAGTGGATCTTGGACAGTACAGTATTGCTCTGTCAGTTTGTAGAATTTGCCAGAACTGGATCAGGGCCTGCTGCATGTGTGTGAAAAGCCTCTGCATTGTTTATGCCTCTTGTTGCAGGACCCAGAACAAAAGTTTGGTTTAAGTGCAGCTTTGCAAGAGTTGTCTAATTTGTTTTCCGTTTCTTAGCACTGTGGAGTAAAAGGTAAAAGTAAGAAAGAGAAGAGATGAGTAAATGTTAGAGAAGAGTTGAATCCAGAGAGGAGAAAAGAGAGTAGTAGAGAAAACTGAGAGTAGAACTCTGTTTCCTGAGTTTCCTCTGAATGGAAGATCCACCAGTGATAACATTGATGTATAACCCTGAAACATTCCACTTTTAATCTTTTCCCTTCTGATGGCATTACATTTAGAAGTTCTAATGCATTTCAAGTCTGCTTTTGTGACCTGTGCTACCTCAAAGGTTCTGGGTCATGTTTTATTAACATGTTTTTCTTAAATTTTTTTCTCCCTCTGATACCTGTCTAGTTGAATAATTGGCATGACTCATTTTTGGTGGAAACATGTAACACTTTTTCATATCTGGAAAAATTGATTTAATATTAAATGTTGTATTCTGGGTGAGCTTTTTCTGAAATTTTAATGTGTTACTCTTGTTTAAATAAGTCTACTTATATTTTCAACTTAAACTTGTGCAGTGGCAGTCACATCATTCTTCAGGTGTATCATATTTCACTGCATAAGCAAATCCACCAACATTGACTCTCGTGAACAGTGACCATTCCAAATGCAGCAGTGTTTGTACAGGTACCATTCCCACTGTATTTTTACAAACCCTGTGTCTGTCATGCATAAGGCTGACATTGAAGGTTGTCCATAGAATATTCTTCACTGACCTTGCTTCGATGTAAAGTCCAGAAGATTGCTGCTTAGATTTTTGTTTTACTGATGTATTTTCTTATTTTTGCGGTGTTGAAGACTGTTGAAGACTGTTGTCAGTCCATTACACTGACTTGTTCTTAAGTGAAAGAGTCTCGACATTGGCATTGCAGTCTCTCTTTGGTGTTAGTTTTGAGCTGAAGATTTGAAAGTGGCAGAGCGGCGGCTACGAATAAGTTTTTCTATGTGACTTCTGTATAGGGTGACTGATGACCCCAGACAGGTAAGATTGTTCAGAAGATTGAAGGTGGTAGAACATTTATTAAACGGTTTCTTTTTTTAAACCTCTGGTGACACTTGACATTTATTTCAGTTTTTGTGCTAGCTATGCGTTCAGTAGTAATAACTTGAGGATTAGTTCCTTCATAAATACCTTGCTTTTCATTGTCTCTTTTCTGTCAAAGTAGCTATTATTGTATAACTTTATGCAGTCTGTGCTGTGTTTTTGCTAACTCTGACTTGCTTCAGAGTTCCCACTTTTTGCTTGTTTCCCTGTGCAAAATTGCACTGCTTTCTCTTTGTGGGTTTCATACTGACAAAATATGAAGTGATCAGTTTCTTCCTCTTGGGTGTACTAGTTTGAAAACAAACCAGTGGGAGACACCAAGTCAGAATAACAATTTAATGGAAATTAAAGAAAAGGGGAAAAAAGGTAAAAGAAAACACTGTCAAACTGACAGAGTCAAGGTACAACCTGACACCCTGTTAGGCAGGGTGGTGGTAGCAGTCTGGTAGAAATGGTGGCTGCAGTCCTCTGAAGCAGTGATCCTGTAGTAAAACAGTCTGCTCTTCCTCAGGAAGTCCAGTGGTGGCTGTGTAGCTCCTGTCCTCTGGAATCCAGTGGGAAGCCGGTGTCTCTGGTGTTCAGCCTCAGCTTATATCCACGATGGGATGCTTGGTTCCTCCCTCTGGGTGGAGCATCTCACAATGGGGTAATGAGTCATGAGGCAAAGTGTTGATTAGGCTCATTAACAGAAGATAGTCCGGAGGGAGTTATCTCTGAGTCAGGCGGCAGGACAATGATGGGCAATTAACAACAGAAAGATAGCCTGGGGGGAGGAGGCAAGGAAACACTGCCCCACCTGATTTCAACAGCTGATGGGGATGGTAATAGAATACACTGCAACTCAGGACATTATCCACCCCTTATTCTATTACCATCTACATTATCCCAAATCAATACCTTCTTAAACTCTAAAACACACACACACACATATATATATATATATATATATATATATATATATATATATATACACACAGTGAAATCTACACACCGTTCTCACCTAAGATTAGGTCTCCTTGTGGTACACAACGGGTTTCCCCATCTTTCTGCATTACCCACCAAGTGCAACCAGGTCCTTGAGCAAAGACAATCCCACGGATGGGTTTGCCTTTGCCTGAGGTGGGACTAATCCAAACAGTCTTTCCTAAAATACCTCTCAGGTGTACCACAGGGACTCTATCTCCATCCACTGTGTGCAAGGGTTCAGACTCGGCAGGACCAGCTCGATTGATGGACCCTCGGGTATTGACTATCCAGGTGGCCTTTGCTAAGTTCACTTCCCAATTTTTGAAGGTCCCCCCACCAAGTGCCTTTAGGGTAGTTTTAAGTAGTCCATTGCAGCGTTCAACTTTTCCAGCAGCTGGTGCATGATAAGGAATATGATATATCCATTCGATACCGTGTTCTCTGGCCCAGGTGTTGATGAGGCTGTTCTTAAAATGAGTCCCGTTGTCTGACTCGATCTTGTCAGGGGTGCCATGTCTCCACAGGACTTGCTTTTCCAGGCCCAGGATGGTGTTCCGGGCTGTAGCATGAGGCACAGGGTAGGTCTCCAGCCATCCAGTGGTTGCTTCAACCATGGTCAACACGTAGTGCTTGCCTTGGCGGGTTTGGGGAAGGGTGATGTAGTCAACTTGCCAGGCTTCACCATACCTGTACTTTGACCATCGTCCACCATACCACAGAGGCTTCACCCGCTTGGCCTGTTTGATTGCAGCACAGGTCTCACAACTGTGGATGACCTGTGAGATGCTGTCCATGGAAAGGTCCACCCCCTCGGTCACGGGCCCATCGGTATGTTGCATCTCTCCCCTGATGACCAGAGGCATCATGGGCCCAACGAGCTAGGAATAATTCTCCCTTGTGCTGCCAGTCCAGATCCACCTGTGATACTTTCACCTTGGCAGCTCGGTCCACCTGCTCGTTGTTGCGATGTTCTTCATTAGCCCGACTCTTGGGTACGTGCGCATCCACGTGTCAAACCTTCACGGTCAGCTTCTCTACTCGGGCGGCGATGTCCTGCCAAATCTCAGCGGCCCAGATGGGTTTCCCTCTGCGCTGCCAGTTGGCCTTTCTCCAGCGATCCAGCCATCCCCACAGAGCATTAGCTACCATCCATGAGTCGGTGTAGAGATAGAGCCTCGGCCACTTCTCTCGTTCAGCAATATCCAAAGCCAGCTGGACGGCTTTAAGCTCTGCAACCTGACTCGATCCACCTTGTCCCTTGGTAGCTTGTGCAACTCGTTGTGTGGGGCTCTATACTGCAGCTTTCCACTTTCGATTAGCGCCTACAATTCGGCAGGAACCATCAGTGAAGAGGGCATAACGTCTTTCAGTCTCCGGTAGCTCATTATATGGTGGGGCTTCCTCAGCACGAGTCACTTGCTCTTCCTCTTCTTCAGAGGATAATCCAAAAGTCTCACCTTCAGGCCAGTTTGTTATAATTTCTAAAATCCCAGGGCGATTCGGGTTTCCAATACGGGCACGCTGTGTGATGAGGGCGATCCACTTGCTCCATGTGGTGTCGGTGGCATGATGCGTGGAAGGAACCTTTCCCTTGAACATCCAACCCAGCACCGGTAGTCGGGGTGCCAGAAGCAACTGTGCTTCAGTGCCAATTACCTCTGAGGCAGCTTGGACTCCTTCATAGGCTGCCAAGATTTCCTTCTCTGTGGGAGTGTAGTTGGCTTCAGACCCTCTGTAGCTTCGGCTCCAGAATCCCAGTGGTCGGCCCCGAGTCTCACCAGGCACTTTCTGCCAGAGGCTCCAGGACAGACCATTGTTCCCGGCTGCAGAGTAGAGCACATTCTTCACCTCTGGTCCTGTCCTGACTGGGCCAAGGGCTACCGCATGAGCGATTTCCTGCTTGATCTGGACAAAGGCTTGCTGCTGTTCAGGGCCCCAGTGGAAATCATTCTTCTTGCGGGTAACCAGGTAGAGAGGGCTCACGATCTGGCTGTACTCGGGAATGTGCATCCTCCAGAAACCTATGGCGCCTAGGAAAGCTTGTGTTTCCTTCTTGTTGGTCGGCGGAGACATTGCTGTGATCTTATTGATGACCTCAGTGGGAATCTGACGTCGTCCATCTTGCCACTTTACTCCCAGGAACTGGATCTCTTGGGCAGGTCCCTTGACTTTGCTCCTTTTGATGGCAAAGCCAGCTTCCAGGAGAATCTGGATGATTTTCTCTCCTTTCTCAAACACTTCCTTTGCTGTGTTTCCCCACACGATGATGTCATCGATGTATTGCAGATGTTCTGGAGCCTCACCCTTTTCCAATGCAGTCTGGATCAGTCCGTGGCAAATGGTGGGACTGTGCTTCCACCCCTGGGGCAGTTGGTTCCAGGTGTATTGCACACCCTTCCAGGTGAAGGCAAACTGGGGCCTGCATTCTGCTGCCAAAGGAATGGAGAAGAAGGCATTGGCAATGTCAGTAGTGGCGTACCACTTCGCTGCTTTGGACTCCAGCTCGTACTGAAGTTCCAACATGTCCGGCACAGCGGCGCTCAATGGTGGCATGACCTCATTCAGGCCACGGTAGTCCACCGTCAGCCTCCATTCTCCACTGGACTTACGCACTGACCATATAGGGCTGTTGAAAGGTGAATGGGCCTTGCTGACCACTCCTTGGCTCTCCGGTTTGCGAATCATCTCATGGATGGGAACCACAGAGTCTCTGTCGGTGCGGTATTGCCGGCGGTGCACTGTTGCTGTGGCGATTGGCACCTGTTGTTCTGCAACTCTTAGCAGTCCCACGGCAGAGGGGTCATCTGAGAGGCCAGGCAATGTACTCAGTTGTCTGATATCTTCTGTCTCCACAGCAGCTATCCCAAAAGCCCAACGATGTCCTTTTGGGTCCTTGAAATATCCATTTCTGAGATAGTCTATGCCGAGAATGCACGGGGCCTCCGGGCCAGTCACGATGGGGTGTTTCTGCCACTCGTTCCCAGTTAAACTCACTTCAGCTTCCAGTACAGTCAGCTGCTGGGATCCTCCTGTCACCCCAGAAATAGAAATGGGTTCTGCTCCCACATACCTTGATGGCATCAGAGTACATTGAGCACCGGTGTCAACCAAAGCCGTGTATCTTTGTGGGTCAGATGTGCCAGGCCATCGGACCCACACAGTCCAAAAGACCCGATTCTCCCTTTCCTCTACCTGGCTAGAGGCAGGGCCCCTCTATTCCTGGTCATGTTGCATGTTGCTCCCTTCCGGTGAATACGTTCCTGAGGTCCCTTCAAGAGGATCGGTCATATTATCATTCCGGTACCGTCTGGAGTTCTGTGTGCGAGAGACCGGAGCAATGTTGACTCTAGATGCGCTTCTTGTGGTAGTTGTCCCTCTTTTTAGTTCACGTACCCGAGCTGCTAAGGAGGAGGTGGGTTTTCCATCCCACTTACTCATGTCTTCTCCATGTTCCTGAAGGAAAAACCAGAGGTTACCTCGTGGGGTGTATCCTCTCTCCCTGGTTGGGGGTCGCCGGCTCCTAATGGCAGAGACTCTTGTTGGTTCTGGTGGGATGTGGTAAATCTCTTCCTTAAGTTCCTTTTTCAGTTTCTGATGGCCTTCTTCAATCAAGCTCCGGACTTGCTCAGCCGAAAGACTTGTTTCCACGGATGAGACATGGGTGCGAAACGGGGCTGTGACGGTGTCCTCGTAAATCCTCAGTTTGTTCACCAAGACGCCCACCCTGTCCTCGCCTTCCCTCCATTGCAGCGTTGCCAGGTAACGGGAGTATATCTCTGGTCCAAGGCGTGCGAACCTCAACCACATCTGTGACGTGCACTGGACACCATCTGGGCTCTTAGGAAATCTCTCATCTTCTGAGAAAATGATCTCCAGCACAGCCAATTCCCTCAGGCACCGGATACCTTGTTCCATTGTGCTCCATTTTCCTTGGTGCACCTGGAGGTCTTCTTTACAAAGGTACCTGTCCCTTACACTTGTAAGCAGTCGCCGCCAGAGGCTGAGGGTTTCTTGGGTTCTCCCGATCCCCTGGTCAATGACCACATCCCGGGACAGAGATCCCAGTTGCCTGGCCTCACTTCCGTCCAGAATGGTGTCATTGGCTGCAGCGTCCCAGATGCGGAGCAGCCAGGTCAGGATAGACTCGTTCGTCTGGCGGGTGAATTCCCTCCGCAGGTCTCGCAGCTCACCCAGGGATAGCGACCGAGTGATGATCTCTGGCTCTGCCTCTTCTGCTGGGTGCGAAGGTCCTGCTGCATCCTCGTCAGTCACTATGCGGACTGATTTGCTTTTTGATTTCTTCTTCTGCACGGGGGCAACTGCAATTGGTTTAGGCTGTTCTGGTTCAGTGATGGTTTGCATGGGGACACTGACAGTGCTTTTGGTTCCTTTCTCCTCTGAGTCAGTCTGCGTAGACATGGACGCTGTTGTTTTACATTTGGTTCCTTTCTCCTCTGTGACAGTCTGTGTAGAGATGGACACTGTTGCTTTTTGTTTGGTTCCTTTCTCCTCTGTGTCAGTCTGCGTAGAGATGGATGCGGTTGCTTTGCTCTTGGTTCCTTTCTCCTCTGTGACGGTCTGCGTAGAAATGGATGCGGTTGCTTTGCTTTTGGCTCCTTTCTCCTCTGTGACGGTCTGCGTAGAAATGGATGCGGTTGCTTTGCTTTTGGCTCCTTTCTGTGTGACAGTCTGTGTAGACATGGTATTTGCTGCTTTGCTCCTTTTTACCTCCTCCTCAAGCAGACGTTGCACCACACTAAGTAGTGTTTTGTTTCTAAGCATGGTGTACACAATGCAGGCCATAGAGAAAAAAGAGAAGAGAACTGACAAGAAGATTATACCATCCTTAACATCCAGAGGGAACTCAATTTTTTCAAAAACTGCTGTGCCTGGCCTGAAAGGCTGGAAGAAACCACTCTCTACTCCTCCCACCAGGGGCTGGCTGTGATTGTTGAAGAGGTCCCAGACATAGGAGCCCAGACTAGGACAGCCAAACAAAATTGAGTATATATTCCGAATGGTATTCATCGCCTCACAGGTTATTATGCTATAGACATAATAAACCAATAAAGCAATTCTCATACCATTCCCTGGTTTTAACAGGAGTAATACAACAGGCAGGTAGTTCCCCATGTGAGGAAAAATATAGAGAGCAAGATACAGTACCCATGCAGACCAGCTGAGCACCATGGTGAATAGATTTCTGTTTATACAAAATTGTAATTCTGACCTTTTCTCAGAGCAAGCCTCACGTTGGGCGCCAAATTATGTACTAGTTTGAAAACAAACCAGTGGGAGACACCAAGTCAGAATAACAATTTAATGGAAATTAAAGAAAAGGGGAAAAAAGGTAAAAGAAAACACTGTCAAACTGACAGAGTCAAGGTACAACCTGACACCCTGTTAGGCAGGGTGGTGGTAGCAGTCTGGTAGAAATGGTGGCTGCAGTCCTCTGAAGCAGTGATCCTGTAGTAAAACAGTCTGCTCTTCCTCAGGAAGTCCAGTGGTGGCTGTGTAGCTCCTGTCCTCTGGAATCCAGTGGGAAGCCGGTGTCTCTGGTGTTCAGCCTCAGCTTATATCCACGATGGGATGCTTGGTTCCTCCCTCTGGGTGGAGCATCTCACAATGGGGTAATGAGTCATGAGGCAAAGTGTTGATTAGGCTCATTAACAGAAGATAGTCCGGAGGGAGTTATCTCTGAGTCAGGCGGCAGGACAATGATGGGCAATTAACAACAGAAAGATAGTCTGGGGGGAGGAGGTAAGGAAACACTGCCCCACCTGATTTCAACAGCTGATGGGGATGGTAATAGAATACACTGCAACCCAGGACATGGGTCATGAGAGAATTAGGGCTGCAAAGAATGTTAGGCAGTGTTCAGTTTAACCTCATTTCAGAGACTGAATCAACTAGCTTAATGTAATTTTGGCAGATTTTTTTTTTTTTTAAAGAGATGTAAAAGAGATGCCTAAATCAGATCAGGTTGCTCTCTTTTACAGTGTTTACCATGAAGAAGTTTCTGCATATTAAGACTTGAGTCTTCTGCAGTTTGAGTCTAATGCTTGTTTGGTTCTTGAAGGACAAGGTTACTGGTGCCTCCTCTGTAGTGAACTGTTGAGGCCTTGGAGAACATTGCTGTGTTCTTTATCTATTTCTTCTTAGGTAAATCCATCAGATTCACTCATTCCTCTGTCACAGACTGTTTTATTATTGTTACCTTGATTTCTGTTGCATCCGTCTATGTTTTTAGAAGATGCTCAGAAATTCATGTAATTTACCGGTAGAGTGGGATATTTTATGCATGCTTTTCCTTTATCCTGTTGGGTCAAATTCTGGGTTAAGTTGCAGGCATTGTAGCTATGATTTTGGAGTTTTTTAGTCACCTTGAAGCTGTAACTTCATTATGAGTAAAAATCTGTAGATAATCTAGCCTCTTGACCCTGAATTGACACCATCTTTTAGAAAATGTAATTACTTTGCAGGGTTATTTTCTACCAGGAAGAATAGTATGGGATTGCTTTGTTCCCTGCAGTAGAGCAGACCTGTAACAAAGAGGTTTTATCTCTCTGGTTTGTTCTTTTTGTTGCCTTAATGTGATACTTACTGAAAGAAACTTGTTTCAGTGCCTGACTTAAGAATTTGGTCTGCACAATTATTCCACTTAAAGCCACAAAACTGCATTATTCTTCAATTGCAATCAAATCTTGCTGTTTTACAGACAGTGGGAAACAAATGGTGGTGGTGTGTGCAAAATTCTGAACCCTATATATCATGAGATGCTTTCCTTGCTTTCTTTTCTTCTTGGCTTTGTGGATAAGAAATGTTTCACTTTGAGTTTTCTAGTATTTCCATTTTCAGATTTTTAAAAGCATACTTTTAAAGAGTTTCAAGTTTTTGGAAATAAAACTAAATACAGCCATTGATGCCTAGTGCAGTGTAGATTCCACTAGGGCATAGGATGACTATTCATTCTTCCATTTGAATTCGTACAATGGGAAGCATATATTTGTATTCTTGAGTAATGTATTGAGGATTGCAGTGTAAATCAAGGAGGGATTATTCACAAATTTAACTTTCGCTTTGACCCTGAGAGTGTGATTTCAAATTCTCTTCAACTGAAACTGATAGATTTGGGCTGATTTTAGCCTCTGGTGTTTAAAACAAAAGCCTGATTCTGGCAACGTGTATTGACCCAGCTGGAGTCAGAAAAAATCAAGAAAGATTGCTGTATATTTTGAAAAATAGATGGAATGACTAGATCAAAATTAAAGCCAGCCTTTGAAAAAAAATTAAATGTGACTGTAGGCTAAACCTGCAGAAGTCTCATTGCAGCTTATTAGAATGCTGTTTCTGGAAATATGTTTAGAACTTACACTTACTTTATCATACATGCAACTGTCATGTAATTTATGATCAATTATATTAAGAAAATACCTAACATACGGACTAAGGGGTTTTTTTACTTCGTCTGATGTCCCTTCTTTTGATGGATATGGTTGTACAGTTGTTGCTGTGAGGAACAGCAGCCAAGGAGCAGTGTTAGGACACAGTTTGCTTTTGCTTTGAAAGCTGGAGGGTATCTAATTACTGCTGATCTAGTGGGTACCATTCTCTCTTGCATGCTGCCTGGCAGGCAGGTAACTGACCTGATGCTAAGTGCTGAAACAGCTCTGTGGAGGCTCTCAGATAAACTGACTGCAGCTAAGAAGCTGATAGAAGGACCATGTGCCCCAAACCAAACAGATAAGCTGAACTTAAACTGAAGCAAGCCTGTAAGCTGGGAAGGCTTAAGCCAGAGCTTCCTTTCCTTTTCCTGCACTGAGCATGCAAAGGGACCCCAAAGGGCTCTGTACCTAAAATGTAACTGTACAACAGGGCAAGGCAGCTCCTTAAAGAGATGGTTTAGAGCTGCTGGAGTGAGACAGGTTGAATAGAGATATGCCCTTGCATGTGGGAGCAGAGGAAGTGGGTCTTTTCAGCCAGTCCTGCTTTCCTGTAGCAGCTTTTGTTGTTTGCCTTGCACAAATCCATGGGCTATGGGTTCTTGTTCATAATTTTCTTATTTTCTGTATGGGCTGTCTTTCATTTTGCTTTTTATTGCCTAGAGAATAACTGAACTTGCTCTCAGTCACTCTTGGGAAGAAGCAGTTGTTGTCTTTGTTCTGAGGGGTTTTCCAGCTCAGAAGGTATAGGCTGAGCTAAGCCAGGGAGTCTTTCCTGCTGTTCAGCCTCGTGTCTCTCCTCTGTTGTAGGTGAATTGGTATCTGACTTACTTGAAAAATTGAACTCTGAAATCATTACTATGCTTCACAGAAAACAATGTAATGTCTTGTTTCCTTTGTCTTAATTTTGACAGGATGTGTGTATTTGTAATTGAGATGTGAAAATGCGAGCAAGTAAAGTAGGTCCAAATGTTTGCTGGAAGAACTGTAATGGAATTGATGGCACTATCAGAATTTAATGACCCCCAGATTGATGATACCTAAATGAGCAAGAAAAAAGGGAAATGCTAATCCTTCCTGCATATTCCCCAAGATAATGTCAGGGTTTGGGAACTAATCCATCAATGCGTGTTACCTATGCAAAGAAGGTGAAAACTCTGTGATTATAATGGGACTGTCTTTAAAAGTATCTCCTTGATTGTGCTGGTTGCACTGTACTTGAATCTTTCAAATTGCAAATCTCAGTGATTATGGACCTAGCAGTGCTTTTAACACTTTCTGGTTTGCTTGAACATAATTTGTGGCTCTTACATTATGCCTTCACTCAGAAATTTTGTGGATGGTTGAACTGGTTATCATCACAAAAGAACATTTGCTATCTTTCTAGATGAAAGCAGAATACTGGCTGTTCATTACAAGTGAAACATGGACTTCTTAAAAATTTTAACTTACCTGGACTCTTTAGAAATTAGTTATGATGGGGACTTTACCCACTTGTTAAATGATGCAAAATACAAAAAACGATGTTAAGTAAGGTCTGATCTTCTATCTAAACTACTTGGGCAAGTGTCTTAGTATCTTGTGCTTTTAAATATTTGTAGTTAAAATTTTATAGGTATCTTTAGTAGCTACTTTAGCTTAAGATTGCTCTTAGTCATGTCAGTCTTTCGATTTGTATAGGGTGGCTTCAGAGAATGAAGACTGTTACAACTAGGTCTGCAGGAAGGTATTGTTATTTTGCTGGATCCATTTATTTGCTTTCTGACCGTATGGTCGGGGGGGTTTTAATGTTTTATTTTCAAAATACTAGCCTCGATAAAAATCTGTTTTAAAAATGGAAGTTAAAGATAATCTTAGCTGAGGCCTTTCCAAATGGGAATGTGGTGATAAGCACTGGACTTTCCTTCCCGGTCTCTAGTGAGAATCTTATAGGCCAATCCCAGGAGGGATGACAGCCTGTGCTGGTCTCACCAGGTGCTCCTCAAATGTTAAAGTACTTAAGTTTGAACAACTTGTGACATGAAACATCAGCAAACTGTTGTCACAGTTTTGTCCTTTTGTTTTCCCTCCTTACCCTCTGTTATGTGTGCAGCATTTACTTTTTAAAAGCTCATTAGTATAAAAATTGTACTGGTAAAAGCTAGTATTTTGGCGTCATATTTCCAAGTAATATCAAGTATTTGGTATTTGATGAATTTTATTTCTATGATGAGAGATTTATGCGACAGAAAATGAGATGATGTGAAATGTGCAAGAATGTCAGACAAAAAGGGTTAAGCTCTAGGAAGGCAAAAGTTTAAAATGTGTCTCGTGAGAGGAAAGTGAAGATGGGTACTGAAATCGCTTTAAAACCTTTTATTTTCACAACTGGTTTTTTTTTTTTTTTTAACTTCTAACATTAGGAGGTCTAAAATTTGATCTGCTGCAATGGGCATCTGTTTTTCCTTCTTACTGACAGGTCGTGACAATGCCTGTGAGAAGACTTCATACATGTTCCTGCGGAAGGAGCTGCCTGTGCGACTGGCAAACACCATGAGGGAAGTGAATTTGCTGCCTGATAATTTACTGAACAGGCCTTCAGTTGGGCTGGTGCAGAGTTGGTAAGTTTAAAAAAAAGTGGATTGAAAAGCTATTGCAAAACTAACACTGTATGTGTTGTTTTGCTCGCAACAAAGAATTTTTGAATTTTTCTGAATCGGTTGGTTTTCTGCCTTGAATTGTTTATAGTATGTCTTGTCAAATGAGGTTTCATTTTTTTTCTGTCTGATGTTGAGTATATACCCTAATCTGGATCCTAGCTGAGGATTCACAAGTTACTCTTGTGAGTTAGTAAAAACATACTGTTGTCTCCCAGGTAATTAAAATGCATCTGTAACTTCCAAGAGCAAGCTTTTTTGACATTCCTTACTGTATTGCACTCATGGCTTCTTGAAATAGCTGTTCTTTCTCCGTATTCTTCCTTCATCAAAAATATTGAGAGAAAATTAAAACCTCGTCTATTTTTCTCACTGCTAAATCTTTAAAAACATAACCTGGTATGCAGTGGAAGTTATGGAATGGGTCAAAAATCTGGTGTCATCCAGTAAACTACAATCTCCATTGTAATAACCAGTGTGGATCCAAAGTGATTCAAGGTCCTGTCATCTTTTCCACAGTAATTAGTTTCTAGCCTAATTGCATGTTCGGTGAGATTTAGAGACTGCTGCCTTGGATGTATTAAGCACTAAAATATTGTTGTTCATGGGGTATTTATTGTCCATTTACCAGTTAATACTTTTCCAAAGACTTTTTGTAAAAATATCTTTGCAGTATGCAACAGAAGTCCCTTTGTGAGTAGCAGCTTATTTAACTGTAAAAGCAGCTAGTGTTGTAGGCTTGTGTTAAGTTCAGTCATAGCATTAAGCCTAGAGCCTCTGTGCTCACTGTACATTGACTGGGTGTCATATTTACCAAGCTTCAGACTTAGAAAATATAAATTAGGATGTGTGGTATTGTGTTTGTCTTTGCAAGGTTAACACTGGATGTCTTGATGACCACTTCAAGTATAGTGATGAAGTGCTTCAAGTGAGTGTAAATGCTGTGGAGCCACACAATCACTTTGTGGTTAAGTGGCGGCTTGCAAGGTTTGAAGGCTTGTCTGTCTGATGTCACAGGAAGTTGTTATGCACATAGAAAAGAGTAGATAATATGTAGGCCTTTTAGGTGTTTCTAATCTGGTTGACTTGTGGAGCTGTCTTTAATGAAATGTGGACAAATAGATTAATGGAAAAAAGGAAATAATTTTTCTGTAGTGACAGCAGCATAATACTTCTAGTCCAAATGTCTGTGCTGTGGCTTGTGCTTCTGCCCTACCAACACAGAACTAAACAACATTTGGATCCCTCTGGCAAAGGAACTGAGCGGGTGTTCAGAGTGCAGGGACCCTTCAGAATTTTTGTTGAAGATGTTTGAGGACTCACGTGATGCTTTCTATGGTCACAATAGATACTACTGATTAAAAAGGGAAAAAAATCCCCAAACTGCAAATGAAAAAAGCAGTATCAAGTGTTATATGACAATATGATTTGCACTATCACACCTGTAGACCAATAGTTATCTGCTGAATGGGCTAAAATACCAAACTGTAATGTGGTGAAGAAGGTGGAGTGGACATCAAGCCCAGAGATGGAAGCTTGAAATCAGAATGTTTTCTGTAATTTTCTTCTAATTTTTGATCCACAGTTAACTAACAGTTTTTGTGGAAAGGAGTATTTTTGTTGAGATTGTGTGAGAATATTTTTATGATCTTATGTCAAAGATAACAGTAATTGTAGCATTTTTTTCCTGTGATATTATAGGTGTTGAATTTAAAGAGCTTAGTTTTTATTTTCTGCTCGGAGGTTTTTAATTGCTTATCAAACCTCTAGTTTCTAAGTCCTGATGATGAACCTTGGGGAAAATATACTTCTAAATTTATCTTCTAAAAAGACCAAAACAAAGATTTTATTAACTTCAGTGTGAATGACCTTGAGTATTATGCAGCTATGCTGATAGCACATTTTGAAACATATTTATAGTTTCTTAATCTAAAGTTTAGAGATACCTAGAGTGAGATTCCTGAATTTACATAGTAGAATAAATAAATATAAGTTAAGCTGTTCAGCTGTTTTGTGAGCTTGTAAAATGAAAAAACCTCTTCTTGATGCACTTCAAAACTACGCTATAGGTTGAGAAAGCTTGGCAGTTCATTAATATGCAAACAAAAATCTGTTGTACATTTGCTACAAGAGAGCAAGACATTTAATGCATTATTCACTTTAATATATTTATTTGCTAATTTTCAGTAATTTATATAGTCACAAGCATGTTTGTTTTATTTTTGCTACCATTTTACACTAGAAAACTTACTTTTTATGTATTTTCGGTGAGACTCCAAATAGCTGGAGCTTTAACATTTGAATTCTCAATCTATTCCTTAATGCCAGCATGCCGAAAAAGAAAACAAAAAGGTCCTAATCTTTAAGATGGGTTTTACTAGACTTTTAAATTGAAGTGGCTCTGTAAATAGAGGAATAAGAAATCAACCCTGCCTACACTATAGCATGGATCCTTTCCCATCAATCCTCTGTGCTTCCAGTCATCAAACATTCTGGATTTTGTCTGTTTTCTTGCCCTTTATGGCTCCCTTGGGAGGCAGCTTCATTTTGTCACTCCCTGCTGCAGGCAAGGCCTGTTCTTTCGTTCTCCAATCCATCTCCATGGCCATGCTGGAGGCACTTTGCTTCCTGTGCTTCGATGCCTATCAGATTTTACAACTGAGTGCTTGATTGCTCTTGGGAAAGGTGCTCTGTTGGTTTTTTCTCTTTCCTTTCTGGGCTCCTCAGCCTGATGTGTGCAGCACTGAGGGAGAGACAAGACCACTGTCCTTCCTTTTTACTGCTCAGCTACACCTTCCTGAATAAATCTGGCACTGCCCAGAGAGTGAACTCTGAACAAACCAAAAAGAATAGTTCTGCATTTCAGTAAAGGTAAAACATCAGGTCTGTCCCAGTTCAAGTTCACAGCTTAGTTTTTGTGTATCATTTGCATGGAGTAGGGAAGGAATAAAGTGAATCAAGACAGTAACGCTGTCTTGTTATTATGTTTTGGCTGTGAGCTGCAATGGTTCCAAACAGCAGACAGATCAACAATCAGTGCCTTGTTTTCAGCTTTTCAAAATTAATGGGGAACTTGCTTGATCCAAAGAAGTGGGCCTTTTTTAGGCCAGCTTTGAGAAGGCACTATAGCTAAAGTGCAGGTAGGATACAGTACATATGGCAGAATTGTATAATAAAGGATATGGTCACTAATGTGATGAGGGAAAATAGTTACAATAAAACCTTACAATGGATAAGGTTAGAGCTTAAAAATACCTAAAGTAAGTGTGAGGTTTGCACAGTATGTTAGTTATATGTAAAATTCACATTTTATTTAGCCCTGGACAAATTTCTCTATTTTTCTTTAGTGCTTTTCCTTGGAATATGCTATAAATTTCTCTCTTGGGAAAGACCCATTAAAGAAATACATACAGTTTGGGGATTAATAATTGTTTTTTTCTCTATTTTCTACATTGAGACTATGCTATCAAGATTGTGTTACCATGGAGATTTGTTTTATCTTTTTAGTGCTTTGGTATTAGAATGATTGTAAAGGAAAATTTTGGTGAAATACACATCAGGGAAAAAGCAGAAGTATCTGGCATGAATTAAAAAAGAAAAGAAAACCCAGAGTTGACATTATAGGCTTTTGCAGTGCTTTCATGTATGCAATGTGCCATTCTAAAATTATTGCGTTTGGCAGACTAACAAGAATTCAATCTACGTGGCAGTAATTAACAGAAGAACAAGGCAAAAGGGTGCTTGAAACCAAAGAGCTTGACCAATTGTAGTGTATTGTGATAAAAAATTGAAAACCAGAAAGACAATATGTTTGAAGGGCATAGGCTTTGATTTCTGTTTTTAGTGACTCACCAAATACCGCAAAATATAACTGACATTGTCTTTTTCTCATATATGCTGGATTTTTTTTTTTTTTGTGGATTTGTATTCTGTATAGTTGTATTGATTTATTAATGACACAGCAAGTCATGCATTATTCTGGTACTTTTGTCTTTTGTTCTTTCTGGCTTGTAATTATGTATGAATTATGTTTAGACATCACAAGGTCTTGCTTTTCATTGCTTGATAAATCCTGTAGTTACCACCTTCATTTATCCCTCTCTGCAGCTACAATTCAAATCAAAAGAAAATGCAAGGCAGTAGATGGTTTGTATGAAAAGGGAATGACTTTTTCACACACACTTTTATAGGAATGCATTACTGACTGCTCCCCTGTCATCCGAGTGTAATGGTGGTGGTCATTAAGACCAGAGTTATGAATATAATTTTAAATATGTTTTCTCTTAATTTCTTTAATTTTGAGCTGTTTGGTAGAGAGGAAGTGGGGTAGGGGGTGGAGGGGGTGCTGACTTTGGTGTACAAACTGGAAATCACACCTGCATAAAAGAAAAAGATGTACCAGCATTTGCAGCTCCGAGTTTCTATTCAGAGACTTAAGACACAGCGTCTCTTACAACATCAGACTGGCTAATGTACAGTGGTAGACACTGAGCAGTGGGTTAGGGTTGTTTGACATAAGGTGACTTTTTTCTAGCTTGTCACGGGCTTGGAAGAAATTTGGGTAACTTAGATTTGAAGTTCACCTTTTCTTTAAGCTGGTCCCTCTAACTTGCTAGATACAGTGCTTTTACTAATGAACTTGATTTCTAAATTTCTTTAGAATCAGAAAGACGCATCTAAAAATTGTTGATAACTCTAAAGGAAAAGCATTGCCATTTTCCATAATTTCTCCAGTAATGGCAGGCAACCAGTCAAATCCACACAGTACAAAAATCAGGTATCAGCTACCTTCAGTACCAGCAGCATTCACTGCTGTTTTATCCTCGTATCTGCACAGGATTGCTGATGCTTGACATTTATGGTAGGAGGTCTGCATTAAAAACAGCCGGTTGTGTTGCTTCTCAAGTGTGGTGGTGTCATTCAGAAACAGGACTTTCATAATATTATATCATGACAGGTGGGGGTTGAAGAACACTCTTCAGAGTGAGTATGGTCATGATTTGTTAATTGTTGCATGTGAATCAGCCGAGTTCAGAGTGATGGTTGTTAACTGGTGCCATCTCTTAGCAGCATAAAATAGTATCTTTTAAAATAAGCAATATTAAAGGTATCAGCTATATGCCCTACTTGTAAGTGACAAATATTTGGGGAGATTCCTGTAATGGTTCCTGATGTTTGCAGGAGGGCACAAAGGCACGGAGGGACAGGAGCTGGTGTTCCTGTGCTGACCATGTTGAAAATGTCAGTCTCCCTGAGGAGTGTCATGGTGACCTGTGGCTGCAGCTTGAAATGGGGGTGGAGTAAGCGGTATGTGGTTCTGAAGGGAGTCACATACACAACGGTGCTGAATTAAGCTTCACGGTAGCTTGAAGATGCAGGGTGGAGTTTCGTAGCCTCATTAAGCTGGTCTTAACATGGAACCGCTGCCCAAAGAGCTTATGCATAGGTGATTTTGTTGAGCTGACCTAATCTACTGGGTTGCTGCTACTCAAAAGGAAAGGCTTGGTAATTTGTTTTGGTTTTTCCTTGTGTAGGCTCTGTGGTTGTCTTTTCTTGTGTGCTAGCTTTAGCTGTTTAGACCTTTCAGTGAGTTGTTTTCCTGTGCAAGAAAGGTTTGTTTTTTTTAATCAATCTGTTTCACCATTGCAGGGAGTTGGAGCTGGTGACACAAACATCTGATTAGTGTTGATATTATATCGTAAATGGCAGTGCTTTACCTGAAGGGAGGGTAATGTCGAAACCCTCCCTTTTAAGTGTGTTATTGATACTGCGTGTGATTGATACCTTTTGTGATGTACTTCAGGAAATAGGTCCTGGTTCTGTAGTCTTTAAAGCTCCATCTGTACTGCTAATGCACGTACTCCAGGGGTGATACCTGGTCCTGGGGCCCAGTGCTGTGAGGTGGCAGAATTTATACTGATGTTAGGCCAGTGTCCTACAGAGCAGGCTGGCCACGTTCATGTTGAGGGGTTCAGATTTGGGTCCTCTCTGGTACCTCTGGGACTCTAAGCCTCAGTTAATCTCATGTGACCCAAATGTCTGAGCAGGAGAGAGCTGTGTTGTGTAAGAGAGGTTTTTACGAAACTGAGGGTTGTGTCGCATGGCCCGAGGTACAAAGGAGCTGTGGAAGTGTGTGAATGGGTGTGCTCTTCTGGAGTACTCTGGGAGGACCAGCTTGGTGCAGTCCGGTTAGTGTGCCTTTTGGGGAGTGTTCCCCTGAGCTTCATTTTGAAGGAAAAGTTGGATTGCTCTCTGAGGAACATGGGAACAAGCTAACATCTGTACAGAGTCGATGAGCGGAAAAATCAAGATCCAGGGACAAACTACCTAAATTACAGACCTACCTGTGGAGAGGTTTTGCTCCTGTTAACTTCAGTTTGATTTATATAGCAATTTTCCTGAATTGCAGACTGTAAGGTCATAAGTAATACTTCTTAATATAATATATTGTGGTTGCTTTCTTTCCCTTTGTTGCAGCATCCCACTTACTTCTAGCCTTTGCAGAGAACTGTGTACTATGCATCTATTATCCTATGTGACCTTGTAGTGTTAAAATTAAAGAAACTCAAAAGTATTTTAGGTTTAAGTATTTTAATTCTCTCTTTCTAATTTTGGTTATTTCAGGTACATGCAGAGTTTCCTTGAGCTTTTAGAGTACGAAAATAAAAGTCCTGAGGATCCTCATGTTCTGGATGAGTGAGTAATCGATATAACAGTTCATTTTAAAATAATCTGTCTCAAATACCAAGCGGTTTTGTACTATAGGATAACAGTTACCTTATTTGTAAGGTAGAATAGGTATGGCAAAAGCTAAAATTGTAATTTGGAGTAGAATGTAGGTATCTAAGTGCTTTTGAACAATATATTTTGTATTTATGCAGATGGTAGTTTAAGAAATGGCATGAAATGCTTCCTCCAAGGCTGTATTGAGAAAAGAACATGGATGTGAGACTATACTTGCATATCAGATACTTAAGACTAAAATGTCACTTTAGTATACATTGAGCTTAGTGCTCTGTTGTGTATTAAGTATGTTAACACATTAATAGTTTGATTTTTTTTTTCCCAGTTTGAAAGCATTCTAATGTGTCAGTCATTGTTTTTATCTAAAAGATTTTTTCATGGATTTCAATTAGTGGTGTTCACCTAGCTCACTGAATAACATTACTTGAGAAGAAAGGAAAATTTAGGCAATTTTCTTTATCAACAAAATCATACTGAAATTACCATTAGAATGTTTCCCTGAAATGTGTACACATAAAACAGAAAAGAGCCCCACATGTGAGAACAGCAGGTGCAACATATGCATCAGAGACTTGAAAACAAAGCAACCAGAACACACACACACCTGCCCAGCACTGAAGTCTGTTGCTACCCTGTACCTATAGCAGTCAGCTTTCTTTCAGGGTATTACTTCTTGCAGGTTTTTTGTTCCATTAATTAGCTTTCTTAGGGTAGTTTGTCTTTTGGATTTCTTTTTAAAATCTGAAATCCTGTATGATCAAGCAGTGCTTTATAGAGCTTTTCATAAAATATCTTGCTCTCTTTGTGCACCATGTGGCCTGTGCTGTGCAAAAATGGTGCTTTGCCTTCAGCAAACTTCAGATGCATTAACGGTGATGTTACATTAGGTTAAATGAGGGTTTTAGGAGGTGGCGCATTTCAGGTGTTTCACTCTTTTGATTGTGGGCATGTTATCTGAGGTCTTGACACTAGCTTTTGTGTACCAACCAATATGTGTAGGAGAAGCTCAAGTGCAGGAGTACCAAGTTAACTTGTTGCTCCTTGTCATGGCAGAGCTGTAGGAGCCATAGGGATCACTGACTGACTGAATTGTAGTGCTATTGAACAAGGGGAAAGTAACCATTTACTCAGTGTGAGTCCTAAGCTGGAATGCTGCCTGCAGTTCTAGGTACTACCTTTTAAGAAATTAAAACACTTGCGGACAGTATTGATGTGAAAGGAACAAGATTTAGAGACTTGGATAGTTCCACCTCTGAATAATGCTGAAGGCATTTGTTGAGACTGGCAAAAAAAAGACACTGGAGACGCTGGAAGTCTGTGTGTGCCAAAAAAATAAGGCCACTGTAATAAAGGATAATTGGTTGCTCTAACTGAAGAACTGGAGAACTGAAGAACTGGTTTTTATTAAAGTTGAGAATGCATGCAGGGCAAAAGTAAAGATTGTAATATTAATGAGAACAGACTGAAGGCTGTAGAACATCCTATTTAAAAAGCTTTTATAAATAGATTAGATAGTTTTTAGTGGCATTCTAGGTGTGCCTGTTCTGTAGAGGATAAATCAATTTTTCAACCACTCTAGCTGTTACATTTTGTGATTCTGTATTTACTGTTTGCTGATGACACAGGAATTTCTGCTTGTGACTAGTTTATCAGCAGGCTTTCCTTTGTGGGATGAGGTTGCCGAAACTTAAGTGTCTGTTGTCCTTTGAGATGGCATGAGATGTCCTAAACACCTGTGTGAGCCTGGCAAGTGTAAGACAGGTCCTCTTAAGCCTGTAATGTCCTGGGTGTGGGTTGAGGCAAGGTGGTTAAGTAGTTTCTGAAACCATCTTTGGTGTTCTGTATTTAGGCAACTGAATTTCACCTTTTTAGGAACTTCAGAGGTTCAAGGTAGATCACAATATAATAAATACATGTATTTATGAAGGCTAATGAGTAGTTCTCTTGGAGATCTATTTTGAGAGTCTCATAATTAACACATGAATTATCTAAATCTGCCGTATGGATATGGCATTCTTGATATTGTTTCATGGCAACTGCAAATATTGTTTGCGATGCTCTATATGAGTATGGTAGAACAAATATTTCATAATGAAGCAAATATCAATATCATTCAGTATAACTGTTTGTTAAAAGCTTTGTAATCTTGCAATTATTGTATTCTATGTAATTAAGCACATATAATAAGAATGCTTGGAATTTATTGCTACCTATTGAAGTGAAGTCCAGCTAGGGTCTTTGACAGTAAGAGTTGTCTTCTGTACTGCATTTGGCCTGTGAAAATATATTAAAAATGTATTATCCAATTAAAGAGCAGATTTGTTTCTTTTGGCAGTATTGGATAGGCTACCTAAGATTAGAAAGTCAGATTTACTTTCTTGCTCTGGGATGTCATCTGTTCCTAACCTACTGAAGGCTAAGCCATTTAACTGCATATTGAACTGTAATTAGGATTTTTTTAATATTAGTTACAAACTGCATCTTTCAAAAATACTCATAACTATGTCCATATTTATCTTATAATAACCCACAGATAAATCTAACAAATTTCTCAACTCCTGTGTCAGTATTCCATGTTGCTGCTACCTAGTCCTATCCTACTTTTATGTCTTGTGGTCAGAAGTGTGTCAGTATGGTCAGAAAGTATCAGGAATGCTGGTAGCTAATGAGCTTCTCAGTGGGGAAAAACCCCACATCTCGGAGTTCATTTAAGTTTGTATAAAAGTTTTCTGTTCTTTTCTGATTGCACATATCATTACATACCGAATTTGAGCCATTGTCTGAGACATTGTGTAAGTGTCTTTAAGGATGCATAAATAGGAATAGTTCTTTTTTTCAACCAGATTGATTTGCTTAAAGGAAAACCTGGAGGTTTATAAGGTATGGACCAAAAGCCTTTTTTGTGTGGGCAGTATCTGTGGGGTATCTCTGAGTACCTTGCCAAGAGCAGCCTTTAATAAGGGATTGGAGCAGGCTTCATCTCTTGGCTTCTCTCCACTGTCCTGTTCCTGTGTGGCACATGCTGTAGAACAGCACATTTTACATATTAATGTTACAGATTGTATGGCTTGTAGTACAGAAGACCCAACCTTGCATTCGTTGGTCATCGAATGCCCATCCTTGTCAGTCCTGTGGGGCATCAGGTGATTCAGGCATTTCATGATGGCCCCCATCTCTTCTCTCTTTAGCTTAATTAGTGTTACAAGATGTGAGTCTTGCCCGGGTGGAAGTGTCTCTGTCCAGTACCCATCCCAGCAGCTTCTTTTTGGAGCTGAATGTTGTGTTGACCTCAGACACTCAAAACATGAAGCATAACAGAGCAGTTGATTTTTGGAAATTAAAGAGTGCCCTGGTGGACTTCCCGTCAGCTGAGGTGGATTTCACTTTCTGTTCTGGCTAATCAGGGTTATAGTAGCGCAGGAGAGAAGGGGAGCTAAACTGGTCGTTCACGGAGGTTGAGTATCCACAGATGTGCTCTATCAATGTTGCCAGTAGTTCTTCAATTACTGCTTTCTAAAATGGTGCAATGCTTTTATCAATTGAACAGAAAATTGTCCTCTATTTGTGTTACCATCTCTGCTTCTCTGGGAGTCTGCTCTGGTATTCTCAGAGTCTGGGCTCTCTTTCTGAGGAAACCATTTTCTGTATTAGTGTTATAGTATTGCAGATGTCATCCATGTACTGGCACAAGTGTGTGTAAAGCCACACAGTGAAGTGAATTGGGAAATTGATGTAGTGGAAGAATGTGGAGGGCTGTGAGCCTGACTCCAAGGTGATAGAAGAATAACCCACTTTTAGCTCTGTGGTCCCTGAAGTGTTACAGTGTGTGGCCAACAAAGACAGCCAGCAGTGCCCCTGCAATGGAAAGGGTGAGTGGTTATAGAAGTAGGTGCAGAGACTAAACTAAAGCTGATGTTTTTCAGAGTGGCCCAACTTCTCTCTGCTCCTAATGTAATGAATTTGAGGGCAGATGGATGTTTATGAGCCTTACCTTTTTGTGAATGTTGGACAAAGTCCTTTGAAGAGATTTTTTTGCCTCGGCATTTTTCTGATGAAGCGTTTCAGAAGCGTTTCAGTTTGTTGCCTTCTGTTGGTTGGCAGACCTCATGAAGCCTTACTGCAACATTGCCACATTACTGTGTCACTGTCAGTAGTGTGGGCACTTGCCAAATGGTAGGTGAGTTTTACATTTTCGATAACACAAATACTTTTTTTGAGCTGTAGAGAGGTCAGGTGGAAGTTTTTCTGCAGTTCTGCCAAACAGTGTGATAACAGGAGCCCTAAGATAAGGTGTCCACGCTTGGTGAAGGGTGTGAGCGGGCAGAAGTGTTGGAAATTTCCCAAGATGTCAATATGCATCCAGTAAACACATGGAGGTGGGAGCTGTGTTTCAAAAATTGAAAGGTTTGTAAAACATGCTGTTCACATGTGCTCTCAAAGGACACTTAGTGCAGCCTCTACACCCCCGAGTTTATTTGATGATTTTTCTCTTTGTGGCCCTCTCAAGGGAGGGTGTGCGGGGGAGTGTCCTGGAGCTGGGAGGCACTGAGGCCATCAGCTGCCAACATGCCTGAGATAACACACACAAGGAGCTTAGTAAACAAGGAGCCTTCCTTTCTGCAGCACTGCAGTTAAAATAGTGGTTCTGTAAGCAGTTTAACCTAAGTAAATATTGCTCTATTTTTGATTACGAAGGTGCCATTTGTTACTTTTACGTAAGATGAAATGCTACTTTAGTTAGTTTTGAACTTTGGAAGTAGATACACTTTCTAGTAGAGAAATCTTTCAGTGTGAACTTCTGTTTCTGGTGATACTCAGCTGCCAGCTAACACTGCTTCAAAAAAACCCAGCCATTTAAAAAAAAACCCAAACCATTGCATCTGTTGCATTTAAAAGGGTCTTTACTCTATTCATTACTTTCTTGGTTTTCATCTTTCAGATAATACTATCCATAAGAGACATAAAAAAAAAAAATTCCCTCTGTCTTCATACTGACTTTCTTATGCTTGTTTTCTTGCACTGTAATGATAGATCAAAACAGAATAATATATACAGGTTATTAGGAAGTTAATTAATGAATGTCACAACACAAGTTATTTTTGTCTTTGCAGAATTTTTTAGCCTTCATTTATTTAACACCTGTGGTAATGCCTGAAATGTTCTTGTATATTAACAGAAAACACTGAAGCTCACTTAACTAAAGTAACTTCATATTAATAATTTCTCATTTGTAAAACCAACTACATCATTTATTCTTCATCGTTTTGAAAAAAACAGAATTGTAGGGGAAAAAAGTAATTGGCAAATAAAATTTTCAGAGCTGTTCTGGAGTATTCCCAGTAAATTCCATAAGCAGTTTAAAAATTCCTTAATATGGTCTCCCACAGTTTGAGTACAATAAAAGCTTTGTGTCTTTCAGGGGTGTAGTGGGTAGAGGGACTGTAAGGAACGAGTGTTAAGATTAAGGAGATATGTTCTGATTTCTGCCCTGCTACTCCAAATGTGTCTATATGCTTCTTCTGTTTGCTTCTTGTGTTTACTCCTTTAAAAGCATCTGCTTGATGGAAACACGTGAGTGAATTCAGTTATCTTGCAAGATGGAACAGGAAGTTTGCCATATCAGTGCAATAATGAGGAATTACTTTATTATATATTTAGTTATATGCTGATTAAGCTTCAGCTATGATTTTGCTGGTCTGCAGCAGATAAACCTAAGCCCTTTGCCCTTTGGCATGCTCTGTGCATTTAAGCACTTCGGTAGTGGGATATCGGTGAACAATTTGCCCTCTTGGCATCAGGTATATATTGTGGATAGTGGAGGTATTTAAAAACAAATAGCAGAGCAACTATCAGGAGACAGTGTTGTCAGTTCTGTTTCAGACATGACTGTAAGTGCTGCTTCCAGCTCTGCTCTTCACTAGGGTCTTGTTGCTCAGAAACAGAGAAGCAGTACAAGTACAGCCAGGCACCAGTCTCTAACATCACCTCTCAGTGGCAACAGATCACACAGAGTCAAGACTGAATAAACATAAAAAGTCGATAAACCTTTTAAGCATTAAATGTTCTAAGCTGCCCAGTCAGCAAGACTGGTGAGTAAGAGAGCAGTCATTCTGTACTGTGATAGTATTTAGAATGGGGAATTAGGCAGTTAAAACTTCCCCTTTCCTATGCAACAGAGGAGTGTTGAAAGACTGCTGAGCTGTTTGTTAACACACAGGCAAAAACTGATAGCTAGACTTAAGATCATGAAAAAAGTAGTAAAAAGGAACCCTACATTCCTTTGCAGCTGGCAGTGTAGAGTAGGAGAAATTATTTTAGAAGTATGTCACTTGTTAAGAATGGTATAAAAAAATCGTCGTGACTAAGTGGTGCTGAAAAGGAAGAAAGCATCAGATTTAAATGGCTGGTCTTTTTTACTTTACGTGGTCTTTGTTCTTTCCCCTGCTCATTTGCAGGGGCATTGGAGTAGATGACCTTTCAATAATTTCTGTGATTCTTTCCTTAGCTGGTGTATATTCTACTTTTGATAGAAATAATGAATGCATTTATAATCAGTATTCATTATAGATCCACCAAGTATGTTCTGCTGCTGATGTTTTTTGAGAAAGGATCTGTAGAGTTGCAGATACAGGCATAGCTGAACAGCTCTTCCAGCTGTGCTTTCTTTGGAAAGCTGCATTTCACCATTTGTACTTTATAAAACAACATTACATAAACATTGTGGTGTTAACATTAATTTAATATTGGAGAATGTAGCAGAGTTGAGTAGTACTGATTTTCCATGTTTCAGCTTTAGAAAGCTACTAATAATTGATATTTCAAGTATGTATGAGTTACCATGTGGGGGGAAAAAAGGATGAGCACATTGGAGATCATAGGTGTTGAGCTGCCTTGGCAGGAGAAACAGAAATTCTCCAAGCTGTTTCAAAGGAAATGCTTGCTAAAAGCAATGGGAGTGTTAGTGTTATCCCAAAATTTGCCGAGCTCCGGAGGAGAGCTCCGTTGTATTTGCTCTGCCATCCAGTGGTGTGAGAGGAAACTGAACAGGAGTCACACAATTACTTGTCCTGAGATTCTAACTTAGCCCGAGAGACGCCAGGTGAAGGAAATGCATTCGAAGTTAACTGCGTGGGTTTAGGTGTTGGGAAGAAAACATGAATTTTTCTAAAGACATTATAAAGGGCGGTCAGGTTGTTTTTCCTGAGTTTCCTTTCCAATCTCCCAGCTACTGTTAGAAGTTGCAGGGGATGAGAGTTACCATACTGCATGTGATTACGGTGAAAGAGAATCTTTTGCTATCCATCAATGGTGAAGAGAAATTGATTTAATTTCAAGGAAGTTTTGGGGAGGAATAACTTAATTTGGGGCTCTAAATGCTTCACAGGTCTTGTGAGTGAGAAGTTGCTCAAATACTTCTCTTTAAATAGGCTTGTTGAAGTACTATATTTTTGTGTTTTCCCTCTGATACTTTGTTATTGACTGGGAGGGGTAGTAAACAGATAATATGGTTATGCTGTTGTTGAGTTTAATTTTACTTCTAACAATCTGTTTCTAATTTTGTTTCCTGTAGCTTTTTAGATGTTTTAATTAAAGTGAGGAACAGACACAATGACGTGGTTCCAACCATGGCGCAAGGGGTGATTGAATACAAGGAAAAATATGGGTTTGACCCATTTGTTAGCAGTAACATCCAGTATTTTCTAGATAGATTCTACACCAACCGCATCTCTTTCCGTATGCTTATTAACCAACACAGTAAGTAATTGCTTTTCTCTTCTGTGAAAACTCATTCGTTACTGCTTGTAAACCTGAAGCTTTGTTTTGTTTTAGTTTTTTTTCCTTACTCATGACTATTCTGTGCTACTTATGGTAAAAGATATACTGGCAACTGGTTACTTTGGTACTTTGCAGTGATCAGAAATGAATCCAAAACACCAGTGTGCTTTCTTTTAGAATTGTTAGTCTTTGTTAGTGTGGCTGTCGCTTTTTAGTCTTGTTGGCTGAGATGGCTTGTGAAGTGATACATGAAGTATTTTTAGATAGTAGTAGAGTAGCTGTATCTTTCTGCTCACAGAGCTTTCAACATAGTTTGTAGAGCTCATATTTATTTCGCAGTGAAACGCAAAGATGCCATAAATTTTGAATAGGTTATGTACTATACATATTGTTTTTTCCAGCAAGTTATCTAGACTGTCTTGCCTTCTAAAGAGATTGAGTATTTCTAACTGAAGTTTTAAATTATATCTCATCTTCCCTTACTTCCTATTTCCTATTTATGGATAAATGCTGGAATTAGTCATCCTTTGTCATTAGGTTCTGTTTCATTTGTTGCTACTAATAAACTCACTTTTTTATATTCATATTACAGAGTGAAGGGAGTTACTTGCACAGCTCCTATTAACCAGTATGTGCAACCATGCAGAAAGTGATCTATGTAAAGTTAAGGACAGTCTTCTGATCTGTTTTAGTGTGTCTTGTGCCTTTTAGCTCTAGAGCTTCATTCTCTGCTAAGTATTCTGCTTTTCTGAGCTCTTAGAAATTGTTGTACGCTACAGAAAATGCGGACGCTGGAGTACTGTAGTATGAGGTGTTTTACTACAAGTTGTGTGTCTTTCCAGTAACCTTTTCCGTGACTAACAAATGCCTTGCTGTGTGTGCACAGATAACTTGAATGTGGCAAAGCATACAAAATGAGATAAATGTACAGTTTTTTCCTTACTTGTACCTGGGCAGACAAATGACAGACATAAAACCAAGTTTAAAGGCTCTCATAGAAGAGTTCTAGCAATAGAGTACAAACATTGTCCTAATAGAATTCTTGGGCTGAGTGCTAGCATAATTTGCACTAATTCTAAAATATTAAACTTGATTCATTGAACTGAACTACCTTTTCCTATGGATCCTCTTCTTTAACTGATTGGAGCTTAAAACTGCTTGTAGGTGCTTAAAGTTAACCTTGTCTAATGTCTGTGTGTTAGCAGTGTTAGTGGTATGTCTGTGATGGCAAATATTAATCTTGAAGCACTGAAGAAAAAGATAATTGGAAAGCAGAATGCAAAACCAAGTTTTTACGTAGTTTGCATTTCTGTTCCTACATTCCTGGCAGACTGTTTCTTACAGCACCATTCTGCAAGGACACAGTACCCAGTGTATGAGCTTGCTGTGCCCAGGGTAGGAAAAGCTTTCAGATCTGGACTTTTGCTCACCTCATGCTGCACCTGCTTCATGTCAGAGCTCACTAACTTGCTAAAATAGCAGAAAATAACTCCTGAAATAAAGTATAAAACCTTTCTACTTCTTTGAGAGTCTTCTTTAAACTCTTGGTGAAGGGTCTGGTGAGTACCAGACCCTTGTGCAAAGAGGGAGTGGGGATCATACTGCTGAGATCCAGGGAGAAAGTCGAGTGAGTGAGTGAGACCTCTGTGCCAGCTGTGAAATTGCAGCTTAGGTGAGTGTAAAAGGCTTTTAATGATGCCTTACAGTTCTGCAGTCCTTTTTACTGTAATGTTTTCATTGTTGTGAGTGCTTCTGTTCTGGCATAATGGCATTTTACATTTAAATTTTATCTAATTTTTGATAATCTGCTTTGAAATGTAGGTTTTCACCTTAACCCTCCTACATCACAAATTCTGTTTTAACTAGTCTTAACTGTAAAAACTAGAAAAAAGGGGGGAAGATGAGCAGTTAGACAAGTAGTCTTCCTAAATGAGGATTCTAACAATTTGCTAGAGTATCTTTTTACAAAATGATGCAGTGTACAGGAAGCCTCTGATACCATCAAATTGAAACTTTCTGGGCTGCCTCAAGGGTAATAAATAATTTACTACCATTTCTTTTTTATTTTAGCACTTCTGTTTGGTGGAGATATTAATCCAGCTCATCCCAAACATATTGGAAGTATCGATCCTAATTGTGATGTGGCAGAGGTGGTTAAAGGTAAGATGAAGTTAATATTTTTGTTGACTGAAATCCCCCCAACTTAAAATATGCAGAAATATGTTATTGAGATACAAGAGACTGAAGGTGATTTAAATCCATTTCTCTTTTCTTATTTTAATAAATGAAAGCTCTGCAGTTGCTCACAATAAAGCCCTGGGCTTATTGAGGCTTTCTAATGTCTTCATTATTGAGAAGAGAGAAACTTTTGGTCTGTTAACAGAACTAAGAAAACAATTTGATTTTTAATAGCTTTAATTTGTACTTTTAAATATCAGATGAAGTGTCTAAATGTTTTGTTAAACTTTAGATGGTTTTTTCCTGAAATACTTAGAAGCGGGTTCTCATGTACTGCCTTTGTATCTCATGCTGGTACTACAGAAAACTGAGAGTAAGTGAAATTGCCATTTGGTTTAGTTTGCTTTAGCTAGGCCTTTCTGTAAATGTCCTCGTGTGTACAGATATCCCGGTGAAACTCCTCCTTCCTCTGTCATCTGATCATACCACAGCCTGTTCTGTCTCCTGCAGAAGACATGGATGTGATGGTTGCACCTGACTGATCTGGCACAGTCACACTGAAGTCCTGTTTGCTGAGTTGTGAATGTTCACATGCTTTCAGAATGTTAACAAGCAGGCATGAGGCAATGCTGGCTGCTTCAAGAATTTCTCCGTGGGAGGTTCACACTCTGGGTGTATCTATTAGCAAATGCAGGTCTTGCTGTAGGAGAGAATTCCAGGCTCTATCCTTTGCTGCTATTAGTGCAGCTGCAAAGGGGGGAAGAACGCATTTCTCCCCTTTACTTTCTCTCACCCTTTGGTGAAGGGAGAGGGAAACCTTTCTTATTTCAAAGTCTGACCTGCATGATAGCTTGCTTTGTAATGCTTTTTACAGCTCTGTTACGGCTTTTTTTCTAGCTCTTCTTGGCTCCTAAGGTGGCCTTTTTCAGCAGCTTTTTTTTTTGTTTTGATTGACCGTACTCCACTTTGGTGTCAGCATTGTATATGTTACAGCCATGTTGTTTATTTAGCTTTTCCTACCAATAGCAATATTTGAATCAATTTTGATCATCAGATTCATACTTGCTGCCTTGGACAGGGGAGTGCATAGTGTCGGAAGGTGCTAAGTCCAGTTTTCAAGCAAGTAGCTAAAATAGGTCTTACACAGCACTGAACAAACAAGGGTGTAGCCAACAGTGTTGCCTTTCAAAGAAATGAAATGTCCTTAAAGACAGGGGTTGTATAGTCCTGTCAAGGTGATTGAGGCCTTTCCTTGTAGAATTGGTGGAGGGGTTAATTTATGTTCTGTATGCTGTGCTAGCTCCCAAATGTTCTGGTTCACAGGCAGCATTCTGGGCTGTTTATCAGTTAAAATGTCGATGTGGTATTGTATGTGGCAGCTACAAGCTCTGTATGCCCTTCAAACATTGAAGAAATTATTTAGACAGCCACTTCTTGCTTCAAGCAGCTACACCAGGTGTTGTGTCTGTGCTGTGTGAAGTGGCTGTCTCTGTCTCACTTAAGACTTTTGAGCTGACGGCAAATTCAGGTTTGTTCCTGGAGCCAGGATTTTAGATTACCAATAGATCTCTCACTCTTGTTGCTACTTTATCTCCATCCACACCATGAAGCATGCTTTGAACTTCACAGTCTCTTTCGCAGTCTTAGCACTCTGCCAAAGAGTTGAGTTTTAGAGGAAGATGAAATGTTAGACTGCACTCAGACTGACCTAGATTTGCTAAGAAACCAGGAAGAAATCTTTCAAATATAGAATCCCAGAATGGGTCAGGTTGGAAAGGAGCACAATGGATCATGTGGTCCAACCTCCCTGCTCATCCCAGGTCACATGGCGCAGGATTGTGTCCAGATGGTTCTTGAACATCTCCAGTAAGGGAGACTCCACACCCTCTCTGGGCAATCTGTGCCAGTGCTTGGTCACTGCACAGGGAAGTTCTTCCCCATGTTCAGGTGGAACTTCCTGTGCATCAGTTTCTGCCTCTGGTCCTATTGCTCAGCATCACAGAAAAGAACCTCCAAAAGGCTCCATCCTCTTGGCACCTCCTCCACAGATACTCTTAGGCATTGATGAGGTCCCCTCTCAGTTGTCTCTCCTCAGGGCTGAACAGGCTCAAATCCCTCAGTCTCTCCTGGTAAGAGAGATGCTGCAGGCCTTAATCCATATTTGTTGCTCTCCACTGGACCCACTCCAGGATCTCCATGTCTCTCTTGTCCTGAGGAGCCCAGAACTGGACACAGCACTCCAAACACACCTCATTGGGGCTGAGTAGCAGGGCAGGATCCCCTCCCTGACCTGCTGGCAGTGCTGTTCCTAATGCACCCCAGGATTCATTGGTGTTCCTGGCCCCCAGGGCACTGCTGGCTCATGGACAGCTCGCTGTCCACCAGGAGCCGCAGGTCCCTCTCCTCAGAGCTGCTTTCCAGCAGGTCAGCCCCCAGCCTGTGCTGGTGCCTGGGGTTGTTCTTGCCCAGGTGCAGGACCCTGCATTTGCCCTGGCTGAGTTTCAGAGCGTTCCTCTGCCCATCTCTCCAGCCTGTCAAGGCCCTTCTGAAGGGCTGCACAGCTCTTGGGGGTATCGGCCACTCCTCCCAGCTTTGTGCCATCAGTGAACTCGCTGAGGAGGCCTCTGCCCCTTCCTCCAAGTCATTGATGAAGATGTTAAACAATACTGGGCCCAGTATTGAACCTTGAGGGACACCACTAGTGACAAAGGTTAACTTAAACTTTCTACTGGTATTTTAACAATATGTAAAGCCTGATTTGGGCTATGGGGAGGTATTTTCAGGGGGAGTAATTTTTGGTTCAGTAGGAAGGAATGAAGAATCTTAATGATTCCAGCTTTTCCCCCAAAAGATCTTGAAAATTAAGTATTGTAAACAGTATTGTGTTTGGAAAACTTGAATTTATGGCTGCAATATCATCCTTTTTTATTTGAGGTGGAAAGAGCAAGTATTAAATTGTAATAAGGGAATGCAAAATAACTAGATTTTTATGGTCAGCCTAAGATTATATCCTTCTGGTTTTCAAGCCCTGAACAAGGATGAAAAATAGCTTCCCTCCAGTACTGTGCTTTTCTTTTTAGAGCTTTAGATAGAGTTTTCCCTTTCCTGACAACTGGGCTACGAGTGTACAGAGAAAAAGGGACTAGATTGGATACCAGCTTCATGCTTGTAAACTATTGCTCAAAATGAGTGTTCTGTTTGTGGTCTTTCACAGAGAGGATGAACACTGCTGGTCGTCTCTAGAAGATTTTGATAAATCAGTGTTTGTTGTGTTGTTTTGTAGATGCTTATGAAACAGCTAAGATGTTATGTGAACAGTACTATACAGTGGCACCTGATCTGGAAGTTGAAGAATTCAATGGTAATTATGAAATTATTTGATTGATGTATGTAAGAAAATGCATTTCTGATATGTGATTTCTAGTTTTGTTAACTAATTGTAAGTTGTAATTTGAACTCTGCAGTCCTGTATGCAGTTGCTTTTGTTCTAATGTGTCTACATGGGCACCTGAATTATAGTTTATCATCATGATGTGTGCTTCTTTATGCTGAATGCGGAGTTCTATCTGCTGAACTCACTATCACTTTAAAGAAAATAAATCAAGACTCCTCATAACTGAGAAGGAAACATGCCTGCCTTCTAATCTTCTAACTGAACTGAAACTTGTTTTATTCCAAAGTGTGCTTATAATGAATTCCACTGGCACTCTTGACACAGTGGTGAGCCCTTCTGTGTAAGATGGCAAAATTGGAATTTTTATTAGGTAGTCTATGCTTTAAATCCTATCATAAACTTATCACATGAAAATCTGTTTCAAGTTGATTGCAGAGATGGTAATTGGATGACACAAAACTGATGAGACAGGCCTTGTCAGCGTATTGACTGCTTTTTGTTCATTATTTTATTGACAAAAAGGAGCTTATTTTCTTTAGTTAAAAAAAAAATTTCCTGAGTGATCCTCTCCCAAATTTTGGACAGCAGCCAAACAAGACTAAGATGTTTCCAGACTTCAGTAGCAGAATTGCGAAAGTCTCAAAAATAGGTAACACTCAATGGAGAGTGTGATATATGGAATATGTGTTGCTCAAAGTACTGAGTAGTATAGAAATATTGCTCTACACAAGGTGATACTGTCAGCAATGAGGTATTACCACCCATCTCTCCCAAAACCAAGGGACCCAACCTTCCCCTTTTAAACTGGGTGATTCTAGAGATAAAAGTACTGAGTGTTGCAGCAGAGGAATCAATCAATGCAAAATTCATCTGACAGCGTAAGTAAAAAGATCCAACAGTAGAGAAAGCAAGCTGCTGGAGCTAAAAAAAAAAAAGTGAATAAAGAATGAACTATTTCCTTTAAACCATCTTATTATCAATATGAGGAAAGGAACTTAGCAAATTACCTCACAAGAGCAACGATATCTCATCTTCTGTCTCTGTGCCTCAAACAAGTGTGAGTCAGTTTGCCTTGGTTTTGGTGAAGTAAGGGAATGGGAGTATGGACTGATAAAATTAACAGGATGAAGTATCAAGTTGCCTTGCAGAGCATTGTTTTAGTCTTCTCATTTTCCTAGGATTTTTCACTACCATGTCTCATAAAATAATTACTGGGATTATTACCAGCCCTCAGTGCCAGAAGGAGTGAAGTTGACTCCAGTCATGTTCTTAGTGCATATTTATATCTTTCTGGAATTTATGAAGCAGACAGTTCGAGACTTCCCTTCAGTCTGAACTGCTGCTCAGTCTGACTTTCTGTGACTGCATAATTTAATGCCAGTAGATATTTGAATGTTCAGGGATGACTTCATCTTCAGCACCAAAACTGTCCTGGAATGTATTAAATGCAGCTGTATTATTTCCTGCCCAATCAGTCAATGAGCATTCTGGCATTCAGAGCTGTGCCAAGCCGTACCCCTCTGCTGAAACACTCACAGGGGGACAGCAGTGGGCAAACAATTCAGTGATGGTTTGGAATATGGAAGCTGTGTTATTGTTTGAAGTAGATTTGAAATTTTTTATGAATACTTACATTTTATATGTTTTAATGAGGGGAAAATATGTAGTTGTTTTTAGAATATTTAAGCAGTTACTTTTTCTTTAGTTTAAGAATCTTTTTGTGCAGCAAATATTATGCTTAAATAATATGTGAACATGTGAAAGTTTCCCACCTAAGTAGGAAAGTTCCCTTGGTTAACATACACTGTTGGTAGGAAACCAACCACTGCTTAGTGAAGCTTCCTATCTAAACAAAGTCTGCTGACTGGATAGATTTGAAGATCGTAATTATAATGTGTTCTTTCAGGTGATAGCAGTGACTAAAATTTATGGTTTTACTTCATGAAACTAATTTTGCACTGGGAAAATTAGAACATGCTTACATGCTTGTCTTTACCTACATGTTCATGTTATTCTGATAAAGGGCAATGCTACAAAATACTGTTTTGAAGAAAAATGATTTGACATTTTTCTCTTTTTTTTCTTAGCTAAAGCTCCAAACAAGCCTATTCAAGTAGTCTATGTACCTTCTCATTTGTTTCATATGTTATTTGAATTATTCAAGGTAGGTTGCACTTGTTAATATTTGGGAGGGTTTTGTGACCCTATTACTGTTGAAATTGAGATTCCTTCCAGTTACAGCTCTCAAATGTTATTTCGGTTTTCCTTTCTTAAGCGTATTCTTAAGTTTCAAACACTCTTCACTTGTTTAAAAGCCAGATTTAAACCCCTCTCTTATGACCTTGTGTACTTAAAAACTGCCTGGTTTCCCACTTCTCCTGTTGTGCTTTTGTGGCTTTTTTGATTAACTTAAAACACTCAAGATAGTTTAGTTTTGCAGTGATGGAATATTCATAACCTTGCAGTTTTCATGAGCTTACTTCTTTATTGCATATTTGAGGACTGGTTAGGATCAGTGTCTTTACTGTGAAAACAGGCCCTGTGTCTTTGAATAGTGTAGATGACATGCTTTGTTTGGGTTTATGTGTTCTGAATAATTGGAGCAACAGTGAAAACAGAACATGTGAGAGCTGTTACATTGTTTGAAAGAAGAGAGGAGGTCTCTGAGTGGTGTAACCGAACACCAGAAATTGAGGGGAAAACTTGTGTTTGGCCAGAGAGAAACTTTTTCAAAGTACTGGTTTTTGGGGTTTGATTTCTGACATTTGTCAACTATGTTCATGTAAGTCTTTCCCCATTTTGCCATTTGTAACACTAGTTCTAGGGCAGAACAGGTGAAAATTGGTACGTTACATGTGGGTATGTTTTTGGTACAAGTCATGAAGCAGGTTGAAGGCAGTAAGTTGTAGCTGTAAAGAACTGGCAGTGGAAACTCTGTTAACATGCATTATAAAATCAGATTGACAGATGGTATCTTAAAAATTGTGTGACCCAGGCTGAGAAAATCAAAACTAGCTTTCTGTGGGTGAACATCACTGTTGGTGTTGTGCATGGTAGAGGTGAAGGATGTTCTCATCCCATGGGTATATTTACTTGATTTCACACAGGGGAAAAAAAAAAAGTCTTGCTTTCTTTTCTCTGACTATACCAAGTAAATAAAAGTTATGTATAACAAGTTGTAATGTAAAAATTCAACTGGGCAATTCATTGACTGGATGGCACTTGAATTTGTGTTAAATACAGCCTTCTCTACCTTTTACACAACTGTAGGACAGAGTAGAGGCAACAAAATAAATGCAAGTTCTAGCTTGTCACAAAAAGCTTGTATGTTAAAGTTAGGATCAAAGAGACTATTTTCTTTTACCTTCAGAATTCAATGAGAGCTACAGTGGAATTGCATGAAGGTAAGAAAGAAGCCTATCCATCGATCAAAACCTTAGTCACTTTGGGGAAAGAAGATCTATCTATTAAGGTAAATGCCTAAAAATAATACACAGCTTGCAAACCTGCTAGGTTTAGATTAGTATGACATATAATTTGAAAAGGCAAATTAATTATTGTATCACCTGCTTCATATTCATTAGAATGGAATATTTTCAGTTGGGAAGGACCTATGAGGAACATCTTGTCCAACTGCCTGACCACTTCAGGGCTGGCCAAAAGTCAAAGCACGTTTGTTAGGGGCAGAGTCCAAATGTATCTTGGTCACTGATAGATGTGGGCCATTGATGACCTCTGCAGGAAACCCATTCCACTCTTTGACCACCTTTCCCATACAGAAATGCTTCCTGATGTCCACTCTAAGCCCCTGCTGATGTTGCAGCTTTGAACTGTTCTCACACGTCTCGTCACTAGATCCAGGGAGATGAGATCAGCACCTCCCTCCCCAGTTCCCCTCCTCAGGAAGCTGTAGACCATGACAAGGTCACTCCCAGCCTTCTTTTCTCCAAACCAGACAGCCCCAAACTCCCTAGCTGCTCCTTTTAATATTTATAAAGTAATTTAGATAATGCTGCTTGAGATTTTGTGGGTTTTTTCCCAGAACCTAATATTTAAAACTCTTCCATTTTCATTCCTTAGATAAGTGACCAAGGTGGAGGTGTACCTCTAAGAAAAATAGACAGATTGTTTAACTACATGTACTCAACAGCACCCAGGCCCAGTCTGGAGCCCTCGAGGGCTGTGCCTTTGGTAAGCAGTTGCAATATGTGTTTAAATATCCCTTTGCACCGCTCTGATTTTACATTTCCGTTCACTGCAACCTGCTGGATCAGGTTTTCCATTGAGGAAATGGTCTATCATTAGCAAGTCTATCCAGGTAGAACAGGAGAAAATGGGTTGTGTTATCATCACTTGGTCTATGGAATAGAAAATTACTTCTGTCTTGACATTATGTTCTTGGAAACAAGCATAAAAAAACTGCATAAGCACAGTCTTCACAGATTAATGGGCAGGATCTTTAGTGCGATATTACTGAGAAGGTGGATCACCTAATGAGCTCCTCTTTGGTGTATAAATTACTGTTTATCGAAGTTTCCTATCATAAATGAATTAAAAAGGTGAGCCACACTGCTCAGCACTTGAGAAGCACCTCCTGGCAATGCACAAGCTTATACTGAAGCTTGAGGATCATTTTTCTGTAAGTTACAGACTGTAAAAACACATCTAAAAAATAGTGCCAAACCTGCATGTGGTATGAACACTTTTGGTATATTCCTGTTTAATTGGAAATATCTCATGTGATACTCCTTTCTGAGATGCATCAGGGCCAGATTTCAAATAAAAAAATAATTCCCCATAGTTTCTTCTAGGCAGGGAAATTATTTCAGTGTTGAATGTGTAGATTCTTTTAGCAAGCATGATTTTTAAAAAATATTATTAAAATACTGCTTCTAAATTGTTTTATTAAATTGTGTATTGACTTGTGATAAAAATTGTGTGGCTACTGTTGCACTTGACTGATTTTCAGTAAGTGGACTAATACAGATACTGTATTTTGCCTCTTCTCATCTCTGTTCTCTGTCCTTCTGATGCAGTCCTGTTGAGGAGTTGATTCTCTTGAGAAATTTCCTTTCCCTGCTTAGGAGCATTCTCATCTAGCATGTTCCTAAGCAGTTTTTTAAAATTAACTAAAGGCTTGGAATTAAACCACAGCGCTAAGTGCTGTGTCTACTTGTTTCCTGAACACTTCCAGGCATGATGACTGACTCCAGTACTTCCCTGGCCAGCCAGTTTCAATTCCTGACAATCCTTCCAGTGAAGAAATTCTTCCTGATGTCCAGCCTGAACCTCCCTGGCACAGCTTGGAGGCTGTTCCCTCTTGTCCATGTGACTATTTTGGATATAAAATATTTAACAGTAAAGTGAGGGTAAAATCAGTTCAGAGTGACTCATGATGCCATGAAGATTTTTTGCCTTTTCTTTTATACCACTGTTATACCTTTTTACAACTTCTGTATTCTTAGTGCTTTTTGCCTACATTCTTGGACTTGTTTGTCAAGCTGAGAGACTCAACATTTTAGAAGCTTCGTAGTTAGGGATCAGTGTGCCCCAGACCCCAAGGTCCTCTCCAGAACACATTCTGTAAACCAAGGTAGAACCATCCAGGGGGAGGTTCCTTGGGGAGGGGGGCTCACTCAAGTCTCTCACTGGGGAATCTTTGATAGATATGCTAATTAACGAGACCTATAATATTATACCAGATCTTTTGGGGGTGTGCATAGCAGTGGGCATTGAGGTGCAGTTGACCTGGATGTAGTGCACCTAAGGATCCTTAAAATAAATACCAAGGTAAAATCCCTTTTTCCCTTCTAGAGTGTTTGACTCTTGATTTTAAGACCAGGAAAAGGCATCACTCAGAGGTAATAAATTTCCTTTTGTCTTATGAGCAGAAAGGCTTTATGGTGCTGTCTTGGTCCACAGTGGGTACCATTGTGGCATGGCAATACATTGCACTGGTTTTACCCCTTTGCACTGTGAGAGGTGTGAAGCCCCGTTCTGTCTGCACTGACTTGGTACTGATCCTTCACAGCTCCTACCTCTACAGCACATCTCAGTCTTATGTTTCAGACTTCTGCTTTTTCATAGAAAATCTTCTTGAATGTGGTGAGTGAGAGGGAACAGGCCTTAATCCAAATACAAGCTTTTTTTCTTTGTCACAAATGGCAGAATCTCTCTTGATGCATAATCTGGCTTTGTTCTGTCTCACTTTTGATCAGCAATTTACTGTATCAGTCTACAAGGACTTCCTGAAACTTGTTCTCAGGATAAACTTACACCTTGATTACCGGTTGTATGCACTATTAAACTGTCTCTTCCTTTGTAGCTCTGATTATAAAATGTGTTCATTTTAGGATTGACACTATTCTTTTTTCTTTTTTCCGTGCATCTTTAGCAATGCATTGCTGTGTTTACTTCCTCATCTTCAAAACTGCTTACTTTGATTTGTGGCATTTATCCTTGGTGGTATTCTACTGTATCCCGTTTTCAGGCTTTATTTGCCTTTCTCAGTCTATGCCACTGTAGTCAAACCTACAAAGGATCCTCCTCTCTTGTGAATCCAGCAGCTTGTGCCCTGTGAGTCTGACCAATGCCTGCACAAGACTGAAAGTCAAGAATAGCTGTTCAGCTCTGTTATTTATATGTGTGTGCAGAAAGAAAAAAGTCAAGCTGTGAGTCTGTGCCATATCTTGCTACTAACAGGAACAAGGACTTAGCAGTGAAGTTTGACATGTTATGTATTATGGCCCAGATGCAGTTATGCTGTGCCTTGCATGTCAGTCTGGAAATAAAAATCCTTTAGCAGAAAGGTTCCACATAAATCCTCTTTGATGTCCATACAGAAGGAGTTTCCTTATTGTTAAGTGTCAAAGACAAAACCACTTAAGAATTACAGTGCTGCAGAAGGTTGGTGGTATGTCATCCTTGACTTAGGTAATATTCTAAACTAAGCTATGGTGCAGTGTAAATAGACATATTTTTCTGTTCTAACATTCCTTCCCCTCATTATATGATCCCCTGTCTAGTTTATGAAACATTCATGGAATTGGGCAGTGGAAGAGAGGTATCCTTGTTGATAGGGGAAAATTTTTGCTCCCTGTCATTGCAGATGTTGTTTAAAGACTGCTGAGAAACCTTGTTACCATGGCAGCATTCAGAATTTTAGCAGGTCTTAGGTTCATCTGCACTGCACATAGAGTACACAAAACCACATGGTCATGTTTAGTGGTAGTAGGTTTTCTTAGGGAATTTAATGATTCTCTCTCTGGCAGCATTTGTTTACAGAAGAAGGAGAAACGTGGCTTAAATTAGTTTTAATTTAAATCTGTAGATGCTAGTAACACAGAAATGTAATAACTTCCTATTTGTTTAATGCAGACCATAGCATTTAATGGTAAATATTCTCTAAGGAGCTTTCCTTTCTCAAGGCAGATGTGCCATCATGGACTGTTCTGTCCTCTAGGTCAAGCACAGATCTGTGTAGTAATCACCTCTTGTTAATTGTCTTTTGCAAAATATACCCTTTGCAAGGCCAGGATTTAACAAGGTACTCATCTAGGGTCTCTTGTCTTCATGTTTCTTGTAAGTTACCTGGTTTGGAAAACACCCTAAAGGCAGTGCACAGAAGAGGCTGACGGGAAATGTTTGAAAGAGGGCTGTATGAAATAATGATGTGGGCTAGCACAGAGCATGAAGGAACAGGAGACAAGCAGAAGCTGGGTTTTAAGGAGGGGTAATTCTGGAGTGAGGAAAGTATAAAGTGTTTTCAGTATTGTTTGATATTACCCTTTACTTGAGCTGGTCCTTGGGGTATGTACTGTCCACAAGTTGCCTTTTGGTCACTGTGCCTTATAATTTCTGTAATGTATTTATTGTCCAGTCTCCAGAAAAGAAAGTCAGCTTTTGACTTTTTTTTTTAGTTCTTTCTGAGGCAGTCAAATCAGTTTTTTAGAGGTTAAGAAAGAAATCTCTCAAGTTTCAAGACCAGGTGTTTGAAAGTGATGCGTATGTCTCTAGTGGGAGATGTTGGGAAAAGGGCAGCTAAACAACTGTTTTAACTCTGCTAATGGACACTAACAACTATGACAAGCAGTGTGAAAAGGGTGTACTTGGCATTTCTGTTTCTCATTTTGCTCAGAAGAGCTGAGTGAGCAACTGTAAACAAATTTAATACTAGATTTAGAATTCTGTAAAAACAAGGCAAAAAAGGCCAGAAGATACGTTGTAGTAGATGACAGCAAGAGAATTTTTGATGGACACTGTAGTACAAGTTCTTTAATGTTCAGTTTTCCCTCAAGGGATTTCCTAGAAAGTGATATCACATATTAGCTGTGCATAGTGCTTGCATAGTCCTTCTTCTTAGCCTTCTCTTTTTTGTATCATTTTAGGCCTTTGTTTTAAAAATTATGGGTATGTTTATCACTTACCTGTCAGGTTGCTTTTGTACAAATATTATTGTGGAATGAATTTATTGGTTTTCTGAAAGCTTCAGGTGTCTTAATTTTTCTCGTAGTCCACCCTTACTACATTGCTTTGTATATGTGTTTGGGTTTTGGGGTTTTTTTGTTTCTTTTTTTTTTTTTTTCCAAATGCTTGTGTGTTTGGAATCATTCCTTTATTGCACTGGATAGTCCTGAAAAATTCAGGTGGGATTTGGGTGCATAGCCATTGTGGTTCTCAGCACATACCCAGTCATCTGAAAGAGTTGGTGTGTAGAGCAAAATTTTACTCCTTTGCTGCAGTGAGAGAAACTTGGAGGGTTTTCTTGTAACTTTTCTGACAAGAGAGGGTTGGAAGAGGTGCCTAGTGATTGATCTTGTTGCAGGCATGGTTATGAATATTAGTTTTGTAAATTTAAAATCTAAACTTTGTACCCATCAAGTCCATTATGCTTTAAAAATTGTGTGTCTCAGTCTTCAGGAGATCATTCAGTGCTGTGGAATCCTGATCTTTTGTTAACCAGAGAGCATAATTTGCCTTGTATTGCTTGCGTATTCCTCTGCAGGACTCTGCTGATCTCTGGCACTGTGGCACTAGCAGTCACTTAATAGTATGACCTAGATGAAGCAGAGTTGTCTCTGGCTTTCTTATGTCCTAAGTGTGGAGACATTCGAGAATAATAATCGCAGGCTTGGAGGAGAAAAAACATGCTGTCAAAACTCTGATTTTTACCAAAGAAACAATGCAGTACTACAGCAATGGTCATCACAGCGAGGAGGCTGTGTAGAGCATTGGTTTGCTTTGCTGGTTGCAAGCAGCATGAATGGTATGCTGCACCTACCTGCCTCTGAGAAAATGCAGAATGGACAAGGGAGTTCTAGCAAAGGACTCAGCCTTTTTTGTACTAAAAACTAATGCACAGGAAAAAAGGAGATTGCTCAAATACTGAATATGGACTTAAAGTATAAACTGAGAAATAAAGGAAAGCTTAAAAAAGAATTTGATACAAATCTAATATTTAGATGTCCTCACTTTTATAAATTAATGCAGGGATCTGTTGCATTTTTTTTAACTTGTCATCATATTTTTCCTTTTGTTCTTTTGTTTTGACAGGCTGGGTTTGGCTATGGATTGCCAATTTCTCGTCTGTATGCGAGGTACTTTCAAGGTGACCTTAAACTCTACTCAATGGAAGGTGTGGGTTCAGATGCTGTTATTTATTTGAAGGTATGAATTTGACCCTTTTATAAACTAGTAATGCAGTGCAAGTTGTTTGTAGCAGGCTCTTTTAACTCTTCAGCTTGTTTTGGAATTTATTTTTGCTGTCTTTGACACTTTAACCAAAATCAATTACATAAAATCCTAAACTCCAAGGTTATATATATTAATCTGGTACTAATACTAGTTAGTTTGCTTTGATTTTTTTTCAGTCCCCCAGTTGGATTGTTATAAGTGGTGAATCTTCCAAGAACTGTGATATGAGATAATTTTGGTTAATGCTTTTTGTTTCTAAGTTTTGGCCACAATAGAATTGAGAAGATCATTGGCCAACTCCTAACTAGTAAATATCTTCTATTCTATGCAGTTCTTGATGCAATAGACTGTACTGATCTTGTTGTCATTTTTTGGAAAAGCCCAGGCTACTCAGGGGCTAAGGGTTGACACTGCTTGAATTCCACAAGGGAGTTTAAAAGAACAGAGTGTGTAGCTCGTGTAGGTTATTGGCTTAGCACTGTCACTGTGCCTTGCTGTATATAGCAAGTGAGTTGTGGAATCCTCTGCTTCTGATGGGTTTCATCCTCTGCATGTGTATGTGGAGAAGAAAGGTCTGGCCTTTCTCAGAGGAAAAAGGTGGGCCAGGGGACTGAACTGGGTCAGCCCCCACAGATCAGTGTGCTGGCAGAGCCCAAGTGCATTCAGGAAGGGAAGTGTTTGAGGAACTGTCTGCTCTGTGTCAGTGACAAATCTCACTAAAATATCTTTGACCAAAAATCTTTTTCTTGCTATCTCAGTAGACACCACTCTGTGGAAAGAAGGGAAATATTTTTCAGTGCTATTACTTTCTTTTAACTTTGACTAGGACTTTGAGTATACCTAGAGCTACTAGTCACAGCTCAAGTATTTTCAAAGTAGTGCTGTGATGTGTAACTCTGGGATAATTGCAGCACTTGTTGGGTACAGAAGTTGTAACTGTAGAACTCCCTGGAGTATCACCTTGCTCTTGTATCTCCAATGATACCTAACCATTGCTTTTGTTTTTCTATAGGCCCTTTCAAGTGAATCATTTGAAAGACTTCCCGTTTTTAATAAGTCAGCATGGCGGCACTACAAGACCACACCTGAAGCAGATGACTGGAGCAATCCTAGCAGTGAACCAAGGGATGCTTCTAAATACAAAGCTAATCGATAATTTGCTACCTTTTGTCTCTGTTGGAGATGACCTCTGCATTCAGTATAAAGTCTCTGCTTTGTTCCAAAATCCTTCAAACCACAGTAGCTAATTACTTCCAAACAAAGACCTAATCAGGGCATTGAAAAATACTAAGAACAAAGTGATGATTGGGACTTAAAGGAAGGCACTGAGCACGTTTGGTATGTGAATCCTGTGTACTTCACCAGAATATGCTTGGTTGCTTCAGTCATGCATTGACAAAAGGGATCGCACTGTGCTTGCACATAGGAATACAATGTTGTAACAGAAAAGTACTATTTGAAATGGCCAATTCTTATTCCAATGGAAGGATTGGTAAGATGTGCAGAATCCCTTAAAGTGGTGAATAGTATCTTTCACAGCAATATGGTATAAGAGAAAAATTCTAATGTAGTTAAACGTGTGCTTCGAAAATCCACTGTTTGTGGCATTTTGTATTGCACAGTGTCACCTCTAAGAGAAAATCCCTTTGAGCTCTTCAGCTCTTATCTCTAATGAGTTTATAAATGCATAGTTCTAAAAAGGCTTGCGCAGCTTTAAACTGATGCTTTCTCCAAATTCCCAAATCCATTTGTCATGTGCATACAAAAGTTGTGTTCTTGTAAGACGGTAGGACTTCCACTTCTTGGTATGCACCTTAATGATTTTCTTGACACAGAAGTGCATTTCTATGCATTTTTCCTTGTTTTGAGGAAAGCTCCTAAGTAGTTAGATCATCTCTCCATACAAGAAATTCTGTCAATGCAGGGGCAGGGGGTAATTCAATTTCCTATTTGCCTATCATTTTAGGGGAATTGGGGAGGGGAGAGAAATGCTGAGAGGCCAGACAGCCAGTCATACAAATGAATTTGCCTTAAGAGTGTTGGTTGCTTGAAACCTGATTAGTTTAAAACCTGTAAATAGTTTGCAAAGTTATTTATACATTCAGTGTCTGACTACAGTCTGGTAATCTGAATTTGTAGTGTATATAAAGATGTCGTACGCCAGCTTTTGGAACGTGTCATTGGTCTAAGTACATGAAACTGGAAATACAGTAGAAATGGGAGGGACAAAATGTGGCCGGTACCTGGTTTAAGTTAAAAAATATCAAAGACAAAAATAATCCAAGTATTTTCCCCATAAATTTATCATAAGGGTCATTTCTGACTATCAGAAAGCTGTTCTTCTCAAAGTCTTTGCCAAATGCTGTTTCTGATACTATGGCCTTTCAGAAAAACGCATGAAATTTAAAAGTTCTGGTGATACATTAGCTGTGGCAATAAACTAGATAAGTTGTAAGCAGCTCTGATGCACCCTCAATTTCTCTTAGGTGCTTTGATATTTTCTGGAAGGATAATAGAGATTTTAGCATGGAAGAATGAAACTTGTTTACTAAAATTGTGGGGGAACTGTCCCTTTTGTCCTCCCAGTATTTATTTTTATAAAGATTTATTAGGGAAATGCTGAGAAATTCCTAGGTATTTTAAAAAAAGAAAAAGAATCTTAGTTTGACTTCACAATAGTACTTTGCACTTCATAGCACATTTCGCTGAAGGATTATAAAGTGCTTTGAGCAATAAACTCCATAGAGCCCCATTTCTGAGGAGTCGGAAGTTCTTGCTTTGCCTGTTGCAGTGAGTTCCAGAACTCGTGGGAGCAGTGGATGAGCTCACAGGGCTGAGGTCCCGTGCGTGTTCCCACACACAGGGACTGGGGTCGGGCCCGTGGGAGCACCGGGTCCTTGTCTCACAGGGCTGCTGCCCCTCCCTGTGAATCAGGTGGCACCAGGGCAGCTGCTGAAGGCTCTCCCCGCTGGTCAGCTGGGCAGTGCTGCCCTCAGAGCCCCCTGAGAGCCTCGTCTGCCAGCAGGCAGGAAGAGGGAGTGGGCTGATGGGGCTGTCCCGTTCCCAAAACGGGCTCATTTGGCCCTGGCCAGAGGATCTTGGCAGGGCAGGGTGAGGGTGTGACACACATGTGGCTTGCAGAGCAGCAACTTCCCAGTGCCTGCAGAGAAGGCAGATTGCTATTCAAGCAATACAGCTGTGCTGCTGGGGTGAAACCAGGGAATGGTTTGACTAAAACACTGGTTGCAAGTCACATCTACTAAAGTTTAGTCACTTACCTTCTGCCCCTACCTGTAACTTCATACTGTTTGTAAAATTATTTCAAGTTGCATATGTTTTCTAGTAATTGCAGGGGAGAGTTTGCTTAAAGATAGAAATTTCTGATGAAACGAGTATTTTCTCAGTTGCATGTGGTCAGTTTTTTCTAGAACATTACCCAAAACATTCCAGGGAATAAGGTAGTTTGCATAAGAAGCTGGAGTTTCAACTTTTGTTAGAAATTGTATTTTGAAGTAGTAAATCCTGACCTGGTACTTGTTTTTGGCTGTCTCCTTATTCATGACAAGGAGAGGGAACAGAAAGCAAAGGAAGGATGCAGGCATACTGGACTTGTTTTCATGAAGTGAATGTAAGCCATGGGAGCCATGGGATGTAAACCATGGAAACTGTGAACAACAGCTGAAGATACCATGGAGGACGTTATGGTGTATTAGTGATGTCACTTCTTGATCCACAAAAAAACTGACTGGCTTTCAGGACTGGAAAGCTCCAGTACTCGAAAACTGAACTCCCCTGAAATGGCACCCATTTCCAAGAACCCTGAGCTTGTACAAACGCCTCAAAGCAGCAGGGTAGAGCACAAGGAATGCATTTTCTTTCCATTCCCCAAGGTCTCTATGTGGGTGTTACGATGAATATGAGCAAGAAGCAACTTTTCTTTTCTCCAGCCTTGTCTGGGCAGCCTGTGCTTTAGTGGCAATCCCAGGTGTGCCATCAATTGTTCTCCACTCATTGTCCTCATGCCGTGTTTCTACATAGGGGTATTAGTCTGAAAACTGTTTCAGGAAGCAGCAGCAGACCTTCAGTTAGGAGAGGGTTTTTCAGTGGCTGTGCCTGAAAATGAGCATGGGTGGGTTTTTAATATGGCTGGTTTAACTATAGATAGTATTTTTTTTCAGTTACTTCTATCTTTGATTGGAATCTCTTATGTTTTAATATCTTGGGGCTGTTAATTCCAAACTTTCTGATGATAAAAAAGTATATTTCCTTTTCATGAATTTCAGAGTTATGGCCTGCTGATGTCATTGCAACCTGCTTGTCTTGACTTACAGGACACATAAATACAAAAAAATGTTTTCAGTGAAAATGTTCCTTACCTGTTGTATTTAGTTATTAACAGAAACAAACTAACAAGAGATGTTTGCTCTTTGATTCTTCCTGAGAATTTACAAACAACTTCTGTATGTCATAGTGTAACAAATAGTTTACTTTTTTTGTCCATTGTGCATTTTTCTGGTGTATGTGTCTTGGATGTAATTTTATTAATCCCTGCCTAGTTTATATTAATAGATACAGAAGTCTCTCCAAATCATGTACATATTTGTGCTCCTTGCTTTTCTAGGCTTTGTTTTGAGGCAACAAGGAGTCTTTCAGAGTCGGCATTTGATGAGAAATATTCAGAAGATACCAAAATGCTTCTTTTGCAACTCAGGTGCAGTCTTTGCCTGTGTAATTGACTGTGATGACCTAGGAGAGCACAGAGAAAGTCTTTGTCCTGCTGCATCTGTGCTACCTCTTGGGCAGTGTTTAAAGCAGGTCCATTGGCACATGCTTGAAAAATATAGCTATTAATTCTTGGAAAACTCAGGCTACTTTTGGCTATGTACAGCTACATTTGCTGCTGCAACTGGGTAGCATTCTTTTATTTGCCCTCAGTAGCATTTGCTTTGAAACAGCTGTTTACTTTCTCCAAGAAGTGAGCAAGAGTGATCTTTAGTGCAATTTCCTGTTCACCTCCACCCAGACATAGTATTTAGGGTGGTATCCTGACCTCATTGACATGGAAGAAGTTTCCTCCCTCCTCACCTTTAATAGGCACTTCTAGATCCTTACGTGTGAGGTGCTGCAATAGTGGTCAAGATTCATGGAAATAATTCTGTAGAAAACAGCCTAAATGTTTACTGTTAGTATTTATCTTGAGGACAACCATGTCCCATTGTGCAGTGTTCCCTTTCCTTGCTTGTTTCCGGGTTGCCGTGGTTTCCGGTAGCTCTTCCTTGCCTCTTCCTGGCATACACACCTGTCTGTGAATTAACATATATGTGTTTTTGCTGAAGTTAAGAGAATATGATGGCACACGACAGAACAATGTGTTACTGACTTCAGAGGCTGAGTTTGTTCACAAATGAGGAACACAGCTATAAATTGTGTAGTGACTTCAGGGCTGAGTCTTGCAAATACTTGCACAAGTAAACAGTGTATGAGAGGAATGCCACTTAAATGAATCTGTTCTCAGGATCAGGACTCAGGCTGTTGATATTAATCTGAAACAATGAAGATTTCTGTAATTGAAGTGGCTTTCTAATTAAAAATAAATACAAAAATTTAAAGCTCACGTGCTTTAATTGCAGTATTATGTTGCCTTAAAAGTCCTCAGAAATCAGCATAGAGAACTTGTTTGCTTCTTAAATCTGGAGGGGTTTTCATGTAGTACCAGAAGGATTGATGAGTGTAGGATAATTCTGACACTGTCCTCCTGGTGTCAATTGCTTTATTGAATTTTTCCTTTGGATTGAAAACTGCCAAGAGGTGTCGCACACAGTCCTTTGAAATCCATGCCCTCTGCAGATCACATCAGGCAGAGGCAGTTTCCAAACAGTACCCTCGATGCTCTCGGTTCTGCAGCAGGGATTGTCCTCAGGGACCTGCAGACTGGCTCACCTCTCATGGAAAGTGTGCTGACCCTGCACTGGGGGTGTGATGAGTTTGTCATGTGAGGGGAAACGAAGTCCCTTTGTTCCCAAGGTCAGGTACGGGACAGCTCTTCCTGGTGAGCTGCTCTGTGTTGCACTTGGCGTCCACAAGGGAAAGTGGTCTCATGGTGCCTTTCCTCTGAAGCGGCATCGTTTGAACCTATTAAACCTGTAATGGAGGAGTGACAAGGAAATTTTTCATGAGATTACTTGGAGATGTTTTAAATTTATTTTTGAATCTTCTGTAACTTGTCTTGGAAATGTTTCTAGTCCAGTGCCTGTGTATTTGACTTGTGTATACTCTTATTTTCCTTTTTCTTTCTGTGGTTGACAAATAAAATGATGTAAAAACTACATGCTGACATTTTTAAGGGACTAGTTTGGTTTCATACAATATGGAGCTTAGTTTGTGATTTAGCAGTCCAAGGTCAATTTCAGAGAGCTGCACTTGGGAGCTCAAGAGTAGTTTTAGCATATGATCAGCTGAGCAGCTTTTGGGTTTGGGGTTTTCTCTGCTATATAAACCTCCCTAAAGCTAATTCTCAGATTATTCTTGACAGCCAATATATCTGTTATAAACAGATGTATAACACCCAAGGCTTCTATACCTTGAAATTTCTTCAGCTTTCAATAAAGTTTTATATGCATTTGTAAGTTATTCGAGAAAATGAAAAAACCCCAAAGTTTCTTACCAAGCAATTCCAGAGCAGGAAAATGCCTGGGGACCCATCTTGCTTGGCTTGTTAGCTTTCTTATAAAGTAATAAATGAGGCTCCAGATGGCCAGAATTTTGCTAGAACTGAGATAATTTTCTTTGAGATGAAGAATTTATTTTAAAACTTCAGCTGAGAAGAAATCTGTGTGTTGTACTTTCTCACTGCTTACCATTTGCCATGATGGGGTATTCACAGGAGCTGAGTAGTTAATTAAGTAACTCAGAATTGCAAAATGTGTCAGCATGCACTGCATATTTGACAGTAGCTGCCTGTAGAAGATAAAGCAAACAGTTGCAGCAGCAGTATAATGAAGATTTATGGCTTTAGGACACAGGCATATGTGGGAGAACAATTTGTAATAAGGGATCAGTTTCTGGTTATACAATTCATGCCTTTTTTAGATGGCTGAAGACTTAATACTTCAGTTTGTTGTTTTCAGTGGAAAGAAGTCTTGCGGCAGACAGTTTTAAAATGAAGTGAGACATATAAAACATGTCAGGCATGCTTGATAGAGAAAAAAACTTTTTTAAAATGTCAGATCTGTTTATATTCGTGATCTAATTCGGATGCTGTCTTTAAGCTTTTGTACCATCTTCTGTGGGAGTTACATGGAGTGTCGTAAATAATGCCTGCTGTGTGTTGTCTCAAGAGCATCAGCCATTTAGAAATTGTGTCACAGCAATCCCAAAGCCCTTTTCCATCCTAGTGACTTGCTTAATTTTTTTTATTTCTTCGGCCCAAGCTACTCCCCTCATGTGTCTCCTACTCCAAAGGCAGCAGGCAGGTCGCTGTGCTTCTACTAGTGTACAGCTGGAGCCAGCATTTGAACATTGTAGGACGATTTTCTGTTTTGATTTGCCACTGTGGATTCTTTTCCTGAAATTAATAAATGTGCAGGTACCTGCAAACACTGATTTAAGAGATCAGAAGAAAGCTTCAGTTCTGCCCATTTCCAAGGTCACATGTTGACTGTTTTGGTATTGGGAAGCTTTCAGAGGTGTTTCATTAATGTGGTTGTGGAAGCTGATGCTGCATATTGTGCCATGAGAGCTGTCCTGGCAGATTTGGGGTTGTGGGTGTGTATGGCTGCCCCTGAGCACCTCCCTTGCCTGATCCACTTGGCTCTTCATCCTTTGGTTAATAAATCTCTTTGTAGACATGGAATGCTGGGTATCAGGTCCTTGGGGTGGTGGAGGACCCGCACTCAAGGCGTGGTCAGGTTTGCACTCAGGTAAAGGAACCTGGCTGTGTGTGCCAGGTGCGAGTCATGGCTGTGGGGGGGTTTCTGTCTTGTTTCTGCACTAAAGGTTAAGTTTTCCCCCCAGGAAGTAATTCTTTCCTTCTCGGTTTTCAGATCCAGGTGTCCCTTCAGTGAATGGGTGTCTGTGGTCAGTGTGATGCAGCACTTGAAAACTGCCTGTGTAAAACAGCTGGGTCCTGCATGTTACAATGGACAAGGCTGCCACTTACAAACTATTTCACAAACAGCCATTTGTGATGGGTGAAGAGGTTGGAGTTATACTTTTTTCTGGTCTTTTAAAATGCATTCTATCTTGCTGTTAGTGCTCACATACGTAATTAATCTCAACTTTTGGGTTCTTGGTTAAACAGTTGGGTAAAACATGCAAGAAGATAACTTGGGTAGTTCTCTGTGGGTGCAATTTCATTCAGGTCAGAATGGCTGGAGTCAGTTCTGCTGATGGCATGGCATGGCACCACCACTCACGGCTTAATGGCTGGGTTTTAATTAGCTCCTGTGTCGTTTAGCTCTACGTTCTTAATGACAAATTGATTTGACTTCCCAAAGTGGAAGTTAAAAGGTGTCAGAATAGAGGTGTTTGATCTCATAGCATTACTTTTTCTTCCATTTCTTTCAAAGATACAGACTCTGAGTGTGCTGGTGTTTTCTGACAGTTGATATTCTCTCTGTGTGATACAAGTTTGTGCTGTGGCATCATTTGAAGAAAAGGTCCTCTTGAGGAGAAAAAAGGAAATTAGAACAAGCCACCCAAGATCTGTGAGGCTGTTTGGATTATGTTTAATTTGGAACTCCTGTTCTAGGGGCATTTTGTTAGTTCTTACACAGGATATGGCTTTATGCAGTTTTGTTTGCATGTGAAAAATATGAATATTTAAAATGTTAGGTTTGTTCTTTTCTGGAATAAATGCCCTCATTTGTGAGAGGCCTTTTACATAACCAATGGGGGATGAGTAGAACAAATGAAAATTTTCCCTATGGGGTAGTTTCCCATTTTGTTTTGGCATTTGGCTTTTAATGACATACCATAGAAATGCATTTACCAGGACACTGGTAAAAATGAAGCTCATTAACTTTTAAACTGATGATATAAACTATCTTAAGTATGGCCAAGTAGCAAAGTAACTGGATCCCTACTGGTTGATGTGTTAGTTTTGAAATGAAAAAGCTGGAGCTGAGCATGGTGTGTAGAACATTAAAATAACATCTCCTCTTGGTATTCAGAGCCGGTCACTTGTAAAGAGCAAGTTAAAATTAATCTGCTCTTACTAAGCAGATGATGCCTTTGCAGTTCAGTCTCTTTATTTTATGGAAAACCAGTGTTGGTTTGTGGAGAAATATGATTAGAGAATCACAGGAATACTGTAAAAAAAGTACTACAATGTGATGAAGAGGACATAATTAATTCTATTAAAGCTGTTTCTAGAATTTGAAATATGTGTGAGACTTGATGTGCACATACAGCCTGGTCGGTGCCACCAGGGAGGCTTTTCCCTTTGAGTGTTCCAGCTGTCACGTGTTAAGCACAGGAACAATTGTTTTGAGATAATGAAACATTTTTGTCTTGATTAATCCAGTTAAGCATTTAAAAAATGAATTAGTTAATCGTGTTTGTGCGAAAGGCAGAACTGCCTCACCTGGCTCAGAACCTGCAGTTCCCTGTTGGTTGCTGAAGCAGCGATTGATGCTGTTGGAGTCTCTCTAAAAGGGGATGGAGACACCAGGTGTGAAAGAACTGTTTGAACTGGCCATGAATAACTGCTGGGGCAGGGGAATTCAGGTCTCATATTTAAAGAACTAGTTGTAACATGGGAGCCTGCTGGGATTCCGCAAGATCAGCAAATGCACTTGTTCTGGGAAGAACCTCAGTTATTGCTGGAGTCCAGTCCCACATTCCCCAATTAGCACAGTGAAAGTGCATGTCCAAAGGCTTGCAGTTATTTTTATTTCAGTCTGTATTTGTCTCCTCTCCTTCAGGCAGAGCCATGAGGCGGTGGCCTTGATTTCCATTTGGATTAGAAATGCTAATGCTGCCCTTCCCTACACCAGGAAAGGGCCTTCCCTTTGGAAACAAAAGGGCGGAAAATACCTGTGTGTGTGTGCTTGTGGGACACGTGTTTTGAGAGGAAAGGAATCCCTCTTCAAAATCCAATCAGAAGAGGAGTTCTTAAGGTGGTTTGGTGCTTGAAAGATCTCCATGCAAGAGGCAAAGCCCTGGGTCCATTTTCTGCCCCATTTTCAGTTCTGTTTTATGAGAAGGTTGCAGGTCTTCTGCACCAGACTCCAGAGAATCTGCTGCTAAATTATGTGCTATCACACAGGAGACTCTCCCTGATGGTTACCCTTTTACAAGCAAACCTACAGTAGCACCAAAGCCTTCCTTCCTGCTGAGCTGACAGGCCCGGTGTTCAGGGGCTGCCTTGTTCCCGAGGGGTTTGCTGTGAACCAAAACAAGGGTCCCCTCTGGGCTGGGCTGCACACTGTAAGCTCACACACAGGGGTGTTTCTTATGGCTCTCCCAACTGGTACCAAGGTGCTGCTGAAAACAGTCCAAATCCATCTCAGGTAATAAGCCTTTTATTACCTGGGAGAGTTTTGGTGTGGACTCTGTGCCATTAAATAGTTTCTCTGCTATGCTCAATGACTTTGAAATTTTCTTATTCTGTTATTAAAAATATCTTAGCTAGGAAGTCCTGAGCTGCCATTTGCTGGTTCAGCTTCTCCCTGCCTGAGGCAGGACTGTTGAATAAATAATCTTTACAGCTGCTGCAGGTACTAGCTTCTTACAGAATGGACAAATGGGAAAAAGCAAAGCAGAATATTCGGACACCAGACTGACTTGGCTCAAGGAAGAGTCAAGTCCAAAAGCCAGTGTCAGCATTTGTCCCTAAGGCTCATGTTTGCTGCTGCAGTTTTCCATCCGGCACAGCCATGCATCATCTCGGCACCCATGAAAGCAACTCAGTTGCTGCTGGGGGTGGTTTTCAGCAGTGGAACCAGAATGGCTGCAAAACCACGGTCTCTTTCTTCCACTTTGAAGCAAGAATTCTAACAGTGGCTCCTGATTGCACTGTGCTGGGACAGAGAGTAAACAAGGTCTCAGACTTGTTGATGTCTAATGCTCCACCCTTCCAGCGGGGACAGCACTTCCCCACCTTCACCCACATTTTTCTGGCTGCAAGGTAAAGGCAAGGAGAGGTGATTCTGTCTGTGCAGAGAGCAGCAGAACTCAAGCAGCAGAATTTTGGGCATGTTGGCAGAGCTGCTCTTGTGGCTTTGTGGGGTACCATGGATGGGGATAACAGGTACTGTGCCATCAGTGGGGTTTCCTCTGCAGGTTGTGTTCATGTATCCGAAGATGCTGTAAAATGAAGGGGAGAGGCAGCTGTGGCTGTCATACACTTTATTTTTCACTTGGAGCTTGGCTGATAAATAGGACTCAATTAAAGTAACACTTGTGAAAAGTAAAACCCAACCATGACTCAGAAGTGCAAAATTGCCTTTCATGTGTCCAGACACCATGAGGTTCTGGTTTGCTGGAGACAGCACATGAATGTACCAGCAGGGCAAAGGCTTCAGCTTACTGATATCCTAAATGGAAACAAGACACCTGGTACAGAATATGGCTTTGTTGCTGGGTAGCCACCTGTGACCCTGAGAAACAGCTTCTGTTAAGAACAGGTCACTGGTGAGTTTTTCTCTAGTTACCATTTACAAGTCATGGTGCTGTCTCCACTCAAACCACTGAGCAAGGGCTGCTAAACAGTTAGTGCTATGAAAGTAAAATGAACAAAAAACAATGGTAAAAGCCAAGAACAACAAATCCTTGCCCACCTCCATTGCATTTGGACATGGCTCGTCTATCAACAGCACCAGTAGAAGCAGGCAGTTCCTGTGGTGGTGGAGTGGTTTGTGATGGCAAGACTTAAGACTTGCAAAGGATCAGAAAAACTTAACAAGTGCATCCCAGGTATGAAATTACAGTAACAGGTTGCCTAAGGCTGAGAAAGGTTTTAATTGCATTGTCCCATTGGGCGCGGCGGCAGCTGAAGTAGCTGTGGCTGTCCCTTTGCACATTCCACCCTATTTCCTGCTCACCTGTTTTTGCAGCTCTGTGAAGGAACTAGCTTGACTCTGGAGGACAAAGTGTGGCACGAGATGCAGTGTACTCAGTCTTGTGGTAGTCTGAGAAGTGTCTGGCAAAATGTTCCCAAAGAAAAATTAGTTACCTCATAGTGGGGGATGGAAGAAAGCTGTAGGAGTGAGCAGAGTGTGGGGCAAATTTGGTGCCTGGTACCAAGGTCTGTAATTTACCTGCCCAGAGAGTATCTGGAAAGGAGTTTATCTACCAGCGAGTCACCCAGCGAGGCAAGGACAGCAGCCTGGGGGGCACTGCTGCCAGCAAGCACAACCACACCACATGCTCAGGCATCTTGGTCCCTCAGTTTTTTTCCAAGAGCAATGTGGAGCCCTCCCTCCCCCAGCGTTTCTTGTGCTGCCTGTGCAGGGAAGCAGCCAGTGCTGATTGGTGCTGCCCACAGCAGCCGGTGTGTCCTGGTGGGTTTGCAATTCCAGGCAGCAGTGGCACAAGAGTGATTCTGTGGCTGCAGCCCCCTTCCCGGACTGCTTGAGGCTGTGCCCAGCAGGCTGCCCATGAGACAGGGGGCAGTGGCAGCCTTTACCTGCTGCCCTGGCACCACAGCTGCTGCTGGGCTGGAGAGCCTCAAAGGTGGCCATGTGCTGAGGCAGCTGTGCCAGGCAAGCCTGGGACCAAATGGCAGCAGTGGCACAGCCCCACCCCAGCGCTGGGGGCTGGGGGTTTCCTGCAGCTGTGAGGCAGAGCAGCCCCAGGTCTCAGGAATCCTGCCAGCCCCTGCAGCCACTTCAGCAGGTGTCAGCTGAGGGACTGAACATGGAGCCAGATGTCAGGCAGGACTGGCTTTGCCCAGTAGGAAGATCAGCATTGAGGGGAGAGCTTCACCCGTGCTACCCTCTGTGTTTCTGCTTGTGGCTGTACAGGTGTCACGGATGGAGAAAGAAAATAGTTGTGCCTAATCCTGTTCAGAAAGTTTCCTTTGGTTTTTTCAAATTTTTTTCCTCCATATTAGCGTAGAGGAATAGGTTTGGGATCCTCTGCAGGGGCAGTGTGTCTGTGAACACATCCTGTTTAGAGTTTGATGAGAAGTTTGTTTAACTGGCTGAATACCATGTGACAACAGCACTGTTTGCTTATCATTTGCTGATACATAGCTGGGAGCAGCAGGTTTTCCTAGGAGGCCACATCCCAAGGCCTTGGGATCTTTTTAGAAATTCACCAGTAAAAACCACCAGCATCTTCAAACTGTCTTATTTCTTACACCACCACATTCCAGCTAGGGCTGTCTTTTCATTTCCTTTCTTGCCTTCAAAGTGCAAAGCCAGGGAGCAAACCAGAAGTGATCAGGCAGCTGTTCAGGCACTAGGAACGTGGAGAGCAATTTGATAAAGCAAAAAGCCAGACTCTTTACACACCCCACACAGAGGCTTGGTCAACAAGCAGCACTGAATATATTAAACGGATTTCCACCAACTTGCCTGGACAGCTCTTCATTTCAGTGCATGATTTGGGCTCTGGGGCAGATGTTATTCAAAAGGAAAAAAACCCAACTTTATTCCCTGTTTCTCAACATACTTCCTGCAGCAATGCGGTTCCTTCACCTGCCAGAAGAGCTCAAGGTCAGCAGGGTACAACGGCATCTTCCTCCCTCTGCAGGCTGCAGCCGGCACTTCCCTGTGTGCTGGGTCCGGATCAGGAGCCTGCTGGGCTCCTCCTGCCAGCCCCCCTCGGTGCAGAGCTCCCACCGGCCTGGCCTGGAGCAGCAGCTGGAAAGCAGCAAGACAGGGGCAGGAACTTGCACATGGGTGTGTTTTTCTGTCAGTCCCTGGGGCTGTGCCTGGCAAGTGCTGCCGGCTGGGTCTCCAGCACCGCGAGAGAGTGGGGATGGGATAAGCTCTTCCTGAGATCTCCCCTGCTGTGCTCCAGTTCATTTTTGACATCTCCCAGAGCACGATCCCTGGTGTCAGAGATACCCCTGGTGTTCCTCACGCTTCTCCCCATCCAGTGGTTGAGTTCATAGCTTGTTCTTCTGTCTCATGGTTAAAAAAATATATTTTTTATTTTTCATCCTCATCTCCCTCGCTCATGCTGCTGAGAGAGGCAGAGGCAGCTTTTGGAGAAGAGGGAGGGGAGGTCTTATTGATGACCCAAGGTGGAGATGGAGAACGGGATGGAGAGCGGCCTCGCGTAGGACTGCTGTTTGGGCTCTGCCGGGGAGAAAAAGCCTGGAGCATTCGGCCACTTCGTTCCTGGAACATCTGCTTCTGCAAAAGCAAAGTGAAAAGATGCTCTTTGAGTAGTGCACAGAGAAGGCTGTGGGCAGGCAGGGGCTGCACTGTGCCTCTCACTGGGGAGTGAGCCGGGAGCCAGAGCCCTGGAGCATGGCTGGTTTGCCTCTGCTGTGCTCATGATAACCTGGTCCTTGCATGCAAGTTTTTACCTCAGCTGGGCCACCTCCTGTGTGAGAACACCCTTTTTACTGGCCCGAACCACACGGGGGGACTCCCTTTGTATTTTTTTGTACGCGTTCATCAGCCTCTTGTCTCAAAAGGTCAACATTCCTACTTCCCATGGCCTTTTCCTTCTAGAATGTTGGGAAGGACCACCCATCTCCTCCTGAGCTTCCTGGCTTTCCCAGCTTTTATTCCTCCTTCCCTTCCCAAGGGAGACAGCCTGGTCCCTGCCAAATACTGGCAGCCACTTCCCCAGCTCTCTGGAGCAGGCATGACCCAAACCCATAAACTGAAGGTGGGAATGTCAGAATTCGCATGTCTGTTGAAAAGAGAAAAAACACTTGCAGGCTCTGTGTTCTGCTTGGAGCTTTATTGTCACTTTTGCTTTGTCAAGCTGAGTGGAGGCCTGCCAGAGCTGGTGGAGTGGAAGAGACACCTCTGCAGTCAAGCAATCTGCTACAATAAGGCAAGTGCCTCTACTCATTAGTAGCAATGTGGCCTTGCGTCATGCTGGGTTATGGAAGACGTGGCATGTGCTGCACAGGCTTCACATGGAAAATGCCAAATCCGAGTGCCCTGCTGCTCCTCCTGGGGATGGGGAGCAAGAAGTCTCAACCTTGGCTGAAGTACTGGCAGTCAGGTCACAGGCGATGCTTGGCTGAAAGGAAGATCCAGCCCCAAGAAAGTTACGTTACCACTCAGGTCTGAGAGGAAAATACTTGTGCAGAGTGCATGGGGTTTGCCTGTTTGGGCAGCTGCAAACTTGACCTCAGCTAAGTTTTCATCTTGTTCCTATTCCCCTTCCTGCTGCAGTGACTCTGCTCTGTGCTGACCTTCCCCCCAGCCACAGAGCATCTGGCTGCCTGTCTTGCTCCTTCTCCTCCTCTTTGAAACTCAGTATTCCCTGCCAGTGGAGAGGCAGAGGCTGGTTTGCCCCTCAGGTTTCTGGGTGTTCGCTAAATCCCAGGGCTTAAAAATCAAGCACAAATACTGAACTTAGCTGTTCTTCTGTGAGCTCCCTCTCCTAATTTACATCTTTATCCCATTTGCCTTTACTGACTTAGTCTTAGAGGCTGGATGTTGCTGCAGTGTGGAATGGCAGAACAGTTCCTGCCTGAAGCTACACTTACCAAGGCTCTCGTGCATAAAACCCCATGGTGTGTAACCTACCCCTGCACTACTGCTAGGTCAAAATATTAGTAGAGACTTCCTAAAATCTCAATAGTTAGCAGATGGTGGTTGCTCCTGATAAATGGTGCCAGGAAGCATTCAGAGGGGGAGGATTTCTGCAGCTGAGAGCTGCGAGGATGGCACCAGGGCTGGCAAAGCCCCAGGGCCCATTTGCAATTCAGTGGTAGGGGTGCAAAATTTCTCTGTAGATCACAGAAATGTGAGGTTCTGTGAGCTTAAGTTGTTTCACCCTCTTACTGAAGATAATCCCTGATAAAAAACCCCCATGTTTGATATGAAATATCTTTTTCCTGGCCAATTGAAATACTTTGACTTCCTTCTGTTACTTCAAACAACTCAGTGGCACAGTGGTGCTTCATGGGGAGTACCAGTGCTAGGGGACATCCAAGTGTCCCATCTTGGCTTGGCCTGCACCATCCCAAGTGGTAGAGGGTACTTGACTGTACCTTAGTCACAGAGGCCAGGAATGGAAAGGGGAATCCCACCTTCCTGCTAAGTCCCTCAGCCAGGCTGTAGGACACCTGCTTCCCAGGTCTTCAGTGAAGAGTTTGTTGCTTGAACAAGCTGATGCACTCACACCTTCAGTAGGGCAAGTGCCTGGCCCCTCCGCGTTGCCTCCTGCATTAGTGCTGGAACCACCAGGCTGCTGGCTCAAACCACAGCTCTGCAGGAGGAGGAGGTGGTGTCATCCACCTGCCTCACAACCTCTTTCTCTCCAGCTGTGCCCTAGCAGGGTCAGTAAGCCATGCCCTTTGCAGGCAAGGAGCTCCTTGGGCCACTGGGTACTGAAGAAGCAGAACAAGTGTTAATGGCTTCCTTGGAGTGCTGGAGGGTTAGATAGACAAGGCTGGATGCACTGAGGACCTTTACCAGAGGCAGGGAAATCATTTCAAAACCTTGATTCAAGAAAGTTCAGGTACACCCAACCAGTTTAGGGTTTGTTTTTGGCAAACTCGCTACTGGGAAAAAACATTTTGCCTGTTTCTGAATTTTATTGCCTGTATGTTGATACCCCTTTGCTTTGCAAAGAAAATGCCAGCTGGGTGTTAAGAGAAGGCTTCTGCTTTGGAGCTGCTGATTGTTCTAAGGGCATTTTAGGTCCACGCTGCAGACAGGTGGTGTGGCCTAAACACCATCCCCAGGTTCTAGTTGCAACCTGTCTTATCTGAGCCCCTGCTGATGTCTGAGGTGATGCAGCTATTTGGAAGGCAACCTTCCCCGAGTGCCCCTGTGTGCTGAGCAGAGGGAAGCCAGCCCCTTGAAGGGACATCTCATTTGAAGGGACATTTCTGAGGGAGACTGGCACAGAAACCCTGCCCTGTGAGCTGTGCTTTCTCTCCACTGCCCTCAGCTGTAGGTGCCTGCTTGTACATGTCTTGAGAGGAGGTGGAATGGACACCTGCACCCTGGAGTGGTGTCTCTGCCATTAGGCCCTGTGTGCCAGGCTGCGTGGTGGTCCTGTCTCACATCACAGAAAAGCTTCATGCCACATTAATCATTGTTTCTGACCCCGCTGTGACTCTCTTGCAGAAAACATATGCACAGGGGATTGCACAGGTGGGCAAAACTGCCCATGAATTATAGACATCTAGACAGTTGAAAACTGACATTTTGACCTCTTTCACAAACGGGTGGTTTTTTTGTGGGTTACATGGCCCTTACTTTTAGAAAACTGATGCTAGCATAAAGTGTATTATAATAATTATTAGTGAAATAATAATAGCATATTAATGGCATGCAAATTACTGATCTAGAAATCCAACATGCCCGTAACGATTCCTGTACTTTTAATGTCAACATTAAAAGCAACATCTAACAGTGATAAGGCAAATTAACATTAATAACAGTTTTGACACTAATAGTAAGTTATCATTATTTTAAAAGTCTTTCCTGTTGCCAGGGCTCAAACTGATTTTAAAAAAGCTACACCACCTCTCAGCTTGCTGTCACTGATGCTCTTCCTACAACACTGTGAAGAGATTTCACTCCTCTTGTTCTTAGCAAAAGTCCCTGTGATTACACCAGACTTCCTACTCTGTGGTCAAACACTTACTCAGAAAACAAGAGTTTCTAGATTTTAAAAGACCTTTGCAGAGCACCTTTTCCTTAATTGAATTTGGTAAAATGTTTTATCAGCAAAGGTTTTTAAAAATGCCATTAGTGTGCAGTGTTGAGTGGGTAGAGTCAGGAAATGGAGTCAATGCTTTTGAATTCTTCTCCTCTCTCTGCACAGCTAAACTCACCTCCTGTGGCTTTCACGTGCTCTGTTAGCATCAGCTTCAGTTATTCAGCACCTATGGCCACAGGACCATCCCACATGGGGAACACACACCAAGTTCTATGGGCAACAACTCACAGAGGAAGCTTCATGTGGATGTGGACAATGCAGGAAGACCTGAGCATTTCATCAGATGAGTTACCTTCTTGCTCTCCCCCAGGAACATGACAGTGTCCATGAACAAACTGTTAAATAAGCTTACTGTTCATGTGGCTGGGGCCTGTGTTGTTCACTGCCTTCGAATGGACACAAGCAGCTGTAAGATGACAAAGTCTCTGCTCTGAAGCCTTCACAGCCTAATTTTAGGTTTTCCTCAACTGAGTGTAATCAACATGGCAAGTCAGTGCAAAGATGAGAACTCCAGTAACAGACAGGTACTGCATGACTTGGTGGCACTGCGTTGTGACACAGCACTGATGTGAGCTACTTAATTCACAAAAGCTCTGTGACTCTTCCTATGTGTTTGTTTACAAACAAAAGCTCTGCTAAGTTCATTCCAACAGAAGGAAATTCTTTTTCACTGAGAGTTTGCAAACAGAGCAGCGTGTCTGAGATGGTGCCTGCACTGGAGGGTCTGGGCTTTCATCCCAACACAGATAAATTCTACATTCCAATTAAGCTTTGTTACTGGTTTCAATGCAGCAAAACGAAGTCATACAAGAAAACAAAGCTTCTTGAGGTCTGGCATGCTATCAGAACTGACAGATGGGGGCCAGGACTCTTGGGGCTCTGAAGTGCCACCAACTCACCAGCTGAGTTTGGTTTGAGAAGGTTTCTCCCCAGAAAGATGCTGTTGCAGATTCTCAACTGCCTGTCCAAGGCACTTGGGGACCATTAGTAAATGGGTCTGTGAAGCCAGCACATACCAAGCAGAGCTTTGCAAGTGCTTCAGTCCCACCTGAGCCTTCCCTGCTGTCAGTAGTTTTTGAAGTTAGAAAATTATAATCTACTGCTGAATACAGAGCATGAAGAGAACTACTGAAAAGCTTTTCAATGGTCCTGTTTTCCCTCACTATCTCCAGTGTATATCCCTGACGTCAGAGTGGTTGCATTTAATGCTAACAGGGCCAACAGACTGTATTGGCCTGTTTGCTTGTGTGGTGCTCTGCTGAACACAGTACTATGTTCAGCATAACACCTTCAGAAAATACAGATATCCCAAACAAGCAACAGCCAGAAGCAGCAAATCCTTCTGTTGCGGTATTGGTATGCATTAATGGCTTCAGCAGCCAGGTCTGCCATTACCTTGCTGTGCTGGCTTTTGAGACTAAGAATGCAGCAGAAGCATCTGCTCTTGACCTGTGTTAGAGAGGAGAAATAAAAACAACTCAGACTTCCTGGGATGGCAGAATACCTACCCAAGCTCCGTCAGGTCCAAACAGCTCTAAAAAGTTGCCAATAAATTCCCTGGACTTTTCTTCCCACTTCTGAATGAGGTCATGGCTCTTCTCTTCCACCTTGTAAACAAATTCTTTTGACTTTTCCTCCACATTCTTGACTTTTTCTTTCATTTTGTCCACTTGGTTTTGAAAGCGATATTTCTTCTCCTGTTTTAAAAGTGTGTTCAGAGATTAATAAAAAACTTGGAAATAATCAGCCACAAACAGTTGATAAGACAAAAAAAATTGCATTAATGCATCCTAATAAATATGGCCCTGATTAGCTATTCCCATGTTATTTTTACAAATGCAAGTTTAACGTTTGTGGAATTTAGTGCAGAAGGTACATATTGAAAAGACTTCCTGTGTGACTACTGTGTTTAATCCACTACATGAATCTTTTCTGTATTTTCAAACTGAATGCACTTTGAAAATGATATGAATCTTGTGAAGGATATGAGTGAGAAATGAACAGCTCAAAGTTAAACAGTAGGCAAAAGGCAAATCTCCCTAGGTTTACTAGCAAATGCTGCTGACTTGCCAGTCTAGATGTTAACTTGGACCAAAATGTCACTTTGCGTGGATTTCTGCAGAGCAGAAGGAAAACTCTCATCAACTCTGAGCCTGGCTAATACAGGATCTTCTGGCTGCAACACAGGTGTGTGTAGGTCAGTGGCCTGTGGCCAGCAAACTTCATAGAAAAGAGAGCAACTCCTAATTTCTAAGTCACACAGAAAAGGAGAGACACAGAAGATAATATTACAGAGCTCCTGGCAAAAGCTTCTGAAATACTTCAGGATTAAAGGGGTTTTGTCTTGAAATGCTTGTGTGCTCCACGAATTTTTGGTACAAGCAGATAAACAAGATGTGCTCTTGAAGGTGTGGTGGTCTGTGTAGAAGCACAGATCACTACTGGCTTTTAATTCTCTGTTAACTCCATTTAATGGCCACTTGAATTTACTTTAAAAACAAGCACTGTAGTGGGGTTTATTCTAGCTCACAAATCACTAAAAGCACAATCTTTGCAGGGCACAAGCACAAACAAAATCCCCAAGGTCCAAAGAAACCAAACTCACTCTGCACCTAGAACGTGATCAGCCCTTCCTTTAATGAGGAAACCAGTGCTCTTCTGCCTTGTGAAATCATGGGCATTTAATTTTGAAACACAAACAGTCTCTGGTGCAAATCAGCATTTCTGCATTTAAATTACTGTAAGCTAAATAACCAGATGTCAGGAGGTTCTTCAGGATACAACAGTGTCTGAGACGGGGTGGGGGAGGGGGGAAGCACAACTTACGCAACAGTATCTTAACCTCACAGATGCTAAATAATAAATTTGAGAACCTTCAAGGCATCCAGCATGCCTTATTTTAATGGATATTTGCAATAGTGATCCTTCTGGGTGGAGTACTTACAAGCAGGATTTTTTGAAGGTGTAGAAGACTTTATAAAAAAGCACAGTGAAATAAATATTTATGCCCTGTGATCTGGGGTTTATCTGCCAGACTTCAAAATAAGAAAGAGATAAACAGAAACAGATAAACTAAACTCTAATGAAATAACACAATTCAGTCCTTCACAAGGGGGTTTCCAAGCTCCAGGGAGGGAAGGTGAGAGATCCTGCTGTGAGCCATGTCAGTCACAAGGGAGATTTCAGTTATGTGGGTTATCTTGAGGTTTAAGTCAAGACTTGAAACAGAAAATGAAGGAAGGTAAAGTCTAATTTCTGTGAAGTGTTTACTTCTCACTGGAGGGGCAGGTCTGCATGTGGAAGATGAATAATCTCAGCAATTGTTTCACATGGCACTCTTGCCATTGTGGCTTCTGAGCTCTACAGCAGCATAATTTATACACCAGCTTCCTAGCATACTTCTTTCTTTTTGAAAACCATTTTAGCATTCCGTAGCAATCTCACTGCTTTGTCATTGGTTTTGTTAAGAGGTTTTTCTGGGGTTTTGTTTTGTTGGTTTTTTTAATCCTATCACACTTGAGAGAAACTTGGGATTTCAAAATCCATGCTCTCTGGGCTGCCTTCTTGGAATAGGAATAAAGAAAGAAATTGTGTGTTGGGTGAGTGGTTGAGCAACCTCTGGTGGGAGGGTGGGCTCCTTCCTAGTGTGTTTTTGTCAGCCTACAGCTCAAGGAGGAAGGGGGAGCAGCAGCTTTGTGAAAAGCGTAATATGGAAATGAGGCTTCTAATTAATAGGAGCAATTAAAACTACCCTCAGTGTACCAGTTTCTTTTTAAATTAAGTTCTTTCCAGCTATTTTAAAAGCAGCAGGAGGAAGATACTATTTCTTAACCTTTACTTTACACTCAGGATGCTAGGAGAGAGCTTGAGGAGCAAATGCAGATCAATGTACTCACATTTATAAAACTGACATTCAGCTCTTTGGCGGTGTATCCTCGCTGGAGGTTGCGCCGGGCATACACGTCATAGTCCCGGACGATCCGTGTGATGATATCCGATGTGGAGATACCTTCGGTTCTCTGCGTAGGTACAAACATTCCTGAGCAAAGTGGGAAAAGAAAGCCTGCTGATAAAGCTTGGCAGGACCAGGCGCTGCAGTAGATAGCTGAGGATGAACACAAAAATGCCTGACCAAAGGTAAAAGGCTTGCAGTTCTGCCTTATTCCTAGTTCTCTCCTGTTCTTTCTGTCTGAGTTTGGGGAAGGCAAGATTGCTATACTATTAATTTTTTCTAAAGTCTTTAGAAAGACTAAAAATTTCCCTCTGTACAGTATCAGCTGTGGTGTGGAAGTTATTAGACTGGCAGGGGCTCCCAAGCCAGGAAGGCCAAGTTTCACAGTTGTGGCAATTCACTGAGCAGTTCTTTCCATAAGCATAGCCTTTATTTAATGTTATATAAAGGAGCAGGGACGTCTGCTGCTCTCCTTTATTTCTACTCCTGTGCTGCACCATTTGATAGACTTTGTTCTGCTGAGTAGAACAGACCACTGTCTGGCCTTGACCAAAGCCAGGAAAAAGAGGCATTACAGTACCCTGGAGGTTCCAGTAGTTTGTAACAGGAAGGTGAAGTGTAATGGTAGTGTTTTGTGTCTACCCAGCCATGTCAGTGGCTGCATAACCATCCTCCCTGCTCTGACAAATAAGTCCCCAAGAAATCTGGCCATTTATCAATACTGCTTGTATTTTCCTCAACACAACTGAGATATATGTGGCTAACTGCTCCTCATCAAGGCAGGAGCACCTAAACTGTTAACACAATTCACAAATGTAATAGTAGCAAAGTGCTGGCACACCTTGCTTTAGTAGTTATTTAGAGCTACAAAAAAATTACTACTATCACTTATATGGAATTGCAACATGAAGCTGCTGATGAGAAAGAGAGAGAGAGAAGACTGGAGATGGTTTGGGAAAAAAGAGGTAGTGCTTTGTCTTAAAATGGTGTTATAGCTACTGGCAAATTAATCCTCACATGTTCACTTGAAGTAAGCAGGCATTGGTAGCTAATTTTACAGGGTTGGAAAAAGACTCAGAGAACGAATCAAGAAGCTTAGCAGTCTCTTGTGACTAAATGCTATGTGATATTTTTTCTTTCTGATCTCTAATTAATACCCTGCTAAAAAAATAGATTACTTTAATCATGAGCAGACATGTTTCCCCGATCGTTGCTTTTCAGGCTTGCAGCAGTCACTCAGGAAACTATTTTTGGAAGTGGTGAAACCTACTTTGAGCCAGAAACCTTCATAGATAGGAGTTACAAGAATACATGAACAAAATTTAAACCCCACCTTTGTTAAGCTGAAAGTTGAACTGTAGGTGAACATTACCTTTAGCCATTGACTTTGCTTTCATATGCTTCATGTATTGGACTGATCCATGTTTTCCAAGCTAACTGTTCACAGATGTGCAAAAGTTTAGTCAGTGCACTGTTACCCAGCTCACCATTGCCTATTCACCCTCCCACCCACTGAAGACAGTGGGGAATTGGGAGCCCATGAGAATCTACCCAAGGAGCTCCAAGGTTCACATCTGCTTTTCTGCTGTCCAACAACCTGATGTGGGAAAATGGGAATACTGGAACTACAGAAAAACGTGCAAATGTATCAACAGTACTGGTCTATTTAAAGCAAAACCCCTAGGACAAAGGGGAAATTCATTATTGTAATAATGCTACTCTGGAGCATTAGGGACTATTACAGCACTAGATCTCAAAACTCATCACAAGTAAGTTAACATTATTCCCAATTTCTATGTAGCAAAATTCAGCCATACAAGACTCAAGATGCTTCTCTGGTATCTCGTGGTGACAGCCACAACAGACCATAAGTCCCTGAAGCTGCAAGTCCGTATTCTCTTCTGCAAAGTTTGAGTTTCTCATCGGGTCATGTGTGTACTGCACCCATGCCCAACGACAGCAGAGAAGGGTGTGCCAGGTTTGAGCACTCTCACACCCAGTCTGGTGTTTGATAATTAGGCAGGATAATTGATCCAGTGACACCAAGAGCTCCTGTCATGTTGTCCTGTGCACTCAGCACCTTACAGAAGAAAAGGAAAATAGCTGCTTGTCCAGGATGTGTGCGGTATGTCCCTTGGTGACCCAGTCTTACCAGAGGGGCCTTTTTTCACTGCCTACTGAAGGAAGCTGGCGTTGGCTCTGAAACTGTAGACAGTTGTTCCCAAAGGAGGGCTGTGGGTCTGATACCACAGGGAGGTTCATAAGTGGAAAAAGATCAAGAACTGCTGCTATAAAAAGCTCACTCCTTCAGCTCAGGTCAATACCTGGTCTATAGCTGTCATTGTATAGCTTGGGAAGGTCACTTTGCATGACATACTACCATCAGGCAGATTGCTCTGGAAATTTTTCAAGCCTCCAATAAACAAGAAAGAGGCTGGATTTGCCAGGGTTCAAAGCAGCATCTCCAGGGAGCCAGAGAAGAAGGATGTGATTTGTTCCTCCTCCTGCACTGTTCACTGTGTTAGGATAGCTACTGCTGGCAAACAGTGGCTTAACGTTACCTCCTCAAATTTAATTCATCTTCCTTGAACCAAAGAGATACAAACTCCTAATGAGTTCAGCATCTTCATGTTCAATGTAATATGGTAGTCAATAAAACTGCTAAATAGTCATGGTAAGTTAATTACTCTTGATACTGATTTAAACCCTCTGGCAGTGTAATGAAAAGGACCCTCAGTGCAAGTGGATCCTAATGGCTCCTGAAGGTTGCCTTTGCTTGCCCATATTCAGGACTGGTATGGGTCAAAGAGCCATCAGTTTGTGGTTATCAAAAACTAAAGCTGGCTGGGCTGCTGTGGAAACTGAACTCATTTTCATCCATTCAAAAGTCTCAGTCAAGCACCACAAAATTGTTTTAAAAACCCAGATGGGTCTATTTTGTGCTCAATCTGAATGGTTTCCTTGGGATTATGGTAGGAATTCAGCCAAGGATATCCCTTGAGGTTTTTTTCAAAGTGAATCTTTCTGCTCAAATCAGCAGTACCTACCATTAGGGTGCAAGACAATGTGATATTATCTTTACTGCTTCTCTCCCAGCAGTTGTGGTTAAAAGACAGTAAAAGAATTTGAGCTGAGGCTGAAAAGGAAGGTGCTAAAAATGTAAAGCTGCCCTTACCTGCCTCCTTTATATGTTTGTATACATCATCCGATCCAGCGGAAGAGTACGGGATGTCATCATGTGCTACGAAGTCAATCTGCCAGTGAACAGAAGAATAACCACATCCCACCATCACTAAATTTTGGTTCACTGGGGAATTGTTATAGAGAGTTATCTCTTTTCTTGACTCCAGCTAACTTGCTTTTGACATTCTCATCCTAAAGCCATTGCCTAGTATATTGGACTAGATTTGGGCCTGCAACTGCTGTGTTGTATGATCAATTATGAAAAAACAGAAATCTTCTCTCCAAAAGCACTGCCACTACCACATCACTCTGACTGGCTCAGTGTGATATTGCAGTACAAAACCCAAGACACATACTCCTGCTTTTATTCCTACTGCAGACGCAAGTGGTGAAGCCCTGGCTTTCAAAACCATGGAGGCAGGATAATTGATTTTGGATCCTTAGGGCTGTGCATGTATACATGTATACCTAGCACTGTCATGCTGTCATTTTGTCACCCAGTGATGAGGACACTAAAATACATCCTAGTTAATTATGCTTTTGTTAGGATTCATATATGTTGCAAGGCAATCAATAGCATGTTGAGGACTCTATCCTGCCTTTTAGAGGGCACGTGGTATTTTTACATATTGCACCTGTTGCTATTAATAAGAAACATGCCTTTAATTCAGGACTTCCGTCACTAGGTGACAACTTTCCTGGTTCACCATCTCCTTTTCTGAAAGTCAATTTATCAGTAATTTTTTCACTGTTATTTTACCCTTCAGAAATCCCAGTAGAGAAATCATCTCAGCATATTGAGAAAAAAAGGCAAAATAAATATAATGTTTTCCGACAGAGATGGAGGCAAGGAATGCTATGTACCTGATTTCAGTGGCTGGAATTAACTGAATTAAGTAATTTGCTCCACCTAACAGAATTTCAGACTTGCTTATTCTCAAATGTCAGTCTACAAAGGGGAAGGGTGAGATAAGGGGAGAAATGTACCTTATGTTTTTCAAGGAACTCAGGTGTCAGTGTCCAGGGTGCATCTCTGATGACCTCATCCACATAACGACAGTGTCTGAGGGCTTCATATCGCTCCGTTTCATTCATCACAGTGAAGCCTTTGAATTTATGAGTTAAATCATCACTGCAAACTAAAATACAGATGTATGAGCAGAATGGCTCCACATTCAGTAAAATTAGCATGACCAAGAGCTGATTACTCCTAGATAAATCCACTAAGCACTTAATTTTTAGCTTAGTGGTTTTTGGGGTGTTCCACGGCATCTAAGAGCTCTGCTTGGGGTTGGCAGATACAACTGTGTAATAACGAGAGAATCTTCTCTTTCTGGAGCTGCAGCCAGAGGCCAAGTAAGATATCGTAGGACATCTCAGGTGGTATCCTTTACATGCTAAGGTAAAACAATCCCCAATCTAGTGGGGATTTCATGAGCTGTGTTATTTCAGGGGTGATGACCAATGCTTTAAAACCAATCAAAGAACACAGCGTGGACAATCACAGAGTGCTCACTAACTCCAGGTATCACAAAATGGTCGAGGCAGGAAGACCACTCGACATCACCTAATCCAAACCCCCTCCTCCCAGCAGAGTCAACTACAGGTTGCTCAGGGCCATGTCCAGTTGAGTTTCCAAAGATGGAGATCCCTCAGCCTCTCTGGGCCTCCTCTTCCTGCTATTCATTTTTATGTAAACAACACTCTAAAAGGTGAATTTGCCAACAAAGCTCAAAATCATAGTGGGAGAGTTTCTCATTAAATAAACCCTGATGGAAAACAAGTCATAGAAAACTTTATAGGAATCTGCCTCTGATCTTAGCTTTGAGTTCAGCAGGTTTCACAGAAAGAGAAGTACAGCTTGTGCCGTGTTCAAATGGGAAGTTGCAGAAGGAAGCCCCAAGGAAAGGACTGGGAGAAGGCATATGCTCTAGTGAAATGAGCAGAGTTAAACGTCCAGAAATCTTGCATCTTTAACTCTGGATGTACCAGTACTTTGTCACATTGCTTTTAAAATGAGAGGCAGGAACACCTACATTACCAGAGGACTGTAAAAGTTAGGTATTATTTTTCTACCCACATAATGTTGTGTAAAAACTGGTGACCTTCCCCACAACCATCTCTGTCCAACATTATAGCTACAACAGTTATTTGACACCCCACCTGGAATAATGTGATACCCATTTATAGCCAGTGGTTGTCCTTCACCACAGGTCAAACCTATGCCTTTGGATCTCACTTGTCTGTAAAAGTACTTGACAAATGATAAACGCAACATTACTAGTGCTGCAGTGAAGTGTGAGAGTAGCCCTATAGCCGCTGCTTCTTTCTAATCTGAAAACATCAACCTATCAGGCAAGCTGCGGACAAAGATGCAGTCTTTTTTTGAGATCTGAAATGGATGTTCTTGCCATGATGGTCATTAAGGACTTTTAAAGTAGGAAAAATGTAGAAAGGCTTTGATAGCCCTGAAGCTTGTGCAAAATTCAAAGCCAGATAATAACATACGTATGAATTTCAGCAAGCAAAATGCTACTCTATCCTATTATGTCAGTTGTGATGCCTGCTGACAAGAAATTTAATGGTGATCAAAGCATTTTCAGTAGAAAGATCCCTTCAGAGAGTGTATTTGTATTTATTTACAGCCTTAATGACATCTTTAGGCTACCCTCTCCTGGAAGAAAAGGTCTACCAGAATTACTGGAAAACAGTAATTTTTGCTTGAATTCTGAAGAAAGGTTTGATTTTATTTTCTGGTTACTATTTGTTCATGTACAATGCAGACACAGTATCTTTCTTTGTAATTCTTTTGTATCTGTTATCCTGCTCTAATGACTGATTGGGGAAGGTATAAATGTCTATTTTAAGAAGGAAAGTGATCTTAGGCCCAAGTAATTGTCTTCACAACAAGAAATAGAAGGGGTTGGTTGTGATGCCCAAAACAACATATGATAGCGGTGCTTTTGCAGTACAAACTGTATGTGGGCGTGGGAAGGTGCCCATTTATTAAACATGCTAACACACAGTGCCTTGTTGGGAGCAGGCGCTGATGAGTGCTGGCTGCTTTGTCCTTCACTCCAAAAATAAGGGCAAAGTGAAGCTATGGCATGAATTTCAAAGGAGCCAGGCTTTTGTCCCAAAGCTCCTTCTTTATCTGGAGCATCCCCATATCCTTTAAAAACTACAATAAAATGTACATAACTTGCATTTTTTTAAACCTCACAGTCCTGCACCTCCACTTGCTGCTTCTGCATGTTACCTGGCTCAGCAGGAAAACCAGAGAATCCTTAATGTTTCCTTCCTAACAACGGGACTTGTCCTTTACCTCACAGGAAGCTCCATGGGAATCGACACAATTAATAAACTTGAGTAAAACAAAAAACCAGGTTTATAGTAAGATTTTGTTTTTCCTCTGTGTTAGTCTTTTTCCCCCCTTTCAATTGTTTGGGACAAATAATGCACCTTTATAGTATCTGAAGATTGCACTCATGTTGACTGTAAAGCATTTGAGCAGCTGAATGAAGGTTGCTGTGAAATGTTTCTGCAAGGAATAGCTCAACCCTGAAGGTGCAAGAAAAATGGAACCAAACTGCACATTTATGAGGCTTCATGAGAGTAGGGCTTGCACAGCCAACTAGGCAGGAAAGAGCAACCCTCCTCAGGCACAGGCCAACTGCTGAACAGCTGTTAGCCAGGCACATAGCAAAAGAAGAAGATATTCATAGCGAAAAAAAACCAACAAAGTAACCTGCCCAGGGACACCTGTGAACTGAAATTACATTCCACTCATGACCTACATTTGGGTTTTCAATGATAACTGGCTAGACTTAGCTTCTGTGATGATGCTGAAGGCTGGGTCTGGACCTGGCAGGCAGAGGTCATGGGGCTGTGCCTGGCTGGTGAAGGGACCAATGAGCCAGAAATAAATAATGGTTGTTCTCATTCACTCATCTCCATCTTTGAACAATTTTGAGCAAATAACTGAAAAAGGTAAATTATTCATATGGAGCTATTTTAAGCTCAGAGCCATGCAGGCACCTGCTTTAACTAGAATGGGAATTGTGCCTGTGCTGCTGAGGGCAGAATTTGACTTTCACTTTAATTGATGCAATTGTAAGATGTAATTCAAGGCAAACCACCTATAGAAAGCCCCTGAGTGAAAGTAGCATTCAAGTCATAGTGTATAAACAGCTGGGGGTGGGAGCACAGCAATAACTCTCTGATAGTGAAGCACAGAAGCAAAAATTCAGTGCAATAAATAACTCTGATCTTACCTCCTACTAATAAGTAGCTATTTGGGAATAGAGTTTTGGCTTGCATAAGAGCTCTAGCATGGCCAGCATGGAAGAGGTCAAATATCCCATCTGCATACACTCTGACAGGTCTGTCAACTGTGGAGAAAGAAACACAACACTGATTTTTCAGACCCCAAACAAGTTGCACTTAATTCTACTGGATGGCTTTTTGTTCCCAGATCAGATGATTGCAGAGATTTACCACTGTTCTGATATTCAAAAGCACCACAGGTGAACCTGCAGTGTTTGATACTGCACATTACTTGTTCTTTGTACTCTGCAGTTTTCTCTCAGACTTACCCTATTTATTATCATCCATCATCCCCATACTCTAATTTAGCAAAAATGTCATCTTTCTGCCTCATTCGGAGTTCCACCATATGTCTTGTTCTTTTCTCTCTGCCTTTCTAATCAGTTATGCCTTATGGATTTTTTCCCATCATCTCCCTTTCCCTCCCCTCTTGCCTTGACTAGCTTTTTTCCACAGCTTACTGCTGTAACAATTTATTGCTTACCTCTTCTACATAAACCTTTCACTTCCCTTTTTTCAGACTTTCCCCAAGTTCTTCTCTTTAATGAGCCTATAATTTCTTTTTCTCCTGCTATCACCCTTGTAACTCTTTCTGTACAGCACCTTCAGCAGCAGCCTCCATATTGAAAAAGGACTTGCTTTCTCAAATGACATGCTTTGCCACCTCCAAGCAAAAGCACAGTGGAGAAGAAAGCAACAGAGCTTCAACCTCCATGGATTGTGTTTCAGTGACAGCAGAGAGATGTCTCTGCAGTCAGGATATCCAAGGATCCATGGGAGAACACTGTTCCTTGCAGAGCTGACTGGAAAGCTGCAGCTTGCTCCTATAATGTGTACATAGTTTAAAAGCTTATTTTAAATAAATAAAATAAGTAAACAAAGGCTTTTTAATAACGTCTTGAAATAAAGGGGGTGTTGAAGCATGCATATGGGACTTCATGTGAAGTCATCCTGCTTCCCCAGCCAAATCAGAGATGCCCGAATAAAGAAATTGGCAAATAACCTTTAAGGCCACTGAAGGCCTGATGTGATCAACAGAAACATGAGTGAAAAGAAGAGTTTTCCAGCATACAGAGGCAGTATGAGACAAGAATCCAGAAGGTAGCTACTACATAACACAATTTTCAGGCTGGCAAGCCTTCCTTCCAACCAACATCTACAAAAACATCAAACTCTAACTTGAAATGTTTTCTCTTGTTGTTTCTCTAATAAAATATAATGGCTCTGTAGTTGATGGTTTCTTCTCCATTACCCAACAGCACAGACATCAGGCTTTTGCTTTTGCGTAGAAGGCAAAAATAAGCATTAATTAATGTTTGTATGGAAGAACCAGTGCTTTGGGAATGCCCACTATCCTGTGGACACACCTCTCTCCACATACCTGGTGTTCCCAGGCGGGCTTGTGCAATGGTTAACTTCTCATGGGGGGCTTGGCACTGACAGCTTGTTTCATCTGCAAATGGGGCAGGTGCCGTCAGCGTCTGCAAGGAGGAAAGAAAACGAAGAAAGTAAATTTATTTTCACCACCAAGTAGTTATAAAAGAACCATTTAACTGTGGCAGAATGCTGTAACCAGACTTCATGCTAGTTTGCTCTCTGGAGATTTTTGCTTTTTGGTCACCCCTGAGCATGCACAATTCACACAAGGAAAAATGGTGAGGAAAATAAAGCTTTTCAAACATGTCATGTAACTGAATTCTTTGTCTCTGTTAGAGAAGCTTGGTCATCTTTGAGGTGGGTGAAGGCACACAATTTTTCTGTTTGCAGAATAAAGTCACGTTGGATGGTGTGAGCACCTTAACCCTTCTCAGCGACTCCAAAGGCCCAAGACGAAAAATATATTTTGTCACCTGTAAGTAACAGCTGGGAAAACTAACTGGAACTTAGAAAGCTGCAAATGAGCCACCTCTTAACAAGCACCACTTCCTGCCACTGGCATCTGTACAGATAATTGGGAGTAGAGGTTGTTTAGTTGTGGTTTTAATCAGACTCTCCTATAATTTCGAGAAGCCATTCAAAATAAAGGCAAGGATGCAACCTTAAGTCCCATTTAACAAGAGCTGACTGAGCTGCAACTCCTTTTTGGTCTGACACATTCTGCTATAGTACTAAAATACTCTAACTGTGATCAGAGCACCACAAGGGTACTTGCTCTGAGGAGCTTATAACCTAAAGACATACGAGACAGAGTGAGGATGTGTGAAGACTGACATGGCATTATCTGTCAGAAAACTTGATTACTGAAATTGTATTTTCTGCCCATGCCTATGTAGGAAGTTATCACCCATCAGACCCTCAGATATTTATCATCTGCCATATGGTCTTACAGGAAAAAAACACACTTCTACAGCTTTTGGCTTGAAATCCTTATGAAAACATAGCTGAGTTTTGGTTTGCTTTGTTTTTCAGATGAAGTGGTGGTTAAGAAAAGCCGAAGGAAATCCGTCAGTTTGGCTCCACCATGATTTAACTGGGAGCTCATGGCTGTGCAGCTGTGGCTCTGTTGGGTTTTGAGAGTGACCATTTGATGTACAACTGTCACGCGAGTTTGAATACCCATGGTTGATCGTAACAGAATCTCTTTTTTCCTTTACATTGTTTTTTCAGATTTTTGATGCTGAATGATTAATCACTGAGCATTTAGCATTCTTTAGCATCCCTGAGACACTTTAGGGCATGTCATGCCTAATTGCTGCTGGTTTGTTGCATGGAAAGCTCAGAGGACAGCAGTAAAACAACAACGAAGACTTAAAGATTCATATACAGTTCTTTCTGCTGATTTGCTATTCATTTTGTTTACTGAAAGTAATTCAATTTCATGTAGGCTTCTTTTTTTTTCCTTTCCATTTTTCTTTCCTTTTTTATTTTTCCATACTCTCAAATGTTAAAGGAAATCACCATCATTAGCATCTTCATGACAAAAATCACAGCATCTCTGCACAGACAAGGTTAAAAATGGAGAAACTATGACCAAACCCAAGTTTTTGTCTGGGTTTCATGGATGGGAACTGTTCATCAGGCCACCCACGCTGCACAATGTAGAACATTACACATAATCATACAGTGCCAGCTCTTTCCTTTATTTTCTAAATACTGTCTTTTTGCTTCTGGCTTTGCTATTGCTGGGTGCTAATCTGTCTTTTTATCTCCAAGCAAGGTCAAGCTACACGGCAGCCCATACAGCCTGGTTCCTGCTGAGATAAAGAGAAAGGCAGAAATGTTAAAACAATAATGGCTATGGTCTGAGGCCTGCAACTGGTAATCAGCTCCTAGCTTGGCAGAGGCTGTTTCCTTGGATGTTATTTGAAGAAAATAGGCCTGGTTTGCAGGAAGATATCTCTTTTTCCCCCCAGGCAAACACAGTGGTGCTTTTCATCCATGTAACCACCTTTGCAGCACTGAGATTTTTCTTTCAGTCTCTGCTCAATGGAGAACAACCTCTATTAGCTTCCCATCAGTCCAGCTTTTATAAAATGTTCATCATTAAAGCTCACTTTACAGATCAGGGCTTAGAACCAGACCTGTCAATATTCCCTTTACTCTCTGACCTCTCAGTTACTGGATACGAAAATACATCAAATGCAATAGATTAAAATCAGCCATATTCCATCAAAGCCATATAGAGAAATGCATAAACACCATGTGCTGACAGATCAAAGGAAATCTACAGCAGTAGCTTCCAAATGACTACTATTTTATCTGTCCTAAAAAAATTATTGGTAAGCTTAACAAAAACATGAGTAAAATGAGACCATTTGGTTTGTATATAAGCCCATAAGAAAAAATATTTCAAGAAATTATTAAAACCCAGAAATAATTTATCAAACCTTTTCAGTTTGCATATAATTACTGGTATTCCTTCCAGCTTCTTGACAGAATAACTAGAATTGTGAGAAGACAGCAAGTAATTTATATAGCAGCTTTTCCATTTTGGTTAATTGATTAAAGTACTTTTGGAAGTCTGCTATAGTTTTGCCAATAATCAGATGGTTAGACAAAGACTTTGTACTTCTGTCTTTCTCTGACAGATTTTTCCCTTCATCTCTGCCTTCCTTATATTCCAGGCATTTACATTTTGCAATTAGTCCAGCAAGTGAAATTAGCCTTGTATTTTGGAGCAAGGTAAGCTCTGGAGACCTGCAACATCCTGTAGTAATATGTGAGAGAAAGCTTATTACATGTCACAAATGGAGAAGTCATTGTAATATTAGGACTTATTAATGATAGTTACTTTAGAAGATGATAAAAACCTCTTGCAATAAGAGTCCTGTTTCCTGGAAATGAAGACAGAATTCAGTAAAATGAAGGTATGTGAAACCATCATATTTAGTAACCCTTGCATATTAGAAGCTGTTCATCCTATGAGAAGCTTAAATAATGTCTTGCTTTCTAGGAAATTTGCAAAAGATCTGAATGATGTTCAATAAACTTCAGGACATTAAAAGATGGAAGGTAGATAATGGGGGCTTTCCCAGCAAGCACCTCACAGCTCCATTTGCACCAGCAACATCTTTGGAACCCACAGCTCTATTTGGTGAGACAGTAGCCAAGAGGAGAGGGCACAGCGCGGTTGGTAGTCCTGAGCTGGTTCTGGGGCCAGGACACTTCATGAAGAAACCCTACATGAGAGCTAGAAGCAGCTTATTTTCAGGTGTATCTTGATGCTGCCTTTTTATTATCACTCTTCACAGTCTCTTAGCCTGCTGTAGCCATTTAACTTAGCTCCTAGGCATAAGATAAACACTCGTGTTTCTAATGATTAAAAGGGAAGTTGCTGGTGTTTTGTAGAGGCAGAGGAGTCCTACCACTGAAATAAGAGGTCAAGAACACCTGTTCAAGCACCTACACACTCTCTCTTTTGTTTACAGCCTGTTGTGTTATTTTGCTTGCTTTCTGTATGTTCAGTAGTTGGGTTGGGTTTTTTACACAACAGCAAGGAAGACAGAAACATTCTTTTAAGTAGGCAAATGTAGACCCACCCATGTCATAGTGCACCTACCATTATAACTCTGGCTGCAGGGTGACTGCAAGAAACACAGCTAATGGAAGGAGCTACTGCCTTTTTTTTTTTTAAGTCATGCAATTACACTACCTTCTCTCCTCTTGGTAAAGTTGTATTGTCATCTAAGATTTTGCCACCGACAAAGGTCAATGAAATTTCAGATCATGAACTGGTACAGCTACAGAGGCAACACTTGATAAAGCAGGCTGGACCTGTGCTCATAGCAGAATTAAACGGGCAGGGAAATTCTGTGGGAGGTCTGATGCTGTAACCACCTTTTGTCTCAGAGGCTGTATTTAGAACAGGTAAGTGATTTCAACAGGTAAGTGGAACAAATCACGTGGGTAAGGTCTACTCATATGAGGAACGATTATTTTGGGAACCTGCTCCTGATGTTGGGAAACAATAATTATAGAGCAAGAAACACTGACATCAGTTTCAAGGAATATTTAAGAAAAAAACCTATCAAAACTATTGAAAACTAACTAAAAATATGTGCCAGGTTTCTGAGGTATGAACTTTTCGTAAGATGAAGGACTACCAAAGCCTTCTCTTAGAGGCTCAGGGAGCAAACATTGTCAAAAATGAAAACCATGTTTTCTCCTACCTGTTTGGGTCAGCAACCTTGACCCAAATAGGTAAATTTATGAGCATTTAAATTGTAATTGAATCTTACTGGTAGTTGTCTCCTGGTAAACTTTTCACAAACAGTTCTAATATTAATGCCAGAATCAAAAAAAGTCTAGCCTTTCTCCCACAGTTCTGCGGACTCAGGGAGGTGGATGTGAACTAAAAATATGGCAAACTAACCTTTTAAGAACAATAACGTTAGCATTCTGTTTGCATGCATTTCAAATTATCTTAGTTGCTCTTTCTGGGCTTTATCTTCAATCAAATACACTTTGTTCATCATTAGTATTAAGTCAGTAATGATTAAGTGCAAAATGCAATTAGAAATTGAAGATACTGCAGAGGAAAAGAAGCTTCCACTGCCTTTTCAAGAAGCACAATGATGTATATACGTAGAGATTCAGGGATTATGAAACTAGAACAACTATTATGTAATCTAATCTAATATTTGCAAAAGGCCAAATAATTTTGTGACAAGATTCCTGCATGACAGCCATGACTTTTGACTGAACTGGAACACATTATTTAGAAAACAATCGTAGAGGCAGGATGGGCCCCAAGTCAAGCAGAGTTCAAGTGAAAGAGTTGCCAATGAAGCACGTCAACCTCCATGAACACCAGCTGGAAGCAAAATGTGGCAACTTATCCACTTAAACCTGTTCCCCTAGCACAGCTGGAAGGAGCACTGCGTGCCAGTGATCCAAGCAGGACTCACTGAAAGAGCAAACTGCACCTAGGGCACTGTACAGCCCGTGAGCCCGGATGTTCTCCTGTCCTGATGGCGACAGACAGGAAAGCTGCCAGATATCCCATCACTGGGGAAGGATATGCAGCATTCCAGTGTAAAGATGCTTGTGGCTCCTTCAAAGGGGCACTGGTTGCCGATCATCAGCCTGCAGACACCATCTCAAAGAGCCAAACTCGCTGCAGGGCATTTGCAACTCAATGCCCAGTGGCAAGTGCTTGCTGGTCCAGGAGTAATGCTGAAGGTTGGCCATGGTCAACAGACCAAAAATGTGTAACCACTGCTCTAGTGCCACTCTGTGTTTTATTGATCAATTCAGAAACAGGAGATAACGTCAGCTCCTGCATTTTGAATGTCTATCACGCATTTCTTTTTACTTGTACATTACTGTATAGAATCACAGAATCATCAAGGTTGGAAGAGAGCTTTAAGATCATCCAGTCCGACTGTCAACCCAGCAGTACCACAGTAACCCCTAAACCACTGAACCACACCACCCAGTGCCAGATCCAGATGCCTCTTGAACGCCTCTGGGGATGGTGACTCCACACCTCCCTGGGCAACCTACTCCAATGTCTGACCACCCTAAGAGTGAAAATATTTTTTTAATATCTAATCTGAATCTCCTCTGTCTCAGCTTAAGGCCATTTCCTCTGGTCCTCTCACTACAGGCACAGCAGAAGAGACCGGCTCCCACCTCACTACACCGTCCTTTCAGGCAGTTGTAGAGAGCAATGAGCTTCCCACTGAGCCTCCTCAAGACTACATAAACCCAGCTCCCTCAGCCATTCCTCATAGGACACATTCCAGACCCTTCACACACTCACTGCCCTTCTCTGGATACACACCAGCACCTCAGTACCTTCTTTGAAGTGAGGGGCCCAGATCTGGACACAGTGCTCAAGGCATGGCCTCACCAGTGTTGAGTAAGGGTGACAATCACTGCCCTGGGCCTGCTGGCCACACTACTGCTGATACAGGCCAGGATGCCACGGGCCTTCCTGAACACCTAGGCACATGCTGGCTCATGTTCAGCTGGCTGGTGAGTAGCCCCCCCAGGTTCCTTTCTGCTGGGCAGCTCCCAAGCGACTCCTCCCCCAGCCTGTAATGTTGCATGGGGTTGTTGCGACCCAAATGCAGGACTCAGCACTTCCCCGACTGAGCTCCTGCTGCTGTCCTCAGCCCATTGATCTCTCTGTAGATCCCTCCTACACTCAAGCAGATCAACACTCCCACCCTACTTAGTGTCATCTGCAAATTCACATCAGCTATACACCTGATATATGGCTAAAAGAACCCAACTCTGCTTTAACACAGGCAAGGGTTAATCTTCTGAAAGCAACTCACATATATAGCTAAGCTATTGGGTGAATTTGGCCCAATAATCAGTCTACTTGTGCTTCTTTATAGAGATACATTTATCAATTACTTTATGTCAGATGTACAACAGCATTTTGTATAACCCATTACTCAGAAACAGAGCTATGAAGAAGCAAAAAAACCTCAAACCTTTTCTTCCTCCTGCACAGGAGACACATTTTCTGCAGTTCCTCAGCTGTCAGCAGAAAAACCCTGGGAAGATCTATTTTCCCACAGGGAGTGCAATGGGCTTCTCTACAAGATCCCTGATTCATCCAGTGCCTTTCTCAAGAGGTTTTCACCTTACACCGTCTGTTTATATGTGTGTAAAACAGGAAAGCAGATTACATGGAAACAAAAGACACACTGGGATACAGTTCTGGCTGTACTGAATGTTTGTGCATAATTGTGGATGTGTGGGTATACACTACACATATTCCTGCCTGTGTAGTCAGTATTTCCCTCCTAGTTCTGTATTTCTTCTGCTCCACATCCACGCATGTGCTGAGTTCTTTTTACATTTTATACATATGTTATATTATAATGTTGTCTATGTTCCTGAGGAGGGAGCAAAGAGAATCTATTTACAATGGATTTCCACTCCTTTTTAAAGATGTGATACAAACCTTTGCAGTAATGGCAACAGCACAGTTTAAGAAGTTGGTAATATTATCCTAATAAAAACTCATTCTAAAACATCATTTCATTTGCAAGCACGGAATGCAATATACAGAATGTGATGTTTTCTCCCTGTGTTTATGTGTCATTTCTGACTCCTGAAAAAATATTTGCAGTTTTGTGTATCTGACAAATATGTAGTGCAACTTGTATTTGCAGAAACCGGCATTTCAGAACATATATAAACTGCATGTCCTCTGACGTAATACAGGGAAATCTAAGTAGATTTTTCATGTCTGTGGGCAATTTTTTTTTTTTAAGTGCAGCAAAAATTGCTACATGTCCCTAAGCACAAACCTCACTTGGCACGTTTTTATGGGTTTGTGCTTTTATATAGTAGCCAACATTTACGAAAATGAAAGTTAATCCAAAGCAAAACCTGAACTTCTAAAGGACCAAATAAATATTTAGTCAAATAAAGTAATTTTGGGTTCCTTAAATTTAATATTATTTACATATTTATCTATGCTTAGTTCCACAGTGAAGTAAACAGATGGCAGACCCCCTGTCATAACATCACGTGGGAAACAGATGTATGGGACACTTTTCAACCACAATAAACCCCCCCTACATTAATCATTGGCTCCTCTGATTAAAATTGCATATACCTTCCAGTGATACAGGAAAGACGAATATGAAGATCTATGAAAGCTCATGGAAATAAAATACTGAAATGATTCTAGAGGTTGCATCAGGATCTCTTAAAACATTCCTTGCAAATATGAAGGGATGAAAGTACAGGAATCCAAGGCATGCACACTCTCCTCACAATTATTTCAGATTTTGTGTTTGAGTTCATTGCTTAACAGCAGCAACAAGGAAATTGTCTAAAGGAGTAGAGTGACTCCTTGAACCATTATACAGCTCCAGTGTGTGAAAACACTAAAATGTTCTCCTCTTCTCCTCTATAAAATAAGTGTTTTCCAAATGTACTTGAATCATTTGAAAAAAAAAAAATTAATTCATGTACTTTCATTTCTTCTAAAATATCAAGAAAATAAACAAAATGGCTAAAGCAGCTGATACGGAAAATTATGCAAGATCTGTCATCTTCGTTTGTACCTGAGTCTCATTCTCCAAAGTGTTGTAGATTCAGTGGCCCCAAGATACTTAATACCTAATTCCTATTGACCTGTAAAAGCCCGTAGCCTCTGAATCTCACAACACTACAGAAGTAAATCTGGGCTTTGGAGCAGTGCTGGGATTGCAAGGGTGAACCTCAAATGGCCCTGCCACTTGCAGTGCCTTGGCAGAACATGTTTTATCTGCCATATGGATAGACCAAGTATCCAGCTAGTCTGTCCTTGCAAGGATGATGGAAAAAGCCCCCAACAAACTATTTGGGTACCTCCACACAGGGCCCCAATGCCACTTCCTGTACAAGACGTGAGATCTGGCCACAGTTCCAGCTGCCTGAGAACAGACATCCAAGGGTAGTATGGATGCCACATACCCTTGAATAGCCCAGTATTTCTGGGATAGCACTGCCTAGGGCAGAGCAGACACAGCAAAAAGCACTTACCTGCTTCTTTACATCATCTTAAAGATAGATTCACTTTAAATTCATGAAAACTGCTGCTTAATTCCTTAGTTAAACTAAGAGCTTGCCTTACTTAGGGACCTTTTTAGTACTGATGCACGCAGACAAACCCTAAGGGCAGGATTCCCAGACTGAGATCCACAGCCCCGCAGCACTCTGCAGCTTACTGAAAGTTATCCAGGGACAACTGCCATACTGTGAATGTGTGACATGATATGACCAGAGGTCATGTTTATCCCACGGAAAACAGTGAAGGCCCCCATGACCAAATCATGGGTATTCTGGGGCTCAAAAATATGAATGGGACCGCAGCAGATGAGAAAGTGGCCTAATGCAGTAGTTTGGTCCAGATGAGAAAAGGGATACGTGCAAAAGAATACAAAACAGGATTGGAGAAATGCTATTTGTGAGGGGTTTTTTCTTGACTACAAAACTCCTAAAACCACCACTATGGATAAAACCTGTGACTCTGATTGGTTTGTTTCTCGGTTGTGCATCGAGACCAAGATACATGGGTCACTCAGAGAGACATTCTGGCATTAAGATACATGGAAGTTGAGAACATAAAGAGGGCAAATACTAAGTCAGAGATGGAGCAGAGGAATTGACTGAAGCAACACAAATGCTTATTAATGCTCCAGCTGGTTAAGAAAATGCACTGAGTGTCTTGGGAAATAATTAATGGTAATTTATAATTACAACAGTACCAGGCACTGGAAAACATCAGGTTTCAATACACATTGAAACTTACCCGAGAACTGCCTTCCGTGACCCCTGTTTTCCTGATCTTTGAATGACACAGGTTCTTTAGTCCTAATGTGACAGTTCCTGACAAGCTAGCAGGCTTCATAGCCTAAAATCGGGGGTCTAATGGCAGATATCCAGTAAAAATATTCACAATTTTAAGGCTTTAAAGAAATAATTCCCGTTTTAATTAAAAGGATGACAACAGTTTCAGAACAGAAGCAACTCCTTTTCACCTTCTAAAATTTGAGGTGATTCTGAAGTCCCAATTCTCAACAAAAACTGCTTCCTACAACTTAGCACATATTAAGAACCTGAAAGCCCAGATAATTAATTTTAGAGATATGTAAGAACCAATGAACAGCATTAAAAAGTCATCTGTAAATATCACAGACTTATCACCAGTTATATCATTCTGAGGTACCAAAGCCATCCTGAGGTCCAAACAACACTAAAATGTTACCTGAGACACCCTCTTTCTTTTACACTAATAATCTAGGTGACAAGGTTACTGACCCACCACTGTACATGTTGCCTTCAAAGGATGAGATCAGACCAAGTACTGAAGATCTTAAAAAAGATCTGATAGGAATTTGATGTTATCAGATCGTCTGTCAAGGGGTGATTCACTTTAACTCTTCAGAATACCTGCCCTTAATTTTCCTCACTTCAGACATCACCTGGCTACACTTGTTTGCCTCACTCCCTCTGCTTTGAGCTCAGAGTATTGCATTATATTTCACCAGGCAAGATTTTTTTTTTTAGCTTGAGGATAACACAGTTCTGATGACTGATGAGGTATCACTTCATAAGGACACACTTTCCTCAAATATTTATTCAAAATGTCTCCATTGTCCATTATTGGTACTCAGGAAGATCTAAAAACTCATAATGAATTCCTGTTTCATTCATGTACTCTGTCACCTTAATTTCCACAGAAATTATACTGGAATGCATGCTACTGTAAATACTGGAATCATATTGTCACTTATTTCTTTAAAATCTTTTAAAATGTCACACTACACAGAGAGATATATTCAAACAGGTTGTTATATCTGAGCTTTTGACAGAGAAATCTTAGACAGCTTGTACGAACACACTGCAGAAACTATACCTGAGCTAACTTTCCCTATTAAAACTGCTCCAAAAGCTTTCCATTAACAAATTAACAGTCTTCTTAAAAGCTGAATCTAATTATAACATGACCAAGAAGAAAACATTAATTTAGGTCAGCTCCAATGACTGTTGCTATTTCTTGTCATATCAGAACAATGTCTCAACTACAGTGTTGAATTTAATTACTGAAGTTTGATGTTTAAATATGTTTTAATTAGCACTGAGACTGAATTCTGGTGTTAAATGATCAAATTTCCAGTACTAAACTGTTGCATACATCATGGATTGTCACATCTTGACACTGCCTCCACAATTCTGTGACTGCATTTATGTATTGTTATTATTAATTTTCTACCACCTTGCTAATGGTGCACACCATGCTGGGATAAGGAGAGATCTTTTCTGGTGGGAATAATAACAGATTTAAATAAGAAGCAAGGAAACATTCGCGATATTTTAAGTGAGCACATGAAAAGAAGGACAGCTCTCAGAACCTGAATTCTTGGGGTACAGCAGCCTCGTAAAGTTGTCTACACGGTCTGAAGAGGTCTTTAAGCAAAGAACATCAGAGGAGTTATTTCAAGTATCACTCTCCCGGCCCTCCCTCATTCTCCTGTCCCCCCAAAAACCGCAGCTCTCCGAGACTCTCTTCTTCCTTACACATCCTGAATCGAACGGGCAACTCCTCGCCGGACTTTTAAAGTTGAGAAAAACGGGATTTGCCATTCCTGGGCGCAGTAATCCGGCCAAGAGCCGGCCCACAGGGCAGAGCACGGCCCGGCGGTCGGTCACTGAGGAGTCCCCGGGGACTGCCATTCCCGGCGGGAGCGGCACCGGGAGAGGCTGGGACCGGCCATCGCTCCCCGCCGCCGGCTCCTTGGAGCGCGGGCCGCTCCTCTGCATTCACTACTGGAAACAGGGAGCTTTTTAGATCGTAACACGGCTTTGACACCACACGCCTCCCGCCGCCGCTCCCGCCACCCGCGCACATGCGGCAACCGCGCCGGTACCCGGGCGCGCCCTGGCCCGTCGGGAGCGCGGGGGATCCGGGTTTTTAACGCGGGGACCAGGAATCCTGCCTGGCTGTCACCGCACTGCCCCGAGTTCCTGCACAGCACGGCACAGCCCATCTGGGACAGCCTTCGCTCGCCCCTTCCCTGGCGTTGCACAAAGGGACCCGCCGTGAGGCGGCACCGGCCGCCCGGGGGCTCCCTCCCTTGCCCCCGGCCCAGCGGCCCCGCAGCGCCCAGGGCGGCTCGAGCGGGCGGGCCGCAGCCAGGCCCGACTCACCAGGCGAGGCTGTGGGCAGGTGTGTTCCAGCTCCTCCATGGTCTCGGAGGGGGATTTGGGGATGCCTGTTCCTGACTCAGCACCGGCCGCACGCACTGGCATGGCCGCCGCCCGGGCCCGCCCGGCGCGGGGGGTCTTCCCGGGAGCCGCCCGGGGGCTCGGCCGTTCGCGTCGCCACGGCAACCGGCGGGCCCCGCCCCGCTCCGCGCGTGGGGGGCGGGCCCGGCTCATTTGCATGCGGGCTTCTGGTTGGCTGCTGCCCCGCCGCGCCACCGCGCGCTGCCCACGGCGGCTCCGCGGCGCGGGCCCCGCCCCCGCGAGTCACCGGAGCCCGGAATGGGCCCGGCCGGAGGGAGCGCGGGGGAACCCGCTCCAGCCTCCCCGCGCCAGCAGGGCCATCCCGGAGCACGTGGCGCAGGACCTCGTCCAGGAGGTTCTTGAACATCTCCAGTGGGGGAGACTGCACAACTTCTCTGGACAATCTGTGCCAGTGACCGGTCACCTCTACAGGAAAGAAGTTCTTCGTCATGTTTAGGTGGAACTTCCTGTGCATCAGTTTCTGCCCGTGCTTCTTGTCCTAAGCTTGGCAACCCCTCCAAAAGGCTCCATCATCTTGGCACCCCCTTTAGATATTTATACACATTAATGAGGTCCCTTCTCAGTTGTCTCTCGTAGAGGCTGAACAGGCCCAACTCCCTCAGCTTGTCCTTATTAGAGAGATGCTCCAGTCCCTTAATCATATTTGTTGCCATCCACTGGACCCACTCCAGGATCTCCATGTCTGTCTTGTACTGAGGAGCCCAGAACTGGACACTGCACTCCAGATGCACTCATCTCACCGGGGCTGAGTGGAGGGGCAGGATCACCTCCCTCGACCCGCTGGCAATGCTCTCCCTAATTCACGCCAGGATCCCACTGGCCCTCTTGGCCACAAGGGCGCTGCTGGCACAAACCCCGAACCGTGTCCCAAGCACGGCAGGCGCGGTCAGCGCCGGAGCGGTGCGGGCGCTCGGGAGGCAGGGCCGCACCAAGAGCCGCACCGGCATGTCCGCCCCTACCCCGGACGCGGCTGCACAGCCGGGCCGGGCGGCCTCGGCACCCCCTCAGAGCGAGCCCGCGGCGGCTGGTTCCGAACCAGCCGAAGGCGGGCGGTGCTGAGCGGACAGCTCCCGCCCGCCGCACCGCGGTCCTGGGGCAGCGCCTGCGTAGCGCCCGCCCGCCGGGCTGCCTAAGAGCGACTGCCCGCTGCCCTCCCCGGGCAGGAGCACGGGGCTGGGAGTACCAAATTCTTGGTGCTAAAGAAAGTAAATTGCTTTTTAGTGAAAGCAATTTTAATAGTTTTGGCAAAAGCGGCGTTCTGTTCTGCCGAGAGATGGATACAAGGACATGGCTGTAATAGTAGCATCTCTCTCTAAACGCAGAGAAATGCTTCTATCATAGGCAAATTCAGAGTTCCCAGGCCCTTCACATGGAATCTGGCTGACACCTGCCCAGGAGCCACAACTACATCTTCGGTTGTCCCATACAGCTGCTTCAATACACACAACTGTAGCTTCTACACAGCTGAAGTGAAATTACCATACTTCTTACTCCTAAATAGCATGAGAATGTGACCAAGGTAATATAAAACCAAAAATTTTTAGAACAGAGAGGCTGCATTCGCTATTGTTAACATTGATAGAATGGAAAAAGTGGATTGCAGCAGTACTTAGCTTCACCGGGCACTGTCAGTGTTGGTTTTAAAAATCAGACTTCATCAAAGGACACGAGCATCTAAGGCCATTCAGACCTGTGAGGAGTTACAAGAGAATTGTGTCTCAGGGTCTTGAGACCTGAATTTCAAATGTCTTTATCTTCTGCACATTTTCAAGGAAAACCAAATGTAATACAAAAAATGTATGAACTATGTGAAAGGGAAAGGGGTAAGTAAATAAGAGGAGATGAGAAAGAAAGTAGAAAGAAAAGAGAATGTGAAAAGAAAGAATGAGACAGCAGTCAAGAAAAAAGGAAAATACATGTCAAAGGAGGTGACTAAGCAAGAAAAACAGTAGCCAAACTAAGTGAATCTCACAGCTGAATCTTTTCCTTATAACTAAGTTCCTTTATCAGTGTTTCTGCAAGAACTACTCACATATCATGGAGAGCGTACTCAAGGGAAATTATTAAACCACGATCAATGCAGCACTTGGTCTGAAATTTGTAGCTCATTTTCTCAGGAAAAATATTTGCAGGAGTTATGCTGTTAGAAGAATATTTGGACAGCACAGATGAGCAGTGCTAGGGCTGGAGCAGCCATAGGTAGCAGGCAGCCCTTTTATAAACCCAACCACGTATGCCAGCTCTTCGGAGACCAGTGCTGGTGTCCTGAAGGAGTAGCACCAGGTATGGACATATCCATATCCAGGGTCAGCGTCCAGCCCTTCCTGACCAGGCAGGTGCACAGGAATAGAGATGAAAGAGAAGCGGACTTTCTTGAAGTTGGATGATTGCCAATATACTGGAAATGCAAATTCCCTTGCCTTCTATTTCTTTTGAGTCTGGAAGGCCGAATTTCATCTTTGCTTTCATGCTGAGAGTGTGCTATTGACTCCAGGTGCATTTTGATTCATCTTCCCTACAGATAAGCTTTTCCATATATATGTAACATTAAAGAATGATGTCTCTCTTGCAGTAGTGTTATCACCTATCTAAGCTGGGCCAGAATTTCAAAGTGAAAGCAGAATACTTTTTGTGCTGCTTATTTAATTTCCACCTCTGGTGAATACTTTGTGTATTCTGCTCTTCTGTTTGAAGAGCATGAAAAAAAATGTTGTGTACTTCATTACAAGAGAGAGAGGAAGTTGAAATAATGGCAGAGAGAAGGATGTAGGCTCTGTCATGTCTGTCCAAATGGAATTTGTCTGATAATCTTAGTCAACATATTTGGTATCTTGAATAAGGTATCCTAAACTGCATCATCTTCTAGCTGTTGGGGCTAAATGAGCTTTCAAAAGGCTGGAGTGTGTCTTCTTTACTCTCTAAAATAAATAAATACAAATTAGGTTTGATTGGAAAAGCTCAGTAGATGGTCTTCTGTGAATCCTTACAAGTCAGCCAGCTTTTAAAAGAATAGTGGAGCAAGAGTCTTGGGTAGGGAGGTTCATGCATCTAATTTATTTTCTGTAACCAATATCCTGTGCCAGGCTGATCATGGTCTCCTGGGCAGCTTCCTGCTACTTCTTCACAAGTAACAGGGACACATCACCATGGCCTTTAATGACTGAGCTCTTTGGAACACCTGCTTGGGTTGAACAAACATCTGATGCATAAAAATCTTGTCCCAGGGTGTATAAATTACAGGCAAACAAGCCAGGAAACCATGATCCCAATCTTCCTAACACTAATTTCAAGGTCTGAATTAAATAGGCACCAAACAGGGAAAAAAACTCAGTTGTTAGGAAGGTTCCACCTGACACATTGTGGTTTGGGGTTTTTTAATACAGAACTTCAGTTCTCAAACTGCAACAATAAATTCTCAAAGTATGAAAAAGATAAAAACGGTAATATGTTTAGATGTTACATTTAAATCCTCTCATTTCTTAAACTGAAAGTATCATCCCTCTCTGAGCTTCATGGATCTCAAGCACTAGTTATCACAGCAGAAGTTGCATTTAAAATGGTCTTTGCCTGAGAGAGGCTGCAAAAGTCTTCTGACCTATAATTGAGTCATAAGGAAGAGAAGCAGACCCTCAGGTAATTTCTGTTCAAAAGTCATCAGGAAACCATGAAAAAAACTGTGTGGTTAAATAATGTTTGACTTCAAAGCCAAGCATCTACGAGAAAACAGAATAAATTATTGAATATTTAACTGATGAGCTTCAATGAATTTTGCTTCAATGGATATATTTTGGATACTGAAGGTTTTAAGTGCAAGACTTTGTAAGGTCAATTGCAAGACTTTGTATGATAAAGGAATGGTTTATGTCTGGAGCAGATTTGTTAAAATACTGTGTTTCTATGTATGTATCTGTGTATGCAGGAATCCCTGTATTTATGTATCTATGTATCTATCAATGTCATGCTAATTCTAGACGTGCTAGAATTAATAGTTAAAAATAGCAGAAAAAGATACCTTATTGCTGAGATGATCAATTAGTTAAATCATATATTTTTAGACTGAGATTAAAATCCCACAGTGGTAGATATTTTTTCCATCCTGTGTAGATGGGAAAAAAAGGTAGAGAATGAAAGGTATGAATTTAACTACACCCTATAGGTTTTCATTGCCTCCAACACCAATCACTTTGCTGCTTCCATGTAAAGTTGGCTGATAGTGTAGATTTAATTAATTTTTAAGATGCAGTTCATCATTCCAGTGGAACACACAGTGCTTATAAACGATCCTCTTTTTGTCAGAATAAATCAAAAATATTCACTATTTATGAAATAGTCTTATAAAATGTATGCAGATTAAATCCACAAAGTTTTTCTATGTGCAATTAAAGTCCATAAATTATGAAAAGTAAAAACATGGGATTTGGTACAGTGTGATTTTATACCTGGTTCTTTCCACAATTCCATAGTGAAGATGTGATGTGATGTTTAATAAAATCCATGTTCAAGGATGTTTAATAAAATCCGTATACGAGGATACTTGTATAGAATCAAATTAGTCAGTCTTTATGTAAGAGTTTAACTAAAAATGTCATGTTAATTCTGATATGGTTTACATGTAAACCACCTGAAATACACAAATTCTTGAAAATAGTGGCCTTTGGTGGTGCCATTCATCTGTGATTGTAGCACTGTTTTGAATAAGTGGGGTTACCCACTTCGGGGCAGGTTCTTTGTGTTCTTGCTCTTTCATGAACTACTTTTATAAGCACTTCTGAAGAAAATGGTGAGAAATCATGGCTGGGTTTTGACCAAGAGGGTATCTGTCTTCATTCATTCTTCCAGAGTCAGAGAGATGGTGGGAAATGTTAAGTTGGTCTGTCCTGTTATTAGATTGTTGTGGGGTATGCCCAGCCCCCACCCTGGAGGGACGTCTGCTGAGATAAGGCGAGTGCTCAATCTCCCAGCAGAACTCCCCTGGAAAGGCAGCCACTCTTCAGTTACGGTGAGAAGAAGACAGACCCAGAATCTCTGGGAGACCCTATGCAGATCCTTTGTAACCCATTGGCCCTCACCCTCTGACACCCACCCCCTGGATCCCTATAAAGGCAGCCCTGTGCCCCTGCGAGATGGAGAGATGTTTGTCCCTGGCTCCCCTTTGCCGAACTAATAAAGCTTCCCCATGTGGAACAGCCACACGAGCCTCTCCTCTCTCCCTGCTCTGGCCTGGAGGCTGCCCTGCAGAGCTGAGCTGGAATCACGAGCTGACAATCACTAAAGAGCTGACAGACTCTGCAAGGGCCCTCCTGCCAGCAGCTGAGGGAAGACACCGGGCCTCGGGAAGGCGATTCCTTTTGGGACCATCTCTCCTGACTGGTCACAGCTTCCTTGGTCAGAGCTACTGACCCCACTCCAGCTGCCATAGATTGTCCTTGCTAATTTTAATAATCAAGCTTTTACTTACTGAGTAAATGTTGTTAGGGAAGGGTTGAGAGATTCTCAGCAGTGAGACTTTCCTGATGGATGCTCAGAGGTTAGAAAGCACTTAGATTAGCTAACCTCTGTTGGTCCTTCCCTTCCCAGAACCCAAATTATCTATTTAATCCACCCAACACTGTTCACTCTTACCAGAAAGTTTTTCTGAATGTCTAATCTGAACCTCCATTGCTGCAAACTATTGCCACTGCTTGCTTTTTCTACTGGACACAGAGAACAGATTTACTTTCCTTGGCTTTTGTATGACTACTGTGGTTAAGATTTTGAAACAATAGTTTGAGGATTTGGAGTAGAGAGCTGACATTCAGCAGGCAGGTTGGTACTTTTGTTACATGTTTCATGACTTTTCTAAACTGCCCCAGTTGCAATAATTTCTCATAGGTTACATGTTATAATGTTTTCATTTTCATACGTTATACTTTTTTTCATTATCCTCCCTGCTCTATTTTGGGTTCTTTGTAGATTTCTTACAGAGTGGTGCAAGCACAGGACTACAGCTGCAACTTTACTGCTACCAAGAAATACACTGCTGAATGCTACAGTTCTCTCTACTTTATCTCAGTATAAACTTTGTCTAAATGATTCATATTCTCTGCCCTCCTTCTTATTGTCACAGATAAAACATAATTTAAGAAAAATCTCTTTACTATTTACATTTAAACTGTGTTGTTATCCCTCCTATCCTTTTTTCTCTTCTTCTGGCTTTCCAGATAAGCACTCCAATCTCCTCAAATCCACACAAAGCTAAGACTACCTTTCTTGAACATATTTGTATTGCACTCACTTCTATCCATTTTCAATCTCTCTGGTGCCTTCCTTTTCTGCCAGCTCAATTTCAAATTTCTTGGACTGATCATCAGTATTCTGTCGCACTATCTTTTCCAGGATTACAAGTTCCCATCCCAATACTTTTTTTTTTCTCTCCACTGTTCCTGTCAACCTTTATCTTTCCATTTGTCAATATTTCATGCAAGTGCCTTCACAGCTTTTTTCCCATACTATTCCAGATGCAAACCTGCCAAGTGAAACATAAAAAATCATACTGTAAACTGCATTTGAGTGATTTTTACATTCACATTAATATTTTGGATACCAAAAACTTAATAACTGGAGAGTCTCATAATCTGGGTAAAGACACGTATTTTATTTAAGGCAAAACACCTACTTTATGTACCGTAAAATGACTATCTGGTAGCTAGTTATTATCTGAATGCCTCTTCCCGTAACAGCTTCTTCCATTTTGCCTAAACTAAGGCAAATCAAGTACCAAGCCTAACTGGAAAGACCTTTCCTCTCAGGTTCACAGTTACTTTCCTGCTAGTGTCCACAGGAAGAATCAAAAGCTGGACTTGAAAGAAATGAAAAAATTGTGACTTGCTAGTATTGGAAAGCAAGATCAGATGCCACTGGAACAGCAAAACACAAGGAGACACCCTCACCAGACCTGACCTGATTTGTGATCTGACTTGTGTTTCTGCCTTGCTTGTGGTAATAAGGCAGGTCCAAAATCTTGTGTGATGATCTGGACTCTCAGCTGGGCCTGCCAGCTCACCCTGCCTGGGTCTGTGGGACGTAGCCCTGGGTGTCAAGTCCCCCACCCCCACCAGCCATATCATGTCATTGTCTCCCTGTCCTTATGGAGCAGCTGCCCCTTGCTGCACCCTGATAGCAAGATCAGACCTTCCTGAGCTGGGGCCTGGCCCATGGCTCTGTGGGATCCTCTCCTGCAATTCCTCCTGCGCCATCAGCCTGAGTGGACTTTGGTGTCCTCATTGTACTAGCCCCCTGTCCTGAGTGAACCCCAGCTCCTGAGTGAACCTCTTCCCAGAACCCACCTGGCAGCCCCTTGGGGCTGTTCTATAGGGCTCCTGCCACCCTCTAATTTCATCTGCTGTGGCCCCTTCCCAGGCCATTGTCCCTGCCCTGGTTGAGTGTCCATAAAGCTATCCACTGACAACCCACACCAACTAAACCCCCTCCCCCTTCTGAGCTCTCAGGTGTGAGGACACACCTTGTTTGTGGGGAACGGGAGCTGTTGCCAAGGCTGAGGGCACTGACAGCCCTGACCAAGCCTCACCTGGGTCCTCTGCACTCTGCTCGTGGGCTCTGAGTTCTGGCCTGCGCTGTTGGTCCTTGCTGGAGCTGAGATGTAGGAGTGGTGGTCTCCATCCAGCTTAGCCACAGCCATGTCCCTGGCTCCCCAGCCTGACCTGGAACCTGCCTTGTCCAATGGACTTGTTTGGTGATTCCCCAGTGGAAGTGGATGGGGCTTTGAGCAATCTGGTCCAGTGGAAGGCGTCCCTGCCTGTGACACATGGGTTGGAACTAAATGACCTTTAAGGTTCCTTCAAACCCAGACCATTCTACAACTTGCCTGGTGACCACTGGGCTGCATCTGACCCAGGTTACCATCACCAGAGCTGATCCTGAGTTGTGTTTGTGGTTTGTTTTGAGACCAGTCTCATCACCATGGACTTGTCCTAGCTGATCCTGACTCCCATCTCCAGGCAGCCCTGCTCACAGTCCTTCCCTAGCACCAGTCCAGCAACAGAGTTGTCAAGATTACAAGAAGACTTAGCAGCATCTCATGATGCTGTCCTCCTTTCTGCCAAAGGGATGTGAAATAGTGAATGCTGAGAGTATTCATGCATGGAAGCACATTTGATCTTCAGCCAGGTCTCGAAATTTAACAGCCTCTCTGCAATAATGTTCTGTTTATACAATAATTGTTCATTTTGGTGCAATTGCAAAGAGAGAGCATTGAAAGTAGTTAAAACAGAGACTTTCATGCTGTGGCAATAACTGTATGCTCTTGAATACCATTGGTATCAGACTTAATTCTTAGACATTATAATTATGTGAGGGCTCATTTTCTGTGAGTTTGCTCTCACTTGTCTTCCCTATTTAATGTATATTATAATATTTTGTACTTTTCTTCTAGGCTTGACTAGGAATATTGTATTAGGCAAGCAGGTGATGAGATTCTGCTCTCTGTTCCAGTTAGCATAATTCCACCAATTCTGGTCCAGTTACCAGGATTTGCTGTAATTTAACTGCAATCAGAATTGAATTGTGTTTGTTTAAGAAAGAAAAGAAGTATCTCTGAATGTTCATTCCATAGACCTTTTTTTTCTATCATAATGGAAATTAGTACGTGTTCTTTTTTCTATTTCACGTTTTTATTTCAGAGCCTTAACATCCTAATAACAACTTTATTCTCTTCATCCTGATGTTAGGAAGTAACTCAGGTAGGAAATTAAAACGAGATGTGCAGTGAACAAAAGGCATTCAGAGGCCTGGTAAGGAAGGAATTTACGCTTTTAACATAAATGTCTGCATTATCATTATTGATAAACAAAAGGAGAAGCATTTATTTTTTTCATACTTGTCAGTTACGTATACATGAAGAGTTTTGAAAGCAAAGACATCTTGTAAAGTAATAATTTGAGATTTCTTTTAATTTATGAAATCTGTGCTTTTTTTTGAGTTTGGTCCTCTGAAAAGTTAAATAATTCATGTTGAAATGTCACATGAATAGCACTGTTTAGTAAGCAGCTGCAGAAGTGGTCAGAGCTGGATGAAACTAGAAGGAAAAACTTGAAGTTAATCTAGCGATAATGTGCATCAATTCAGACCAATGTAATGATTAAAAGTAAGATAATGAAATACTCCATGTCTGTAGGAAACATACACATAGAACAAATACACTGATATCTTGAGTAGCATGCACACACACAGTTCTTCACAAAGACAGTCTGTACTTAACAACAATATAATAATATTTAAGCATTTTGAGGTAGACATAGTACAGGTGAATTTGCTGTCATTCACGATTTACTGGCCTTGTTTCTATACCACCACTCTTACTTTTAACGGATTCTTTTCCATCATCAAAAGCATTACCAACCATAAGCTTAATGTGTAACATCTGCATCTGAGAGTTTTAACTTTTTGTCCTACTGCTTTTGCAGCAGATCAAGCACACTCTAGTCATTAAAAGGAAGACAAAAATAATCCTCAATAATTACTTTGTCCATTTAACTTAGTTTTGGTACTATACCCCATTTGTACTTTCCTATGTCCATGTAAACTACTGTTTATATTATCTTGGAACACTTGCAATGAGTTTACAGTATTTACTATTAATAACTTACATATTTAAATGACAGCTTTGAGAAAACAAAACAGAAAATACATCTTTGTCACCTTTTGTTGATATCTGGGAGTTTCCTGAGCTTCTTCTTCCGTACTGTGTTTTTGGCTGCCTACCATCTTCGTTACTGTGGTTGTCTTGCACTTTTCTCTGCAGCTATCACGCTTGTCTTGAGGGAAACTTGTTGGCTCTGAACCACCAGCAGAATTCCCACTTCTTGTTCTTAAAAGACAATTGAGCAAAGTTGTTCTTGTATGATTGTCCAAAGGGAGGTTAAAGATCAGCTCAAAGTAATCTGCTGTGATGAAGCCTTTAGCAGAGGAAGTCTCAAATCTTGCTGGGTTATTTTTCCTTCCCAAAGCAAAGCCCATCCCTTGCTCCCCCAATCTTTTTTTTTTTTTTTCCTACAGCATTTAAATATGTTTGTTATGTTGTGCTGTTAGAAACAGATGCATTCTTGTTATGGCCAGAGATGAATGTCAGGATTGAACTAGTATCCATGAAAAAGTCTTTTGTTTGATCTGCACTGTCTCACAGTGGAGCTATGGCAACAACTCCAGTTTGGGAAATTAACTGTATCACTGTGTACTGGCTCAAATGACGGCACCACCTGAATGACAAACATGCCACTGTTCATGTGACAGCTGACAAAGAGTACTGTTTAATTTTAATCAAAAACATTGAAATCCAGTCAATTAAAAAATCCAAAGCATGTGAAGGCTAGGTATATGTGAAATGCAGTGGCACTCTGTTTTTATTCAAACTGAAGAATTTAGAGATCTTGTTATTTTATAAATGTTTATGTATTGTAGCTTAAAAATTGAGTAACTTCTGATTTTGAATCCCACATCATGCTTGGTGATGTGATCTTGGTTTGTGCACATGTTTAAAAAAAGAAGTAAAGCAAACTGCTGTGAAGGAGAGGCTGTCTGTAGGTGTTGTGGTTTAACCTGGCAGGCAGCTAAACAGCACACAGCCACTCACTCACTTTCCCACCTGCCCCCTGAGTGGGATGTGGGAGAGAACTGGGGGAAAAAACCCAAAGTAAAATATGGGGGTTGAGACAAACCCAGTTTACTAGGAGAGAAAAGGAAAAGAACAACAGTAATTAGAATATACAAAGTAAGTGATGCACAGTGCAATTGCTCACCACCCACTGACTGATGCTCCGACAGTTCCTGAGCAGTGGCCTCTGGTCAGTTCCCCCCCCACCCCGTTTACATACTGGGCACAACATCTTATGGTATGGAATATCAGCTGGGGTCAGCTGTCCTGGCTGTGTCCCCTCCCAGCTTCTTGTGCCCTGCAGCCTCCTTGCTGGTGGGGTGGGGTGGGGTGAGAAGCTGAAAAGCCCTTGACTTAGTGTAAACACTGCTCAGCAGAACCAAAACATCAGTGTGTTATCAGCATTACTATTTCCAGAATCCAAAACACAGCACAGTTACTAGGAAGAAAATCAACTTGATCCCAGTGGAAACCAGGACAGTAGTTCAGAGAGGCATTCTTCCTGTAGCTGTCAGTGTTTCCAAGGATGCAGGTTTGCTACAGCTAAGCTGGCCTATTAACTACGTACTGCTGAAAGAGGGCTCTCATTCTCCCTGGGAATGGGCATTCTGGCTGCCAAGGTGTCCAGCCTCTCTCAGCACCAGGGAGCTGCCACAGGTGGCTGGGGTCACTCGTCTGCTTCCACCCAAGACTAGATCCAGCAGTGGGATAATGTTGTATTAGCACCTGGGTATGTAAGTTGGGAGGATTGGGAGGTTTTTTATTTCTCTCTTACCAATGCAAAGGAGTCCTGGTGGAGAAAGAAGGCAAGTAATTTTCATTTTCAGAACCATATAAATCCTCTCCTTGGGAGAGTTGGAAACAATCAGTATATCCAGACCAAATAATACTAGTTCACATTTCTGCAAAAGCATATCAGCCCTAAGGAGAGAGCCCTGTGGTGCCACCTGCCTTTGCAAGAAGCTGGAGTCAGTGCCTGTATATTTTTATGAGCAGTAAATGCTTCTCTACAAAATTCTGCAAATGAAGGTGGTAGGTTCTTTGAGTAATGACTGGCCAGCACTGATGTTTTTGGACAAAATATTGAGGTTAATCTGTAGGGAAACAGCATGAACCCCATCAGTTTCCCTGGGTTTCTGAATGCACACACAGACAGATCTGAACCCTTTTAGAAGAGAGGACTTGTAAAGCTCCATTTGTCTTAATTGAAGCTGTTAAAAACTTTCCCCATCTATGCTTGAAACTGAAATATATCTTTTTATGGACACAGTCCTTGCTCCTCAGCTGAAGGCTGTTGTGTAAGTACTCTTGACAGATTTGAGTGAAGGTATCTCTGTAGCATCAAAATGAACAGAACATACCCCACCTCCCCACCCTGACCAAGTGAGGGGTATGCAAGGACAAAGGTCTGATGGGTCTTTTCTCAGAACCTTCCACACACCACTTGGCCTCTTGAGATATCAGAAATCCAGTCTGAATCTACTTTTTTTTTTTTTTTTTTTTTTTTATTTGTAGCAAGAAAATAAAAATGAAAAGGGGCTTGGAAAATAAGGAGGGCATCCAATATTATATATATATTAAAAACTCTATGTGCATGTAATTATAACTATGTAAAATATATTTATATAAAATATATACACACACACAGAGACATATATAAAACCATATTTTGTCACTAAGCTAGCCAACCACTACTGCCTCTGAAAGATTCTAGGGAGGAATTTACTGAAATTACTGAATATTGTGATAGAGCATAATACCTACTTTAAATATGCAAAAAGAACACCATGGCTTCTACATATGTTAGTCTTGTCATGATCACTGTTCAACCTTCAGTGGTTACATGTCGATGGAAACCGTGTGGGAAATGCCCGTTTTTCCCAGCAGGGACTGACTGACCGCTGACCACGATGTTGCAGGTGATGCTTCACCCTCATGCCTGGCTCCAGCTTTTATCCAACTGGCATCAACCACCGCCTCCTACCAGCTCAAGAGACATATTTTATACATAACATTGAGACATTATATATTTACGACAAAGCATTTAAACATGGATTTACCCCAACTGCGGCACCGGACCCGTACGGGCTATGGGCCCCTGCAGCAGATGGAGCCCTGCTCAGATCCTTCAGACGCAACTCGCGGGTACCGCGGGCCCTGACGCCGAACGAGCGCCTGCAAAGACGCGGCAGCAGCAGCGGGCCCGACCCAGGCCTGGGTCGCGGCCCGGCGGTGCAGGCCTCTCGCAGGAAGCGTCTCCGCCCGCCTCCGGGCTCCGTTCCCGCTCCGGACCCCGCGGGGGCGGGAGGCGGCCGGGCCGGGCCGGGCCGGGCCGGGCCGGGCCCTTCGCGCGGGCCGCGCTCCCCCAGCGTCCGGGGCGGCCCCGCCCCCGCCCCCGCGCCCGCTGATTGGATGCGGCCCCGGCGGCGGCGCGCGGGGCTCCCGTCTCGCGCCACTTTCGGGAGCCTTTGGCGCGAGCGCCATGGCCGAGAGCGGCGCTCGGGGCCGGGACGGTGAGACCCGGGGGCGGCGGGGCGGCCGGGGCCTCTGTCCTTGTCCTCCTGCCTGTCCCTCGGAGGCGCCGGCGTTTCGCTGTCAGGCGGGGGGCGACGGGGCAGCGGCGCTGGCGGTAGGGAGGGCGAGCGCGCGCGCACCGGGCGCGGGAGCGCGCGTACGCGGCGGGCGGGCGGCCGTGGTGGGGGCGGACAGCGCAGCGTGAGGGTCCCGCGTCCCTCGGGGGGAGCTCGGCGGGGCCGCGCCCGCGCTGCCCCAGCGGGGGGACCCTCTCCGGGCGGGCGCGGAACGGGGGGATACGCCCGGGGGGCGGGCTCGGGCCGCCCCGGCAGTGGAGCCCCGCACCGGCAGTGGAGCCCCGCACCGGCAGTGGAGCCCCGCACCGGTGTCTCTCCCGAGTCGCGTCTCCGGCGGGGGCACTCTCAGCCCTGGGGGCAGCGGCGGGCGCGGGCGGTCCTGGCTGGGGCTGAAAACACGCTTGTCCCAAAGGAGTGCGGTGTCTGAGACGCTGGCGTACAGTAAAGGCGAAGAATTGACAGAAGATAAACGCGCTCAAAGCGGTCTATCTTTGCACTTCTCCCCCATGGGCCAGCAGGCAGTGTAAATGCGCCTTTTACCCCAGCCCTGAGCAATACGAATCCGGAGTTGTCCCAGCTACACTGCTTGGGTGCAGCTCTATTCACAAGTTGATGTCCTCCTGCCACCGGGTGGGGACTGCCCTGCTCCTATGGCCACCTGGCCAGCCTTCGGTCTCCTCTGCCTGCACGGGGTATTCAGCTCCTCGCACTGAACCCGCAGCCTTGTCCTTGGGCTGTTTGTTTGCTTTTATAAGTTGGATTGGGTCCACTTGATCCCTGTGGTCAGGTAGGTGTTCCTGCACCAAGTTAAGAGAAAGAAAAAGGTCGGGAGAAGTAGAAAGCAGCTTGCTGGGGAGAGCATTTGGAAGGGAAGGAAGTGGAAGAGGAAATGGGGTGTCAGCTGTCAACAGATTACTAGTTTGTCTCAATCTGGTCACACTCAAACGTTGTGAAACCGCCTAAAAACATTCCTGCTTTGTAGCAGTGTAGGCCTTCTCTAAGTCTGGTATTCCTGAGTTGTCATGGAGACATGCAAAATAAAAGGAGCTGGAAATTCCCAAGGAAGGAGGGGGGCGATCCCTTACAGGGAAAGGTTGATGAGATTTGAGAGGTGCTTTGGAAATCTAGGTGGTAGCTTCATGCTGAATGTGAGCTGGCATGAGAGGGCTGTTTGATCTCCTTGTCAGGCCGTGCCTTCAGTATCATTCCAGAACTGGCTTAGGAAGAGCCATCTGTGACTGTGCTTTTAGCCGAGCAGGTTTTGGTTTTAAGCAACACTTCAGTCATCTCTTAATGCATCCCTGAATGCTTAAGTACCAAAGATAACAACAGCTCATTGCTAAACTCATTTCTCTTGTTTTTAATTAATTACAGCTATGGATGACTCTGGAAGTTTTGCAGCATCACGTTCTAGACGTGAGAGGAAGAATAGAAGAGGCCAGCAAGAAGCACTTGAACGTCTGAAAAAAGCCAAAGCTGGGGAAAAATTAAAATATGAGGTGAAAATTCTTCATCTTTTCTTCTTAATGAAAAGAATATGAGCTGAGATGCTTAATCACCATTTATAGATACGTAAAAGTTATGGGAAACAAAATAAGCCTTTCAGATCAGCTTTTGTGTTTTTAATGGTGTATGTTTTTCTGAATGTAGCTCTATTTTTTTTTCTGCTTTCTAGTATAATTTATTTGTTTCTTTCTGTTTTCAAATCTAACTCAGTTTTGTTAACTGCAAGTCAAACATGCTTGCCATTGCTTGAGAACTATGCCACAGGGAAGGACCGATTTTTAAAATCGCATAATTAATGTTATGATAGGAAGTACTTTTTTTTAACCTCAAATGATTTTAAACTTTAATTTCAGGGCTTTACATGACTGAATTCCATTAATATTGATATGCTGGGTTTCCATAAAGAGACCAAAATTTAAGTATTTAAGTGGTAGAACTGAAATCTGTCAGTGTAACATTGATACTGTAACATTGTCCAATGGTGCTGCCAACAGGAAGTGACTTCCTCATTGAGGTGAATAATGTAAAGAAACCAGAAGTCTGTAGATCATTAACATGCAAATTTTCTCTGAGCACTCTGCTTGGGTATATCAAATCCCTTTCATTTTCAGTGAGCTCAGATTGGTGTTTGAGAGTAGAGCCTAGGTCAGAAGTCTCCACTGCTAGGTTTCTTATCTTTCAAAATTTTTTTTGGTGATAGGAAATGAGCAATAAAGCAAGTAATTTTCAAGTGAAATCTCTGCCAGTGCTTCAGTAGATTTTGAGTTTCAGTATATTGTGATAATTTTAAAAATTGATGACTTGTTTTTTATCACTGCCAAAGAAGAAACTTAACGAATAACTGTGCTTTCTAGTTGTGGACAATGTAGCAGTGTAGGAAGCCTACATGTATTCTTGGGAACTTTTATATTCTAACTGATGATCTGTAGTATTAATGGTATGGAAACTGTTAATCCTCAGTATACCTTAACTGTAGGTTGAGGAGTTCACAGGTGTTTATGATGAAATAGATGAGGATGAGTACTCCAAGATGGTCAGAGACCGTCAGGATGATGACTGGATTGTTGATGATGGTAAGTTAAGATTCATTTGGAGAGTTATTTTGGTTCTAGTGTTATAACTCAATTAGGCTTCATAATGTTCATGGCTTGAGGCAAGTTATTATTAGTACATTCTTAAAATTTGTTTTAGGAGACAAGAGAAAGGCAGTCTTTTAATGGAAATTAATCTTTGCATTGTTCTCATAGTAGTCTGCTGGTATGGTAATGAAAATATTTTTCCATGAAGACCTGTTCTTGAAATTTTATTTCCAGTTATCAGTGTTACAATTCTACCAAAAAAGTACTGTTATTGATAATTTCTAATTAAACATGTAAGAATGCCCTTAGTCTAACAGAAGATACAGCTGAGAGTGCTGTAGTTTTTAATACTCACTTTTGTAACTTTTGCCCTATATTAAAGGGGGAATATATGTTTAAATATGTAAAAAATTCAGGAATATCAGGACAGAATTTAAACTGCAATTTTTTAACAATTTGTTTTTCTACAGATGGGATAGGTTATGTAGAAGATGGAAGGGAAATCTTTGATGAAGATCTGGATGATGATGCTCTTAGTTCCAATAAGAAAGGTAACTTGCATGTGACCACTGAAGAATGTCTTCTAGGGCCTTTTAAAAGGTACCCAAAATGGGCAACTTCCTGCCATCAGTATATGTGGTAAAGATGGCCAAATGACAAATTACTCGAAGCTCTGTCATTCTGTGCCTGTGGATTTTGTTCGGCCCCCGTGATGCAGAGGATGGAACTCACAAACTGAGGTCACATCACTATTAACTGCTTCAGCACTACCAGGGCACTTCTGCTCGCAGTCTTCTGTGGAATGGGGATTCACTTCTAGAACAAAAGCATCTGGGAGGGGTCTTGGTTTTCAAAGCCAGTGTCTAAAGGATGTGTGGTCTCTCTTGACCACTAAAATACTTGTATGCTTGTAAGAATCTGGGATCATATGATTTTTCCAACTTTTTAATGGAATCTGATGGCAAACTGAGAAACTGAGTCTGATGAGAATGCCAGCATAGTGCCAAATTCCTGGACACACTTCTTTTTTTTTTTCTTTTTTTTTTTTCTCCCCCTGGAGATGCTTCCGTGTAAAGTGTCTTTGTCCTTTTTCTGGAGTATGCAAAAGGCATCTCTGACATGACTAGGAAAGTCAGGGTGCTGAGAGGGTTTTTCATTTTTTGTGTGTGCGTGACAGCTGCTACAAAGCTGAAAGATGATTAGGCTTCATTTCAGCCAGCAGTGTAAAGGTGGAAGAAGTAGACTACCTTGGCTATCTATCCCTGCTGATAACTGGACCTGTAAACATTGAACTTCTTTTATGTAAAATTCACAATTTAAAATTTTTTGTTTCTGTAGGAAAAGGTGGCAAAACATCTACAACTGGTAAAAAGAATGTGAAAAAATCTGTGGTGTCAAAGCCAAACACAATTAAGTCTATGTTTATAGCTAGTGCTGGGAAGAAAAACACAGATGTAAGTTTTTATGTTTTTGAATTTAAATGTTTCTGACTTGTTCACAGTGTTTCAGTGGGAGTGGAGTAAACCAAGGGCTCATTTTAGTTTCTTGTGTCTAGTGAGGCAAACTTCTATTATTATTATCTCTTGTGTATGGAGCATTTCTGAAAATGTTGTGTGTGTTTTGTGGGAACCCTTTAGTGATTTGCTGCTGTTCTCCTGACTGGGTTTGCACATATATCTGAGAACTGTTTGGCTAATCTTACCTTACAGAAAACTGTGGACCTGTCCAAGGATGATTTACTTGGGGATATTCTTCAAGATATTAGTGCTGAAGTAAGTATGTTAATAAAATCTGTTGGAAATAACCTTAATCCATTAATTCTTCTTGTCATGGAACATACCGAGAAAATACAGTTTTTTGTGAAACTAGACAGTCTAAGACAGATTTCATCCATAGCACATCTCATTGATAGATTCCACATGTGTGTGCAGTCTGCCTGTTGTCTGCACCATGCAGATGTTGCATGACTGCATTGCTTGGTAAGGCAGTACCACTATGATCTGATTACAGATGGTTTATGTTAAGATGTGGAGCCTGTGCTAATGCAGCCTTCAAGGTTTTAGTCACCTTGGAGTGAAAGAGGACTTGGCTGCCTCTGAATCATGTATATCTGTCACCACACCTCAGCCAGGGTTCTGTAAGACATCTCCATCTGATGTGTTTGGGTTTAGGGGAGGAGCTGAGGGAGCATAAGTTTCAGCAGGTCATGTAGCCTGAACTGTCTGCCTCCTGCTTCCCACGATGTGCTGCAGAGAACCAGGTTAACCCTCCCTTGGAGGCAGGAGTGCAGGATGGCTGCTGTGACAGGGTTGGATTATCTCAAATATCTAATGCCCTTTTAGCAAAGTTTCTTAAAACCAAAAGGATTGCTCACATGTAAACGTTGAAACTGCTGTAGTGGTGAGATACTGAGGTGGAATATGTTGAACCAAAACAAGCTTATTGTGTTTTTTTCAGGGCAGTAAAGGGTATAGGCTGTTCCAATGTGAAGTTATTCTCTTAGTTTTGTGCTGTTACTATTTTACTCCTCCCTATGACATCTGATTAAGGCTATAAACCCCCCCATGACTATAAAGCCCCCTGAAATCATTAAACAAATGCATTTTAATGCTGCCAAATTTTGTGGAACATTGATTAGGGAGAATAATACTAATAATTACATTATGGCTTCTATTTACTTAAGTACTAGTTAGCTATTGATCTTTTCGTTTTGTTGTTTGTTTGTGAAATTTCTTTCATTATTAGCTGTTGATAAGGTTGAGCATAAAATATCTGTACATGTAAATAAGTTAAAATGTGTTTTTGTCTATTGTAACAATGCTGAAAGAGCACTTCTGCCTTTCTTGAGGCATGTATGTTCAGTATTACAGCGTCAGCAGACATGAAAAACATAGCACAAGTTATTCTGATACTTGTGCAATAAAGGCACGGTTAGCTATTAAAATTCCCACTGTTTGAAAACTGTTTCACTCATTGAACCTTATGGCAGTTTTTCTCAGACTGTTTCCTCCCCAAAAAATCTATTGTCTGTCTTCATGGGCTGATTGCTCAGATAAAATTGTTTTATGGGGGTGAGTTTTGTATCGGGGGGTGTGTTTTCTTGGTAAACAAAACATATTGGTCGCCTTCTTTCTCTTTGATGGAAAATGTTGCTAACCAAAGCAGAAGAAAACACTAAACAGCTCTTTCTTTTGTCACTTTCTCTGTTCCTTCAATATTCAGACAGTTCAGCTAAGTCCACCACCAATTATAATGCTGAAAAGGAAAAGATCTGCTGGAGTACCACTCAATCCTTTCTCTGTGCAGTCCCAAACTTCTAAGGTAAAGGGAAAAAAAAGATGTTCTCATTAATAATAAGCACTAATCTGTGTTTTTGTTGATTTGAGTAGTGTTGACTTTTATTCCTCCTCCTGGAAATTAACTTTCTCCTTAGCTTCCATAGCAGTGTTACAGTGTAACTTCATGCATTTTTCCACATCTCCTTTCATGTGAACACATAAACAGTACAATCAGTTTTGTATGTTTAGTATCGTAGGAGTTTGTAGCTGTTACATTTGACAGGTGAAACTGTTGGTACAGTGTTAGGTGCATCACATGAAGGTGAGTTTCTGCTTCGTCTCTTTTCCAAAGAGTAGAAAACACCCTTGTGGCAAGTAGAGTAGGATGGGAGGTGAAATAAGCAGGAGTGTGGAAAAGGATAAGAAACCAATTGTTTGCAGAAATGGAAAACAAATGGAAAATTGAAGCTATGGATAGACATTTGCCTTAGTGGAAGATTTTGGAGTGAAAGGAGGGATGGGCTGCTAAGGGTGGAAGGCTAGAATTTTGCTAGGAGTTCTGGTAAATGGAAGGACTTTTTAGCTGGAAATACAGTGAGATATTTGGTAATGGTCATAGTGGGAAAAGGGAGTAGTATAGATACATCTGATATGTGAAACCTTGTGTAACATCAACTCTTACAGTGAAAATGTTGCTACTCAACAGCTGCGTTCAAAACTAGAAGTGATTGGGGAAAAAAGGGGAGATGTAGGAAGAGGGGATCATGTTGCAAGATATGTGGAACTTTTCCACTAGCCCTGGTTACTAGTTCTGCAAATAGCAAGTGCAAGGTTTTGTTTATTTTTTTTCTTCTTTGCTCTTACAAGATTTTTTTTTTTTAACTCATGGTGGAAATGTTTTTCAGGTAGTCACCCCTATATCAAAGAAAGCTCCTGCTCATGTCAGAAAGGAAGCTCTTCCTCCAGCTTCATTTCATCCTAAACATCCCAATTATACAGCAAAATCTGTCAGAGTCTCTGAAAATGAGGACACGAAGCATGTGCAAAAACCTGTGGAAAATGAGGGAATAGTGAAGGCAGTAGGAGAGAAAGCTACTAAAGGTACTGAAAGTAAATCAAAACCCAATTCTGGAAACTGTTTATATATGGCATAGTAGTGTTAAAAACACTTGTTAAATTATACTAGCTTAACTTAAATGTGGTACTTTGTTTCTATATTACTACTGTATATTATATTCATGCTTACAGTGTGCTGTCTCTGCATACTGCTATAGTATGCAGCTTGTCATTTTAATGATTCAGGACTTTAGTTCTACCTGCAGCACTTCCAGATGATGATCAGGGAATGATGGATTTTGATGAGGAGGACTTTGATGAACCTATGGAAGCAGAAGCAGAGCATGTGGAAACTATACCTGAGACAGCTGAAAGCTTGAAAAGAGACGACGAAATTGAAAAGAAAGAGACAGAGCAGCTGGAATCAGAGAAAAAAGAGACATCTGTCTTGTAAGAATCTCTTTTTCTTTTTTTTCTTCCACTAAGAAGGCTTTCAATTTCCGTAAACCTTAGATTTATCTTCATATTTGTCTTTGCAAAAGGGATAATTGTAATACAGACAGAATGGTGATAATGCTGTGCAATGCTTTTTTTTTTTGTAGTTAGATTAAGAATAGTAACATGCTGATAGCTACCTAATTGAAAAATATTTGATGTTTTTGGCATTTAGTGTGTGTGACAACGTGTATTTCAGCACGCTGAGGTGACTCAATGTGGGTGTTGAATAGTGAACTTTGGTGTCAGTAAGAAAAACAAGGAATTGCTAAGGTTGCTTATTCTAAGTGAATGTGAAGGTATTTCATAATAGGTAGGTATGTAGGTAAAAGTTTTGTTGCTAAAAGTAATGGTGAACAGCTATGTCTTTGGAAATAGGAAAACAGGGATTTTCCCTTTTTTTAAATTGTTTGGAAAATCTTGAATCATATGTTTCCATAACAAAATATTTCAAAGTGCAAAGAATTTGAATGATGAAAAAGACCTAAACATCTAATGACTGGAAAGGTAGTTTTGATGAAATAATCTGTTGTTCCCACTAAGCAACTTGTATAGATGGATGGATATATTTGTTATGTAAAGACTTGAATGAGCAAAGCTGAAATACCAGGTTACTGGTTTTTAAAGCCTGTTTGTGGTGTATCAAGAACCATACTTATATGTGGGTTTCTGTCTTTGTCACTTCATCCTTCTTTTCAGAAAAAACCTGAGGAAACCCAACTGTTGGGAATGTTGCTTGGTTGTGGAAAGAAAAACAAAAGGTGTGAGAATATAGGCCTGGAAGAAAGCAAAATGTGATTATAACAAAGGCACAATTTTATTTGTTTCTTTCTTCTGCAAAACCTGCAGGAATTGTTCTCTCCCAGGTCTCTCGTGTTGGGACAGAATTGATGAGGATGAAGCTGATCTAGTAGCAGCAGAAGTTCAGCTGGACCCCAATCTCCTTCCACTTGTGAATGGGGAAAGTGATGATCAAGTCTTAAGATTTTATTGGCTGGATGCTTATGAAGATCAGTTCAGTCAGCCAGGTAACTGTTCAGTTAAAGGCAGAAAATGCCAATCTGATTCTTTTTGTTCAGTTGGGATTTTCAGACTTTACTGAATTACATCCAGATGCCCTGTTTCTCTGTGCTCTAAGACGTTCATCTCTTGTTTTTCTGTACCTCTGTCTGCAGGGCAGGGCACTGACTGGGAGGAGAATGTCATCTCTTGGCCTAGTATAGAAGTAGGGAGGTAAAAGGGATCTACTAACACTGTTCAGTGTTGGTGACCCATTGTCCTTCTTAGAATTTTATACACTCCAGGAGCAAGCTGAAGTTGTTAATTTCTTGCTCTGTGGTGCAGCAGCTGAGCATGCTTTCTTGTTTTTGGTAAAGTAACTTAAAATTCATGTGCATGAGTAGAAAGCCTGTACAATAGCAGTTGCATGATTTTATACAAAGGAAAGGTATGTCTGTCAAGGGAGGAAGATGGTTGAAAAATACAAGGTCTGTCTTGTATTTCTTATCCCCTAATTCAAACTATCTAAAGATTGTCTTTGAGTTAAGATTGGTAAGATACCCTGTGCAGTTGACATGTGAATCCTAGCTCTCATAGTTTTCAAATTGCATCATTCTGATCTCAGCTCTGACAAAACAATTTGTGTTCACATCTGTTCTGAGCACTTCCCATCCATCCCCTCGTTTCATCAGGAGTTTTAGGAGCTTGGGTTTCTAATTTGTGCTTCATGTGTGTTTACCAGAAGGTTCTTTCACATGTTGTTGGAGGTTTTTTAGGGTTGAAGTTGTAAGCATCAGATACATTTCTTTGTTAACACCTTTTGTTGTGAGTTGGGATGCCAAACTTAAATATGAGACTGTGATGGGCTGAACAGCTTGGTGATGGGAGTGGTAATAATCATAGATATCTTGATGAAATCAATGGCTCTAATATAAAATTGCTACTTTTAAAGAACCCGCTATTGTTATTTTTCCTTTTTTTTGTCTTTTAAGTCAGTGATTGCTGAATGGAACATAATTATGAAAGGATTTCTGTTCCTCGCATGCAAGGAGTGTTCTTTTCTCATTATGACTTTTTCAGGATTGAATAATAAAGACTGCACCTGTTTTCAATTAGTAATGTAGAAGGGAAAATTTTGATACTGCTTTTTGTTTAACATGTTCATGATCTTTGTTTATGCCTCATTTGCTGGGATGTCAAATTCATTGCCTGAGGAGTAAATACTATAGCATAATCATAAGACTCTTTCAAACTTAATGATTTTTTTGGAGGCTTACTTTTCGTAATTCCCTTTATGGTCTTCGGCAGAGAACTCAAGAATTGTGATCCTATTAACATTTTAAAGAAATAACTACTAAAACCTGCCCTTTTTTTTTTCCCTTCTGCAAGACTTTTTCCCTGTGTTTTGACTTTGCTTACCTTTTGGTTCATTTGGTAGCATGATCTTTCTTTTCACATACTTTGATTTCTAAGCTTTATTTCTATTTTTTCTTTCTTTTTTCTTTCCATAGTCTTGCAGGGGATAGGGCCCGATACCTCTCTGTTGGTTTTTTTTTTGGTTTGGTTTGGTTTGGTTTTTTTTTTTTTTTTTTTGTTTTGCATGAAATGTGTCTGAAAACTCTTTGAAGTTAGTTCTGCTTTTGCTGCCTGTGGGGGTGGTAGTGTGTGCCAGTGTTCAACTGGATGATCTCAAAAGGTTCCTTCCATTCTAAGTTAATCTGATTCTGTGAAGTCTGGTTATTAAGACCACTTATTTGTCCATGCTAGAGTTGATTGAAGTTTGTCTTTGCAATCCCGGCAGCTTTTTAGCCTGTCTTTGACTGGCTTATATATCCTTTCTACCTCACCTGCTTATATGTACTCCTCTGACAGATTAACTACTCCATGCTCTTAATATTGCCAGGTGTTCAGGCAATCAGCTACTGTTTTGTGGTCTCTCACAGTTTCATCTTTCTCTATGATACAAACCTATCTGAGGTGTTTTTTTTTTTTTTTTTTTATCCCTTAACAAAAAAGTAAAAGATTGCTGGGGACAAGAACTTCATCTTCCCTGTCACTTAGATCTGCAATTGGAGCTCTTTCTCAATACTTCTATTCGAACTGTCTAAATCTTCAAGATTGCCTCTGTATTAAAATTTCTTAAGATACTTTGTGCAGCTGAAACTTGTATCCATGTTCTCATCATCTTCAAAACCGCAGCATTCTCTGTCCTTGACAAAAGTAGTCTTGTTCACATCTATTCCAAGCACTCAGAAAATGATTTTTCATAGCCTGTCACTTTGACTCTGTCATCCATCTTAGTGCATCTTCACTGATTTATCTTTGATCTAATGGAGTAAGAAAGGTGCCTTTACGTCTGATATATCTCCTGGCAAAGATGAATTATAACTTAACCAAGGACTTGTTTGTGCGCTGCAGGCCAAGGAGAAATGCAGATTCCAAAATCTTCTATGCATGAAACATTGTTTCTGAGACAGTCTCAGCAGGGATATTTCTGTTTTCATCAATAGTAGTACACTGTAGGAGGAGTGTCTTCCATGTAGTCAAATTCTAAATTATTTGGAGCTTGAAGGGAACCTGGTGAAGCCAGGTTTCTGAGCTGTACTTGGACGTTTTTTGTACTGGTAATTTGGAAACTATATGTGACAGTCAGGTGGCTTAGTGCTTGGTTATTCTAAAGTTTGACATAATTTGATTAGCAGTTTGCAGCGTTTTGTGCTATTGCCAAGTTTTCTGGGCTCAGAGATGTGCATGTACAGTAATGACATTGTCCACAGTGAAGTCAGTTGCCACTAGTCCTGCTCTGTATAATCTTTCTGAGTGTCTCCCTTGGTTACAACTGCTGTCATGGCATCCAGGATTCCTAGCAATGTCATGCATCTTTTGGTGTCCTCATTTGTTAAAAATAGTCACTTGAAAGCTGATCAGCTTCTAGTTGTTGTCTTCAGAATGTATTTCTACAGGTTTTATTGGTAGTAGAGTCTTGGTCTCACGGTACTGAAGTGTAGGGAAAAGGAGTTAATTGTACTGGTCTAGCTGAAGAGAGAAAAACTGTAGATAACACATGTTAGAGGATTGATTGACAGCACAGGCATTCTGATAATCTTCAGCTTTCACTGACATCTCTCTCCTTCCTCCATCTCTCCAGGGATTATCAAATGAATATAGGCAGCAGTAGAATATCAGAACAGAGTTTTGAGACTGGCTGTGTAATGCCATTTTGAATTTTACATATCAGGTGTTACTATAGTAATGGAGGTAGAGACATGAAGAATGATCCAGGTGTCTGTTTGTAAAGCTGATGTTTAAAACAATTTAGAATGTGCTTATACATCGGAAAGATTTGTTGTTCAAGGACCAAAACCAGAAATGGTTGTGTTTCAATGCAAGAGTACATTATAAGCTGCTTTAAGGAACATTAGGAATGATTAATTTTAAAACTGCATATTGAATTCTTTGCCCTTCTCCCTTAGGTGTGGTATTTTTGTTTGGCAAAGTTTGGATTGAATCTGCAACCACCTATGTCAGCTGTTGTGTGACAGTGAAAAATATTGAGAGAACTGTTTATCTGCTGCCACGTGAAACAGTAAGTGTGACTTTTAAGCATGTCAAACATAAGTACCTTTCATTCTGCTTATGGCAGGTTGTGAGCTCTAGCAGTGTGTTTATGGAAGCTGTTGGAAGCCCGTGTTGGCTGATGTAGGTGGTAAAGTTAAAAACAATGTGTACACAATATATCACACGTGAGCTGCAGAGTAGAGCACTGTGACTTCCCCTGACCCTAAGTAACAACTGCAGGCAGATTTTTATCCTTAGACTTGCTGTTTAGCAAATAAAGTAGTCTTGAAGTATTACCAGAAAACTTACTGCTTTTTAAACATTCTGTTCAAATAATATTTTATAAATTTGGGATTTCTTGTCTGATTGCATTATAGTTTTTCTTAGAAAAAGAGATACATGATTCATAATAGCTAAGTAAAATTCAACTTATTGTCATGTCTGCTGGCTTTTTTGTTAATTTGTAAAACCTCACTTCTGTTTTCGAGGAAATCGACCTATCTACTGGCAAAGAGATGGAGACTCCAGTAACTATAATGAGTGTTTTCAAGGAATTTAATGACAGCATTTCACCAAAGTACAAGATCATGAAGTTCAAATCCAAGGTTTGTTTACAAGCATCCTATTTGGTCATCTTCTGTTGTTCTGGTTTGTAGGGTGGGAAGGCTGTTGAAACATTGTCCAGAGAGGGAGGCAATGCTGAAATGCAAATATATAACTCCTGACATGTGTAAATGTACCTGCTTGTAAAAACCATTCAAAATATCTATATTCCTTTAAGAATGGTGAATCTGCAACATGAAATTTAAACAATGCTTTTGAAAATACTCATTCATTAGCTTCTTTAAAACTGGGTTGAGTGTCAGACTGGGTTGCTGAGCTGTTTTTGAGAATGCAGAACAGACAGAAGTTCTGATACCTAAAGCCTTAGTATCAGCTCATGCTGTCAGAGTTTAAAATGAAAGATTATGTTGTCCGGCAGATAAGTCAGCAGTCTGGGATTAGACTGTCTTTGCATTTGACCAGATGCCTTACTGCACTTTATCTCTTGGCATGTCTCATCCTTTTTCTCACCCCCTGCAGATTTGTCTTTTTAGAGTGCATGCTGTTCAGAGCATGGATTGTCATAGTGTGGCTGTGCAGGAGGTAACAAGTGAGGGCTGTCATTCTGTCTTGAAAGCTGTTCTGTGGTTAGAGTTACAGGCAATAGTCTTAAAGTGTTATTTTGCTGTGCTTTGTTTGCTCAACAAGTCTTTAAAATGACATTGGAAAAACAAAATATTGCTGTAATGGAAACTTTGCACATAAATTAATGTAATACTTGTCATGAGTCTGCCGGAAAAGAGCTGATACTGTTGATGGTGTTGCAGATTTGGACTGAATTAGTTTGCTAGTATGAGAGCTTTATTGTCCATTTCCATAGAGAATTTGTCTTCCACAGGGAAGGGTAGAGGTAGGAAGCTTGTGTGGGGAAATGTGGCAAACATTCAAGTTAGGGGAAAAATCTGTTCTGACTGAAGTGCTCAGAAACGTTCATGTTTCTTGAAGTAACATGTCATTGGTCTGGCAAAGCTGATTTTCATTAGTTGTAACTTTCCCCATCCTGGCAATCTTGTGATTTCACAGGATTCATTCCTGAATAGTTAATCAGTAACGGAGATGACAAGTAAAAATGCAGGAAGAATGGAATTTAACAATATGTAAATGAGGGAAAATAAAACCAGTTTGTGTGATAATTCAGGTTGGAAAGATCCTCAGGAGGTCATCTCATCCAAAGCTAGCTAGAGCAATTCTGAAAGTTTAAGTTGTTAAAGTGAAAATGTGAGCAGTGTTTCTCAAATAGCAAAGACATGCAAGACATGACATTTTTTCAGCAACTTGTAGCTTAGTGCGTTACTTACAGAGTTCAGGGAAAATGGATGTGACATTACTACTTTGTAAAACTTTTTTTTTTTCCTCTAGCTTATTTTCTCTCTCAAAACTGCTGTAAATTTACGTTTTTCAGTTTCGTCTGTTATTTCTCTTGTATAGTTGATTATAACATAATTACATGTGGGATCAGAAAGGAGTGAATTTAACAATAGATAAAAAGCAAGTTGCTGATAGCTCACTGTTCAGATTCTTTCAGGAACGAGGGAGAGAACTCAAAGGAATACAATTCTTCATTAAAAGAGAGGATGCAAACTTGTACTCTAGAAATAGAAGGAGGGAGAAAGGCCTCCAAAAAGATGTAGATCTGCTAGCAGAATCTTGGGAAACCTCCATCTTTTCCATGGTCTGCCAAGTAAGAATAATGTGCATGAGGTAATAGAGTAATGTAGTTTAATCTTCAAAGATGGCTTTTAAAAATCAAGGTAAAACCTGCCAAATTTTTACTGAGCTTACACAGAACTCAGAGCAGAAGACCCAACAGTCTTGTCTGGATACACGGCTACAGTACATATGGGGTCCTTGGGTGTAACACAGGTGTAGGGAAGTAGGAGCACTAAGACACTGTTGAGATTTTTCTCCTTGAATATTTTAACACTTGGTCACCCTCATGAGGAAAGATTAACTCAAGTGACTATGGGTACAAAAGATGGCAATTAGAAGGATGAGACAAAAGGAGAATCAGTTATACCAGAGATAACTATGAACTTTTTTTTTTTTAGCTAGTAAAGTGAAGAATAATGATAAGACCTGTTTGCTCTCCAGAAAAATTAAAAGGGAATGAGTAGCAAGAGAGCTATTTAAAGGACAGTTTTAGCAAAAGAGCGAATTTGTAATTTTTAATTCATGAATAAATTAGGTAGGATAGTTGGTGCAGGGAAGCTCTGAAATAACCAGAATTGTTTCTGAAAAGTAAAATTCAAATTATGTTGAATTCTTCAGTAAACTGAGTTTTATTAAAAGGATAAAAGCTATCCAGCTTTATTTTGCTTGTGTAATTTTCTGCTACTTTTGATAGTGCATTCTGGGAGGGTTTAATGAGAACTGGAGATAGTAGGAAGGTATGGCAGTAGTAATATGGGGGGTAAGAGAAAAGACAGGATAGTAGAACAGGGCTGTTAGTGGGGTCTTTGGAGGATTATTCAAAGAAAGTGTTACAGTAACTCAGATATTCTAGATTACACAAAATTCACTGTGAACAAGTGGCACCAAATCTCCAAATCTGGCTAGGCTTACGCCTCTGCAGTAGAGAAGCTTTGTGTTCTCTGCAAGATAATTGTGGATGTGACAGGGTTGTCCTATTACTGTGCCCTGCTTTTCTTCTGTTCCTTCCCTAGATAACTGAATTTGCCTGGTTGTATACCTTAGTCTGTTTCTCATAAGGAGTCATTAACCTCCTTTTCATTGTACTCATACCATGAGAGACAAGAGCTGTTACCCAGCCCTTGCATCTGTGTGTCCATAGGGGTGTGCAGGACTCTTGAACTGAAACAGTTTGTGGCACTCACCTAAACAAATGCTCCAGAAAAGTGATCTCTACACAGTTGTGGCTCTATGTGGTATAGAGCTAATGTGCTTTAGAAGATCTCCCCTGCTCTGTGATGTGCAGCCAGTGTTCAGTACTGTGTTGTTAAGGGTTCGTGTTTTGAAAGATTTCAAACTAATGGCTGTGTTGCTCAGGTGAGACTTGTGAGCAATGCATTCAGAGTAACATGAAGTCTCAGTGTTTGCAGAGTACTGTGAAACTGAAAACCACTCTTCTTCCATCATTAGCTGAAAATCAGGAAGGTTAGTGACATCCCTGCCATGCACCAGAGTTCTTTTATTCAGAACACCCCTTTTTGTGATGATGTGGAGACACTGAGACAGGTTGTTCTCTGTGCATCTTGGCCTTGCCAGCACCCAACTTTGTCCCTGTGAACACACTTAAGCCATATCATTTCCTGCTGCACCTGCTGCTAATTGTAGCTTCAATGGGTTGCACTGCTGCCAAGTTAGCAAGTCTTCACAAATCAATTTGAAAGCAGCCTTACTCCACTTAGGAACTTAGCAGCTAATCACTGCTGCTCATTTCTGCTCTCTGAAGGGCCACTTGAAGGGCAGATTATTCTGCAGCAAAGCATTCATTCACTGAGTTATGACCAGACGCTGGTGTAATTGAGCTGAGCTCTGTGGAATAACGCAGGTGAATCACTACAGCAGACTATTTTTATACTATGTTCGTCTTGCATTTGCAACAAGAACTTGTTTGAAGCCTGAGAGGGTTTTTTTTTTAATTAAAAAAGAGGAGGGGGAGCACCAGTGATCTGTGCTAAAAGCAGTGCATTGCCGTCTATTATGTTACAGCTCTGATCTGCTCGTGTGAGGTGCTGCTGTGGCCCAGAAGTTGAGATTTACATTTGCATGGTAATTTGCAATGCTGATCTGGCTTCATAGTGGTGCTCTTGTACCAAGTTATGTTACACTTCTGTTTCCATGAAACTGTTGATGCCATAGTAGTTTCTGGGTTTGTCTGCTTCCTATTTATAGCAGAGGCCCCTCTCCTCTCCTACCCAGGCTTTGCAGCCTTACAGCAGTTGTACATGAAGTAGCAAGTTTAGCTGCTTGTTGTAGCACCCTTAGGGAACCATTGCTGATGCTGTTAATTTAAGGAAAAAAACCCCAGCCATCCAACCCCAAAACTGAAAAACTTCAAGTTTGCCTAACTGGGCATGTATTTTGTTAATTTGTAAATTTTATTCCCATGTATGGTGATTTTGCTTTTTCTTATTAAACTTTCTTTAGTGGCATATTATGCTGAGTCTTGTGTATAAAGTGGTGAACGTAGCGCGTTGTCCAGTGCGAAATGTGATTTTTAATTTAAGGTGCCTCTAGGAATTCCTGTAGTAGAGTAATGTGCTAGCATTATGTTATGGCATAATATAGTTATGGCATAATATAGTAACTAGTATATAGCAGTGGTGCAGATGGTTTGTAAAGTACTACAGGGCAGAACACACCTATGACAGGGTAGAGTGTGGCATTTCAGTAGGTGCCAAAGCGCTGTTGCATAGGATATTGTAATTATTTGGAAAATGAAGGTAGTTATTCTTAGAAACTGACAAGCTGTGTGTGTTGCAGAAAATTGTTGTTGTTCTTGAAGAAAGCAGAAGTGATACTTAACTTTCAATAAAGTTGTACTGAACTTCGACTTCCTTAACTGTCTTCGTTAGAGATACATAAACAAACTTGACTACTTTCTAGTAAAACGCAAGTCACTTGAAATGAAAAATACAGTAGTGTCACAGAAATGATCTGCTGTAAGCATGTGATAAAAGCTGGCAGATGGTTGGGAAATAATCTCTTTTGGGTTCCTCTCTGAAGTGCTGGTACACAAAAGCGTGCAGTGTAAAAGGAGGAGCTGTGTGCAGTTACAGGAGGTACAATCTGGCTGGGATCACAGACATGTGGTGGGATAGGATGTGGTTAAGACAGGCTGGGATAGCAAGGAGCAGGAGGGCCTTTTGTGTATCAGAGCAGTGGGAATGCATGGTGCCCTGCCTGAAAGTGGGCAAAGAGCTGGTCAGGATTCCAGTAGATGGATTAGTGGAAGGGACACCATGATGGAAGAAGAAAACCCAAAGCCCACATGGAGCTGGATCTGGTGAGGAAGACATAGACCAGTAAGAAAGGCTGCTATAGGTACAGGCAGACTAAGAGAAAAGTGCTGCTGAAAGGGACAGGAGATGTGGTGACAGAGGTTATGGAGTAAGCTGTGATACTGTGTGTCTTCTTCACCTTGGTCTTTACTGCTAAGTCTGGCCTTTAGCAATCTCTGATGCCCAGGAGACCAGAAAGAAAGCCTGAAGCAAAGAAGCCGTGTCCTCAGAGGAGGAGGATTAGGTTAGGGCACATTTAAACAAATTGGGCAGATAAAGGCACGTGGGATCTGATGGGATGCACCCCTGAGTATGGAGGGAGCTGGCCAGTGTCAGAAGGTGCTTGGGAGTGTTTGGTGTGGATTCACAAAATGAATGCTTCACCAAGCTGGTAGCCTTCTGGAAAGAGATGGACTGGTTTGGTGGACAAGAGGAGAGCAGTGACTGTTGTTTATCTTGACTTTGGTAAGGCTGTCAACGCTGCCTACCGTAGCATCCTCACAGACAAACTGATGAAGTGGGGGCTAGTGAAGTGGGCAGAGGGGTGGACTGAAAACCAGCTGCCCTACTGGGCTTAAAGGGTTGTGATCACTGGCACAAAATCCAGGTGGAGGCCAGTCCCTAGAGGTGCACCCCAAGGGTCAATACTGGATCCAGTCTTGCTTAGCATCTGTGTTAATGATTTGGATGATGGCATAGAGCACACACTCAGCACGTCTCCAGGCAGTACAAAACCAGGAGAGGCTGATATACCAGATGGATGTGCTGTCATAGGAATTACGACAGGCTGGATATATCTTATGACCTACAGGAATCCCATCAAATTCAAAAAAAGGAAATGGAATAACCTCAGGCACTAGGAGATGATGGTGACTGAGTGGCTGGAAAGCAGCTTTGGAGGGAAGGACCTGTTCATCTTGGTACATGTGAGGCTGGACAAGAGCCAACAATGTACCCTTGGGGAAAAGACTGCCATGGGCATTACCAGAAGTGTCAGGAGCTGGTCCTTTCCCCTTTGCAGCCCTGGTGAGCACTTGTGGAGTGCTGTGCTCAGCTGAGCTCCCCTGTGTGAGTGGAACCAATCCAGAATAGGACCACAAAGATAATTACAGGGCCTGGAGCATCTGTCATGTAAGGAGAGGCTGAGAAACCTGGGACCGCAGCCTGCAGGAGGGAAGGTTCAGGATGAGGGGGTTGGTGATGCAAATCTTTTAACTGTTTATAAACATTTGATCAGCATGAGTAAAGGTGACTCTGCTAGACTTCTCTTGTTGGTGCTCAATGGAGGACAAGAGCAATAGATGCCATTTGAAACACATGAGATTTATCAGAACATAAACTGCTGCTTTACTGTAAGGGAGATGGAGCACTGGCACAGGCTGCCCAGAGAGGCTGTGGAGTCTCCGTCCTTGGGGATATTCAAATCTGGCTGGAGAGAGCCCTGAACAAACCACTGTGATTGACCCAGCTCTGACCAGGCAGCTGGACTAGACAATCCCTGGACATCCCGTTCCATCTCAGCCATTTTGGGATTTTGCAGTGGTCTGCAGCCGCCAGTTTTCATGAGTATGTCTGAAACCTGTGAATTTAGAGAATATTTCTGAGTTTGGCTAACTACCAAGGTGTTTTTTCTGGTAATGGTTAGTATAGTATATCTGAAAGTCAATTCTATAGAAACTCTTCATGCTAAAAAAACATACAGAGATTAAAAACAGGCACTAAAATATTCTTTACTGTCTTCAGCCGGTTATAATGAGTTGCAGAATTGATAATATGTGATCAAACCCATGATATTTGAAATGTATGTTTTGGCTGGCCTCTTTTTTCTTTAGCTTTCTTATTGGACAGAATGAATATTTAATTGGAAGATACTGAAAATATAATACCTTTGCTTTATATAGAAAGTGGAAAAATACTACGCTTTTGAGATTCCTGATGTACCAGCGAAATCTGAATACCTAGAAGTTAAATATTCGGTGAGTATAATTAATCTGACAAAATACCATAGCTTGCTTTCTTATCTAATTAAGTTTACAACGTGACCAGTTTCTGTATTAAAATGGTCATTGAACATTGTTGTAGTCTTGGCTGATGTATCCAGTATGGATGAAGAACTTTAATTTCAGTGTGTTTTTACATTACTGTCCTGGTTTTTAAGTGAAGCTTGTAGTGTGATTTCCTCAATTACTGTAAGGTATTACGGGTTAGGGCTTTGCTTGTGGGGAATGATGATGATTTCAGTACTGTGTAGTTTTGTTTAGGTGCTGTCTGAATATGTCATGTCAACCTTGAAGACTTCTGTGGTGTGAAATGACTCAGTGCTCTCTGTTACTTGTTAGGCTGAATGCCCTCGGCTTCCCCAAGATCTGAAGGGACAAACATTTTCACATGTGTTTGGAACCAACACCTCTAGCCTGGAACTTCTCTTGATGAGTCAGAAGATCAAAGGACCCTGCTGGCTGGAAATAAAAAATCCACGTATGGTGGTTTGCATGTGAAATACCTGGTTACTAGGAAACACATATAGATTGGGGGGAGGAGGGGAAATTTAATTTGTTCAGATGAATTATCATTTTTGTACATTAACCTTGCAACTTATTGGTTTAATTTTCATTATCTAGAGCAAATTGTAACTTATTCTTCCTTTTTTGGAGTGACAACTATCCATATAAAGTTGTGCACTGTAGAGATGAGATTATAACTTTTAATGCCTGTGAGATGGAACTGTGCAGTGCTCAGCAGCAGCTGCTCTTTGATGCATCCCCTAATGCCTTGTATATTGAGCTAAACTTATTTGACTTGAAAATGACTCATCTTTCTGCTCTTGATCACTTAAGATTTGGGTTTCTTTCTGCAAATATATATTTTAAAGAACAAACTGCTGCTAGATGGGAGTTTTTTGTTTGTGAATTAGGTTTTTATTTCCTCTTTTCTGACACTTGGAAAAGTTTGTGGTGTGGAGCTGTTTTAGTTTTAAATCCTTTCTGCCCCATGAGTGGCATGCAGCACTTACAGGTGGTTATGCTGCTTTATTTTGTCTTGGTAAGAGCCCTTTATTCCAAGTGTGCTGCATATTCCCATGAACATAGGGATGTTGAGCATACTGGACAAAAGCTATTACTGCAGTCTCCTTGATGCACTTTGTGTAGAATTGGCTGTATGAACACTGACACCAGGGAGGTTTTCCTCTTCAGCAGCTTGCTCAGTCACTGACAGAGCAAGGATGACTCATGTAAAGCTGCCTGAAGTACTTTTTGGGTTATGCAGACCTTGATCCAAATCTTCTCATTTGGTGTTAAAGAGCTCCTGCTGACTGGGAAGTCAGGGCCCAGGGAGTTACCAAAAATTAGGTCTTGGACTATCCCACCAGGGCAAAACATGAAAAGGATGTGCTCTGTGCAGCAATGCTGTAAGAGAAGTCTTGTCTGTGGTTCCCAGAAGAACAGAGGTGGTTTGTGTTGTTTTCTCAGAGCCTTCAAATCAGCCAGTCAGCTGGTGTAAAGTGGAGGCTGTGGCCATGAAGCCTGGCTTGGTGAATGTGGTTAAAGATCTTTCTCCTCCTCCTCCTCTGGTGGTCATGTCCTTCAGCATGAAGACCATTCAGAACCCAAAGACTCACCAGAATGAGGTAAGTAATCTGCTCTCATTTTGGTTTGGTTTTGTTCTTTGGCATATACTAAAAATTTTCTAAGGCTTGGAAGAGCATCATAAAACATGTTTAAATATATTTACTGTTGAAAAAAGTTTCTCTGTTCTGGGCTTTTCAAAGAAATTTTTACTGGCATTTCACTCTGGGTTAAGGGGCCTGATTGGTGAGAATGTTTACTGTGACAGTGGATGCTATGTATGTTTTCAAGCCTTCTGTTTTGTCTATTGGGCCTCATAGTTATAAAGGAGACTGCCTCAGAACAGCTGTTAATGGATTAGTTTTAATTAATTAATTGTTTTATTTAGCTAGAGCTAATCATAAGTTAGAGGTAAAATGACCAAGCTTTTCTGCTAATAAAATTCGTTTTAAAATGAGAATTTGGTCTTGATCTTAGAGCACCTGCTATTCTACTATAAGATCTTAGCTCAGAAAGGAGGAGAGATGTAGGTGGCCTCTCTCAGTTTTGGACTGCAGACCACGAGGTGTACTTAGGCACATATTTTTTGTTTTTTAACATAACTCTCATTAACCTTGGAAGTGATGTAGTATTCGCAAATAGGATAGGATAGTTGTTTCTGGCTAATTGAATTGAAGAATAATAGGTTGGCAAATTTTTCAAGCTAAATTATTCCTCTTGGTGAATTAAAATTTTTTTGGTGGAAGTATGGAAAATACGTGGTTTCTGGCCAAAGTAACGGGACATACACAAGATACTGACAGGACTCTGCTTGCCAAGAGGCTTCAAAGCCTTTCTGCTTTGTTTTCTGTTGGGTTTTCCTGGCCATTGTCTGGGGAGCCAGGCCATCCTGCCAGCAAGGCAATCAAAAGCATCAGTAAAGCTACTGGCTTGCAACTACTAAAGCTCTTGACTTCTTGGCAGTGTTGACTGCTTGTGTAGGGGCACCCCTTCCTGAAGTAAGGCTTCTCTGCCCTGCTCACATCTCCCCTGCACTGCATAGGGAATCCTTTAAATTGTTGGGCCTGGTCAGACTCAGAACAAAAATTGATAAAAGTAGTAGTTTTCCAAAATGAATTATTTTTTCTCTCAAATTTATAATAATTTAGGAGCAATTGCTATTTTATTTTCCTTAAGATCAATAGATAACATTTTTCTTCTTTTCAACTATTTGTAGCTGGAATTAATTTAAGAAAGATATGTTGTAGAAACCAGAGAAAAGAGATGGGGAGCTCCAAAAAAAAAAGGGGGGGAAGAAATGAGTATGGGTAGTAGTCACGCTTATGAAGCTGTGTGTTCTGTATCTCCGTGGTATAGGTTGTGGCTGTTGCAGCTCTTGTTCATCAGACATTTCCTTTGGATAAGGCTCCACCTCAACCTCCTTTTCAAACACACTTCTGTGGTATGTACTTGGAACAGTTTGAGTGGGAAAATAATTAATTCTGTTTTTTTTCTTTTTTTTTGTTCTGGTTTGGTTTTTTGGTTGTGGGGTGGGTTTTATTTATTTATTTAAATTTTTATTTCTTTCTGTCACTACAGCAATAATGGCCTAAAATAGACAACTAACAAAATTTCAACTCCCAGACAGGCTTTTCTCCCCATTTTTAACTTCACTGGTTACTGCCTTTTTGTTGAAGACTTAATTAAAAAGATCTTAGTTTGAGACAATGCCAAGTACAGTTTCCTGTAATTTTTATTGGTTTTACTTTATCTTCCCATTGATTTAGACCATTTGTTTACTGTTGTGTCAGTTATTTTTCTGTTCAGTTCTTCTGAACAGAATTATTTAGAAACAAGTTTTCTTAGGGGAAAAAAAATCTTGCAGTGTCATTGCAAGAATATCAGCTAAACCTTAAGATTCAGACCCTGACTGGAAGTGATGAAGTGTTGAATGCTTGTGAGAGGAAGTTCTTCAGGAGCTGTGGCCCATAGTTTTAATGTCCAATGATAACCTTAAATGTGACTGATTCAGATTGTTTAATGCTTTGGTAATTACTTGGTTATTTTAAAGACAGTATTCATTTAAAGCTGGTGTTTTAGAATTAGAGGTCAGTTTTCTCAACTCACTTTGTTGTGAATGGGTGTTTATGGGGAGGATACAATTAACTTGTATGTAAGTACAAATACCACTTTTTGCAGCTGTTTCCAAACCGAGCGATTGCATTTTTCCTTATGACTTCAAAGAAGCCGTTAAAAAGAAGGTAATTTCATGTTGTTACCCTTCTGATGGCAGTACCTTATAGACTATGAACTTCATGGTGCTTTTGGTAAGTTCTGAAGAGAAATAGTCAAAGGAATGGCGTGATTATTTAATTAGCTTTCCACTCTGCAAACTTAAATCCAGGTATTTTTTCTGTGTTGCTTGTAAAAAAGTGGTGTGCTCTCTGTGATTCAGTACTGCTGCTAATTGTGCTCGTAAAATAGACGCAGTGTTAGGAGAGTTGGAAAGGTTTTGCAAAGAGGCTAAAATTGTGATTAATTTTCATTATGCCTGACTATGTACTCTTAGTAAACTGGGAGAATTTGATTCTTCTTTTCATGAAGAGTAAAGTCTGTCAAAATTTAGAAGACATCCTTTCTAAAGGGTGGTGGGAGAGCTGACAGAATAATAAAATAACCTATTTTTGTTTTTCCTGTATTTCTGTGTGATCTTAAAATCTGTGTGTGAAAGATGCATATGGAGCATTTTCCTGGTGTGCTTGATTCTTAGGAGGCTCTTAAAATATCACTAGACACATTCAAAAGCAGAATGGAAAAAAGCCTCTGAGGAAAGCTTTCCATGTCTATGGGAGTGAGGAAAAAAATCCTTGAATTACAGAAGGAAAAGCGGAACTCTCTGGTGCTTTGTTATTGTCTTGTAACTAGTAGGGGAGAGGAGATGCTTCCATTTTGAACTTATTGGGTCATTGAAATCAGGTGCTCTCTTGCTCCTTTTAGAATGCTAAAATAGAAATTGCTGCAACAGAGAGAACACTGCTGGGATTTTTCCTTGCGAAGATTCACAAAATTGACCCAGACGTTGTTGTGGTGAGTAGTTCTGAGACTTTGAGAGTTAAATTAAAGCATATTGTCGGTCAGCTTTGTTCTTTTTCTTTTGTCCCCTTATAGGCTTTTTAATGCTTGTCTTAGACTGCCTTATGAATTGAGTTTGCTTATGAGACAGCAGGTATATTTTGATACAAAGATGACATGGAATTTTCCCTGACAGCATTTTAGCTATTATTTCCCATAATAGCTAAAATAGGCAGTATTTTCACAATACCTGAAACAAGTTTTTTTTCTTTACTCAGAAAGACAAAACACAACAAAAAAACTCCAATGATTTTCTAGAAAAATGGGAACTCTTGGCATACTTAAGATTCTGTTGCAGTTCAGATGCTCATATAATTTGTGTTTCTTCTGTAAATCAAAATAACAATCTATACAAATCCATGAGATCTGAGCAAAGTTTTGCAATAAGCATTCTTACGTTTTGTACTGTTTTAGCAGCTGAGGGTTTATTATAATTACTCATTTTCTTTTTTTTGGTTATGTTTAATTAATGACAGTTCTGACTTTCATGTAATAAAATTTTGAAGACAATTTGAAGTTGGTTGTAAGTCTGAGGTTGGTTACATACAACTTGTTATTCTTCTGTAGGTAAATGCAAATAATTAAGTGATGGTAATATGATGAAGTGAGCAGTCAATGCCTGATGTTTTCAGCTCACTGCAGCTGGTATTCAGTATTTGCCCCATGACCTAAACTTCCTGGTGGCTTTGGCAAGGAATCAGAAGAAACACTGCAGCCAGGGGTTTACAAATGAAGATGCCAATAGCAGGGATGTGAGAGCTCCTATCCTGAAAACAGCAGAGCTGTGCTAGTGCAGTTTAATTTGCACCTGGTTTAATTAGTGCTGTTGAAATGCTGCTGCCCATTTTAGGAAGCTGCTTCTATAGCGCAGTCTTGCGCTGCGCAGAGGTACCTGCTGGAGTGGACCTGCAGTTCTATGGCTGGCTCATGTTCCTCAGGGTAGCATTTTGCTCTTGGATGAGGGTACAGACCAGTGTCATCAATGGACTGTTTAAAATATTGCTGGAGTGCTTTGATATGTAAATATTGCTTGCAAGGTGTTCCTATTCAGATTTAACAGCTCTTCCTGTTGTAGTATCAAAGCAAAAATAACTTACAGCATTTTGATGTCACTATTGCGACTTTCACAGATGGAGGGAAAAGGAATTACTCTTAAGTTTTTATGCTCTATGAAGAATGTTGTGGATTTTTCAGAAAGCTTTAAATCCTAATCTCTGGTATCAAAGCATGAAGCTGTATTGTGTGTGCTATGAGTCAGTTACAGAGCTGATTTTGGTATTCTAGTGAACAGCATTGTTAATGTTAAGACTAATGAGTACTGTTGATGAATGTTCTCTTAGAAAGTGCTTTCTACGAGAGAGATAATGCCATCAATTAGTTGAAAAAAATCACAAAGGGCAAAGGAATACTGAGTGTGTGAAAGTAAGTCTTTGAATTTGCATTTGTTGTAACCTTTTTTGTTATTTTTTCTGCTTCAAGGGTCATAATATTTATGGATTTGATCTGGAAGTGCTGCTTCAAAGAATTAATTTGTGCAAAGTCCCTCACTGGTCCAAGATAGGTCGACTGAGGAGGTCTAATATGCCAAAGCTTGGGGTAATAAGATTGCTTAAGTCTTTTAAGCCCCTTTATGTTGCATGTGATTAAAAATGAATTAGTTTTTCTGAGGAATTGTAAATGTGACACTGATGTATTTTGACTGTTGGTCATGCTGAATTTTGTGGTTCCCAGATCAGAAATGATGAGTGTTTATATGACTTTTATTACAGTAATAGGATAAACTGATTTTCAAGTTAGGCTAATTTAGTTTACTTATCTCAGCTAGATGATAGTAATGACAGATTAATTGCAATAGTCTTTACTGTAACAGTCTTTGTCTGCTGTAGCTGTAAAATTAGAAAAAGCAATTTGGATTGATGGGTGAATCATCCCATAGAGAGCTGCTAAGCTAATAATTCTGTAGTTCTTGTTACCTATTTGTTCAGAGGACAATGTGTGAAGCTTGGAGCATTGAAGTGCTGAACATGGCGGTGTTCTTGCTCGTTCCTGTACTTCCTAGAGGCTGAGATGGGTATTTCGGTGTGGTTTTGTGACTTTTTCATCCTGCTTTTATTACAAAAAGTATCCTTAGAGGAAAGACAAAATCCACACCTAGTTCTTGTTGGGGCTAGTCTAATGACTGAAGAAAAAAAAAAAAAAGCATGATAGTTTAAGAGTTAAGATGTAACTAGTAGTGAGAGTTAACTATCTTCTTAATATCCACATGCAGTGAAAGATACAAGGGGTTCCTTTGGGGATAATTACAAGTTCTGGAGTATTAGTGGTATTTAATAGAGTATTCGAGTACTTAGTGACCAACTGACTTGACTGAGTCGTATAAACACATATTGTGGATAGATGTTTTTGTTAATATTGTTCTGTTTCATTTTATTGGGGTTTTCTCTCCTTGTGTAATATGATGCAGGGTCGAGGAGGGTTTGCTGAAAGGAATGCTGCCTGCGGTCGGATGATCTGTGATGTAGAAATTTCTGCTAAAGAACTAATTCGTTGCAAAAGTTACCATTTGTCTGAACTGGTCCATCAGATTTTGAAAACAGAGAGGGTAACAATTCTACCAGAGGAAATTCGAAATCTGTACAGGTGTGTTGCTGATTGGGGGTTTTAATCCTTCTCTGGAAAGCAGAGGAGCTGGTTCCCTGGCATAAAGTTTTACATTTGCTTACTTGATTTGTCATGGGTATGCTGACTTAGCATATTGGGATTTGAAAAGTTAAATGCTGTCTTAACATTATGAATTATAAACATTATAAAACAATGTTTCAAGATACTTGTGGTGGCTGCTGGTGGCTTATTATGTGTGAAGCAAATTGATTTGTGGGAGCATTGGTGTAGACACACTAACAGGAGATGCAAGCCTGAGTTTTGGGGTAGTTCTCTGAGTATGATAGCTTGCTGTAAAATTCAGCAGTGGTGTGCTACAGATACCACGTGTTCCGTACAGCACGTAGGTGTAAACTGCTACAGAGTACAAGGGAGATTGATTTTACTTTGCTAGGCCATACCCCTTCTTTCCCCAGTGATTCTCCTCGCTTACTGTTCATGCTGGAAAACACCTGGACAGATGCCAAGTTCATTCTGCAGATCATGTGTGAGCTGAATGTCCTGCCATTGGCTCTTCAGATAACAAACATCTCTGGGAATGTCATGGTACATATTTATTACTTTCCATCCCCTTCCACTGCCCCCCCAAAACAGTTCCATGTTTTCTGTGTTTGATTTGCCAGGTTTAATTTCTAAACACTAATTTAGAATGCACAATGCTGTAAATTTTTGGTGTGACAAGTGGGAGAGTTCAGTGTTCTAATCAAGTAATAATGTAAAACCTCCTTAAAAATACCACATTTGAGTTTTGTGCACGGTGATGATCCAGAGTAATAGTAATGCTAGGTGAACTGAAATGGTTGGAGGACATTGCTTAGTCTTTTTTGCTGTCAGTGTTTCCTGTGCTTTGTTTTGAGTTCTGTTTTCGCCCCCTCTTCAGTCAAGGACAATGATGGGCGGACGATCTGAACGTAATGAGTTCCTGCTGCTTCATGCCTTTCATGAGAAGGACTACATAGTGCCAGACAAACAAGTTTTCAGAAAGCCTCCACAGAAGTTGGTGGGTCCAGTTTTTCTCTTTCTAAAGGATTTTTATTAAAAAAAGGAAAAAACATTCTTCCATCTCTTGCATGTTACTATTCTGTGGGAGCACAAAGAACCCCAAACATAACTTAGATATAACTTAATGGTACAGCATATGCTTAATTAAAACATTTTCTTGGTGTGGAATTGTTAATGAGTGGGAGAGTGTAACAACTTTTCCGTTGCATCACAGATCTATAAAAACTCAGTTGTTCTGTTAGTCTAAAATTAAAATAAGCTTAGTACTTGTCTGTGTAGGGAAATGGTAAAGAAGATAATCAGTGTTGTTTAATATCTGCACTTAGTTATTTGGATGAACAGTATTTCAAGTATAATTAGTTATATGGGTGAAATATCCAAAGGTATTAAAAAAAATTCCTTTATGTAATACCAGTGTGAATAATATTTATAGAAATATCCAGATGTTTGTTAGTGAACAAATTAAAATTTGGGAAGGTATTTGTATTTCACGTTTACTTTTTAGTTTTAAGTAAGTTCAACAGCAAACTTGAAAGCAACATGTTCTGTTGATCATATTGTTGCATCAAAGTAGTGCTGGAATTCTAAATGATTCAGAATAGAATTGAACAATTGCGACAAGAATTCCTATTACAACATAAGAAATACCAGAGTATTCTTTAGGTCAGTAATAATGTTTTTGTTTTATTCAAGCCTGGCCATTTTGTTTCCAAAGCCAACATTTTAATTGGGCAATCATACCACTTCTGGGTTATGAGTTGGTTTTTTTTCATGGTGTGGACTTTTACAGCTAGCTGGAAAAGGCATTCTAGTGCTGTGTTGAATGATGGCAATACTTTAAGGTCTTTGTAATCTCTTGTTAGCAGTTTTTTCCTATCAGGATTGGTTTGAAGGCTGTTTTGACATGTAGAGCGCTTTAGTAAGGATCATGATGAAAACACCATGTTTTGCATATATTTTAAAAGGAATTCTGCACTGGCTCCCAAATTTGTATTTTACTTGCCAAAAATAACTCCTCTAACATTACAGAAATCTTAGAGACTAGATAATGACTATTTTAAATGCCAAATATAGGTGGATGAAGATGAAGATTTTGAAGATCAGAATAAATCAAAGATAGGGAAAAAGAAAGCAGCATATGCTGGGGGCTTAGTCTTGGATCCCAAAGTCGGTAAGATGTGGCAGTTTTCTTTCTTCTATGAAGTTAGAGACAGATAGGTTGTATTAATGCAGAGAGATTGCAGTGGGTAATCTGTGTTTGTGGGAGTTTGGTGTTGTGGTTGTGACGGGAATGTTGTTGCGTACAACAAAATTCCCAACACTGATTGTGGAATTGCTTCTTTTTAGGAATTAGGACTGCATATCTATGTATAATTTTGCTAATGGACACGTAAGTTTTCTTTCAGTTTCTCCTCTATGTGGGGAAAACTGTACAAGTGTCCTATAGTAACACAGAAGCTATCTGTTCAACTCTGGTGAGTTAATGGGGTTGGATCGTTCCACTTCTGACAGCTTTGTTTAAAGGGCAGTGGTGCATCTCAGCAGCTGCTTGAAGGGATTTGGATTATGGAAATGTGGTACAGTGTATTATTGTCACTTAAATATTAATTGTGGAGTTGTATGAAGTCCTTTGGGAGACATGAGTAATTATGACTTTTGTTTTAACTCTGTTTTAGGTTTTTATGACAAGTTTATTTTGCTTCTCGACTTCAACAGCTTGTACCCATCGATTATTCAGGAGTTCAACATCTGCTTTACCACAGTGCAGCGACTGTCATCAGAAGCACAGAAAAGGGCAGAGGTTTGTGTGCTTTAACTTGTGATTTAAATTACACTGTCTTAACTTCAGCGTGTTTTCTGTGAATCAGCTCCTTAAGAATCTGTTCTTTTCCACTGTTTTTTTTTGTTCCCTTTCATACATAAGAAATGATTCTTGTTTAAAGACGTAGCATATTAAGCTTTGGATTGGGACTTTTTTGAATATTTTGTTTCTGTCACCATTCTTTCTGTAATACTCTCACAGAATCTTGCTAAGTTCTCTCCCATCTAATCTTGGTGTCCTTGTGGAACAAGATTGTTACTGAGGCTTTGTGACCCTTTCCAGCCACACATCCTCCCTCAGCAATTTCCGAGCTCCTTTACTAGTTTCATCCTAACTTGATAGAGGCTTCCTTAGATTAAGTTGCTATAGAATTCATGCAAATATACCTGAAGGAGGTAGGCAAAAGTCTCATGCTTTCTACAGGAAAGAATACGATTTTGAGCCCAAGCATTACTAGGCATCAGGAAAACTATGTGTGTGTCTTGGGAGGGTGATGTGACTGTGTCAGCTGTGGGACCAGCTTCACAAAAATTCATGCTATTCAAACTATATTAAACACAGCTGAAAAACCTCCTGAAGGTATGGTTCCATGTACTGTTTTATAAGCAGCTGTGTTGGCTCTGGCTTACCCATGGGTGGAGATTCTCATTTTCTCAGATGTGCTGAAACAATTTTTGGTGGAGCTGTGTTGTAAACTGAAGCTTTGAGCTGGTCAGGTCTAAAGGTTAAACTAGAAGCTTTTATTTTTAACTGGTATCAGCTCACAGGTTGGAATTAGTTAGTCCTGTAACAAATGAAGTATCAACACAATAGCAGAAATGAGGAGACAGGTATGTGGAGTTCTGTCAGTAAGTTCCTCCAAACTGTCTTTGGATTTTCCCTGCTTTCTGAAGTGTGCTTCAACCTGAAGCAGCTCGTTTTGATTTCACTCACTGTATGATGTTTAATGAGCCTTTGGTGTAATTTCTTGTTACAGTTCTCCCCAGACTGCTTTACTAAACTTGCCAATCTCAGTGTCTGTATTGCCCTTCCTTTGTACATTTCTGTCGCTTTCATTGTGCTTGAAATGTCTTCCCATTTTTGCTGATCAACCATTTCTTCAGTCATGCTAAGAAAAATGTGTCCTTTCTGCTATGTTGTTTTGCTATAATCAAGAGTTGCTTGGGGTGGAGTTTTTTTTCTATTGCTGTGGTCTGTTTCACTTTGGTCAGTTGCATCATTCAAAGTATCAGTTCTACAGAGCACATGCTCCTTTTGACAGATCTGAACACCAAAAGTACTTATGTGATGATAAAAAAGGGGTGGATTTTTCAGCATGGAAAGAATTGCTGTGTGTGTACTTTTATTTATATTTTTGTATCTATCTATATATACTTAAGAGTGAGAGTGTGTGTATTATTTATCTGGATTTATATATGTGTGTATGTACATAAATATATAACACACACTAATAGAAAATAAAAAACTTCCTGTTGCTAGTCCATACCTTCTTTGTGTTGCTCCTACAGCGAAACAGACTTAGGCCCTGTCCCCAGCTGGGGCAAAGTAATACAGTCAAACACTGCAAAAAACACCTCATGCTTGTTCTAAACTGTGCTTTCGGTGCTCTGCAGGAATTGGCAGTGGTTTTGTGTCTTTTCCCCCCAAGCTTTTCACTTAATTCATTAAAATCTAATCTTCAAGCAATAAAATGATAAGCAGCAGTGATCATTTGACAGGTCGAAGAAGAGGAAGAAATTCCAGAGCTTCCAGACCCATCTCTGGAAATGGGAATTTTGCCTAAAGAAATCAGGAAACTGGTGGAGAGAAGACGCCAAGTTAAGCAGTTAATGAAGCAGCCAGATTTAAATCCTGACCTCTATTTACAGGTGTGTTTTATAGAACTCCGTTGATTTTTCCTCCCACTCCCCTTAAGTGCCCTGATCAGCCTTGTAGAATAGGGATGATTAGTAGTGGCAGTGATTGTAATGTGCTTTATTTGTAGCCCATCACTGCTGCAGACTGTATAAAAAAGCTGTGAATGTAATTGTGAGCATTAAGTTCTGTTCTCTGATGGCTGTGGTTGGGTCATTTTTGCTGGTTGTGTTTCTTTTCAGTATGATATCAGACAGAAAGCTTTGAAACTCACTGCTAACAGCATGTATGGCTGCTTGGGATTTTCCTACAGCAGATTCTACGCCAAGCCTTTGGCTGCTTTGGTGACACATAAGGGGAGAGAGGTAAGTCATTAAACAGGTTATACACACATGTAAAAAGGCTGAATTTAAGCCACCTGTTTTTTTTCATTGAACAGAAGAATGGTTTTGTTTTTGAAGCTGCTTTTGGTTTCAGAACTCTTTAGTTTGTCTTTCTTGTACTGTCAAACTATTTGGTTTCAATGGGCCAGATTGTGGTGACAAAAAAAAAGTCAAGGCTGCTTTCACATTTTCCATGAATTTCCAGTTCTGCTTGATAGTTTAGTCTTTGATTTGGTGGTATGCTTCAGCTTTGGATGAGCTTGCTTTTAGCCAGACTGTCCTGTGGCCTGATATGATGAGTTTCTGAAACCCCGAAGTCTGTGATAGGGTTAATTAACCATGGAGGCAATGGATTATGTATCAGGGCTTGTTTTCTGAAACTTTGTTCCTTAAAATGAAGTTTCTCATTAGCCTCAGATTTTAGGAGTTGCATTTGACTTTGTAGGCAAAACTACTCTTGCTATTGATTAGGATGGTAGTTCAATACAGACCACATTGATTTTGTCCCTGTGGGAAAAATAATCTTTATTAATCCGAAACATACCACTGATATAAATTGCCTTAAAACATGATGTTTCATATTAGTTCCTTATAGAAGAGAATACCAAGCAGGAGTCTGCAAAGGTGCCAAGAACAGTTGTGTCAGGATGGCTGGTCAGCCTTTTAGTTGATGAGGGAGATGGATGAGGTCATGTCCCTGTTGACAGGCACATCCTTCCCGTGATGTGAAGGCACACCTACTTTACAGTCCCCAACTCAGTTGCTTGGGGGTGTTTTATTTCTGGTGACATATCTTTGTTTTTAATAATCTTCCTATCTAAACAGTTCTCTAGGGAGAACCCCACATTTGCTGTCTTCCCAATTTATGTAACCAGTTATGTTTAACCTTACACATCTGTTTAACTCAGAAATAATTTCCCAGTTTGGTAACTGCAAATGTGCCATGCAGCCACGTGAATTCAAAAGTTAATGTTTCCTTTAATAAGGTATTGTGTTCGTTGTTGTGAGATTCTGATATATTTGTCTATGAGGTTGGCATGCAAAGCAGCTGAGTATCATAGCTTTATATTTTCTAGTGGTATTTTAAAAGTAATGAATTCTACTTGTTTCTTAGTTTTTTTAAAATGATCTCCATATGTCGTATGGACCACCTGCCACAAGCCTGGTATTCTATGGATACTTAAGCTTTTGGCCTCTGTTAGGATGGGGAAATACCTTTCATTTGCACACAGAGTTTATTCTCATTTATCTGTAACGTATCAGTTATAACAGCTTGAAATTCTGGTATTTCTGCATTATGTTCCAGTGTGATGGTGAAATGAGGAGATCCTAAATAGGTGCTACAGAATGTGCTGGGGAGTAATTAGAGATGGTTTCTCTTACATAGTTGATCTTTGGTTGTAAGGGATTTCTTACCTCTTAAATTCTGGTGGTGCTAGACCTGTGCTGGCTTCTGCCAAGCCTTTGCACACATTTGAGTTCTTGCCACAGAAGATGACATGAGGACACCTTAGTTTTCTGGGAGTTGTTTTGTTTTGTTTTGTTTTCTAAGTTGAAATATCTAATCTGGAAAAACATTACTTTCAATTTTTATATTAGTCTTTCTATCCATAGGTTTCCTCTTACCACTCTAATATAAAAGAAGTAAATGTTAAGTATCCGGAGGTTTGGATTCTCTATGGGAAAAGGTTAATTAAAAAGTAACTATTATGGAAAATTTATGGTCTAAATTTAAACGGCCTTTTCTGATGATCTGCAATTAATACTTTTTTTTTTTTACTGTTGTAAAGGGCACCTGAGTAAATGCAGGTAGGCTTGTAGAAGTCTAAGTGGGAAAAATACTGTGTGGGATGAAAACTGAACTTAATATTTGCACTAACACAATTACAGTTCAATTGTAAGTCTTAGCAGAATAATTGAAAGTGGGAAATACGTATTTCATGTTGAAGTTGTTAAAGCTCATACTAGCATGAAGTTTTAAGGTAGCTGAGAATGAGTTTTGATGAGTCCTGTAAATTGATGCTTTTCAACTGTGTGAGTGACAACCTTTCCACTGAAGTTGTGGGAAGATTCAAGCGCTTGATGCCAAGTGCTGAGTGCCACCTCTCCTGACTCTTACCTTCTCTTTGTGGTTTGGAGAGCAGTAGTGGAGCTGCCATGGGATTCCTTATGGTGACTAAAAAATACTTGTAAATGCACATTGCCATTTTAAAAACTTGTGTGTGACTATGTTAATGAACTTGTGAACTATATTAGTAGAACTTGACATGTTCATTTTGATGGCAGAAGTATTAGGCCATTCATAAAAAGCCAGATCACAGAAGTAGATGATCTTTAAGGTCTCTTCCAACCCAAACCATTCTATGATTCTGTGGCAGTGTAATCCATGAAAGCTCAGTTCTCTTCAGTCAGCCTTAGCGAGATACGGGCCAGTGCTTGATCTTTATTTTCCTTGAGACAGGGAGTAGAAGTGTAGCAAAGCCTTACATCCCTGGCCGTGGGCAGGCTGGATCCAGCAGAGTTTAGCGTGTGTGTCGACAATTCCAGGGGCTGCGTTTGAGGGGACGGTGTGGTAATGGCGGGCAGTTTTCGCTAGATGGCGATAGAGACCTTGAGATCCTTAATCAATTAAGACTCGTTTTTGTCAGTGTTTAAACGTTGATTATCGGGATTTTCGAACGGGTTTTCCTTGTTTTTCATTTGCGGGTAATGTTTAACAGGGGCATATCAGTGTGAATTTGTCAGAGTTTAGTGTATGGTGTGTCACAGGTAGACTGCTAAGTTCGGGTGTGTTTCAGAAGAAAAAAAAGGCAAAAATTTGGGGTGGAAGTGAATTAAAACTATAGCTCAGATCTAGTTGACCATTTTGTCAAATGTAAATATTTTTCTGTTTTGACTGTAAGAAATGCATCAGTTCAGCAAAAAAAAAAATTCTTTCTTCATCTGCAATCCAAATGTTGTATTATTGATCAGGAATGTTTTAGAGGGATTCCTGGATTTTCTTCTCCACCCCTCATGTTACTAAGCGTTTGCCTGGACATTACTCTTGTTGTAACTATAGCAGTTGCTTGCATGGAAAAGTAATAGGAAAATATTTAATATATTTTTAGCTGTCCTTTAATGTAATTTAACAACTGGAAACAAGATGAGTCGGAGCTGTACAACCAGCCAGCTCTGCACCAGCAGGCAGTGTCAGGTCATGCCGTTTTAGTCTCTCTAAAGGACAAGCCTTTTGATGAAGTGTCAGTTGTCTGGTTTCCTAAATGCAGGATGCTGTTTGCTGCAGGATTCTCCTACAGGACAGCAAAGTTGTTGAGAGAATTTAACGGTAGACAGCTTGCTTGCTAATGGCTTTCACTCAATGCTGAGGCCTTTTCCAGGTACTTGATTTTTTTTCTGTGTTGTTTTTTGCTGTTGCATATTTTTGCCCAAGCAAACTTGCCTTTGAAAGGAAAACAACTCGTTTGCTGTTTTCAGCAGTGCTGCCAGGTAGACCTAGTGTTCAATTATGCAAAATAAAAGGGGGAAAGAGGCAATTGGGTTAATTCCAACTTTCTCATTCAGATCCTTTAGATACATTCTCAATTAATAATTAGTTTAAGGCCCTGGCAGTCAAAAGGAAAGAATAAAAGCATGTTATTGCTGCAGTCTGGGAGAAGAATGGATGAGGGAGGAGAAAAATGAAGTGGAGAAAGATGAGCTCATTTAAAAAAAAATTAAGGGTAGGTAAGCAGGTTAATGGCCGTCTACTGTAATTATGATCTGTAAAGAAATCCAGGCACTTCTTTTTTTTTTTTATTTTTTTTAAAGTCTCGTTCATCCAGGGAAAATGATCATCAACTGCTTTCTCTTAATTGTACCTAAAGCATTGGTTATACAGTCTGCAAGAGTTGTCACGTGAATGGGGCAATTGACAGACAGACTCCTGGTTTCTTCCATGTTGTACTATAGGAGAAAGGGGATTGCTAAAAGAGGGAAAGGAGCCTCCTAATGTCTCGTTATAAGCATGCCATCTATATTTAAACTGGGGGTGTAACATCAGTATAACAATTTTGGAAGACATGGAACTTCATGGCAAAAGGGCTAGGCAAGGAGTTTCTAGCTGCTTTTAAATATAAAAATGGCCAACCAAAATCTTGGGAGAAATAGTGCTAAATTGCTGCATTGTCCTTAAATGGGAACTGGTGGGGTTAAATCATTTGCCACTGCTGTTAAATTTATCATTATGTGTGCAATTGTGAGCCTGTGAAAAAGCTATGTATGTTACTCTGCATGCTGATATCCAAAACAAGTTGGAGTAGACGAGTAGAGGCTGCATATAATCTGGAAATGTGAACTGAGTACCAAGTAGCAGAAGAAGTATGGAACATCGTAACATTTGTTGAAATATTATTGGTAGTCACGTGCAAGAGATGACATCTGGTCTAATACAGACTTTTGCATCTCCAAGGAGAGGAAATGAAACATTTTAATTAAGAAGAATGGCCAGAATATTTTGGGTGAGGAGGAAATTAGTGAGAAGGGAAAAAAAAAAAATTATTTTGGATGGCATGTTGGTATTTTTTTTTTCCTCCTCTGGACAGAAAGGTTTTATTTAATGTTTAGGAAGATTGATCAGATTCAGACTGATTGTACAGCAAGTCAGATGAATAGAGAAATCTTTCCTTTTTTTTTTTTTTTTTTTTAACTGCTTATTTTATGACTGTGCTATTACAAGAGGTGTGGTGCCTCTCACTTCCTGACTGCTGATTTCTGTGGATGGGTTATAGCAATTGCATGGCCCCATGGTGAGTTGGATCAGGCTGGTGATCTGAGTTGAAAACTAACTCCAGAGGAAAACCAAATTGATTTCAGTTGGATCAATGGCTCAGTGAGTCACTGCGTGCTCTGAGCACTGGTGGAAAAGGAGGAGGTTGGGAAGTGGGGGCAGGCCCAGTGTGAGATGTAAGGGGTCAGGCATGACCAGCCATTTTCTGGCTCATACTTGACTGTGAAACTGTGGGGTTGCTGTTAATAGGATGACACGTGGAGGTTTCTTTGGTTGTTGTTGTCTTTCTTCTGTACTTTTGATTTTTTCTTAAGGTTTCCAATCTTGTATTTTTTTTCTCTCCTGCCAAAAACCAGATTTTTGCTTGCATCATATCTTAACCTGGCTGACTAGGTAACAGCAAGATATTCCTCACCCAGAATTGTGGTAAAACTGAGAATCAGAGTACTGGGAAGAGCAAGGTCTCTGGAACATTCTCTGTATCTGAAATGTAACAGTGTGTCCCCTTTTAGAAGCTGTATGTGCTGGTAGAGAGCTGATACCTCAAGATTAGGAGAGGTAGAAATGTCTCTCCACATCCAGTAGTAACAGGAAAGACCTCAGGTGTTCAATAAAGTATTGGGGAATGTGCTTGAATCATGCACTGCAGATGAAGTCTGCCATGCTTCAGCTTCAGAATTACTAAAGAAATTCTTTAAACCTATCTAGAATATTGCAGGGATTAACAGAGATCCTTCATGGTTCTCTCATAGAGATGCCTTATAAAAGGGAGACACAGTAGCACAGGTGCTTCACCATGAAGGTTGAGAGCTTTAGCACCATCGCTCCACCATTTGTAAACTGCCTTGATTCTGTTTTCAAGCACATTTGTTTTCCAAAACCCACTGTTAAGGTTAGATTACAAATGCTAACTGATGCTTTAATGTTTTTCTCCAGTCTGTATATTTGTTAGCACTACATGTCTTTGCAGTACACATTTTCTTGGTTCATTAGTAGCTTATCAAAAAATACTTGGGGTTTTGAGACTTCTGCAGAAGCTGTTCTTTAGGCTCTTATTGCCTCACTCATTTGCATCATGCATTCATCTTAAATTGGATGTTGGCTTGTTCTAGAAACCCTGGGTTTGGATATCTAGATGGTAATAAAGTTTTTGAAATAAAAGATACTTCAAATAGGAGTTAAAAATAATTTTCATTTTCAAGCACTATTCCTAAGAGGATAGAAAAACAGTCTAACTGAAGTGTCTGTCTCCCACGAGACTTAAATAAATATTCATACTGTCCTTCAAAGATATGACACCTTGATCTCATCATCAAAAATTTTCATATATTTCCTGGGAATCTTGCCCACTGTGCAAAAGCTGACTTTTTCACCACAAATTCTATTAGAAGGTTTTGACTCCATCCACAATGAGATGATCTGTTCTTTTCCCTCTTGGATAAATATTCATTTGAGCCTACTAGGTCTGTTGTTTTCAGGTAGTGGTTTCAGGATGGTGATGATCCTACTTTGATATATAGGGAGAGGCTGAAAGCTGGGTTTCCTTTACTCTGGAAAAAATTGTTTGAGGATGGAATTAATTGTGATCCTCAACAACCTAATGGAGGCTGTCTAGAAGAAGCCAGACTCTTCCCAGAGATGCCAGGTCTAGCCCTGTCTGGGGCCAGAGGCTGGGTTAAACGATGTCCAGAGATCCCTTCGAACCAAAGCTGGTTTGTGACCATCGGTTGAGAAGTTCCTTTAATTCTCACTGAGGCTTATCACCATGGTCAGCAAGATCCAACAGATTAAACTTGTCATTTGAAGGGAAGAAAACTGGAAGAATGAGGATATGTCAGCAGTGATACTTGTTCTTACCAGGCTGTTTTGGTTTCAGGGCTAAAAAAATAATGTTTGAGTACTTTGAATGCAGGTTTTGCTGTGTAGATCAGGTCGTGTGGTCTCTTGCATGTTATGTCCTTTCACTGGGCCTGTGCCAAGATTCATTGGCTTAATTTAGAAGATAAGCATGAACAGCTTATGCTATTTTCAGCACCGAAATATACTTATGAGACAGATGAAAGAGTTTAAGACCTTTATTTATATGTGAAAAATGGACTGTCTCTGCTGCTGCAGGTGCAGTGCCTTGTAAGGATATAGGAGATCTTGGTGGGCAGCATCAAGAATTCTGGTTGTAACAAAGGACTCTTGAGAAGTAGGTGTAGTTTAACAAGCAGGGGCATACCTGATCTCTTAACATAAGCAAGGAAGGCTGTAAATTATGCATACAGCCTAAGGTAATTTGTTCTGACTCCTTTTGCAGTAGAAAGAAGGCAGTGTCAAAGCTGGATGAGCTAAATCCCCCAAATTTTAGAGCTTGAGCAGTGATTGAGACACACTAGCATTATGCTTGCTCTGTTGGCTTTCCTTCCAGCAGTTATACATGATGTAATGCAGGAGATATTGCTGGTGTCTGTGTTGTCTTTAGCTTCAGACTATTCCCTTTATCAAATATGGGTAAGGGTTCAGGGAGTAGGATTAAATTATGTATGTTGATTATATGGTTTACAATTTGATACTCGTGTTTGCTTATTTGAACCACTAGGAGTAGATGCTCCATAAAATCCTATTTCAACACCTGGATTAGTTAAAAAAATTTAAAAATAAAATACTAATTTCCCTTTACCTTTCATGTTAATCTTTCTATGTTTTCATACTTTCTAACTGGCAGCCTTTAGAAAGAGCAAGAAATAGTTTTTTAGGTTGTTGGGAGTGGGAAGTGGTTCCCACTTGTGTCACTGAAATGACTTGCTTATCAAGCAGTGCTCATCAAAAACGTGGAATGATGGGACCTTTGGAATTATTTGAACCTTACTGCAGGGTTTAGTACCTGGCAGTCATTTCTCTGTGAGTTTGTGCTAGTCTTGGTAGTTACATGAGACTGGAGAAACTTTTAAAATTTGGACACTGGTGATTGATATGCCTTTGGTTAAAAAAAAAAGCAAAAAGCATTAATGCTTTCTTTCAAATTAGTTGCCTTGTTCATGAAACAGAGCAGAAATTGGCATGTTTAAACTATTGGAAGTTACCAGAAAAGTAGGACAGTGTAATAATCTGCTTTGATGAAGTTCAGGGTCATATTTCCTGAAATGACTGGGTAAGCACAGAGGAGACCTCGAGGTACAAACACTTTTTTTTTTTTTTTTTTTTTTTTTTTTTTAAATCCAAGGAAAGTGAATCTGCAGAACAGTTGCTGGGGAGAAGGGTAGCCATGCTAAAGTGAGGGCTCTACGCTTGGGCTGCTTTGCCCTTTGGTTTGGTTCTCTGACTTGTTCTGTGTGCGTTGTCATTTTATTAGGCAATACCACAGTTTGCACACTAATAATTTCTTTCCTGTTTTCTCTGACTTCAGTGCAAAAAATGTTTTCGTTGTCAACTTGAGTTTTCTTCCTTGATGCTTTTAATTTGTTCTGGGATATTAAACTGTCACAAGCTTTGTGCAGTAATTTGGAATTAGCAGGTGGAAGACTGACATAAAACCATAGGAATGTCTTAGTCCTGTGCTCGAGTCTATTGCAGCCTTCTGGTTGGTTTTGCTCTGGTTGGAAATTTACTTGTTGAATCTATAACTTCCTTGGTTGTACCCTTTGCTTTTTGAACAAATGAGATTTAAGTCAATGACAGCTGATGTTTTGGTTTACGTGTGACCACCTTAATTTCTCCCCTTTCCTCCCCATGTCCCTCAGAACTCCCTATCATCTTTGGACTTAGGTAAATACCACTTTTGTCTTTGCTCAGAAATCTTTTGGTCTCTTTAAATTGTAGTTGCACCTTTGCCTTGATGTTTTAATATGTATTGTACCTGGGGTTTTTTGGTTCAATGCATAGCTTCATATTTTTCAACTTAGAGGTAGAAATAGTTCATCCTGGGGATAAAGGAAAATCAATGAGAAGCCCGTACTTAGCCTGAGAACCCCTGCAGAAAGCTTTGATTAGAGAAAAGCTTTAGATCTGACTCTTGCACACAATTGTCCGTCAAGTGGCCAGTCATTTTTGTATGTACAACTGTGTACCACAGATGGTAGGGATGGAAAAAGGTCTGTTACATCATGTAGTTTGTCTTCCGAAGTATGTATATAGTTACTTCAGCAGAGACACTACTCTTGATTTTTGTTGTTGTTGAAGGCTGTTGTCCTTCAAGAAGTCACTTCTAATTTTAATTTTGCTGTGTTTTGATCTGACTGCTTTTTGTGATCACTAATTTTTAATAGATTGGAAGATGAGCCTGCCTTCAGTAGGAATGTGTTAATTGACAGGTGTTCTGAAGTTCTACATTCTTGGCAGTGGTCCAGGATGACAGAGCAGTAATGACTTAGAAACTGCTATTCCTTCCTGGTGAAAGGATTGGAGGAAATCTGTGGAGTTATTAGCTACTACTCTCTCCTAACAGATTGTGAGAAGATCATTATGGCATCTAATCAGTTGAGATTACCTCCTGTATGCAGAATGTTTGGGTTTTTAAAAATTCCTTTACATGCTGTCTTATGACTTGCACTATTTTACTTTTTTTTCCTCTTCTCTTCAGTGTTCTGGATGGTTACTCTGAGGATTTGAGTAAGGGATCGTGTTCCTATCTCTGTGTGGTGTAATTAGCACAGCTATTTAAATGTTATCTGGAACCCCTTTATCTGATCTGTCAGTTGCTGCTTAGTTCAGTGGAAATGCTTTTATGTAAATCACAGAGCAATGCTTCTGACTTGTAACAAGATTGGGCTGAATTTAGGGAACTGAAACACTTCATCCTGGAATAAAAATGTCTTGCTGAATCAAGAGTAGATTATGAAAGCTCCCACTTTTAAAAAGTGTATTATGCTAACATATGTATATGTATAAATTGAATTAGCCGTGGTACTCCTACAGTGAGAAACTTCCCACTGATTCTAAAAAAATTAAGGAAAAGCTGACACACATGAAATTTTCCTCCCAATTTGCATGCTAGCTCTTCAGCTGGTCTTAGAGTGTGGCTTTTGTCGAGGCGGACATAACACCACACACTTGTCGTAATCCAAAGTCGAGAGAGAGAGAAATTTTCTATTTTCTCTACTGCTGTTCTTATACTTCTTCACAATTGCTGTGGCCTATTGAGATTGGCTGCTTAACAAACAAGGACAAGGCTGTCTAAAAAGCAATGACCATTCAGGCAGTAAAACAATTAGCTGTGCAAGCAAAGATGTAGTTGCTACATATTATCCACAAGTTCTTCCTTGTACACACTTAATGTCCCATAGCAAGAACATCTTCTCCTTGTGTCCAGAACATCTTCTCTCATTGATTATCTTCTTGGTCTTCTCTGTGGGTTTCCCTGAAGCTGCAAAATTTCCACTGTAAAATTCTCACAGGTAAATTCTGACCGATTTTAGGTTAGGCTCTGTGAGGCCCCCAGATCAGCTGTCAGCCTCATCAGGTGCCCCCTTTTGTTTTTGTATTACAAAGGCAAAGTTTATTGACTTTTACAGGGCCCTTTGCAAAGAAGACAATAAAGATGGCACAATGAGCAGGATGCAAAAAATAATAGGAGGATCAGGCATCCAGTTTTAAGTAGATTTTTGATCCATCCCACAATTTGCCAATTGCCAAACAAACTAGTAAGCCAATCAGATTCTGATTCTTCATGCAATTTTGACACGCTTGTTTGTAATTCATTGCATTCTAGCTCTTCACCTGGTCTTAAAGTATTTGGAATTAATGCCTGATGGGTTGCAGGGCAGATGCTTTCCTTTTACTTCCAAGTAAATTCTTAATGAAAGCAGTTCCTTCTATGGCCCAGAGATAGTTGCATTTTATAGGGATCTAGTGGCATTTATAATGATTTCGATTGCTCTTAGGCTTCTGTGGAAGATAGCCACATAATTTTTTTTTTAAATTCCATTCAAATAAAAATAACCTTCTCTCCCACCCTTGTTCAGTGTGCTGGCCTTTTGCCATCCCATATTTTGGTGGTAGATCTTGAACTTAAAATAATTATGAAAGTTTCTCATCTTTCATATATGAGCAGCTCATGTAGTTTTGGGTTTTCTTCAGAAGGATGGGCTTCTGACATGGTGACCAAGGAAATATTAATTAACTGTGGCTTTTGTTTGTCTGTTTCAGCTTTCAGTGTGGAGTGTAAGCTTGTGTCACTTTGCTCTATTCTAAATACTGTGTTAAATTACAGCAATTTTTTTAAAGAAACTGATTTTTTTTGACAGGGATTCCTGAGCCATTTAGTAAGAGTTGGAGGGATCCTATTCCTTCTCTGAAAATCAGTGCCAATTTTGGACTGTGCAGCTGTCCCAATTTCCTTTTTATTAATTTTCACTCTAGGAATAACTTTTTGTTGTCTGATGTTTATTCTATTAGCATATTTAAAGTCAGCTTTTTCCTTCCCCACATAGATCTTGCTTTACTTTTCTCCCCCCCCTTTTTTTCTTAAAATGGAAAAAGAAATAGATCTTCCAGAGGAGATCTGATGGTAAAGCTGTATGAAGTGTCATTTATAGGACTATTCCAGAAATGATCCTTCTGTTATTCCATACAGTACTGCATAGCTTTTGGCTCAGCTGGTCTGCATAATAGGGGATAGCCTCCCTGCTAAGCCAAGCAACTCCTCTTTGCTTTGAAGAGTATGTCAGGCATGTGTGGTAGTAGATTATCACAATTATCAAGTATCAGTACTGACTTAGTATTTGTCCCTGGCCTTTTCCATCTTAACTTAAGGAAAGTCTGTTCTGTGACTGTCTGTCAGCCCCTCTCTCTGAGAGGAACTGTGGTTAGTAGTTTATTAATAGTTTGTGTTGTACACAGACCATCACAGGCTTGCTGTATAGCTCTTGAGCATAAAGGGGTGTTTTGCAGTTTTATATAAACAAGATGTTCCTTTCATCATTTAATCTCTTTGGACAGTGTTGGTAGGAGGCATTGTTAATGGGTTTGTTATAGCTCAAAAGTTTTTCTTGACTTTAAAAAAACCCCAACCAACTTTTTGCATACTTTGCATAACATAAGAGTTGTTGGGTTTTGTCTTTAATTTTTGGTATTTGTGTCATAGCCAGTAGTTGTTTTAGGACTACAGTTATCCACCATAAAGAGAGCAGTTATACTTGTTCCCTGGAAGGAAGTCTTGGTGCTCTCTGAAGTTCTGAGCTGTTACAATGAGTTTTGGGAGAGATGGAGTTTGGGAAAACTTGAGCCAATATGCATACACATAATGAAAAAAATCCTTAATATGTTTTGCCTTTAACTGCTTTTGAAATGAAATGGGCATAGGTCCTTAAGTATGAAGTTGGCTGTCCTTAGTGTTTGGAAAAGAAAAAGTAGCATGAACTGCAAATAGATTTGCTTATATGGCAAGTAGTTGGTTTTGTTATTTTATTTGTTTTCCTCTTTCATGTTTTCCGTGTTTGCTTCCCAAACCAGTACTTGAATGTGCTTCTTGGTGTGTACTTGCTTAGAGGTGGGGGTGGAACAAAGGGAGAAGTGGAATTGTTGATAGGATAGTTCAAAAGGAGATTAATTGTCCAAAAATGCTAGCAGCTTCTCTGATAACTGCAGTATCTTGAAGTCAAAATGTGAAAATGAAAACATGAGAATTACTTTTACCTCAGTGCTTAGTTCAGTCAGTGTGTCAAGAAGTTAAATGTCAAGAGTAAAATAAAATGATCTAGAGAAGATAGCTGTGGGTCTTCAAGTCACAAAAATAACCTGGAAGCACTGAATGCTCAGAACTGTTAAAGAGAAATACTGCATCATGCTAAAGGACAAGCAACTTTGAGACTCCATTCAGTCCAAAAGTGTGCAAGAAGTCCAAAAAGATTGGATAATTAGTCCTCTTTTGTACATACAATTAAAATAGCAAACATTTATTGAACCCTTTAAGCCAAACGTGGGAGTCAATGTCAGGATTTAAGCAAATTTTTGTTCACTGGGAGCTGAGAATGAAGCTTCTAGTGGGGAAAAGGGCTTCAGCTGCTTTGCTGAGCTGCACCTGAAGCTGGACTTTCTGGGAAAGAAATGTAGATGGATTACACATGAAGTCTGCACATTAGGGTGAGAATCACTGCCTAACTAGGTTTGGGTTTTGATTTTGTGTTTGGGGTGTTTTTTCTTCATTCTTTTTCCTACAGAAGAGAGCAGCTGGGTAAGATCTGTGGGAGCTGTGCTTCCAACTCTGCTCCTTTTTTGCTGATGCCTAGTGTTGAACTCTTCCTGGAGGATGAAATGTCTCTTGGCACATTTGTTGCCATCTGCTGTTTGTCTCTGTTGATAAGGCTTAGTTAGCACTTTTCCTAGGAAAGCTCATGACATAGTTTCAAAAACTGCTGTTCCATTTACCTGTTGCTGTGGGACTAGGCACATGTTTCCCAGCTGGTACATATCATTACAGTTTCAGATGACTAACATGAAAAATGATAATTGAAGCTACAAGCCTATTACGTAGTAAGCTTTAATTAGTTAAACTGCTTCGTATTTGTTTACTGTTGGTGCTAATGCTCTTGAAATTAATTGGCACTAAAGGGGGTTCAAAGTTTATATGCAATCATTGCTGTTATAATGTGCTATATTACTAGGTAACTTGGCTTATTAGGTGATTTTGTTCTCAATTATTGCTGCAAGTCAACAAGGACAGAGTAATTATCTCACAAACAATAGACTTGCTCCCAAGACAGATGCGACCAGACTCTTCCCATGGAGTTCTGCAGTGTTCTAGGAAATAGGCAAGGGAAGGAGATTACATATGTCACCCAGCAGCAGATGGGGAAGATATTTAGAAAGGGGGATAGCACACTTTCAGATCTTCTGTTATGCTAATAAAGTTTTTTGTGTGAGAACAGAGCAATGTCAGTCTATCAATGACATCAAGCCCTGGCATGTGCAGGCCATCAAAGCAAACACAAGATGCCTCTGTATGCATAGCTGGACAGTGTAAGCCAGTTGCTACTGAAGTGAAGGTCATCTCTCATTTTCCTAGAATAGACTGAATACTTAGCATACACATTGATTAAACTTTTCTTTTTTTGAACACAAGTTGTGATTTTGTTAAAATGGAAGATTTAGAGTAATGGGAATTTCTAGACCCCATAGGACTTTCACCTCTAAGTTGTTAATGCACTGTGTGCCACCGCTGTAGTTAACACGGCTTATATCAGCCAACAAGCGTCTCATAGAAGAAATAATAAATTGAGTGGATTAATATTACCTAGTAAGTATAACACATTATTAATTAATAGCTAGCATGTATTTAAGATGGTAGAGTTTATATCAGAAATTAATTACAAATGCAGATTACTTTCCTGAGTGAAAAAAGGAAAAAGTACAGTGGTGAAACTGGAATAGTATGACTGAGCAGTGCCAATGTGTACCTCTTGTTGGTTACTCTGAAAAATGCCTTCAGGAGAAGGTTCATCTGAATTTTCGGATTGTAAGTGTCTTGATCTGAGTTCTGATACTATTCTAATTCCCTCTTTACAGCCAGCATGTAAATCTTTCTTTAGGACCATCTTTCAGCAACTGCACACAGCAGGTCAGGTATTTATTCCATCCCAGGAAACTGCTGTTTCCAGGAATAAAAAAGGGTAACCACTACATCTTAATTTTCTCTGCCACTTACTTAGAGATTGAGAAATTTTGCAGTTTCAGGAGCGTATTTGTGAACAGACATGCCTCATGTGAATTTTAAAGATGTCACTGTGTTTCAAGTGATAAAGGTGGATAACTCCGTTGAATGGTAGGCTGCTTAGTACTGTTTTACTGGAAATATCTGTGGAATTTTACAGTGGATGGTTCTTTGTAGCTGCAGTGATTTTGCCCTCTTTGAGTCAGTTTACAAGTCAGAATCTTGAGTATGTGGAGACATTATAAAGACTTTAAACACTGGCGCACATACATTGGGTCACGTTTGTAGGAATAGTCCTGGAGACAGGAGTTCATTTCGGGTATTTTAAGCTAAGGTGTTGAACCTACTTTTTAGAGATCTCTTTTGTTGTTGTTTTATTCTTTACTATTTAAAAACACGGCATTTAATTCTCTCTTTTAGGAGACTGTAGTTCCCCATAATCAAAAAGACAAAGAGTGCAGAAAAAACAATCCTTGTGACTTTCACAAAACTATTGCTCTTCAGGCAAGGGGTTACAAATGTGGAAGTACAAAGCACTGCAGCTTCATTTATGTGCAACCAGCGAAGATATAGAGAAACCTAAGTGGCTGTTCCGTTTGTTTCACTTTTTTCTGTAAGGAAGGAAAAATAAGAATACTTTGTTGAATCATTGCAATATAGATGTGATGATTTTAAAGGTATCTGTCAAATGTGCCTATTTGATAACGTGGAGGGCTCCTCAGCAGTGGATTCATTTTGATATTTTAGCCTTGAAACCAAGTTTCAGTGTTTGAATCTACTAAAATTGTTGGTGTCATGTGTCTAATAACCCATCTGCTTGAATAATGATAAAGCCTCCTACTTAGTCTGTCTACCTCAAGGGAATAATCGAGCAGCCACCGTGACAATACTGCTCTGAGCCAACAAAATAGATTTTTCCCCAGGAGTTCCCTTTGAAGCATGAATTATTTTTAAGGCAGTAGTGAGAAGTGCCCTGAAATGAGGCTCAATGAGGAACAAGTATCTATCTCAAATTGTCTGTCATGGCCAGGGAAGTTATAAAAAAACAAACCCAAAACCCACGATAACCCAACTTCACCTTATCTAAAAACTAGCGAGATATCCATTCTTATGAGTAGGATTATATGATGTATGATTTAGGGGCTGGATTTCTTAGTAGACCATTCTGCCATGCAGCAGTCTGCAGGCTGCTTCAGTTTTGCTCCATAAAGTCTTGAAGCTGTTGTGTTGTTTGGGCTTCCTGCTGTGACAGAGACCATTGCCAGTCAGAGGAGCCAAGAACCAAAATTGTGTAGATGTCTGATATCCCAAACGTGTGTGAAAAGATTTGGAATCCCTAATGCATGTCTTCCTCCTCTTTCCTCCTCACTGTGGTACAAACCTCTTGTATTATCAGTTTCTTGTGTTTGTTGGTACAGATTCAGTCACAGTTGGCAGCATAAATGAGCCATGATTCAGTTGTTCTTAACTTCGTGGCAAAGGAGTGGCACAGAGGTGGTGGTGGATTTCACATCATTTGTGTTAAATCAAGGTCCCATGCCTTGCTTCTAGAAATTATGCTGCCACTCAATCTGAAGTTACAAGCTTGAAGTAATGGTTATTTAGTAAAATTTTATGGTCCACGTGGGATGGAGGAAGGTCAATAAGGAGTCACTGCAGTCTTCTGCCACACTGAAATATGGTAATTTATGTGACATATTTTGGATACAATTTTAATGAATTGGATGCCTTTCATAAAGGTAATTCTATGCAGCTGTAACAAGTTGTGTGGTTGGCAAGAGAGGAACTGTGTATTACTCATTTGGCATAGCATAAAAATATTTGTACTTAAAGATTAGTATTCAATAATAAATTTAGACCTTTCATTATTTTCATGGTTTAATGCAGGGGAGTTTTTTTGTTTATGTACTAAATGTTTATAAAAGATTTCCTGTAATTCCTACCCATGTATGCATGATCTGGGTATCTTGAGTTCGCTTTGCTATAGTGTACATATGTGTAAAGCATTTTGCAAGGAAAAAGTGATGTTTCCTTGTCTTAGTTAAATCTTGAAATGTTTACTGTTTATTGTATGGTTATAACTCTGATCATCAGTTTGTCTCTTTCCTCAGATCATACTTGTGCTTAGGAGGGAGCAAATTACCTTTGCTATAATTCACCTCTGAATATGCTAATAAATTTTGTGTGCTTTTATGTTTTCTGGTTTCTGGATAGTACCTTGTGCCATGAACTTTCTTTGGGATTAAATAAAATTTTTAAACAGAAAAATTCCTAATGTAGTAAACAGAAGTACCTTTATATTAGTAATTCCTGCAGCTTTTAGTGTTTTAATGCCTACTGCAAGTTTCCTGCTTTTAAGGCTCTTGAGTGAAATAGGAGGTTGTGACCAGAAGGGACATTAGACTGCAGCCTGTTTAAATGAGCTTGTACAAGCTGGGGAACGCTTCTGGAGCATACATTGGAGACTTGAGAGCTTTTGCTATTGGAATGGTCCAAGGTTTTTTGGATAGCAGATCTGCCCTGGTGAAGAAGGTGAATTGCAAGAAGGGGATGCTGTGACACTGGTGTCTGAATGCTGTGCCATGACTAAAGACTGTGTTGTCCCAATGCAGCTACTCTGGATATAGTGGGTGGTCAGGGATATTTCCTGGTGTGCAGCAAAGCATTGTTTATACCAGTGCCTGAGCCCATAAGAAGGTCTCAAGTAGGTAGAAACCAAGAGTGGCCTGGGTGGATTATACTAGGCCTGAATGCCTGAGCACGGCTCAGAAAAAAAGAAAACAAAGGGCCCTCTTACCCCAAGTGTCACATAGTTAATATTTAGAAAATAAGTTGTTCTAATTGTTTTTGTTTTCCTCTTTCCACTTCCCTCCTTTTCTTTTACCTTAACATACCAAGAATTAACTCTTGAAATAATGCATTGACTCATATGTGTAAGCGTATTACTATAGGGTAATTTAGTCATGCCCCTGTAGTATATGGTATTCTGGATGCTGCTGACACTTGGGGTTGGGCCTAAATGATCTTCAAGGTCCTTTCCAGCCCAAGTCATTCTATGGCTCTTTAGGGTGGGATTTTTCTGTGGTGGAGGAAAGATCTTTGCAGCAGGTTTAAAAGCTTACATGCTTTTACATGTGTAAGAACACCAGAGGTGTGTTGTACAACTGGATTTTGTCTCTTGCTGTCTTGCCTTCCTTAATGTCTCTCTCTCTTCTTCCTTTCTCCCCAAAATGTCTCCCCTGCCAAAACATCCATGTTTTGTTTCTTGTCACTTCTCAAATTTGCCATAACCACTGCCCTCGTTTTTTAGGCTTTCCATTTGAGTATCATGTTGGTTACAGATAAAGGTGGGAGCCTGGAGTTACATTACCAAAGCTGTTGAGTAAAAGTCAACTCTCCCACCTGTTTGACCTATAATGAGGTGTTTGGGGTGTGGGGTAGGCGAGAAGGGGATGCAGGAGAGGAGAACAGGCTGCTGCTAAACACCAGGATGATGCAGGTGCCAGCCAGCAGCGTCCACCTGACTGTTCCAAATTGTGTTCTGAGAGTACAAAAAGCAGGATTTGCTGCCCAGACTCTGGCTTGCATTCTGGCTAGACCAAATGGAAGGGCCTATTTCTCTGTGGGGAGCAAGCAGCTGCTTTTCCCTGGGAGGGAGAAAGGGGAGGGATGTTGTTCTGGGTCTGTCAGGATGCTCTGGCCACGTGTAGTGGTCTGCATGTCCTATGCCAGTGCTCTGTTTATTCTTCCCTGCACTACTCTTCCAGCCCACCTGAGGAGCTTGCTGGCAGCTCCCTAATGCATGCACTGCTTGTGGTTTGTTGCTGTAGGTGCTGAGGTGACTGGCACCACTACTTGGAAGATTAAGTAGTGTCTTTCTTCAGTATATTTCTCTGTAGGCAGGGTTTTTTTGTTACATCTCCAAGTACTTTCCCCATCCATCTGTGTGTAGATGTTTGAGCTGTATGTTACCACTTACCCTGTTGTTTTGAGGTGTGTTTTCATAGTTTTCTCCCTACTCTACTCTAGACAGTCTGGAGTGTCCTTGAACCTGCCCTCTCCTTTCTAAAATGAAGAATGAGAAGCCTTTAAGCAGCTTAAGTGTCAGCCGTGTCGCAGCTGACAGGAAACTGATCTGGTGCTTGGCCCCGCTGCAGCCAGGGCTGCCAGTGGCATGTGCTGGGCTGTGCAAGCCCTGCCAGGGCCAGGGGGTTGTGCTGAGGGCCCCCTCTGCACCCTGCAAGGTGCAGTCTGGCTGTAGATGTGGTCAGGAACCACTGTCTGTCCCAAAATGTTGCGGCTGTTTGTCACAGCTGCCCATCCTGTCAAAACAGTGACTGTTCTCGGGGTTAAAGGTCAATGAAAACTGTTGCTAACTTGAGATGATTGATGTTGGACAACTAATTAGTGAGCATGGGCAATTAATTTGATCACTTGTACTGGTTTCTCTTACGGGTTTTGAAGGACTTTGTTGAGCTGCTTTTATCAGCTTCTTTTTAATTGAAGGGGGATGTGTTTTCAGTGGACTGCTTCCAAGAGGAAAGATGGGGTAAATTCATAATTAGTGCTTGAATTTACTTGTGTGATTGTCCAAAGACTGGCAGGAAGATTCCCGTTTTGCTTAGAGAGGGAAATGTCAGACACCCTGGTGAAATTTTCATATGAAATACCTTGTGACATAGTTGGGAGCTCATTGACCGTGCTCTGCCACAGGAGGTGTTCTCTGTAGCTGGGGAGGTAACAGAGGAGTGTTAAAAGGGTATTCTGGTAACATTACTTTGGCTTATTCAATTGCTGATGACAAGACAATGTGTTTCCACTTTGGTCCACGCTGCTAAAGTGTAATATAATTATTTGTATTAGACACCGACCACCTGTTAATATCGTTCTTCTAAAGGTCATTGTGTGGTGCCTTGCTGTCTGAATTTAACGGCCCTGTATCAGGTTTGTTGGTCACTCTTTTGTGTGACACTGGACAAGTGTTTGTGGGGAAAGAATGTGAACCTGATACCCTGACGGCCAAGGGAGAGGAGAGGAAGGGACAGGCTCTGCTGCTGCTATTGTCGTGCCGCCAGGCCAGGGCTGGAAAACAGGCAGCTTCCTTCTGAGGTGCTTTCATCTGACGCGGTCCTTGTTTGGAACAAAACCAACTTGTAGTAATTTCCCAAGAGAAGCAGACAGATATCCATAAACCCAGACTTTTTGGTACTGTGAATGTGGAGGAGACACTGTGGTCCTAACCTGGGCTATAAAGGAGAGGAGGGGCACTGCTCCACTGGCTGTCAGTCCTCCTAATGCCATGAAAGGAAAGTGAGGTGGTGATAATGTAATTGTGCTTGGTGACAATAGGTAGATGTTTGATAAATTGTGTTAAAACATATGGTCTTGTCAGTTAACCTTAATCCTGGTGTTGGATTCATTTATTAATGTCTGTACAGTGACCTGAAAATGCAAAGCACTGTATCATTGAGAAATGTTGACCTTGTTAAATGACAATTTTTAATTCATTTTGCTGAAAATAAGGGTGTTATGCATTTAACTTGAACTTTCACTCTTCCCACCTGACCTAGTATTAGCTTTTGAGAGAGGTGGGGGACAGGTAGGACTTGCAGATGAACTTATTCAGTGCTTGTATCCTGTGAATGAAGCAGATGCAAGTGACTGCTGCTGCAGGGGCTCAGCTGAATGACTTTGTTTTCAAATTTCCAGAAAATGAAAGCTTCAGCTGCCTAAAGAACAAAACAAAGCACCTGGTTTACCACATGGTGTAGGACATTCCAGCACTTGCAAAGAGGGAGGGTTGGCTTTAAGCCATCTGTATTCCAGTGTCATTAGTAACTGCTGCTAACTGTTGGATTGAATTACTGGCTGAGAAAGAGCAAGGGCTTTTAGAGTCTTCTCTGCAATTGAAAATAGTCACATGAAGAACTCCCATTACTGACAATTTTATAAGGAATAAGGATCTCACTTTATCAGTTGCATATTTATTGGCTCAAACCATTTGAGGCTCATTATGCACATGTAGATAACTCGTTGTGGTTGTTTGAAAAGGTTCATTAGGGTCTTCAAGAATTCTGGCTTTATAAAAATCTAATTCATTATTTCTGCAATGAAAGAGTTAATGAAGGATCACTTGTGGCTTTTAATTTTCAGCTAATTAAAAAGAACGTCTGTTTTTGCCTTGACACTCATCGTTAAAAGTGCCAAATATAGGAATTTTTTTTGTGTGTGTGAGTTGAAGGGTGAGGAGGAGGGGGAAAAGTTACATGTAAATCATTTAGCCATTAACCTAATGTGGTGGATTTATAAATCCTATTACTATAAGCCCTTTTCATTTCCACTGAGGCCTGACGTGTGCTTGATCCTGCTAATGTAAAATTCATTCTGTCTAAGTGATTACTGAAGTAAGACATTTTAGTCAATTTTAATCAGATTGTGTGATACTTGCTTGAACACCAATGTTAAGTAAGACATGGACACAGTTTGGCCATGTCTTAATTAGCCTTACAGATCAGACTAGGAATCAATCAGTGAGCCAAGTCTATGAGCCTTTTGACACCTAATGCTTTCTTTGGGGGGAAAAACCATCTAAGCTGAGGGGTGAAAATACAGGGCTTGGAAGCAAGATTAAGATTGTAATTTGGTGTTCTTGTTACATGGTTTGCTTGGCAGTCCCTCACAGTGTGCAAATCCTTTGCGGTGCAGCCCTCACTGGTGTTTCAGAGTTGAGGCCAGTGGGGTGCTTCCTGTAGCCCATCATAAATTCCTGTCTCCACAGCAGGAGCAGCAATTGGAGTATTTTTCTGAAGCTGCTTCTGCTCCAAGATAAACTGTCCCTCACCCCCCCCCCCCCCCCCGCCAAAACAACAGATGTATCTTAAAATGTAACTTCTTCCCTCCAAGTGTTCACTGGGAACTACTGACTTGGATTCATGGGACATCTGTGTTTCTTGGGTTTAGCTGTCTCTGTTTTCCCTATAGGGAAGCATTAGTATGGAAGATCTGCCTCATAAGCCCCTCAAATATTGCTCACTGTTGAGACCACAGGTAGTTTTTGTGAAATGTCATCCTTTGATAAGACAAGTAAAGACTTTGCTGTTTTTAATGTTTTTCCTGGATCATTGCTTTTTCAGTAGGCTTTATTCCGAGATGAGCCTCAAACTGACTTTCAGTCCATTTTAGTCTACCCAGTTTTTGAAGACTCATTACTAGCCAATATTTTTCCTGTTCTAATCATGTAGAATTTCTGTATTGGTAACAACTTTTTTGGTATTTTCTTCTAATATATGGATTATTTCCTTTTATTAGGAAGATAATTGAAAATCTTGTCATGTCCTTGAAAGATCCTGTAGAAGTCTTTGGTCTTCTCCCCCCTCCCCCCTTCTTTCACTCATGGTGTCTTCTGCTGCACAGTGGAAAGCCTTAGGAGAAAAGGATGCTTGAAGTATATGGAAATTAAAATGTTTTGTACCAGAGACAGCAGATGTTCTCTCAAATTAGGCGGCATCTTTTGCAGAAGTCCCAGCTGCACATGGTGTTGTGTCGGTGCTGAGGATTTTGTAACCTGGTGAAAGACAGGTCCATTGCAAATCACCAGCTTAGCCTGGAGATTTTGCTTTGCCATTGTTGGAGAATGATGTTGTTTTAAAGCTTGAAAACTCAACCACCAGCAGTGTTGGCAAACCATTTTCAGAATCACTCTAGAAGTTGGTATGCTACAGACTTCTAAAGTTTTTTTTATTGCTCCGCTTCCAGGCAATTTAAATATCTTTTCTCCTCTATCTAACCTGATAAATTACCTCTCTCTGTTAGGGTGAGTGTACCTCATTTAGTCAGATGTTACTTAGTTGATGATAGGACTGCAAGCACATGTGGAAGAATGTGGGGAACATGTTTTCTGCTTGATCTGAATGCCTCTTTGTCTTCTGTTTTCTCTTTCCTTCGGTTACTGTTGGTCTGCCAGGTGTGCCTTTTTGAATGAAAATGAGAAACTTCTTTAGTGTAGAACTCTTACTGTGGTTGGGATGAGGCTCATTTGAAAAGCTTTGAAATTAGATGTTAATTACCTTTCTCTTCTACTGGATAATCTTCTGTACTTTAACCAAATAAGGATAATCTTCTATACTTTAATCAAATAAATATTCAAATACTTTGAATTTGCCATATTTCAGCTTTTTGACAGTTTCTTATGTGATGGATTGTAGGAGAGCAAGTGCTCATGAAAAGGCAGAACTTAAGCAGAAAAAAAATCATAGTAGTTCAGGTGGATGGGATGGTTGATCCATTATAATTAGATGGAATTAATTTGAACAACTACATGGTGATCGCTAAGGACAGAACTGTCAAGGTTCGCATCAGCCTTTTAAGATGGTAGATTCCAATATCATAAAGTTATAAGCCTGAGAAGGCTGCAGTGAAGTCCATTCTAGATCATATTTTAGGGTAAGATTTTTCATTAATCTTGGTCAAATTGTAGTTGGTTCTTGACTTTGAATATTAAATACCTTCCTATAATTGTATGTATACATAGGGTCAAAATAAATGTCCAGGTTTGGAAAATATAAACTACCTCCAGGGTACTGTGTCTCAGAAAAGAACATGATCTGCAGAAGATAACAGGTGTCTCTTATCAGCTGTCTTTCATGTATATTTCCTGGGAAAATGCTTTAAAGTCTCTTGTCTCACAGCTTATCAAGACTTAACTAAAATTAGTGTTACCTGTTTCACAAAGCAGCAATATCTCTTCAGTGTCCTGGAGGTTGGTGGGCAGGTATGTTTTGGTTTATTTTTACCCAGCAGAGTTAATGTATTTTTTAATACGTAAAAATTTAAGTATTCCTGATTTTTTTTTTTTTTTTAATTTTTTTATTTTAATGGGCACTCGATATTCCTTAGCCCTCCCAAGAAAATATATATGGGCTTTTATTCATGTTCATTTGTGTCATTTTAGTAGTAGATTTTTTTTGTGTGTGTGTGTTTGTTTTGGATTTCTTTGTTTACTGAGGTGCATAGGAAGATCCATCTGAACAGCAGTAAATACTTTTTTACTGTGAGGGTGACTGAGACCTGACTGAGCTTGCCCAGAGAATGTGTGGAGTCTCCATCTTTATAGATACCTGAAGGTGTCTGGACATGGCCCTGGACAATCCAGCTCCAGGCGGCCCTTCTTGAGCTGGGGAGCTGGGCCAGATGACCTCCAGAGGTCCCTTCCAACATCACCCAGCTGTGGCTTTGTGATTGAGTCTATTTTTTTTTTTTTTTCCTAATTCAAACAAGGCCTTAGAATATCAGCAAATTCTTAAAAGGGTTTTTATTTCTACAGCCTATCCCTATCTTTGCTTCTGTTTTGGGGGTTGGTTTGTTTGTTTGTTATTTTAGGCACCTGTAGTTATCTAAGGGCATTAAAAAGGAGCTTAGCAACATTTGTATCTGTAATAGCAGTGGATCGAATCAAACCACTGTCCACCAGTGCTTGTGGTTGGATTATTATGTTGGCACTAAAACCCAGGGCCCTGCAGGTCTCATTTCAGATATATTTCTAATGAGGATATTGAATGACTGGTGTAACAATAATGTAAACGAGTGCTGGTGCCTTCTACTTTAACTGAAAAGTGAGAGCAAGAGAGAGCTTTGAAAGAAGGTTTCCTTGGCATATGAGTGAAAGCTGAGGTTTTTTATTCAATTCAAACTCCTGTAATCAGAAGTAGGAAAGCTTATTAGCTGTGTTTTTAGATTAAACAAAACCTTTAGGTTGTGATGTTCTTTCTTTAACTTGAATTTGTGGGATGAAGAATTTAAATGAAAATTTCTGAAGTTGAAGATTGATTGAGTTAAAGTATGTAGCATGAAATCAATCCTGTCAAATTGTAGGGAAGTAAGTGAGACATTTCTAAACATTGTTAATGTTTTAGAAATCTAGTTTTGTGCAAATGTATTTTGAATTCTTTACAAATGAGATAACAGTAGGTCTAAATGACAAATTAAAGATTTAAAAAATAATCAGCATGCCTCTCTTGTAGTAATGGATTTATGGAGGTAGCATGCTTAAGTTGCATTTGTAATTAAGGTTTTTCCATCATTAGAATAGAAATGTGTTCCTGTTGAGCAGTATCTTTTTATGTGATTTATGTGGATTGAATGAGTGGCAAAACTCCACTACTTTAATCTGTTATGTGGCTAAAAGTCAGTATTAGGATTGGATTCCTAGAGGGTCATGCTGAAAGGTTAAATACATTTGTCTGTTTTCTTAGTCTTCAAATTTCCATATTCTTTACAAGTAACAAACAAATCCATGTCCTGTGGGATTGTACAATGACAGCTTAGCAACTTGGCTTCATTAGTAATGAAGCCATACTGCTGTTAATTTCAAAACTCTAAATACTGAAATGGGTGGGCTGTACGTGGAGTGCCTAACAACAGACTAATTCATAAAGGAAACTTCTGAAACTGTAATTTCTTTGCATAAGTTCATAGTCCTGAAAAATTTACCTATATGCATTGATAAGCCTCTAACTTCTTCTGTTTTTAAAAACAGTACAAATGTCCTGGGTTATGAGACAGACTACAAATGGTATTAAAAATGACCTAGACTACAATTTTAGGTAATTGACCGAGTGACCATTAGCCGCTGAAATCCTAAAGGCTGATAATAAGGTGGTCCCTTTCAGGAATTTGCTTCTGCATGAAGCTAAGCTTTTCTCAAGTGGAGTACTCCCGAAATTGTGTCTTGGAACATGTTTCTGTAGGAGCTCTCTTGACATCAAATATGGTTCCATCCTTAGCTCTTTATGTGATGATGATATATGTGGTATGGTGAATGTTTGTGGATAGGCAATAGCTTCCATTGACACGGACCCTTTTATTCCTGTGCATCCTTACAGGAAAAATCTGGAAGGTGAAGTTGCCTCAACCCACCCTACAATTCCTATTCCTGACTTAGAGTTGCAAGACCTATTTAACAAGCAATTTAGGATTGTTAACTAGTAATTTTCTTTTGTAGTTAGTTTAAAAATAGTTAAAAAGCTTAAATGAGGCTTTTTTAAAAAAAAGTTATTTCTACATTATAAATCTTGCAGTCATTTGGTAGGCTAGTAGATTTTATTTCTGACATGTGTTGTAAATATCTACTTTGTTCTAGGAGAGTCTTTCTTGTCCTGAGGAGTTCTGTCTTGGGCTTTGGTTGGTTGTTGGTTTTTTTGTCAGACATATCTAGGGAATTCAGGAAGCTCATTTTTAAGAGAGACTCTAAAAGGACTGTGTCTAACTCTGACAGACTGTCAGGAGCTCTTTCCATCTGTATCCAATCCAGCTTTGTAAAGTGCTGTAAAGGGGTCGCACTGAACAAATCAGAACTGTGACTGAGACTTCATGCTATTAACCATGCATGTTCCTCATTGTATTTTCAAATCTTTTGAGCAATCACTAGGTCCTGCCTGAAGCAGGAAATGTTAAGTGTGCCATGCTGAAACTGTTTCATAGGATCACAGAATATGCTGAGTTGGACAGCAGTGATCCATTGGGATCACTGAGTCCCACTTCTGGCCCTGTGCAGGACACCCCACGAGTCACACTGTGTGCCTGAGAGCATTGTCCAAATGCTTCTTGAACTCTGTCAGGCTTGGTGCTGTGATCACTTCCCTGGGGAGCCTGTTCCAGTGCCCAACCACCCTCTGGGTGAAGAATCTTTTCCTGATACCCAACCTAAACCTCCCTTGACACAGCTTCAGGCCATTCCCTCGACTCCTATCTCTGGTCACAACAGAGCAGAGATCAGTGTCTGTCCCTCCTCTTCCCCTCAAGAGGAAGTTGTAACTGCAGTGAGGCTCCCTTTAGTCTCCTCCAGGCTGAACAGACCAAGTGGCCCTCAGCCACTCCTCCTAAGGTTTTTTTGTCCCTGGCACCACCTAAGAAGGCTTTTACCACACTGCTGAAAGAGATCAGAAATCTGCACCCAGAGCTATATCTGAAGGCTTGGAGGAAGTACCTCAACAAGACATGGGCTTATGGGACTGAAGATTTAGATGCAATGTAAGACAGAGTGGCAGGGAGTGATGTTCCAGGCTGACAGCAGAGAGGAAGAAAAGTCCATAAGCATTTGTAAAATAGCCTGCAAGTAACGTATTGTGGAAACATATCATAATTATTTTTCATTATTACTCTGAGGGTAAATGAAAAGTTAAAATGGAGCTGGGTTTTTTTAAGTACAGTTGTGAACCCTCTAGGCATTCATATACCCCTGATCTCTCATCTTTTTTGTTTGAGTAGCTTGGGTGGAACCTTGAACATCCCAGTATAGTTGGGAAGCTGAATGTACAGGAACCTCTCCTTCCTTAGTCAGAGAGGCTCACAATCTGTCAAATCTGAAGCAGATTATTTTGGAGTCTTTCGGGATGGTCCTTTTCTTCAGAGTAGAGGGATGACCTAGAAAGTGCAAGAGCTTTGTCTGTAACACTGTCCTGGAGGCACTCCCTTACTCACATGGATATCCTTGAGGAGGGCCCCCTTGTTGCTGGTTATGTGGTCCTTCCTGCTCACAGCATATCCCACCCTTTGCTTGCCATCATGCACATGCACTCTGGCCCCTCTCAGTCCTGGTTCAAGGCTCTCCTTACCAGCCTGGGAAGTCTGTTGGCACAGATAATTTTGTCTCATTTAGGCAAATGGATCCTTGTTCTAGCAATTCTTGGTGCCGACATCAGCTGCAACCATGGAGGATGAATAAGTATTGTTTAACTTCATTAAAACACCTGTCGTGTTGTCTAAATATATCTAATTTAATGAAACAAAATTACATGCTTTATGAAAATCCTGCATGACATTTAAGAAATTAGGTAAGAGAACTTTCTTTGGAGGCTAATTAGAGGCTAAAATACTTTTCTGAATTTGAATAAATGTTGCTTTGATAGACAATCACTTAGTCATAATGAAAGAACAATTTTAAAGCAGTTCAAACCACTTATAAAGATTTTTTGATGGACACAACATCCACACACAATCTATTTATTTCCACGCCTAGCATGTCCTCTCATCTCCTATAAAATATCAGGATAATTTTAGCGGGTATTACCTGTATCTAGTCAGAGATAGCCTTGTTCTGTTTAGTGTAGCTATTGCAAAATGCCTATGGTTCTTCAAGAAAAAAGGCTGTATTGTTCAGTAGAAGGCCTTTTTCTTTTAAGAATACTCACCAGGTAGCAAGTGTGTTCTGCATCTGTTTTTCTCTTTAGCACTTGCTTGTCTTCTCCCAGGCCTTCTTTTTTCCCCAAGCACACAAATCATGGTTATTACTTAAAAGATACTGATCAGGAGAACCTTAGAAAAGTTTTAGGTCCTGTTTTCTGCTTTTTATTTAAAAAAAAGGAAACAAAAAGGGGGAGGAAGATGTGATTCTCAGGAAGTTTGTCGTCATCTCGAATAGTGCACTGAGTTTATGTACTGCTTAAAAAACATTTAGTCTTTGGAGTATTAGTTTTATTTCTTTTTCATATTTACAGACATACTTGATGTTTTTGAAAAACTGTCTTCTCTACTGATTCTGAGAATTACTCCCTGATTTCTCCAGGGCTTCTAGTTATATGGCTATGAGAGTAACTTTTCTTGGAGATGGGACAGTACTTCTATTTCTGTCACTTCGAGATTGAAAGACATGCTTATATATTTGAAAGATAACTTTTAACACTGTAGTTTTAAACCTGATGTGGAAGATAGTATGGTTATTTTTCCCTACGCTGGTATAGATTTTGCTGTTATTCAGAGGAAAATTTCTGTGCTCTGGTTTAAACCTTGACTGGGTTCTAACTTGTTTGACTAAACAGGAAACCTTAGTTTATTAGTAATTAATTTCAGTTGTTTACTGTTCTTGTCATTTTATTTTTTCTGGTGAAAAAAATAAATGATTATGTTTTGCTGATGTGTTAAACCTGTTCAGTTTGGGAAACAAAGCAAAGTAAAGCTTTCCTGTCTAAATGTTTGTTCATTCCACTGAAACAAATGCTGTTGTTTTCTCTATGGAGAATATACTTGTCTATATGCATTTAAATATTTAATAACTGAACACATATTTTGGAAATAGTGAACAATGCTTGTCATATTCTTTCTTAATTAGAAGTGGTTTTGTTTGTGGTTTCTGATAGTTAGCTTTTGATACAGTTGCAGTTGTCTTATTAGGCAAAGCTACCTTTGCATCTTATATAGTTAAGTACATAGTTAACTTATAGTTAACTTAGAGTTAAGTATAAAATATTAATCAAGCAAAGATTTATTTAGTGCTTTGGAATCAAAAAAGATCATAAAAGTTAATGAGCCAAAATTTGTTTGAATACCACATTCTTCAAGGAGTTTTAGGTGCTGTGGATCTTGTTTCTTCATGAAGTGAAACCAGGGATCCCTGCTTCTTTATTTGTTTTAGGTGTTCAGTTTTGAACGAGTTAGAAATAAAGTAACTCCATGGGTGGGCTGTGAGCCCTGGTGCTTCTCTAGGAACTGTCCCTGTATTTGGTTTCTCTGGAGCGTTGGGAGATGCCCGGGCCGTACGGACATTTTTCACAGCTACTTTTCACACGGACATTGTATTCCTACTGCTTCTGGGAACACACAACACTTCTGGGAAGTGGGGTCAGGGCCGGGTCAGTTACCTTCTGTGCACTCAAGTGTTCAACTTCATTGTTGAGCACTCCGTTTCTGTGTTTCCAAGACGGTAGAACTATCTCCAACACAGAAGTTTTTGTGTATGGGGGGGGTTTTGTTTAGTTTGTGTTGGTTTTTTTCTTTTTTGTTTTGTTTTTTTTATGGGTTGGTTGGTTGGGTTTTTGTGTTTGGCTTTTTTTTTTTACTTTTGTTCAGTGCTTTTAAGAGTATGTTTCATTGTTCTTTCTTTTATCCTAATACCAAAATAACTGTTTCCAAAGTAGACAAAATTTGCTTTAGAATAGCATGGTTTGTAATATATTTTGTAGAAAAACTAATAATTTCACAACTTAAAACAGTTCTGGTTCTCCCATTCTCTTCAGTGAAGCTCACCGCAAATACTTGAAATAGAAGTACTGTAGAATTTTAAGGATGTAATTGTTTCTGGAACTAAGGAAACATTGTCTTCAAATTTTAATTTGAATTGCATCATCATCATCTGTGTTTTACTGTCATCTTTGCATTCCATGTCAAAATATGACAAAGATACACATAACTTTTTTGTGCTCAGCACATTTCTGTTGCTGCCTTTTTTGTGTTAACTGTTGTTTGTGAGGCAAAAGATTCTACCTTTTGTTGTCATGCAAACACATGTCCCTGGATCTTTGTGTACACTGCTTCAGCCCTTGGAACCATTCTCCCTTTGGTTTTGGTGCTCCATCCAATACTGATGTTATATACAGAAGCTATGAAAGTTGTATTACTGTCTGTCAGCTTTCTGGGTGGAGTATGAACATGTAATTTCAGCATTTCTGAAGAAAAACAAAACCAAAACAACACAGAAGGGAAAACTTTGGCAGTTTGGGGTGTATTTCTGATGCTGTTAATATTTCATAAGAACGTACATTTTGGAGAAATGTAACTTTGAATATATTGTCTAAGTACAGCAAATACTCAGTAAAAGCTCTTTGAAACAAACTTATTAACTACTTGAATCTGATCACTCAAACTTTTCTAAATCAAGTCCACTGGCTTATGAAAAGACTAAATTGTGATTCTTCATTATTTGTGGCAAACAAGGCCTCTATCTTTCTTTCACTTATGCTTAGGGCATATGTGCCTTTTTGTCCAGCAATAGAAACCTTTTCTGAAAATCTTCCTTACTAAAATCATTTTACAGCATCATGTGACTGTAGCTTAGCAGTGCTAAAGTCTACTTAAGACAATATCCTAACAAAGCTAATGAATAGGTTGCAAAAATGCAGAGGTTCAGAAATACTTAGTGAGTGGTGTTACTGGAACACAGTTTTTCCAGCCCATTTATTCCTCTGTGCCATGGAAAAGACTAGTTAATATGAATTACTAAAGCAGGTGACACAATTATTTTCTTACTATATAATTGCAGAAGTAAATAAATGAGATGGAAAAATATATCAGGTCTACTCCAGATATTTACAGATAGTTTTGCCTCAAGGCTGCTTGTTTTTCTCCTTGTGCAGAGTGAATGGACAAGGGGTGTTTGGTTTGGTTTGAGTTTTTTGTTGTTTGTTTTGTTTGTTTGTTCAGGTTTTTTTGGTTTTTTTTCGTTTTCTTTTTGGTGGATTTCTTTTTTTTTATTTGTTTGGTTTGGTTTGGTTTTTTGTGTATGCTTCTCTGGTATAATGTTTTTGTAGTGACTGTGCTCATTCTTTTCAGTCTGCTCTCAAGTCTTGCTTTCTGTTCCTTCATGTCTGTTACCCCAGGATTCTGCAGAAAATGTGTGTTTTCAGGAGAAGTCTTTGCATCAGCATATTAGTTTTGTATCCTGTCTCATTGGTTTCTAACGCTTGTATTTTAGCTTGTTTCCACAGAAGCATCCTCACATCAGAAGGTACTCTTCAGAGGTTTTTAAATAAGGAATCTTTAAAAATACTTGATGTAATAAATAACAGTAAGGCTGTTCTTTGTATATTTATTTAATTTTAATCATTCCCTGTCTTAAATCACAATCTCAATTAATTAATTTGTGAGTTGGGGTAGGATTAGAATAGGGAATTTTGCAGTTTGATGAGTGCTCATCTGCAATTACAGTCTTTTCAGTTTATATTGACTTGCAGTTCATGGGTGAGAGAATGTGTGTTGCTAGTCTTGCTTTTACAAGAAAAAAGGTTTTATTTAAAGAGTTTCACAGATGTTCACTGTGCTGAGAAGTTCACACGTTTTTAAAAGTGTATGTTTGTTGGGGGGAGGGGGCATGGCTGTACAGACGGGTTGCCAGGCAATTAATTCTTCCTACTTGGATTGCCTGCAATAGGAGACAATCCAGCTCTCATAAGCAGTGCAGTATTATTTGCAAAAGGAAACTACCCTATACCATTTTTCCTATTCTCCTCCTTCTTTCTTCTGTCTTCCCACCCTTCTTCCTCTGCTGTGCATTTCTGAGAAACTGCTCAGGATTGATATGATAGCAGAGCTGTCATTCTCTTTAACAAAAAAAAAAAAAGTCACTTTTATTCTAGGTATTTTAATAGAGTCCCATTAAGGATGTATTGCTGACTGAAATATTGGCATGAAGGGCTCTCACTGAGCTGAGCCCAGGAATTAAGAAGTCAGGAAATGGGCTGCTGCATTGCTAAAGAACCTTGTGTGACACAGTATCTCCTGATTGGGGCGATCATTACTGCTATTATGACTCGACTTGCGTAGGAATTTTAAATTTCATCTGAATGTCAGTAATAACCCTCTTAGCAAATTATCCTGAATAAAATCACGAAGGCATTTTATATAATAGGTGTTGAATTACTGGATAGATTTGCTAATTAAATACTCTTTGTTCTGCTGCAGTTGACATTACAGGGTAAGATCTTGAACAATTATTCTCAACAGCTGTACTTTGTTAAGGGAAAAATTAACTACAAAGTTTATTTTTTTCCTACACTTGAAATTGGCAGATTTTTGAAATGTGCTTGAAAAAATTCCATCATCCAGTTGGTAATGAGAGGATAAATATGCAGGTGTTGCTGTGAAATCAGATAACTACTGACTGCCTTATTAGTGAATTTAGCAATACTTTATAACCTTCTGTTTTGTAGCTGTTGGCACTTACAAGTGATCTCCTGTCAGAATGGGTGGCACTAGCATATGCCAGTCACTTGATGAAGCCAACTTGTCTGTGACCCTCTTGTTGTGATTACCTACACCCACTGCTGTCCTCAGGGACAATTGACAAATGGTTTTTGCACAGCCAGATAATTTTTTTAGTAGGAGGAATTCCTTTTTTTTTAAAAAAAGTTATCTTTCTCATTATTAATAGAATTATTTCAGAGAGTGAAGTAGAAAATGCCAGAGATTATCAAGGGAAAAATGATAGACCTTCCTTTCTTTTCAGTGTAAACTCTTCTTTTTGGTCCAATTTTCTAATTTTGTTTCAGGGACTCCTGCTTGTGTTTAGAGTACTAAGGGAGAGGTAAAACCTTTCTTTCTAGGAGTTAGCTTATAAGTGAGAGGAAGGGTTGTGGGGTGGTGAATATGGTGGAATTTTGACTACTTTATATGAAATTTGATATCATGTACCAGTGATGTGTCTTTAGAATAATTTCAAAGCTCCATTAAAAGGTGGTGGGGTTGAATGTCTGAATCACTCACTAGGAGATGAATAGGAGTGGAATACCTTTTTTTAAAGCTTCCAATTAAAATGGAATTGTGTGCGTCTGATTCCAGGTAGGTACAGCCTAGCAGGAATCTGCAGTGAAGGCTCACCATTTTTCTGTTTTATAAAGAAGACTAAGGACAGCTGAGCTTTCTGCAGTTTTGGACTTCAGCATCACATTGTCTGAGTGCCTAGTTGGAAGCATCAGTGGATGGTCTTTAAATCAACTGGATGTTTTGAACTTGACCCAGAGTGTGTAAATCCATAGATATCCATATGTGCTTGGGGAATAACCATAATAAGAACATTTGTTGTGAGTCAGCTGTGTCAAAGTTACATCATAATCTGGAACTGAACCTGTCCTTAAGGGGAATACAGCTTTCAGTGCATAACTGAAAACAAACTGAAAAAGCATCAGACTTTCACTGTGGTTATATAAAGGTTCTGAAATACTGAAGAAACGTGCCATTAGTGTTAAAGGAATGACAGTTGTCATCCTGTTTGTTGTGTAGAAGTGGAGATTCACCTGTTTCAGAATTCCTTGCTGCGATAGCCATAGTCAGCATCACGATAGTCAAGACTCTTGGCTTCTGCATAGACTCCTTGGCTTTATGAAAATAATGAGATTTTCATGAACATGATCTTATTTCCACTGAGCACAGACAGCTCTTGCTTGTTAGTCCCTTTTCTTTCCTCATCCCTGCTGATTTCTACTGCTCAGCTCCTTGTCACAGGCTTCTTGACTATGAGTCTTAATTCTACCTTTTGGCCAATGTGGCCAAAGAGTATTGCAATTTAACATGTGAAAATAGTAAAACTGAGACGAGGTTGCTAAATATGATATAAGCTGTTGAAATAGTGTATTGCCTGTCTGTCTTTAGAGTTCCAAATTGTTTGGGTTCCTGACAAGACTCTGATCTATCATTGCTGTAACATGTGGTTCAGATTAATCCTCAAGAAAATTTAAAGTATAAATATATATGACTAGTAGGATTAGCTCAAGAAAAACTGAGGTTTATGCTGAGTGGCATTGGAAAGGACTGAAACCAGGGAAGTGGAATCTGGAGCTATGTGCCAGAGCACCAGGATGTTGATAAGAAGGAAATGGGGAATACAGTGGAACTGTGGCCAAGTGGCTGAAGGAGTGGACCAGATGTTGGTTCTCATGCAGCTGTGCGGAATTCACCAACCTCTTCCTGCTGCTGCAACTACACATCTTTTTCGTTAAGCTCATTTGATTGTCCCTTTTCTGTGCTACAGCTGTACCTGTGGCTTCAGATGATGTGCTCTCCCCACCTTCCACTGTGCTGAGCACTATTAGAGAAGGAAGCAGGAGCCTAGTCACATGAGGTCTCTACAGCTGTTTCTCAGGTTCAGAGAGGTGCTATTCAGAGCATTTGTGGAGCTTGGGATGCACTCCTGGCTGAGGAACAAGCATGGTTACACACAGATTTGCCCATTGATTCAACATCTGTATCCTGTCTCTATCCCAGCTCCTTGTCCCAGTTCTGGTTTCTGTAAGGAGTTTGCTTTTTGATGATGTATTTTGAGACCACAAGGGTAATCAACCTTTTGACGAAGTCTTGTTCAGTGAGCTCCATCCAGGCTGGACTGAAAAAGACAGGATGCTTTTGGGAAAAAAAATTCAATGACATCAAGAGATAAGATGATGGATATGAAGGCGACAACTGACCTAAATTACTGAAAGAGACTTAATTCTGGCATTTGCTGATTAGGTTGTGTTTAAGCCATCTGATTCAGTGTTCTTTTTTTCCTAAGGTAGAATGTGTGCATGCACATGCAATTTTGAGATTTGTTTTAATCTTGTTTTAGGGGAGTTAATAATAGCATTAATACAAGGTCAAACGAGAATTTACTCATGTAATAGGAGTATTGAGGTGACTGTGTGTTGCCAGGAGAGAGGTGGTTTGCTTTGTTTTGAAAGGTGAGAGCATTTGGAGTTAGCAACCTAATGGATATGTTTGCATGTGTTAGCCTGTAATTATATCATACGCTAATCTTTGATTATTTTTTTTAATTTCAGATTTTGATGCATACCAAGGAGATGGTGCAGAAGGTAATGCTGAGCATTTTCATTAAACAACAACACTTAAAGAGCACACCTGGTGAAATTTTTTTATTCTAGGAGAACTGTAACCCAAACAGACCTGAAATCACTTCTTAGGATGCCTGGTTTACAAATGTAATCCTTCCTGATGGATTATAGCTTTTTTCTTTTCCTACCACAGATATGATCTGGACCCTGCTTGAAGCCTATGTGGGACTGTTTCAAGCAAATTAGCAACAGTGCTAATTAGAGTTTACTCACAGACCTGTTACACCATGTGTTCTAGCAGCTAGTTATGGTTTATTTTTTGGCATCCTTTAAACTCTGTCACGGGGTGGTTTTTTGACTCTGTGGAGTTTAACATGGACATTGCCATGTTGCAGTTTTTACAGCTGCATTGATTTTCCACCACTGTAAATGTCAGGTTTTCTTTTTTTTTTTTCTAATTAATATCATGCAACTAGATGCATCCGCCAGTTTTTTTTCTGTTGTGACATTTACTGGTGTTGGCAGTTTTTCTTTTCACCTTTTTTCTTGCTATGCCTTTCATATGCGCCTCAGGCTTTTTTATGTTCCTCAGTTTGTCTAAAATTTGCTCCATTATCCCAGAGTATTATGGAAGTATGGCTGGTGTTTGAATACAGTCTTCTCCAAGTAAGGCATTCAAATTGTTACAAGAATGAGAATCAGAAGTGATATGAGGGGCAGAGTGTCAAAGAGAAAAGGTTCAGTAAATGTTTGTGTTCATATCTGGGTGTAATTGTTCAGTAGTTCAACCTGGGAATATAAAACTTGAGGGTCATAGTAGCTGGATCCTTATCCAAAAGGAGCATTCCTTGAAAGATCTGCTGCCTGGGGAGGATGAGCACAGGTGGTTGGATTAGCAGAAGTTAAAAGATGGGAGTGAGAAGGTGGAAATATGAAGCCATCTGCACAATCTGGAAAAGTTTAAGAAGAGCAGCCTGATCTGGACAGTGCTGTGGTATTCTCAGTTGCTGTCATCCACTAGCCAATGCTTTCACTGGATTTGTTTGAAATAGAGAATCTAAGTTCTTTTTTTCTTTTTTTTCCCCCAGTACTATTGTGCTGGCTGCAAATGGGATGTGATATCTGACTGTGGCATTACCTTTCAAACACTTTGGCTAAATGCCTTGCCTGAATTTGTCAGCAGTCTTTGAGTGGAAGTGATCTTCTTGTGTCTTAGCAGTCCAAAGTTATTTCTGATCAGAGTTCCTGCTGTTTCTCAAGATCAGACTTGTTCACTGACTTCTTTTTCTAGTATTCATTTAGTAAGATTTTACCTAATTATATTATGTACATAACTGGACAGTGCTCTTTTAAACATATCAGTGGCTTAAGTTTCTTTATTCTCTTTAAATTCAAATGTTCTAATGAAATGTACAGACCTATCAGTAAAAATCTATTTTACGTTTTCCTGCTAGTATGCTTTTTAGTGTTTAAGGGACAGTATATTTATGATATTTTTGAACCTTGAAAGTTATGTGGGACTTGTCGAAGATGGAGTGGTTCTCTTTTGTTTTTCAAAGCAATTCTTTTCATTTAGATGAACCTAGAAGTGATTTATGGAGACACAGATTCCATTATGATAAACACTAATAGCACCAATTTGGATGAGGTCTTCAAGCTGGGGAATAAGGTGAGGAACTTTTTCTTTTTAAAGCTTTCCTACATAGGTGTTTTTACTCTGAGTAGAGAAGATGGTATTAAGAGAGGATTCCGTGGCATAAGCAGAGAATATTCCATGAGAAAAAACTTCACAATGTATGGAATCTATGAAGTAGTAAAATCTCAGAGTGCTCTTTTTCAGGTGTGGCTATTCTGTGCATTTTTAAAAGTGATTTCATTGCATAACAAGTTTTATTTACTAATCCTAAAATAGCAGGAGATTCTCAATATTTGGTGAACCAAAATGTAAGGTACAATTTCTCCTCCACGTTAATTTCAATTACAACATGAACAGTTCTGACTTTTTTTTTCACGAGGGATGTCTCTCAGTTTAGTTTTGTTTAGTTATGTAATTTGTAACTTAAACAAAGATGTTACCAGATTTCCAGTGGCAAGTTCAAATACTAATTTCCATGGTATACCAGATACAGAAGAGATTTGATTGATTAGGAGCTGGCAATAGATGATGTGGAAGTTTCGTGGCTCTCTGAAATTGTGGAAGAGAAGTGAGAAATGTGTAAGAACTTTATAAAGAAAAGATGTAAATGAAGCTGTTTTTGAGAGAGGAAAGAAACTGTGATGAAAATGAGAGCCATGGAAAGTCTAAAATACCAAAGAAAGCGTAGATGTTTTATTCAGTATAGTATTAAACAAAAGTAATTTAATTTTAAGGCAGGGAGTGATTCTGGGGTTTTTTAGAATACTTCTACCTTCATGCTAGTGGGTACATTTAGAAGTAGATGGGTTCAGGAGCAGAAAATGGGATAGTATCTTGATGTCATAACTGAGTAGCAGGAGGGCTGCTGCCATGGTAGAAAGCAGTCTTTCTTGTTTGTTTGCCACATGCCAGATTATATAGAATTTCAAGTATATATACAGTAGTGTATAAGAAAGCTTAATCTTACTCCAGTCGAGTGTATGTGGTTCCATTCTGGTTTGGTTTTTGTCCCTGTGCTCCCATTTGGTGGCTAAACATTACAGAGGATAGTTAAATAATAATAACTTTTATGAAATCTGACAGGATAAGCATAATAAGTTAAATACTTCTGAATTAGAGTCAGGTTTTCTGAGAGAATTGGTAAGTGTTTGAACTTGTCAGCTGCTGAGTAAAATCTTAAGCTTTTTTAATCCATTGTAGTTCTGTGTTATGTATCAGTTGAGGGTTTTTTTTAATTAAAAAAAAGGACGGAAAGATATGTTTTGATTAAAATCAAGTACAAAATACGAAAACTGTAAAAGTGAGTAAACTTATACCTGTAAACCAGCACAATCAAACCTAGCATCAAAATTGCAGGAGTTGTGGCTTTCAATAGTCTTTCTGTGGCAGAAAAAAGTGATTAATATTTGTCTCATTTCACATATTTCTTGTTTGTTTGTTTGTTTATTCCCCAAGAAGGTGAGAGTTGCTTTTTTTGTAAACACTTTGATCATTTACATTTTCCTTGTTTTGAGTAATTCCTATTTAAAAAAAAAATCAGGATAAAGAATTGTCTGTTTTGATGAGGAACACTTAAGAAATGTCTCTGCTCCACTGCATAATAATTTCGTTCCCAAAGTCTCATGTTCAGAGGTGAGGATTATTTCTATTGCTCTCACTGTACTATTGTTTTAATGTAGACTGTATGGAAGGCACACAGGTTTAATGCGAACAATTACAGTGAGAGCAGTTAGTGAGTGTACCCTGTTCTGATGTAACGTGTGAATTTATGGGTTGTCTTCAGCAGTGAAGCATTCTTCCCAGAGATTAATTTTGGTTTTTATTGGAGGGAATTCTCTCACATCCTTTCTGAATTCCCCCATCTAACGTGTGTTCTCTCCCACCCTTAACCTTCCATTATTTATATCCCTGCCCTTTTTTGTCATTAGTCAGCAGAATTTATTTCTCATTTTCTGTGCATCCTTGTGAATCAGATTTGCCAGTACATTCCGTACTGAACTGTTGCTGGTTTTTGAGCACTTGTTTAGTATGATATAAAAAAGAAAAATTGAAAATACTTTAAAAATTGCAGAAAAACATTCAGCGGAATTGTTTGACTGTTTTAAGAAAGAAAGTATGAACCTCTTAGCAAAATGTTTTTGCCTCATGATGTCCTTCAAAACTTAGAGATATACAGGAGGTATCAAAGTAATGGTAATTCCTACAATAGAAAAAACACAGATCCCAGTGAGAAAAATTAAGTACGCACATATATGTATACATAGAAATGGAAAATGTGTAAGGAGGGTTTTGGTTAAAATGGTAATTTGGGTTCAAAGGTGGATAGAAAAACAGTGAGATTTTATGCTAAATGTACTGTTCTTGTTGAGGGCATCTGTTAGATGGCAAAAGAACTTGAATCCATATCAAACTTCAGTGAGACATGAGAAAAGGATAGTTCATAGTTGGTGGTAAGAGTGAATATGGAAATACTGAAAATCAACTGGGAAACTAAGTTGTAGGGGAAAGAAAGTAAAGAGTAGAACATGAAGACAGAACAGGACACCTGGCATATGCAGATACTGTCAAAGAATGTACATGTCTTGGTTTGAAAGACAGGTGTCTGCTAAGGAAGGCCGGAGCCTTCCTTGGCATGGAAAATGTAACCCCCTTTCCCTCTGAATTATTATAGTTTTGAAATTAAGGGGCTAATTATATGAGAAATAGGAATAGCAGTTCTTTACTACTATATGTAACAAGGCAATAGTACAGAAACACTGGCTTAACCTGACAGTCGGGAAACGACCTGACACCCTGCCGGGCAGGGTGGTGGTAGCAGTCCCATTAAGTGGTGGCTGCATCCTCTTTCAAGTGGTTCTGGTGAAGTGGTGATCCTGTAGAAGGGTCTGATCCTCCTCTGCACATCCAGTGGTGGTTATGTATCTCTTGTCCTCTGGGAACCCAGTAGGTAAGGGCTGGCTGTGGTGTTCCAAACCTCAGATTATACCCAGGCAGGAATGCTTGGTTCCTCCCCCTGGGTGGGGCATCTCACAACGGGATGATGTCATTTTATGAGTCATGCAGTGAGGCTGGATGGCCCATTAACAGAAGATATCCTCCAGAGGGAGTTATCAGGGATGTGTCCTAGAAGAGATAAAGAACACTGCCCCACCTGGTTTTAACAGATGGTGATAAAATATATACTTTTGGTTACATCTTACATTGTAACCTAAGATAGTAAAGTAAAAACATATGAAGAGAGAAAAAAGAAAGAAGCAAGTGGGAAACTTTTAGCCAAGCCAGTAGGTGGGTGAATATGTACTGGAACCAAAGTTTGTTGTTTAAGGTTCATGCTTTTTGAGCTGTTGCGCTTCTGTCCCTTTACAATGGAGGTAAGAGATACTTGGTACTTACTATATTAAGACAACATATCAAGTGCTATTTGAAGCTTTTGTATATGGATAAAACATAGCCTGTGTGTAGAAAAACAGCACCTTTTCCTCTCAAGGAAATCAGGCTATGGAAAAGGTAGGTATATTGTGGGGAATGGTAAAAGAAACGCTTGCTTATGCATGTTTTTTGTGAATATGCACGCACAGAGCTCTGGTCTGCAGTCATAGTTCTTCTCCCCTCCCTGGTTTAGGGTGAGAGTGGGAAGAAAGAAAGATGCCTTTGCAGGATAGCTTTTCTTTAAGGCTTTTTGTATTTTCTAAGTGACCATCTCTTATCTTTCCCCAGTAAGTTAGTCCCTGCTGTGGAATCCCTTGTTTGCTTAATTTATGTGAGAGGTTAGATGGAGTAGCTGTCCTGGTAAAATGAGCTGGAGTCAGTTATCTCCAAGGTCCTCCAATCCCATGTTTCTTTACCTTGCATAATTTTGTTAAGGAATTAGATATACCAAGGTGTAGATACTGAAAAAGTCGATGGGTGAACTTTAATTTTAGTAGTAGCTCATAGTTACTAGTGTATAATTAATTAATGATATCTGATCAGTCTTTAAAATGTGTATGCAAATACACAGTGTATAGTGTAACTTGTTTTAAAACTTAAGAACAATGCATTTAGAGATGGAAGTTAAATTTGTCCATAGTTAAATTGTTGCATTTGTTTTTAATGTTGGTGCATTTGCAGATCAAAAGTGAAGTGAACAAGCTGTACAAATTGTTGGAAATCGATATTGATGGAATTTTTAAGTCCTTGCTGTTGTTAAAGAAGAAGAAATACGCTGCTCTGACTGTGGAACCAACAGGAGATGGGAAATACGTAACTAAACAAGAACTGAAAGGATTGGATATAGTCCGGAGAGACTGGTGTGATCTTGCAAAACAGACTGGAAAGTAAGTTTCTGTGAGGCATTGTCTACTTTGCTCTGTTTTAAACAGTACATGGTTCATAAATGTTTGATACTGTGTGGTTGTTTTCTGAAGAGCACAGACTGGTAACTAACATCAGTGTTAGGACTTAGTTGATTTTTTGTAGGAGATGGTAAATGTTACCTTCTGGCATTGGTAACAGGATATACCTGGGCAAGTCCAAATGTCTCCTAATTTCACTATCTGGTTTTGCATCTGCTGTGGAAGCTGTGCTTTTGAGTTGTCACAGTGTTGTAAATGCCATTTAATAAACCAGAGCTGAAATCTTGTGAAGATGGTAGATGCTGTCAGCATTTGGAGTCATAAGTTCTAGGTCAGTTTTTTTTTTTTTCCAAGATGAGTCAGGTAGCTGGTGGTCAGCACTTTCAGCACCCTCTAAAAAAATCTGGAAGTGCACTGGATGCAGCCTGAGGATGTGATCCCTTTCCCCAAGACTGCTTCTCTTTCCTTTTGCAATGATACTATGCCATCCTCCTTTGATACTACGATGGATACTGGATTGACTGTTTATTAATTGTCATTGCACAGGGCATTTTAATGCTTTAATTCAGTAGAAGTAATACATTTAGCACCATAGAAAGAAAATTAGAGAGAGTGGAGAGGTGGTCATCTGGGTGCTGACTCATATTGTGTACTGCCTCTTGAAAACTTAAACAGCTCATGGTCCAAATGTATCCAAAAATGAATACTTGTCGCATCTGTGAAAATACACCACACACTTGCTTACTGTTCTTAAGACTTGCATTTTCTAAGAAAAGATGCATCATAATAGAAGCAAATTTTTCCAAGTTAGGAATGTATTAGTAATTAAAGCTATACAAATGTTGGAGAGTGTTCTTTAGTGACTAACTCTTCTGCAGCTGGCACATCTTCCAACCACATTTTGCAGCAATAGGCAAGACTTCGCTTACTTGGTATGTTCTCTTCTCCCCCATCTTAAGATACCTGCTGTAGAATAATAAATGGAAAAATGATATGGCAGCAGAAAATAGAAAGTTGCACTCAACCATTCCAAATCACTATTTATCATTAGAACTATTAGCAATAATTGGCTTTTAGTAAAATAAGCAAATAAATAAAACCCAACATAAAATATACTGGCAATTTTCTATAAATTTTTCATCAGACTTCATCCTCAGGCTCTTTAATGTCTAGAGAAAACCTGGGGCAAGAGCAGATTTGTGTCTATTGTGATGGTTTTGCTTCGCATGTGTCAAGCTTTTCTTATTTTTTGTACTGTTTTTGCAGCTATGTAATTGGTCAGATTCTTTCTGATCAGCCCCGAGATATAATAGTGGAAAATATTCAAAGGCGGCTTATAGAAATTGGAGAAAATGTGGTCAGTGGTCAGATCCCAGCTAATCAGTTTGAAATAAACAAGGTAAATGATCTTGCAGCTCTTTTCTGTCTCAGAAAAACTTTACTGTTCCTGAGTATATTGACTGCTGACAAAAATATTGTTATGTAGGGGGGTGTTTCACCAATGAATTGGGTATTACATGCCCCTCTTATGCTTCTAATAGAAGAGATTCATCAAATGTCCATCCAAAGTCTTTCTTTCACCATCTGGACATCTGTCTGCTCTGTAAGACTGTGTTAATCAGTTAAGAAATGTGTTCAGGTTGTCCTATGAATGTAGAGAAACCACTGAATTTTATGGTTGACTTAAAAAAAGAATGTTCTCATGCAAATACTTTAAGAGCACTTAGTGTCCCAGTAAAAGATAAATATAGCAAAATGTTCACTTTAAATTCCTAAAGTTCCTCTGTTTTAATACTTCAGAAAAAAATGTATTTAACCATTAAGTCAAGTGTAGAAGTTGTTTCTAAGAATTGGGATGACAGTAAATATTTAAATGTAGCATTTTTTTTATTTAAAGGAAAAACTCATTGTGGAATCTCAGTAGTATGAGATACATGGAAATACTTAAATTCAGTTGTATCCTCTTGCTTAAGAGCTTGTTAAGTATACTTAGCTACATGATATACAGATTTACTGTATGACCTTAGCAGGACCAGGAGTAACAGGGTAATCTCTGGCTCTGTTTTTGTATTTTGCGTAATACTGTCATCTTCAGTTTAATTTAATTTTCAAACAATTGCATTATGATCATAACTGTTTTGAACTCTAATGCATTTTTCAGATGGTAATTGTCAAAACATTCTTTTGTTTTATTAATAATACTTAAAAAGTTTGGAGGAATGGTACCTAGGGCTTAACATATGGCAAATATATTTGTTACAGTTTTTTCATCTTACTTTGTGTTTCAGATGTACTTGTGAATAGTAGAAGGATAAAGATAGCTACTATGTAATCTTGTCTTTTAAAGTTCTGAGCTGTCCATCACTGAAGTAACAGATTTTTCTCACAGGTATGTTTCTGTTTTCCCCTTTGATATTTTAGGCATTGACCAAAGATCCCCAGGATTATCCTGACAAAAAAACCTTGCCACATGTGCATGTTGCCATGTGGATAAACTCTCATGGAGGCCGAAAGGTGAAGGCAGGAGACACAGTGTCATATATCATTTGTCAGGTAAAAATGTCTTTCTTTATAGCTAAATACTAGGTATTGTTTTGAGATGTGGCAAAGAAAACCAGCTCAGCTCCTGGGAAAATATGTTCTGGCATTTCTTTTTGGTGAGGTAGTCTTAAATTTTAAAATAGTTGGTTTTCTGTACTAAATTTAGTTTCATAGAGCCATTGTGATCAGCTCAGCAACTATTTCCATATAGTGGCTGGTAAAATTTCACTGAATTCCTGCATGTTTGGAGCTAGAACTTACTTCAAAGAAAATACCTAGTCTTCCTTTTAAGCAGAAGAAAATTCTGGTGGTAAGAACCTGTCATTGGTGGACAGCTGATTGTTGTTGTTGGTTAAATAGTGTCATTGTTATTTCCAGTTTCAACCTGTGTCATTGGATCTGGCATTACCTCTTATGTATAGACTGGGAAATTTGAGCCCCTTTCTGGTTTCAGGTGTTTATCCTATAAATGCTTATCATTATTTCACAAATATATACTCCACTTTGGTTCTGCTAATTAAAAAAAAAAGTGTAGGTTGAGTTAGATGGACCAAGGGACCTCTTAGGCCAAGCTGATGAACTTGACAATGTGACTATTTCAGCTCCTTCATTATTTTAAAACTGAAAGATACTGTATTTGACTTAATTGAGAGTTCTTAGCCTGGCATCCCGAAGCTGCCAAGACTTTTGAGAGCTGGGCCACGGGTGCGGCTGAGCAGTGGCACAATACAAGAGAAGAATATACTTGTTGAAAGAAGGGAGCTGAAGGAGTTGCATTGTAATTATTTTTGCAAAGCAGCTGGATGAGCTGAATAGTCCTAAATTAATTTTGTTCTGAATACTAAGTTGTCTGAAAGGAGTAGGAGGGACCAATGGCTTGCAGTCTGTCTTTATTAGTGATGGGTTTTCAGTCCATGGTTGCTGACCCTATTGAAACCAGTAGCTTGTCTTAAATGAAAAAATGAAGATGTCGTGTATTAATGCATTAGTTTTATTTTGCTGGGAAAAAAAAAAAAACAAAACAAAAAAAGAGACTGTACTTAGAAAAAACAAAACCCCAGAACTGTTGTGGTACTTCCCCCCACCATGCCCCATCCCTCTAAGTGTTTATGTCTATTACGGAATCTTGCTAAAATACTGCTTTAAGTTTTGCTCTAAGATTTTTGGCACACATTAAAAATGAAATTTCCTAGTGCAGTTGAGGACTGGGAATATGATTCTACAGATTTAAATGAGTTACATTTTCCAAAAGAGTACTCGCATCTTAGATTTGATACTTAATTCCTCCATGTATATTGTTTTCAATTTAGTTATTGTCTTCCCAAATTAAATTATTTTCTCATTATCTTCCTCTCTCAAGTTGGAGAAGAATGTAATGTATATTTTAACCTCTAAATGGTGTTTCTCTCTTGGCTTGGGACGTCACCATACATTTCTTTTGATATTTCTTAATATTTGAGAATTTCCTCTTTCAAATCAACACTGCTGCCTCTGTTGTTTATTCATATGCCAATGAGCGATGGTCCATTCTCTGACCATTCGTTCTATTTGTTTCTTTATAGAATTAAAGAATATAAATTTCCTAGCAAAACAGATACAGTTTTGATATCCATGACTTAGAATTTGCTTGTTGTGCAAAATGATAATGCTGGTTTAGTACAAAGTGAATCCAAAATGCATGCCCTCTGTGTATTTTTAACTGGGCTGATAGTTACAATGTGTTTTCATTGTGCATTTCAGAATTGACAGATGGGACTGTTTACTCTGTCTACTTGTACTGATTTGCACGTGTAGGCTGCAATAATACAAGCTGGTTTTGCATTCTTGAACTTGCTAGTTGATGCCAGCATCAGCAATGCAGTTTTTTTACTACTGCTGGATTTGTATTGGATGCATAATAAATCAACCAAAAAGAGTGTGTAACAATTTTGCATTAAAATAATGCATAATATTTGAAACATCATCCTTTGTATAGACTTTTTTCACACTTTGTTTTGTATGTGTCTCCTGTCTTAGGATGGATCAGATCTCAGTGCCAACCAGAGAGCATATGCTCCGGAACAGTTAAAAAAGCAAGAAAATCTTAAAATTGATACTCAGTACTACCTGTCACAGCAAATACATCCAGTAGTTGCTAGAATATGTGAGCCCATAGAGGGAATTGATTCTGTTCTTATTGCAACGTGGTTAGGTAAGTATTCTAAATTCAATTTACTTAAAGAATTGCCAGATCCAAATGAGAGGTATTAATGTATGTTTCTCAGCAGAAATGCTTCCCCAAATCAGTCTTTTTACATTGAGCAACAGCTTGTGTTACACAGCCTGTAGAAAGCAGTGTGGACTCTTAAGTATATTTATGACTCCTGCAGAATAGTGTTTTTTCAGAAGGTGATCACTAACATAAATTTAATCTTACAATCCTTGTTCAGGGTTGCAAAAACCTGCTTTTCAGAAATGACAGTACTATTGCATGTCTTTGAGATTTGCTTAAGTTACTAAAGGGGGTCTGGGGTGTGTATGCAGAATTAACATTTTTCCAAAGAGAAATGCTGGCATCTCTGGCATCTTCCCAGGAAAAAACCAGTCATAATTATAATGAAAGAATACAAGTTTTTACGAGGATGTAAGTTAAGACTTGATTGCTAGAACTGACCTAGTGGATAATAGAAACATGAAATCTTAATAACAGTTTTAACTGCTTCATATGAAGGAGTTAAGTCATCCCAAAACCAAGAAGTGCTGTCAAAAAAGAAACCAAACTAATGTTAGTGATAAACAGAGTCAACAGTTTTAATTCAAATGAGCAACGGGGAATTGCTCTTGTTAGAGTAGTTTTTCCTTTTAAAAGGATGTCTAATAATTAGAATTAGCGATTTTTCTGCCCTACTGTGATTGCCTCTTTCTTTTCTATTCCCTAGGCTTCTTACCTAAAAAAACTGAAAGGTTGAAAACTTGTTAACAGTTCTATTGGGTCTCTTCTTGAAAATGCTATGCTCTGTGTGTGTATTCCTTTTAGTGTTGTTTCCTCCCCAGAAGTGATTAACCCACAGACTTGACTGATCTATTTGATAAACAGAAATTTTGTGATTTGTATCCCACACGTAGTTTGTTATTTTTAAAACTGTTACTCAAGGACATGAGAAAGTTGTTAATTTTGCTGGCTACAAAGTTCTTGACAAGACTGCCTTTTCTCTAGGAGAACTTCTTGGGGAGTTGCGCTGTGTCAGTTTAATAGTCTGTTTATGCTATGCCCGTGCCTACAGGAAGTTCAGACCTGCAGAAATTATTTTATTCAGAATATTGGAATGCTCAAGGGAAGAGCTGGTCGTCAGCATTTTGTGTTTAGGTAAAGGCCAAGATCCAGGATTTGGCCACTTAAAGTCACCTGGTAGCAGGTTGCCTCAGGACTCTTTACCTGTGTATCTGCATCTTGGTAGCTCCCTTAGGAACAGCTGATCAGCTTCCAGATTGTACTTAAAACGTGTGCAAGAAAGGTCCTGCCTTCTTGTTTCTCAGGAAGGGTGATGATAGCCATGAAGGATCTTAATCTCCCAAGGCAATCCTTGTAACATGCAGTGTTTTTCATTTCTATTTCTGAGTTGTTGAGAAGGGGTTGAAGACAGAAATTCTGCTTTTTCTGAGTCAGCAAAGGTGTTTCTTGGAGGCATTTGATGTTGCCATGTGTCCTCAGCAGCTCTCACGCTTTGAGGAGGTGTCAGCCCTGCTCCACACATGCAGGCTGACCATACAAATCATCGTGTTTATTATGTGGCAGGGCCTTGGTATCCAACTTTCCCTTGATGTCAGAGTCGACTGTGTGGTATGCCTGGCTGAAAAGGTCAAGCATACTTGGTTAGGTTGAAGGGGTTTAAAATAGGCAGCAAACTTGTACTTCATTTAGGTGAAAGACAGGAAGGATTTCTGAAGCTAGTTTATTTGGCAAAGATTGTTAGTCTTGTAGAGTTAAGCTCAAATTCAGAGCTCTTATTCACAACAGGTTAGATTTTCAGAAGAGACTGGCTCCCTTCAGACACCTAAATTAGCTACCCAGATCTTAAGAGCTCTGTGCTGCTTGATAGCACCTACTGTTTGCAAAAGCTTGTGCTGCTTTTTGCACTGTAGTACGTTCCAGATGAAAATTTCTTTTATGGTCTATAATAGCATCATGCAGCTGAGCGTTTTTTAATAGTCCACAATTGTCAGTCTGAAAACCTGTATGTATCTATTACAATCTTAGATTTGAAGTGTGTTCAGTTTGACCTTGCTGTACAGTCAAAATTTTATCACCTTCCCTAGCTTTGTTTTCTTTGGAAAGCTTAAATTGAGCTTGAGGGTAAAGGCAGGTCTTTTTCAAGACTTCTGATCTGCTTAGGTTTTCATATATAGCACTTGATCAGAGTTGTACATAAGTTATTGCAAGCTGAAGTTATCTTACAGGGTTTTATAATGGTACTGGAGGCATGGTCAAGTGGTTTTCTTTCGAGAAATCAGAAATCCTTTGCAAGATACAAAGGAGTACAAAATACTTGAGTCCAGCTTGCTAAAACAAGCAAGTATGGAAGCTGTTTACTGTTCTGGGATGCTAAGTTGGGCTTTTTACTTAGTATTTTCATCGTGATATACATCCAAATGGCCATTGTTTTTCCCATCTTGTTGCAAAAAGGTGCATTTTCTGGTTCTGGACGATATATAAGTATATAAACTTTCTTGCATTTTCACTGTTTGTGTCTTCCTCCACTGATCAGATTTATTGTGTTACATAGAATATGTGTCTGTGTAGGGAGAGTGGTTGTAGGAAAAAGATCTTGGCTGTATGTTTAACAGAATCTATAATCAGGCTTGTTTATAAGGTGAATGTTTTATGTCACCCTGCTAGTCTGAGTAGATAAAATTGAGCTCTGCTTGGGGAGCTTGGCTCACATCAAAGTGATGAAAAGTTCTTTGTTCTGTCTGTGCTCAGAGCAAGTAATTTTAAACTACTTTAGACACAGAAGAATGGGAGCAAATAATGCAACTTAAAAATTGCAGAGAACCCCTTAAATATCATATTTATTCACTACGGAATCAAGTTGAAAACTGCCTTTTGTTTTGGGGCTTAGTAGAGGTCTGCCTAGCCTTTGAGTGATGGAAGTTTATCGTTCTTAAAAAGGAGAACCTCATGGGCATACTCTTGCACTCACTCTCTTTGTTGTGAAGTTTCTGAGGAAAAGCAGTGACAAGGTGAGGATTGTCTCGGTTTGTAAAACTGAATAAAGTGTGCAGTCTGATCAGTTATATCATTTAATAAATCTGATCTTCCTAAATCTTGGAGACCTTACTTCATCCTTAAGATACCTAGCTTTTAAACTGGAAGAACTGTATGGCAGAGCAATTATCTTACTGTATTTCAAATAAGGGGTTTTTATTAATATGTAAGTACTGCTTCTTGTCTCAAAGAAAAGTCACATCTTATTTGTGTGTTGTCAGAAATATGCAGACATTATGAAAGCAGAGTCATTTAACCGCGGGATTTTTGTAGCTGTTACTGTGTAATATTATTTGCTTCATGATGGAAGTTGATGACTGCTGTCCTAGACAGTGTCATGATGTTCTGAAAGAGGTATGTGCTGCTGCCTTACAGAGGAATGTGCACATCGGTGCTCTGCAGGTTGCTTGGCATTTGGGCATTTTTTACGAAGGCTGCCTGATTTTATGGAGTCACTACTGGGTCCTGATGAAGCTTGTCATTAAGAGTACTTACCAGTACTGCTCCTTGCTTTGATGCAGTGTCTATGTGTTAGCTGCTTCTTGTAAGGAAACACATCAGCACCGAATATATTGTCTTTTTATATTGTCCTTTATTATTATTATTATTAGATAATCGTTTGATAGGTGTTTTTAATACAGTGTTCAGCAGCTGGTCAGTCTCCAGACAGAAACCAGGATAGATGCTCTCCTTGTGGCACACAGAACTTACCTCAGGTTCTGACTTTTTTGTTGTTTTCCTCACATTAGAGAGTGAAGTGAAAGGGCAGTGATGAAAACTAAGACTGAAGTCATGACGAAATTTCATGACGATACGATGACGAGCCCTAGAGCGTGTGAACTTTGCTGTTTGTGGTCTGGCTGGGTGTTTTTGAGATGCTCCAGACCTGCTCAGAAACTGAGAATTGCTAAAGCGCGTTGGGCGCTCTGAATGAATAAAAGAAACAGCAAAAATATGAATGAATAAAAGAAACAGCGCTAAGATGAATGCATAAAAGCAGCAGTACCGATGTGAATGAACAACCGAGCAGCCCGGCCGGGCGGGCGGCCCCGGCCCCGCGGGCCCCGCTGCAGTGCGCGGCGCCGGCCGCGGGGTGGCAGCACCGGCTGCCGATTCCCGGCCCGTGCGCCGGGTCCCTGGGGAAAGGTGCGGGCGGAACCGCCGCGGCCCCGCGCACCTGCGGCTGGAATGCGGCATCCCGGGAGCTGCCCCGGGCCCCGCACGGCTGCCCGGCGCTCCCGCGGCGCCCCGGTGCCCGCCGCAGGGCGGGGGAAGGACGCGCACCAGTGATCCGCAGAAATGCTGCTTTTAAAATACTGCATTTGGTAAAAATCTCTGACCGTTTTTTCAGGTTCTTGAGTGAGCTGCTTTGCTTGCCAGTTAGTAAATGTTTTAATTATTAAATAATTCAGGAACAAGTCCCAGAACTTAGTTGTATCGATTACTTTGGTCACACTGCTTTCATCAGCGCATTTGTAATGTTGCGGTGCTTTGTCCTGCGTCCAGCCTCGTAGTTTTGGTGAGGTGGGAAAGCTTACCTGCAGTGCAGGTAATTTAATGATAGCCCTGAAGACTTCTTGCTGCCAGAGTAAGTCAAAGTCCCTTTGATTTTTATTTTTTCTTGATGTAATAGGGAAAAAAAAAAAAAAAGAGTTCAAAGTTCACAGATTAGTCTCATCCTAGTCATTTAAAAATTACCAAAACCAGATATTATTTTTTTTCAGCTGCCCAATCAGATAGCCCCTGTTTTGTGTACCAAGTAAAATAGTGTGGCCAGTGTGACCTGGTCTGAGAAGATACCAATTAGTGTGCTGAAATGGATTAATTGAGCCAACTAACTATTCCTGTAAGGAGATAATATATAAAATAGGTCCCAATTCCACAAGATAATTAAGGTAGGCATGTTCTTTAAAAGCCTGATTTGTACTCCCTTTTATTTCACTGTGGCAGTTGGCACACCAAAAGTTAGGTGTATGCTTAATTCAGCACAATATTTTTTCTGTTGTTTTTCCAGCCAAAACAGCTAAGTTCAGAGATAGGTGTGATTTAAATTCACACAATGATTTTTTATTTTTCTGTTAAACTAGTATTAAATGACCAATATTTACTGTCACTGTTTTTGACTCAGTGTTGGAACACTGTGGTTGTCTGAAGACCAGCATTTGTCTCCTTTTATCTTTTTTAGTGAGCTACTTTGCTCCATATTTGCCTTTTGGGAAACAACCAAAGATAAGTTTCTAGCCGAACTGTAGTGGTATCTGTATCAGAAAGTTGCAATGATGTTTTTGCATTCCACTTCTGAACTCAAAGTAAACTGAGAAATTTTGTTTTCACCATTACTACCTTAGATTCAACCTACTGCTTGCTTTATTTTTTTACAAAATCTGAATACTGAACTTTCTAAACCTTTTATCTACTACCTGTGTGCTGCAGAACATACTCTCTGTTTTCTAAAACAGCAAATATATTACCAGCCCTTTTATTAAAAAAAAAAAAAAAAAAAAAACAACCAAAAAAACCCCCCAAAACAAACCAGAAACAAACCCTTACAGCCTTTTTTGGGGGATACCATATGTATTAAGCTGTAAAATATGCTATTAGCAGTGTATTTTGCTTTGTATGCTCTTTCTTTTAATGAATAGTGGAGAACTATATTTAAAGTTTAGGAACCTCCTGGAGGTGAAGTGTTACCTTTATGCGTTGTCATTTTTTTCTTTTGACAAAATTGGGAAGATTGAATAAATTTTAGTGGAACCCATATTCTATCAAGAACTAAATAAACTTATTTGGCAATGGAATTTTTCCTTGTCCTTGAATTTGTTTTAAGACTGCAACATAAAAATTCAGAATAGTGGTATTAAAGTGAGACATATCAATTCTTTTATGTAAGGACAATCTATATTTGCCTGTATAACACAACTGTTTTGTAAGTGCAATAGTATTTTTATCATTTACCTGAATATTGTTCCCAAGCATTGTCTTTAAGTGTAACGGTAGTTATAATAAGGTGAAGCTTCACTTTCTATTTGTGGTCTTTGTTACATTTCTTATAGGAATTACTACATTTTTGGAACTGAAATTTATACAGGATATAGATTAATACATGGTAATGTGGTACTTGGCCTAATGTCTGTTAAAAATATTTTTTGAAGTGCTTCTCTGATCTTTTTGTTTTACTGGTAAAGTGAGCCACACTTTTCTGAAGGTTTTCTCCTACATGCTCATTCGATTAAGTTTTTTTCCCCAACATGTGTTTTTTCTAAAGTTAACAAAAAAACCCTGTAAATGAGATGCATGGACTTTTAAAATGTTGCACATGACAAAGGATGACAAAACTTGAGGATTTTTATTAAGTTTACTTTGGCAGTCTTATTCCCAGAACAGTGAACTTCGTGCTTGCTTGCTTATTTACTTATTTGTAGTTGAATCAGTATTTCTGGGATCTCTTTTGTGTATTTATTTGTTTAAAATCTTGAGTTCTGGCAATCAAAAATAAAGCACTTTGTCTCCAGCGCTGTGGTTTTAAATGCTGCTGCTGAATTTTAACCACTGCATTAGATTGAAACCTCCATGCTGTTAACCACTGAGCCAAAATGAAATCGACCACTGCATTGAAATCAGAGTTGGCAGTTGTGTACGGACTTGAAGGAGTTGGTAATAGCAGTGCACCCGCGTTTCTTTAATGGGGTTTTTATTCTCTGTTTTTGGTTTTAATGGTGCCATTTTGATTTAAAGACTGTTTCTTAAGAACGATGCACATTTTTATTGAAATATTTTCTATGTAACTTAAGAAGAAAATAACAATAAAGCTATCCTTTAGGAGTGGTTTCCTCAGAAACAAAATGTTCTCTTGCATACTCCCATGATAATGCAGTGTGCTTGTTTTATTTATAAAGCAATCTTGCGTAAGAAGATAAGTAAGATGATTTCTTCATGTCTCATGAACCTTTATTCATGGTTAAAAATTGTAGAATGTTTTTATGTTTTATAGAGGAAGTTTTGCTAAGGAGAGATTTTCAGCTTCTGAATTTACATTTTGTAACTTTCTTTTGAATCTGCTTCACCAAGCATATGAAAAATAAGCCTGCTTTCATGGTTGACCTCTTAGTCTTTTGAAATTTTTGTTTCTTATTAATAGGACTGGATCCCTCCCAATTCAGAGTCCATCACCGTTACCATAAAGATGAGGAGAATGATGCCTTGGTTGGTGGCCCAGCTCAGCTCACTGATGAGGAGAAATATAAGGATTGTGAAAGATTCAAGTTTTGCTGCCTCAAATGCGGAACAGAAAATATTTATGACAATGTCTTTGATGGTTCGGTTAGTTGGATTTTTGTTTGTTTCATTTCTGTTCATTGGTGAGGGAGAAAAATGCTTGTAGAGAGAACAGCTTTTCAGATAGGATTCATATGATGTTGGAGAAGATACCATATTGTTTCAGTCCTGCTATTTATAGCTTTGGAGCAGATAATTGCTGATAGGATGGTGCTGAAATATTTTTCCCATTTTTACATTTCAGCTGCGTCGTCTCACAGAACTGTGAGATTATCTGGCTTCATTAATCTGTTTGCCCACAGTCGTGAGTGATTGTTGCTGTAACTTTTTAAAGGAATCCTTATCTTAACACCTTAGTAACTTGTAGTTCTCTATTTAATAAATTTTTTGTATAGCAATGACATAGTTTCTTATCCTAAATCATATTAATTGGAACAAAGTGCTTTTTAAACTTGTGTTTATCTTGCTACATCCCACCTCCCTACTTGACAGTAAGGTTTTTCTATGTTATCTTCCCTTCTGTCTCTGTGAATTGAATAAAAAGTCATAGGGATACATTCTTGTTGAGAAGTTCTGCCAAAAAATGTATCTCTGACCTTGGATCACAACTTGAAATAGGGCCAAGTATTTAACTCTACAGCATGTTATGTATGTATTAGTCATCGGGAAATTAGTGAGCTTCAGAGTAGTGAAAACCTTGAAACTGAAAGCAAATAAATCTTTTATCTAAATTAAAAGTAATTATTTTAAGTTAATTTGGACAAACAGCAGATGTTTTGCATTTTTTGAATCAAAATAAAGCAGTCTTTGGAAGCAAGTAAGAGGAAAAGACGCACAAATCGAGTGATACTTTGTGAATCCTTGACTTTTGTTCCTTGCAGCTGTAAATAAGACAGTTAATTGCATGTAGACTTGACAAGTTGCAGATGGGCTAACTGGAGAGGAGTGGATGTCAAACTCCTTAAAAAAATATATATCCCTACCACCAAACAACAGAAGAAATCCTGAAACCAAGCCAAAAATCTCCTCTATTTCACCTGGAATTAATTAGTGTTGTGAGTGGGGGGTTAGCCAAGATGGCTCACAGCAGCTAAGTCTTACCTTGAAAGAAAGGTTTTCTGAAAGCTGTATGACTGTCCAGCCTACCAGACTGTTGCTGTATTAAGGAGAATTCCACTAACTTAATTTCAGCTGTTCACACAACACTTCCAGGTTCTGAAATTTTAATGTCAGGTGTTCAGAAGGTTATGAAAATAAGGGAATGAGATAGTGCAAAACTGTAAGAGCTATTCTTTGAACTAGGAGAAAATAAAAGATGATCATTTGATTCTTCTTTAATGAGGTTTGTCTCTACAGCCCTGTTGGTAATTTCATAATTAGTATCTATAAGGTTGGTTTCAAAGTTCTGATCAGAGGACTGAGGCAGAACTTTGTCTCTGATAAAACAATAAACCTCTTTTTATTTGGTAGACATAGGGGAGCATGATTTGTCCACAGATTATTTTTCTTTTACTCAACATCTCTTTTTGAATTACTAACTTTGTGGTGTGTTCTCTAAAAGAGCTTTCCTTAAGAAGAGAATGAAGGTATCTTGACCTACAGTTTTCCCATGTGGGTGTGGCCAACCATGATGGGAAGAAAGAAGGCCCAGATATTATGGGCCCTTTAAGACTGTTACTTTTAAAAACATATGTATTATGTCTAAACTCCTGTGGTAACTTCTGCTGCCATCATCTGTCCTAATGATGCTGTTTTTACACTTCTGTTTTCAGGGGCGATTTATTGAACCCAGCTTGCAAAGGTGCAGCAAGACAGAATGTGAAGAGCCTCCTTTCAGCTATGTGGTTCAAATGAACAACAAGTTACTACTGGATATTAGACGCTACCTCAGAAAATACTACAGTGTAAGTATGCAGAAAATACTCTGCCATATGAAATGAGTTTTTGAAGTAGTGCTGGGTTTTTAGTGACTGTCATGTTACCTTTTTTTTTTTTGTATAGAGCAAGGTAGTAGCATGCAGCATCAAACCCCAACTTGATGAAAATAAAACAATCAGTGAATTAAAATATTAATTTAGAATGTTTGTTTTCTCAGTTCAAGCTCAAGATAGATATATTTACATTTTTGTAATTGTGTGTGTCAGCATTATTACAGATGTAGTAGCTCTGTGTTTTCCAGATTCTTAGCCAGAGTGCATTATCTCAATGGTTTTAGGAAAATCTGTGGAGCTTATCAAATCAGTTTCTCATGTAATTGAAATATGATTCTCTTTCTTTAACTCAAATTGATGTATATTGTGTTACATTGTGAAAAGGAAACCCAAATGTATGTCTGTAAAAATTCTTTGAGGGACAGTAGGAAGGGAAATACAATGAATCTTTCTTAATAGTGATTGGGAAGGGAAAAAAAGAGGAGACAGATGGATGGTTAATTAATTTGATATAATTCTCTTTTTTTGAGGGGTAGTGCAAGAAATCCAAAGTGCCAGTGGTAGTGGTTGGCTTTGTATGGAATTGTGGGGGAAAAAAGTGTAGTATTTAAAATTCCTGTCTTCTCACTGTCCAACATTAGGACAAAACCCACCATGCTTTTTAACTTATATCAATATGTTTTGCATTTCTAATGTGCTAGAAGGGCAGGAGAAATTCTTATTGCTAATAAGAATAAAAAGCCGTGTAATGTTTTGCTCTGTTCTGTTTTTATTTTGGTTGGTTGGTTGTTTTGTCTTTTAAGACCAAGCTATGAACCAAACTGAAATGTTTAAATGTTGAACATTGTAATTTGCGTACATAAATCTGTTAAGTATCTTACTACATGGTATATTGGATAATTAATATAATGAAAAAGAAAATCATTTGTCCATGTAAGTAAAAGCTTCAGGGTTTTTTTAGTACTGAGAATTTACTTTTAAACTAGTTAGCTATAATAAGGTTTAAAACCACTTTTTGACTGTGGAATACATTCAGACTCTGGAAATGTGAGATTAATTTCCAGATTGCACATTAATTTTCTTTTTACAAAAGGGCTTTTCATGGAGTTGGGCAAGTAAACTTTTTGTCCTGTTAGCTCCTAGAAAATCGGATGCTGAGACTTTTAGTTTATTCCTTTCATCCAGTACTTGTAGTGACTGTATAACAGCTGGAGTTGAAATTCATCAAATGGGTATTTGCACTAATATATATAATCCTGTAAGCTGTAAAGACACACCCAGAAGTATTATGGCAAAAACTGTCTGAACAAAACATTTAATGAAACTTTCAGGCTCTTATTAAACAATCTCATATTGTAATAATTGCATCTGAGGGGCACAGAAATACCAATTTGTATGGGTCAAATATATTGTCACTCCATTATAAATTTTTTTTAGATATTATTTTGTTTGTATATCCGTCAAATGGCACATAATACAAAAACATAAAATGCGAAAATGGTTTTTAACCTGTAAATAATGAGCTGCCTTTTATGAAGACAGCCCTATCAAGAGCCTTTCAGCCTGATCCACAGCTCACTGAGATGAATAAGTGTACTTTTTTTTCACTGAGCTTTGAATCAGATTTTTTTTTTAGGTGTTTAAGTGTTCAAGATCTTGCTTGTTGTTTCCTTTAGTCTATTGAAATGCTTTTATATGTGGCTGTATAAAGTGGGGGGGGGGGCGAAGGCGGGAAGTGCCGTAAAATCTAAAAGTAGAAAATCATCTTGCCCTTTTTGGCACATGAAACTGTGTTAAATAAATACATACAATCATGATATACTACATTCCTTTAAAAAGATGCAAGTGTAAGTGTATAAATAGAATTTTGTAAGCCTGCTACAATCCCATTGTTTTTGTAAATAACTCGCCTTTATATGAAAATATCTGCAATCGTTTTTTGCCATTAAACATTGAAATGTTTTATATTTGACTTCCAAAACCCATCTACCATTGCTCCAGTATTTACAGATTTCTTAATGGTATTAACAATATCAATTTTGATAATCTTACTCTTAAATGTAAATATATTTAAAAATTACATGGAAGGATTTTATTTCTTCTCAGAAATGCATTTATTCTATGAGAGATTGATCCTGTTGTGTGCTTTTTTTTTTTTTTTTTTAATTCTGCTTCAGAAGAGCAAATAGATGAAAAGAGAGAGAAACGCTAGCTAATCTAAATTGGGAAATGAAGAGGGCTTTTTTAAGCATGAAAATTTCATCATCTTGTCAGCTGGCAGAATGCCTGCTGTGTGGATTCACAAAGGCTAAGAATTACACTTTCATGAAATTTTCCTCACTAGCTGCCCTGGTTAATTTGAAAGATAACCCACTGTTCTAATTCATTCCTCAATTGGGCGGTGCAGGTTTTATCTTTGATCTGACAAAGCATTTGTGTTAATCGTTTTGGCCCTCTACTAGACACTCTTGGGATTGTGCTTTTACAATAAATGTGTCTGTGATAGCTCTTTAGTCTATTATACTTACAATAGATCCATAGAACTGGTAATTAATTCTGTACTGCTTTGGAAATGGGGAAGAATAGGTGTAGCTCTGTCAAGTGCTGCTGGGAAGTTTGTTTAGCTAGTTCATTTTTGAAGTGTTACCCTCAGCCATCAATGAAACATCCATGCTAGGGAATGGGTAAAAGCTGAAATATGCAAGCATAAATGGAAAAACTGACCAATTTCTTTGCTTAAGCAGGATGTAGCTTCATTTATAGTAAGTGGATCTAATTATTATGTTGGAACCTGCTTTGTGTTTCCCACTGGAATATTCAAATGCTCGTTTTTGAGGACTTGGTAAACACATACACACTTTTAGATCCCCTTTTAAAAGCCCTGTAAAAGTCAGTATTCATGACAATAAAATGAATCCCATATCTTATCCAGCTCTTCAGATGTTAGTTTTGCTAACTAAAAAGAACTGAATGAAGGCCCCCAACATGTTGCATATGCCATTTGAGTAGTAGCAAAATGCATACAGAATTGGTTGGACTGGGCAGCTGTTGTCCCCGAAGCAGCAGGTTTTTCTTTTTTTTTTTTTTTAATACATGTATACACCTGTGCTATTGTTAGTAGTATATTTATAGGCTAAAACCTGCTTTTATATGGATGCTCTTTCTATGCTGTCTGATTAATAGTGTAGGGCATCTGTAGAACTCTATATGGTTTTCAAAACACATAAAATGATGTGAACTTTAAAAGAGTTTTTAAAAAATACTGAGAAAATCTTGTTCCAACCTGTATTGTTTTTGTTTCCCAGTCTTTTTCTGCTGGACCACTGTAACCCACAGGCAGAAGTGAGTTTGAAGGCTATTGAACGCTGCTAAATAACTTTATACTGTTCAGCTGTGAAAATTCAGTGTTCAATAGCCCTCAAAATTTCTCATTTCTTACCTGTGGTGGGGTGGTCTACTGCTTGCACATTAGGTCGCAGTATAAATGCACCTTCAAGATCTTTGAATTACTTTTTATATATATATTGCTGTTCTGGCTCTTGTATATATGTTCAAGGGATTTGCATTAGTATTTTGCGCACTTAAAAAGGTAAACTATTTATAAATAAGATAACATTATAAGAGGCCATAGCATTCACACAGGTTTTGGGATTATGTGGCGTATTTGCTTAAGAGAACAAAGATGACAGGGCTCGTTCTGAACCGGAAATTTCCCACACCTCAGTGAAGTGTATTGCCAAGAGCCCACAGGTGTACACCCCATGAACAGGTGAAAATATGATTGTAGACGATGGTGATGACTTCTGTAATAATGTTCTCACAACAGTCATGCACTGAAAGTGTGTTTGTTTGGTGGGTAAGTTGGGGTAAGAAATTTCTTTGGCGTGAGGGAAAGGTGTCTTGTAGTGGTAATAGTACAATATTTTATTTATTTCTGTGCTAATAGTACTAGAATTACATGGGCATGTGATGAAGAGTAGTTAGGGCCAGAACTGTGACACCAGCTGATGTGGTAGGCAGAATCAGATAGCTAGACTCTGCCTTCCGATTAACTCCAGTGATTATTTTCAGTCCTTTCTGTATGTATGGAAATAGGTTTCTGAGTCTTTTCCAAGTTTCAACTTGTATCACTGTCATTTTGGTTTATACATACAGAAACAGAGATGTTTATTTTTAGTACTGACAGCTTCCAAGTCAAGGCAGAATTCGGGGCGATTGGAATGAAAGATAAAATATTAATGTGATTCCCTTCACAGTTTACTGGGAATGTGAGAGAGAGAAGGGAGGTTGCCACCACATTATCAGGAGTTTCCTTCTCCCTTCCACAGTAGTATTTTGTGGTCCTCTCCTTGACTGAGGTTGACAAATGAGTTGTGTTTGGAATCAAGTTTTGGTTAACCAGGAGCAAGTTAGAAATGTCTTGATTATTGAACAGGACAGTCAGTATTCTACCATATGGAAGTGTAATACATCTGTCATAATTTATGTTTATCGAATAATAAAAGATAACTCTTTTGGTCACAGTGTGTAGTGTGTTTTGGGGAAGCAGTTATTTGTCACAGCACTCATAGAGTCCATTAACTGGAATCGATTCGCTATTACTGCAACTTCTCCATGATCTGCCCTGTAAAGGAATTGTTTGGTTCAGACTTCTAGCATCAATACAATTTTTAGTGAAGTGTTTCAAAGTAATGATCGATATGTCTTTTACAAAGGGTTTAACTCTCCTCATTGGATTTTACCAGCCATGACGGACATGCATCCATCTCACTGGTGGTTGAGAGAGGCTGAGTATGACTCTCTGCACTCCAAATTTTAGCCACTGAGAATGAGTTAACGTAAGCAAAGAAGCAGAATCTGTAGTTAGTCCCCAGTCTGGTACCTTGCAAGAGAAGGCTTAATGACACTAGATATCTCTGTTAGCTCTTTGTAGAAAAGGCTCCCCAGGCTGGCCACCACATAGATCAGGTTCTAAGAAATGTGGATTGCTTCAATAGAGTAAAACTAGCTTTGTAATTTCCTCTGTAGGTAGAATGCAGGAATGTAAGGACTTATTATCACAATAATTTGTCTGCTTAGGCTTATAAATGGCAGTATTGTGAACACTGTGTTACAGGAAGTGTGCCCAGAGGTAAATATGGTCGTGGTTATGATTGCCACCAAGTGTGTAATGTTTACCTAGGTGATTGAATCACTCATCTAATAACAAGATGTTGCTGTCTTCAGAGGATTACAGAAAGCACAGTCTTTGAAGGTACTCTGTTGGAACTGATCTGTTGCCCCGGTCAAAGCAGTGATGAATTTCGGCAACACTTGGAGAGCAGGTTTGTGCTGCAGTTGAGAGATGCAGTTGCAGCTCAGTGTATCTGATCTGGCTTTACGCTGACTACAAAGTGTGTAGCTTTGGTGTCCCAGTAGCAGCATTTGTTAGGAGATTCTGTAGCCAAGAATTTTAAATGTTGGGCAGTTCTGTGCATCCTGTGGAGAGATATGTCACAATGGCATTACTGATAGTGCTTGAGAGAGAGTGACCAAATGTGTCCTCTGGATACCTTGGATTGACAGAAGCACTACAGATACTGCATAGATTTGGAGGATTTGCTGCTTTTGAGTCTATTTTAATAACAAATAATTAATCACAGGAGGGTTTATAACAAATCACTGGTCTTGAAAGGATTGTTGTTCATCTTTCTTCTTTTTACAGGAGTTTTAGAGAGCTATTTTAAATTGTTTTAGGTTTTTATGTTCAGTTTAAAGTTTGATGGAAAATTATCCCACTAGTCTATAATTAGAGGCATTACAAGAAGGAAAAGTCCAGGTAATCTAAATAAGGAATAAAGTAGGTCTTAAAACCACCAGTTCTCATGGAATTCTGACTTAGTTAATGCCTTATACTATAATAACTTGGACCAACCAATTACTGAAATACCAAACCAGGCTGAGTCTGTACTAGTCTACAGAACTTTTAATAGAGAACCATCTTGCCAGGAGATTACACAAGTGCACAAGTTCTGTTGGCCTTGAAGGCTTGATGCTGTTGATGTGTATGTAACCAGGAATGCTTACACTGCCTAAGCACCTTGCATCCATCAGGAGAACCAGAGTTAAAATCTGAAGCTGAAGAGACCATATTTTCTCTGGACATAGTTCCTTCCGTAAGAATAAGTTTGCTTGATGTTCATGACCTAAAAGTGATGTGCTTATCAGAAATGTTTTTGTAGAAGTCACTATTAATATGGAAATCCGTGGTCCAATGCCAATTTTAGGAAGTGAAAATTACTTGCTTTAAGCCCTTTTTAAAAAAAACAAAACCTAAAATAGCACCATCTGTGGTAGTTCAGAATTGAATGGGCACATAAAAGGAAAAAATATGGATTGTTTTAGAATAACTTCACTAAACTTTACTTTTGTGTTACCTATCCTAAAGTTTCTCAGTCTTTATCATGAATTTTTCCTTCAGCTTCAAAAGTAAGCTTAAAATAAATTTTACAGTATTTGGGAAACTAAAATGTTCTTCAAGCAGTTGCCTTGTTTTGTAAACAGTTTTGTTTGATGCTGTCTTTCATAGTCCACATTCCTAAAGATAATTGAATAAGAAAATCATGGGGGTGGGAGGCAATTGAGGGCATACATGAAAAACTTCATCTGTGTTTGCCCTAGAATGCTTTTCCTTTTGGCATAGTGGGAATGGCTTTTGCAGGTGTTTTATTTTTTCCCTACTCTTAGACGTTAAAAGAATTATTTCCATTTTTTTTCTTGTTTCAGGCAGTTACTGTTGCCAAAAATAATTCTAGCAATGTTCAGTCAGTCTTCTAGTTCTTGATAAAACACTCTTAGAAAAATTAAATAAGATGTTCCTCAACAGGAGTTATTTCAGTATTCAAAATCTCGTCATAAGGAAGCTTTATAGTTAGAAGGCAATTTTAAAATCTCTTATTTAGCTTCATGTAAGCAGCTGTTTAGGTCTCGTTGATGTTTAGTATTTGGTGCAGCAAGGGAAAATGGGTGAGTGTGTCAGCATTCGAGAACTGAACACATCCGGTGGGGAGTACTTCACACCTTTCAGCTTGGTTCCTGGAATCAAGTTTATATGTGTGAAAAAACCTCAGAGCAGTGAGTCTGGGCAGCACCATTTAGTTAAACTCTTCTGCCTTTGTGTCCTCATTCATGTGCTTGGGAGGGGGAAGGTGACCCTTGAGCTGGGTGAGACTTCTGGGGAATTACTAATTTTTCATACATGGTGGCCAAGAGAAGCAGTACCAGCTATAATGCAGCAAATCTTCTGTAAGATATCATGTATCCTAGGAAATACCATCACCAATTTTAGCAGCCTGTGCTGTGTTAGAGTTGACATTTGTTCCTTTTCCTGACTTGTGAAACCTGTAGTTCTACAGGTTTGTTTGAAAGGAGCAGTTTTAAGGGACAGTGAAGTTTCAGATCATCTGAGATCAAAAAGAGATGTTACTTCATTTTAATTGAGACTGTTCCCATCTGCAGGAAGAAATGGCAAATACTGTTACATTAGATATGGCTTCATAAAAGGGTTTTGGATTTCCTTCACTGTCTTGTTCAGAAGTCAAGTCAAGCTGCACAGGGTCTGTTTTCTGCAGAGTACCAGTGTTTCCTGCAGTGGATATGTACAGGTGGATTCTTTTTTTTAATGCCCAGGCATTAAGCAAATAACTGCTTTGTAATGCCTTCTTTGGGAGGTAGTGTGATTTGAGTGCAGAACCTTATTCCAGTATGTGGGAGACAGAGGAGTAGAAACTCCTGCAATTAAGGGAGGCTTTGATTTACAACCCTGGAAGAGACTAGGTCTGGCTTAATTGACAGAGATTTGTGGACTTTAAGCAAAAGGATTACAAACTTGTGTTCCTATCATTATAAGTAAAATTGTACACTGGGTGTTTTGGTGAAGGGTTTTAAAATATAATAGTGTGGTTTTATATAGTTTAAGTTAAGAATGTTGATGGTATAAGAGAGACAACTGTGTGTACGTGACATGAGAAGTTACTGGTCAAGACATAGCTGCATTGCAGTGAGAAGTGCCACAGGTGATAGGTCATTAATCTAAAACAAAGCGTCGTTTTAAGTATCTATTGGATTAGAAAGTTATAAATTATGATGTAACTCTAAATCTTGGGACTAGTCGCCATTACTCGGAGGTGTTGTAAAATCTCACGCCTCGACTGATGCGTTTGTTATTTTAAACAATAAATTCGTGTAGTTGCATAGTCCCATCCCTTAAAGTTATTTTCCTCCGACACGTGAAGCGCGGGAAACGGACAGAGTATGTGTAGTCTGATGGTAAAAATGTACTTCAAAACAGTTGTTGGCCCATATGTAGTGTCTGTTGTGTTGGTCTCTGTGAAGAATCCTGGAAGCTTATCAGTTAGGTTGTCTAGATTGGGCTTCAGATTACATTTCATTATATGGCATCTATTGATGGACTGTATTTCTACATTTTACCCATTGTTAGTTAATCTATGACTTTCACTCAGTCAAACACGGGGTTTTGCACTGTCTGTTTCTTTCATAAATTGAGCCTGGCGAAGTGGCAGCTCTGCCTGTGCTTTAGGCCTGTGCATTCTGTGATGGCACTCTGTTTTAAAGGCCTTTTAGTTGCTAAAGATGAACCTCCCCTCTCTGTTTCCATGCCATGCTTAAGATTATTGTGTCTTCAGTCTGCGTGCAGGTGCAGCGTCCTATAACATGAGACAAAAAAAAAAAAAAGTCTGTAGTCCCACTCAAACTGTTAGAGCAGCTTAATGACAGTCTTGTTCACTTTCTTCTGTATGGAGAGTTTCAGCTATCCAGCTGTCTCCAGTCTAGGAGAGTGTGTTGGGCTTTGAATCTGTAAATGTACAAGAGAAACATTTCTGAAGTCTTCTAGAGGTGTGCCAGGTTTCTACATGGGAATTAAAGCTCCGCAGAACTTGACAAGTAGATGTTTTCCTTTTTTCCAGAACAAAGTCATTAGCTTTGTAAGTGGCATCTGCAAGAGACGTCACAAATCCATGACTATCAGTAAAGATCTCCAGATAGAAATGTCTATGCAGTGACTGAACTAATTCCATCTAAAAATAAAAATCTCAGTTTCAGAATTGTAGCAGATAGTCAGAATGCCTTGCATATGTACCTTCCACCTCCTATGGAACAGTACAAACCAAACAGTGTTTGAAGATTGGTTTGTTTTTTATACTGTACAGACAACAACACTTCTTTGTCTTGTCTTTTCCCTTTCTGTATTGGCGTCTACAGGTCAAATGTGGAAAATAAGGAAGTATGAACTCCCGAATGGATTTATTTAATTAATACATCCAGTCTACAGCAATATCATCCCAGACATTGATTTAGCTGGCATTTTTCTTGTATTCTTTTTTCATTTATCACTTACAGCCACGTGTCTTAGAAGATTATATGCATGCACATGTTGGAGAGCATTTTTGTAACAATATGCTGTCCTTTCCTAATGAAAATTTGGTCAACCTAACAATATTATTATTTTTACCCTCATTTGATGGAAGTTCCTGTATTAATAGCTGTGGTTTGGATTATGTGTATTTATAATGTCTTTTTTAAGATGTTTGCATTAGCAACACTTCACTTCTACACTCTGACTTGAATGTGAAGTATTTAGCATTATGCATATTTTATAGTTGGTATGTCTTAATTGTTTAAATTTTTAGAATTTACTGGATTTGGAAGAATTATCTGAAAGGACAAAACAGGAGGTGGAGTCAAGTGGAGGTGTATCCTCATCAACTCTGCAGTCAGCCCCCATTCCTTTGAGTGCAAGGCAACCCAGCTGTGAGGATTGCTGGCCACACTCACTCTCATCAGAGAGAGAAAGAGGTGGGGGTGGGGAGAGAGAGAGAAAATTAGCAAGACAAAATTCCTTTCTATCAATCCTGTCTTTACACAAATTCAGACTTCTCAGTTCCCATACGTGAGTGTGTAACTTAATTTCCAAATTACATGATGAAAGCACATCTGTCCCAAAATTAATACCTCTTGAGAATATCATAATTGTATATACTGAAAATAATTAGTATCTGTAATTTGCAAGTCATAAATGTCTAATTTTTAGCGAAGTTGTTTGTTTCCATTTAAGATAAATTCTCAATTTAATATCCATAGCAACATTTGACTATGCTAAAAAGGGGCCAGAATTGTTTAAAAACAGAGAACCCCCCAATCCCCCAAAATACAGAGAATACAAAATGGTATCTGCTAGGTTCTGTTGCAGAATAAAACGTTCGATTTCTGCAAGGAGTTTGTAATTGCTGTAATAATTTTTATTGGATAACATATTGTTTCTCATATTGGGGCAATTCATGCTGGATGATCTTGCACTAGAACTGGCAGATACCAAGCTACCCATTACTGACCACCTATCAAGCACAAAGATTGAATGTAGAATTTGAATTTGGTAGAAATTCTGCCTGTGTATCTACCTGTGCATCCATCTATGTGAGTATGAATAATGTCATTAAGATTAGTACAACTATTTAGAAAGATAGTATTCCAGTAGTTCATGCAGTGTTGATGATGGTTTCTCACACCATTCTGTAGTATTTGCATGTGGTTTTTATGCTTGCTTGAAGGAAGCAATTAATCAAATTCCCCCTCCCTCCTACTGCTTTTTGCGTCTCTTTTTCTTTCTGTGATAAGCGATCACCATTTATACTGAGTTATTCCTTTAATGGGGCATCTTTTGGGGATCGCCTTGTCAGGATTTTGGGGTTTTTTTAACCCCATCAGTTAAGTAGCAGAAATAGAGTAAACTGAACTGTGATATGATCCTTGAGAGAGTTTCATGTATGATTAAACATAAGGTGGTTTTAGGATCAAACACCCCTTCTCCCTCCCCAACCCCCCAAGTAAAAGGTACTGAAATACCTTGTAGAGAATTCATAATATAAATTCTGTATATTCTGATTTGTCTTTGGAGGCTTCCCAACAAGAGTGAGTCAGGCACACGAAGACTTACAAAATAAGGCTGTATTATCTGCCAAGAAATGGTCAGGGATTACTCCAAAGTCTTATTTTCAGTGTTTCTCCTGTGTCCATTTCTGAACGGCTTCATGAGGCTCGTGGCAATGTGCCACCCAGTAATCAGGTGTCATTCAGAAAAAGGCTGGAGTAGCAAATACCTATTTGAGGAGCATCTGAGACTGTAGTGAAAATAAGGAAAATTATCTAGGGAGTGATTACGAGCTTTCATAATGAGAAGTACATTGAGTTTCTATATAAATTAAACTGGTGTCTTTCCAGACACAGATCTGTATATGAGAAGCCAGCATCATAACCGAGGCTTAGTATTTCCTGTTGATGGAGTCAGTGTGATTGCTGACTGTTTGTGGTTTTTTAAAGACAAAAGGCAGCTAGATAGATCTCTTTCCTTCCCATTTTTTTCACCCTGATTTTAATTGTAGGTAACTCTTTAGCTGCAAGGTTTCCAGCTTTCTCCCTGTGGTGAGTTACTGAACTATCTGGAACAGATCAAATGTGATAAAGCGCTAGGAGGCTGCTAAAAACTGTGTTTTGATAGGAAAGACCTTAAGAGGCAGCACAACATCCTTAAAATAAATAACTTTGTGAAAGAAAATACAGGCTCATGGAATCACTGAATGGCTTGGGTTGGAAGGGACCTTTAAAATTATCCAGTTCCAGCCCCCCTGCCATGGGCAGGGATGTCACCCACTAGATCGGATTGCTCAGTGCCCCATCGAGCCTGGCCTTGAACACTGGCAGGGATGTACCTGTCCCATTGTCTTTGATAGTTTCTTTAGATTAATTCTGGCAGACTTCATTAGTTGTTTCTAGGACATTCCAACTATGTATGAATAGTGATACTAACAAAGGAGTTTTGCTTTTTATGTCTCTTAAGTGTTTTGGAACTCTTAGGAGAGGCTCCCTTTGGATTATAAAAGTTGTTAAAAAAATCTAAGTGTTACACATTTAATGAGTACATCTAACTTGACTTTTTGGGTGAAAGTCAGTTTCTTCATAAGAAATCTGTAGAATGTCTTGCTGGACAAAGTTGTCTGACCTTATGAGATACCAGCACACACAGAGAAGTAAACGAATTTCTTCATTTCCCATTTTGTTCTTTACTGTTGCTTTCCATTCTGACTGCTCAGTCGAGCTCTTCCATACCTTTCTGTTATTCTCAAACATTTAAGCATATATAATAAAAATATTTCATTATGGTTGCTAATGCTTTAAAAAACATAAATTTTAAGACTTTTTCTGAACAGGAGAGTAGTAAAGTAATTCTTCCAACTGCTTAGAAAGTTACTGGGAAGTCATTAAATGCAAGAAGAATCTTCCCTTTTTTCCAGAGTACGAAATGCCTACTTCAGTGAAGTTGTGCTTGACACTGAGATGTTAACTTTTATAGGAGGTCTTTCTACTGAAGAATTCTTTGTTGCATTGACTAAAGGAAAATATAGGCCTAATGTTTCTTCTTAGTTCTTCTATTTTTTAACCCAACGTCCTTTTTTTAGAGCGAAGCTGTATTAAAACTATCAGATTATGAAACTCTGCTACTTCTTCAGAGAACCTTGGGGCCGGCCTCAGATATTTTATTGCTTTTACATCTTTCACAAGAGATAGACAAGAATATGCTTTCATTGAACTTAACATGTTGTTTGGCCAATTTTCTATAATCCAGTAAATACAAATTGTACCCTGGTTATCCATCTATGTCTGTCAAGCAAATTTTAATGGATGAGTGAATGAGTCAAATTCTATGCATGGAAATATACAGATATGCAAAATATGGGTCTAATTACAAGGCTGCTGAATTTACACAAGGTCAGGTAAACAAGGCACTCTGTAATGATTATTAATTGTTAATAATGCATTTGGCAATACACATTTCTGCTTTGAGCACCTATCAGCTTTGCATTTTTAGTTATATGAAACAGCCAGATTGGTCAACTATTGAAAAAAATAAAAGACCTTACCTCTGTAATTGCTTATTAGTTTTATCTCAGTAATGGGAAGGATACTGTTCTGAAAAATAAAAGTACATTCTACAGTTATGTGTGTAAGTTCCGCAGTAAAAACCAAATAAATGCATTATCATTCATTCCTTGAATAAATGAATAAATTAATGTACAGCTAACTTGTATCCTCGTAAGGTAGTCCTAGAAGCTCTTTCTGTCTCATCCTATGTGATGAAGAGACATTTCTTCTGAGTCATCGTTATCCTTTGAAACAGTTGGGTTTTTTAAGGTGTTTGGTCTGTTCTACCTGAATTCTGTTGCCATTTCCTTCGCCCTCATCCATGTACCTTTTAAACTTACCTCTCTTTTGGCCAATTGTAAATATTTGTCATGGGGCTGTAAGACGGAGGAATTTGCAGGAAAGGAGAGAAAAAATCCTGAAATGGGAAACATGCGGTTCCACTTCATTTTCTTTACTCTGTATATTATACTACTGGATTGTACGGTTGAACGAGCAGTTAATTTGGACAGGAATGGTAAGGGTGGTTGCAGGTAGAAAAACATACCTATTGCACATTTCATAGTTTTGCCTGACATTTTTCCCTGGTGTTGCAGGTACAGTTCTCTCCTGTTGCAAACTGTGCAGCAACCATAGCTTTGTTTCAGCAGTACTTGCTTTCTATAGCACTGCCACAATCTTAAACTAACGTATTTTGAAGATGAAACAAGTTTGAACATCATGAGAAATAAGGTATGCAAATTTGCTTTAAATACTGAGAAAATTGTGATTTTTCTTTGGTGTTTGTTAGGTCATTGCAGGCCAATGGCATAGACTGGCTAAGTACTAAACTATGAACAAAGAAGTTGTATTTAATGAAGGCATTTGCTCAGTGTAGTATTGGTTTCTAACAGTAGCTGGATGCTTAATGATTTGAAGGAACTTCCTCCGAGACAAATCTTTCCAGTAAAACTTTTGGTAAGAGATGCAACTTCCTAGTTAGGAGATGAATTTTCTTATAAAACCGAAGTGTTTTCATCTGTATGACTCTGCGAGTTTCTGGAGATACAGCTTCTGTCTGGCACTTTGTGTCAAGGAGCTCCAAAGACTGTTTGAGAGAGTTGAAAATAGTTCTGTTTTTCACTGCTGTGGTTTTGTCATCTTTTTAGCTTCACTGCAATTCTATTTTGAATTGCAAAGAAAGGTAAACAAAACAACAAGTTTATAATCTGTGTACTGTATTGTCCACATTTGTAGGCTTTCTTTTGTCAACTTCTGTTTTCATGGACTGTCTTTTGCACTCCTTTTATTCCTCTTTTGCCATGATAGTTTGTGGCGGGTAAATATCAGCAAGCACTGATGTTCTCTGAAGTGAGCCATGGTTTTCATGGGTACACAAAGGCTGTACCTACTTATCAAAGTCCTTTTCATCTTCTGTTCTCTCAATATTCAAGTGTAAAATTGCTTGTAGATTGTTTTTAGCACTGCATGTGATCAGACTTATGGCAGCTACTGTATTAAACATTTTTCAGTTTCTGATATTAATCTTCTGTTATTCTATTAGTCCTGAGAATTTGTAATAAAAATCTTTCCACTAGTCAAAATTTGCCCTTTTTTGTGATACTGTTTTACTCTTTGTGCCATGCTTGTGGTTCCTCTCAAGCTGCCTTTCCTTATTTTCAAATGTTAGCAGAAAGTGATGTTATTTCACTGTATCTGTTATGTTTGTAACCACGGAAAAATTTATTCTATCGTACTTTATTTTTTATTTATAAAGCTGTTTTTGTTGCTGTTCTTTACACTGGTTTCTTCTGTCTGGTTTTAGTAATGTGCCCAGAATTGTAGACATCATTTCAAGCAAGGCCTCTCTGTTGCCTTTATACAGACAGATGATTTCTCTTAATCCTTTGTTCAGTTTTTTTCTCTGCTTCTTCTTTTTCATTCACTTTTCCTTTTGATTAATGTATTATTTTAGCATAATTTTTGCCTTTCAGCATCAGTCTCTTACTGTGAGCTAATGTTTATGATTCTCACATCTCTTCTTCATCCTTCCCTCCCCAATATGGCCAGTATTATCTGTGCTGGTTTTTATATTTATGCTCTTTTATGACTTTCTATTTGTCTGTTGCATTTCTGAATCTTTTCTATTTTCAACTCCTGCAAGAAGTTATTCCAATTTGTATGTAACTGTCACCTAAACAGTTTCTACTGTTGATTGTTTTGGCTCTGAACAGAAAGCCTGGGTGGTAAACAGCCTTATAAGCTTAGCAGAGGGTAAACTTTTCCATCTTTCAACATGAGAAGCTCTCAATTCTGATACGAATTTTTTGTCTTTTCTCCGATGTCAGTGTTAGAGTAAGTCTGGATTCTTGCTGGCAAATTGAGTCTGTTTGGGTCAAGCTGACCTCCCCCAGAAGTTTTGTTGTTTTGGATTTCTGAAGTGATCTAATTCTTACTTTTCTAACATTTCTCTTTTATACCATGCTACTAATACCAGTAGATAGATTCTACTTAGATAAGTTTTGTTACTTTTCTGTAAATTTTTTAAATGATCACCCTTTTCCACTGTTTAAAAAATACCTATGAATATCTGAAGGTTTTCTTATAATTAAGAAGTATTCCTATTTTACAAGTGTGGTACTCATTTTTGCTGTGGTACAAGCAAAACAGAGTTTAAGCACATAATTTGATCACTTGGACCAGGTTTGGAGCAATTTGTGCTGTTGATTGAATTTTGGAGTTTTAGTTTTTCTTTCTCCAATTTCAGTAAAGGTATAGGGTACATTGTAATTGATAGATTTTTGGTTTTTTTTTTTCCCCTTCAACTTTTATGCATATTGGTAAGTTCAGTCTATTTTGCAAACACTTACTAATGCTATAATACGTTTTCCCATATCTCCCTTCTCAAATTTTTGCTGTTATTGATTGAAGATTCAATTGAGAAATGTGTTTAGAATCCTGCTTTCTCTGGTAATCATAGAAGTCAGTGGGAAGACAAGAAAATTGTATTGAAAGAAATTGTGTGCGTGTGTGTTTTGTGTTTCAGCATAGATTATCTCTGCCAAAATAATAGCTGTCATTTTGTTCTTGTTATATTAGTGGGCTGTAGCTTACTACTACCCCTTTTGCCTTGCTTTTGTCCATTTGTCTGTTTGTGAGTAGAAGGAGAATTTTGTGAAGGGCCATAATTTGGGGGCTTTATTATGCTAATAAAATCAATATTTTGTTATTTATTTAAATTAAATATTCCAAGATGGTGACCCCACTCTACCCTGGTATCAAAGCTGCAGACCTTAACATTCAGTGACTTTGAAACTTGGGTCCTGTTTAGAATTTCACGTCATGCCCATCACAGGAGAAAAAGATGGAAAATGTATACGCTGAGCCTATAGGACTTCCTGCAGTGCTTATTAATCCTTTATGGATCATTTGAAATGTTTCTAGTTTATTTAAGCTTTGCTGCTTGTATCAGATTGTTCCTGCAAAAAAAGGGAGAAGTGATCATGCTTTGAATTTTTAAAAATGATCTCACTTTCAAGCAAAAGCACTTTTATGCTCCATTAGAGTTGAATTTGCCAAACTCTTACATCGCATTAACACAAGCTTTACTGGATAGATAAATGTGTTGTTCAGGGACTGACTAGAACTTTACCAAACTGCATATTAAGATTTTGTTGTCTTGCAATTTTTGTCTTGAATATTTTCTTCATGCAAATAGAGGCATCAGACGAAATTATTTCATTATGAAACTGGGCAGCACAGTTTTTATCTATTAACAGAGGATAGAAAACAGGAAAATCAAATTTGATAGTTTGGTGTAAGACTAGAGAGTCTTGTTAACAACTCCCAAGTGTGCCATCTTTTGCAAAGAACCAGTTAAAGTTTATGTACATAATTGAGGCTCTGCTTTTTGTGTTTTGCTGCTGTGATAGAGTTGTAGAATAAATGCATTATGATTTATAGGTTCTGGAAAAAAATTCTGGCAGGAGATGAAAACTCTGGGTTGAATTATCTTGCTGGCAAATTAAGGACTAGTCTCCTCATGAAATGCAGTAACAAATGGGTGAGCTTAGCATTGAATTCACTGCACTGCACAAGGATAGAGAGGCCAGCAGATCCCTTTGGGAGTGGTCTGAAGGTTGAGACACCCATGTCTGTTTTCTGGGATGATCTCAATATATATTTTCTCAATATATTTTTTCTTTGTTTAACTAGTAATTATGAATGGTTGTGTGCTCATTGTAAGTGCTACTTTCAGGGAACTTTTTTGTTGTTGTGTTTGCCAATTAAAGCAAGATCTTTATAATTATATCTTCTAGTTTTACTCTTTCTGTAATATTTTACTATGCTATCTGCCCAGAATTATGTTTTTCAGGTGTGGGTTATATGAAAACTCTGCCTTAAAAATCAGTAACTTTAGAGCAAAATGGAAAATTATGTGCTGTTAGTCTCCAAAAGTTTTTTATAAGAAATCACATTCAGTGTTAGAATTTTAGCTTATTTTTTTCAGTTTCTTTTACTTTATGTATTTTACAACATGAGAGAGTGGATTAGTATGAATATAAAGTAAAAACATCTTTTATATATTTATATGCTCTTACAAAATGCTTATTACCATAGTAACAGAAGGGGCCTATTATCTTAGTATATTTCTTTAAATATTTCTAAAACATACATAAAGTATTCTTTACATATTACACCCATACATTATGTGTGTATGTGATCTTTAATTGCATTTAAAAAAACCCCTGCAAGTGAGAAAAAGCCCCAAACAAACCAAAACCACCAAAGGAAACAAAACTATTTGGAGTATCATCCTAAAGTTTCGCACACTGCTTTTCTAAGGATGTGTTACCTGACTTGAATTTCCACCAACAGAAATTCAAAAAAGGGAAATTTTAATTTCATGTGTATGTTTGTGGATATGAGTCACATATATAAATACATATATATACACACACACACACACACACACAGAAACACACACGCTGATTCCATCTGATGGAATTTGGGAAACAATTGGAATATTTTTTCCCTGAAAATATAGGCTAAATAATCTGAGTTGTTGCTAGTGTTTGCTTTCAATTTGCTTGCCCACCTTTCCCATCCTCTGACCTCTCTCTTCTGTCTCTATTGCTGTCTTTTCAAGTTTTGAGAAATTAATAACACCTGAGTTGTGCTAATGCTAATTTAAAAGAAAAAAAACCCCCTTCAAGATAGGTGTTTGAGGCAAGAAAGATTTAATTCAAAAAGATCAGAGATAATTAATCAGAGAAGTCAAGGTAAATTATTCTGGTTAATAAATATCTGGATGATGAGGGATTGGCGTAGGTGTCTTCGTTCTGCTGCAGATTACTCTTTCTAGAGATAATGGTCTTCACTGAGCTATGCATCAGCATATACTAAGGGTGTATCAGCCTTTCCCTGCAGTGCTTAAACATCTGGATTGGCCTAAGGTGGACTTTGCGCCTACATATTTCTTGTAATGCAGAGTGAGAAGAGATGTTCTACCAAAACCTTCTCCATGTTTCCCTGCTTGATATCTGTAGGCAGAATCATGCTAATGAGACCCAAGGACTTGTTGGTGATAACATGGGATGTGATGGGAGAGGCAAAAGCATTTTGGTGGCTCACATTCAGTTCAGGATCACCAGTTGTGTGCCATCAGCAAACTCATCAGGAACACTCTGTGCTCCATCATACAGATCATCAGTAGAAGATCCTGAATGGGACTGGACCTCAGGGTTGCACTGCTATTTACTGGCCTCCAATGAGATTCTGCTCCACTGGTCACCAGGCTCTGGGCCCAGACACTGAGCCAGTTTTCAAGCCACCAAGGTTTTCCAAGCACTGGCTCATGTTATTCCTTTCTTGTCTAGATTTAAGTACCCTTTGTTGCCTGTTGCTTTTCTCCCATGAACATACCTACTTGTTTTTCTCAGGTCACCTCTCAGTCCCCTTTTGTGATGGTAAGAGACTGGTCTTCAAGGTGTATTGCTATTACTCTGTTTTCAGCACCTTCAAACATGGTTTATGGCTCTTCAGCGTAGCAGGTTTTTTTGGTTTTTCTTTTTAACTCTTGCCACCAGGACTGTGTGCTCCAGTATCATTCTCACCCATGCGTTTGAAGAAATTCAGCTCAGTTCTCATATGCAGTTCTTCAGCGTTCAATTTCCACATCTTGCTAGGTTCGCCTTTAAAGCTGATGTTGAATAACCTGTCTGCCATGACTCCTTCTCAGCTGATAATTTCTGGCATATGGTATTTCCATTTTGTAGGTGTGACCTGTAGTCTTTGTTCCCAGTGTGTCACTTTTGTTTCACTGTACTAATGTATATTTTGTGTCAAATGAACACAGTTTACCAAAACAATTTCTTAATGCTTATCATTACTTGCTGTTACGCTTTTGTCATCTGTAAATTTTATCTGAATTGATTCCTCTCTTCTACTAATCAGTGGCGTAAAGAATGAGTGTAACCTTTTCGTTGTGATGCACCAGCACAATCCCTCTGCATTCCATATTGACAAATGCTTACTTGACTGTCATCACTTTGTGTCTCGTGGACAGTTGATTTTTTTTGAGATGCTTCAACTTTGCACCTCTTAATCCATTTCACGTGTAATTCATTAACACTGTGCAATGCTAATTCTAATGCAGTGTCCTTTGAAAGTAAATCAAATGTCATTCAAGAGATTTTTTTATAGTATATCTGCCTTTCTCGACCAAACCTGTAATCTTACAAAAAAATGAACTATCATGTTTGTGTGAGATGTTCTGTATAAAAACATTGACTGATGTTAATTCCATCCCTGTTCTTAAATTCTTGATCAGTTAAAATCTGTATCAGTATTTCTGTTGTTTTCCTGAGGTTAGTGTTAGACATAGAAATAGTTATGTGGATTGTTCTGATTTGCTTGTGTAACTGTTTCAAGGAAATTGGTCATTTTGGTTGATACTGGGTCTCAGTTTTTTGAGATAGCATCAAGGATTGGCAAGTTCAGCAAGTAACATCATCTTGGCTCTAATAGGACTGTTGAGTTCAAGCATTTGTTCTATGAATATGCTGAATTTTGAGGAGCTACTAAGTATTTTCTTGCTAGCAAAGCAAAACATAGTTCTTCATCCTTATTTGCTACTGTGCTGTTATGTGCTTTTCCAAAATACAAGGAGAAGTTACACATCTGTTTTTTTCCACTGTAAACTATTTTTTGTTTCCATTACATTTTTGCTTTGTTTTTACATTCTTAGTTAATATCTAATTTTCCTTATTTAGTGTTCTACTTTGGGAAACTTCTGATTTATGTCAGCAGCTGTCAACTTCCAATTTCCATTTTTTTATACTTATACATGCAAGTTAAAATTTGCTTGCAATTTTCCTTACCTTAAGAGAGAGGACTTTCAAGTCGTTTGGAACTGTTCTTTTACCCATGTGAAATATAATGAGGTCATAACATTAGTTTCTAAGTAGCCACAGTCTTTTACTCCAGACATTTAATTTTTCTTTACCGGTCATAATGAAATTCAGGGTTTTTTTTTATTTTTAATTAAGTATTCTCTAGATTTTAGAAAATACTAGTTTTAGAGAGAAGGGGCAACATGTATGGTGTGTCTACCACAAACTCTAAGAAGCTACACCACAGCAGCAATTTTTTTTTTCCAAGCAGACAGCATGTAACAAGTAACTTGTTCTGCTCTCAAGAGTCTGCAGTTGGAAAGTTTTCCTGGGCCATACTAATTTCAGTATTGAGCTGTTGGCTTTAAGGGCCTTGCAGGTCTTGGTAGCAGCTAACCTTTATGAAAAACAGAAGCATAGTGCATTTGAAGGATCCTGCTTTAACTGCTGATTTTATGCAGTTTGTTCTTCCTGAATGTGATTTACTAAAGAATTTTGAGTGTTAGGTTAAAAACCAAATAAAAACACCACTGCAACAGAAATGTCTTGTTTATTTTGCTTTCTGTGTCTATCACCAGAAGCAACAGAAAACAGTCTCTTCCCCATTCTCATGTTTTTTAGTTCAATGGGTTTATGACAGGCCTTTTTCTTTTCTGATGAAAAAGAAATGACATTTCTTTTGAGTTGGCTTCTTTTTTTAATGGTTACCCAGGAGCATCAATTTTTAAAGGTCCATCTGGTTACTTTAGTTGGTGTCAAGAATAGTTTAAGAGATTTTCAAAAAAACAACACACGAACCCCCCCACTTTCTGCTGTTGTTCTCCCTGAACCCTTGTCCTTCTGATTTTCTTCATGCTAGCCTCAAAGCAGATTTTAATAAAATTTACCATGTATTACATTGGCGTAAGTTTTGAAGCATTGCCACATTTTAGGTGTCTGCCTTGCCATTTGGTATGCCAAATTTGTCTAAAGTTGAGTTTTGGCTGAAATTTTAACCTAAAATGGATTAACATTTTTTCAGGATTAAATAAAGCATGTTGTTTCTGTCTTAAACTAATCCACAACAGTTCCTCAGAGATGCTGTTGTTTCTTTCTGACTTCATTTGGCTGTTGGAGATGTGTTCTTTATTGCAAGTAGCAGATACACTTAATTTATAAGCCTTTGAAATTCTTGATTTTTAATAGAAAAGATATAAACTCTCTCAGAATTCCATCTCCCTTTGACCTCTTGTCTCAGTCTCCAGGCTGCATCTGATGGTGTGCCATGTATGGAGATATTCCTCAGAAGGTGTTTGTTATTGACATGGAGATGATATGACCATCAGTCCCTTCTGAAGAAGTGAAGAACAGTGCAGTCTGACAGTAGTGGGAAAGGCAAATTAAGTCGAAGTCAGCAGGGAGGCAGAACAAGAGCTCTTTTTATCTGAAAGAATAGACTGGTCTAAGGCAAAGTTTGAGAGCAACCTAAGGAGACTGTAGGAAAGAGTTGTGGGCAGGTGTTGAGAGGAATTACAAGAATGAAAACCTGAGGAGAAGCTAAGGAGGAAGCCTGACCATCCCATAATACTTAACAAAAGTTTTTTGCAGATTTTCAAGTGTGTTGCTTGATTCTTAGTTTAATTAACGGTAGCAGGAAGGAAAGTCTCATTTGAGGTGGAGTTAAGTAGGGCAATGTATGTTTATTAACTCAGAATAAAGTATGCTACAGATTTGGTTTAATTATTCCAAATCAAAGTTCCAAATAAACAAGTTGCAGTTTAAATGTAGACATCTTGGTATATGAACCTGCCTTGTGAGGTCCTGAGGGAGGAGGGAAGTCTGATGTGATATAAATTGGTTCAGTTGAAGGCCACAGGAGTGCTTGAATTATAATCACTTGCTTATTTTAAGATATTATAGTAAAAGCAGTGTTAATGTTGTTCAGGTGACCTTGCCACACCTGAAATGTAGATGCTATGGCTTTGAAGTCTCTGACATTCGGCTATCCTTCTTTCCTCCTTTTTGTTGGTTGTCTTTTGTCATCCTAAGAAAATCTGGATTTGATAATTTTACAGACCTTTATGAAAAACCAAAAATCGAAACACAAAACCAAAAAACCAACCCAAGAATTCTTGCAAGAATTGACTATAGATGAGGAAAAGAGACTAGAACATGGCACATGAGACTGGAGCTGGACCTGAGTGGCCGTAGATGAAACTAAAAGCGAAGAAGCTGAATTGAGTGGAGTTGGTTGAATTAGAATATCCAAATATGATGTCTGCTGGATAAGCACCTGGCTGGGCAGATGGGCTTGAAAAAGCATGGGGAGGCAGGTGTGGCTGAAGATTGCCTGTGAAAATTTGGACACAAAAACCAAACAGTTATATTGGAGTGGGATGGGTTTAATAGAAAAAGAAAAGCATGAGAAAATTCATAAATATTTTCCTGCCTCTGCTATTGGGAAATGCTGGGCAAAATGCATTGCTTTCAGAGAAATAGAAAGTTATTATGGGCTACTCTGTTTATTTCAAGAAGCAAAATCTGTGTATTCCTTTAAGCCCTGTTTTGAAGAAGAATGAATTTTTTTTTTTAATTTTGAAAATAGAAGAGAAATCCTGATACTATAGAGTTGGACATTTGAAAGTTGAAGATATAGAGTGAATACTGCTTGCTTAAGTTTAATGCAGGTCATTTATGTATGGTGTTATCCCATTCTGTGTTTTTTTCAGTGTGTACAGGTGGGACAGCACTCGTTAGATGAGCAGCTGGTCTGTGTTTGTTTCTCTCCCTTGCATAGTGGATGCTCTTTACCTTATTGAATGCACTCTCTGAAATTTTGCCTAGGATTATTTATTTTCTCTTGGAGTTTTCTGTGACACACTTCACTGTGGGATCAAGTGGCTCTTAAAAAACATCTTTACAAGAGCTGTGTTAAGCGACAGGTCCATTATTATTTCTATTTGTCAAAGAAATGAGGCACAGAGGAATGAACATCGAATGTGTTCATAAGTTTGGTGCCCAATCTGTGAATCAAAGGACCTGTTTTTTCAGTGTGTAGTACTGAGTAACTGCCTGAAGAAGAGCTTTCAGGTTGCAGTTGGGTCTAAATTGATTCCTGAGGTGCTCGTTGCTTGTGAGTCTGTTCAATAAACTGGGAGTGACTTGTCCAGCAGCAAGGAGAATCTGTGTAATGGCAGTGGTGCATTTCAGCACCTTGGGGCCATGTTCAGTCGACTTTAGCACTTTGTTTTCATCTCTTTCATTTTACTACATACTCTCCAGTGTTCCCAGCACATAGGGATGCAGCAGTAGCTCTTTTTCATTTTGTAAGCCTTTTTTTATTGTAATGGCAATCCAGTACTTTAAAAAGAATTAAAATGTAGCTGTGGCCCTTTAAATTGACACGTGGTTTGTATGTACAGGGAACTGAAATGAGGATTACCCTGGCTTCTGATTGCAGGCTTCTTGAGCTTAATGTATTTCTCATTCACTCTGTATGTGAAAATCTATTGCTAAAGGGTGCCATTGCATTTCACAAGGGACATATGCATATATCTGATGACAGGATTTGGTCTGTGTAAAGGCATAACTTGTTTTTATTAATGATGCCATGAAAATTAAGTTCTCAACCATTCAGTGAGCTCACTGTGGCATAATAAATGTTTCAGCACAGAACTTGTGTTCCAGTAATATATAGCAAATTTAATGTGACATCCATTGGTAACATGTATTGCTGTTTTCAGCAGGTTTTTTTTCCTTAGGCAAAGTTATTTCTCTATATTTCCAAGATATTTCTGAAAATTTGGTTTTAGTCTGCTTTCTTGGAGTCTTACTAGAAGCCTGTACTGTAAACTATATTGTAGCAGTAAGTTCCTTACCATTGTAAAGAAATAAAGTTTTAAAATATTAGTTTATTGTGTGTTATAATTCTATTCATTGGAAAATGTTTTAATACAGAAGGTATTCTGTTAGAAGCCACCCAGTCTGATAATTTTAGGTGATTTTATTTTTTTTTCTTTTTAAGCAGCTGTTTCCTCTCTGATTTGGATTTTAATCATGACTTGACTTAAGCTTTCGTGTCTTATTTATGCTGCCAGGAGAGAACTTGAGCACTAGTTTACTTAATTATTTGCTGTACAACAGCTGCTAATATTAAAAAGGGAAAAAAAAACCCCACCCACAAAAAATGCCATATCATCTTTAGGTCTGCTACAGACAAAAAAAGCAAAGGCAGGGAGGATGACTGTAGCTACCCCGTCTGCTTGGCACCGTCTTCCTCCTCCTCCTCCTCCTCCTCCTCCTCCTCCTCTCTCTCTCACTTTCAGTTTTCAGTGTAATGAAGAGCAGGAGAACAATATTCTGTAATTAAGGATTCCATTAAGTTGAAGAAAAGAGCAAATGGAGTTGTTTGTTCTCCTAGCTGAAAAAATTTGTCTGGGGTGGGGGTTAGTGGTAGTAGTGTAGAAAGAGAGAGAGGTGGGTGGAGAAACTAAGTCAGGGCTGTTTGTTGAATATACTGTTAAGGACTGTTACCATCCTAATTAATCAAGTTAGAAATTACAGCTGTAGTCGGTTTCCCCCCAATTCTTGTTATCAATTTTCTTCTCTTTTGAGACAAAGCAAATATAAATTTTGTGTTCATTTGTCATTCGTTCTTTGACTTCAGCATCTCTGAAAATAACAATGTAGCACAAAAGACCAGTATTTACCTAGTTGTAATGTGGGTTGCCATGGTGTTTTGCAAATTATTGCAATTATGTTCACCATGCGAGTCGCCCTTGGTAACTGGCGAAAAAACTGATAATCCTGTTTTGAACAAAAGGTCAAATTGCTGAATAGAAAGTCTTGATTAACTAAAAGATGTACAAAGTGGAATTATTTCCTACCATTCAGAAATAGTTCTTGATCGGGTTTGGGGGAGGGGGTGAGTAAGTACATCTGATTACTGAAGTACAAAGCATTGAAAGGATGTTGTCTTGAGCCTTTCATGTAGTCTTAATGGTGGCTTTTTTGTCAAATTTACCCATTTGCGGCATTGAAAGAGGCAGCTGCATTTAAGCTTGAGAGATGGTGCTTTTTCAAGAGTTCAGTGCATGGAAAGTTCTCAGCAGTATCTGCAGTTTACTATTAGACCTTCGGCTATTAAAACTGATGTGCTGCATTTGAGCCCATAGCTCTTGGTGCTTGTAAAACCCTCTGACTGATGATCTAATAAAGTGCTCTTACCGGACAATCTCTGATCAGATACTTTAGGGGGGAAAAAAATAACCACAGCTCTGAAAAGGATGGAGGTAGAAACACATGGCTGTACTGAAAAGTTTGCTTTTGTAATCTGTGGTGTAAATGTTGGTAAATAAGACTGTATATTCAGTTGAAGTATTTTAAAGGCCTAATGTATTGCTCCAGAATTCATTTTTATTTACATTTACAAAAGTAAAAATCAAGTAGAAAAAATTGAAAGTTTTTCATAATGATCAGTCTTCTACAGTTACATACAAGTATATAGAGGGAATGGTTTCCTGCACTTTAATGCTGTGAATTTCTTTTTGCCTTTTCTTTTTCATTCTTGGGGGGTGGCAGGGGAAGGGAGGGAAGAGGTGAGGAGGATTAACGGGTTTTCTTTTTTAATTATTTCTACTTTTTGTTTTTTAAATAGCTACCTGGAAATTAATTCTTAAAACTTTGGAGAGCCTGTGTGAGAGCAGCATGAAAGCAAAGTAAACCTGAACAAGTTTGTGGGTTTACATTCTGCATCACCTAGCAACCCCCTGGCTCAGCCAGTTCTCTCGTCTGCCCCCAGTCCTGTTTACAGACCATTCAGACTGCTCTTCGAAACCGTGAAAGATATTCAGTTTCATTAGTGCCATTCTCAAGGAGAAAATAATTAAACTTAAATGAACAAACACTGCCTAGTGATGCTTTAAACTTCTCTAGTTTAAGGTGACCAGACTACTGAAACCTCGTTCTCTGCCATTACCTTTAACTCTTTTGAGCTCCTCTGAACCTACATACCCATGTATGTGCATTACCACTTTTAAAGTTTTGGAACTCTATTAACTCCTTCAGTATTCAGAGATGTTCATAACCATATTGCAAAGATAAATGCTTCACATAAACAATCTTTTTTGTCTCTTTACGAGCTTGAAATGTATACTAGAGTTGACGAACCTTGCTGTTGCTGCCACGTATATGAGCAAAACCTTTGTGTGTTCTATCTTACATCTGATGTCTTGCAGGATGTTGAACATGACAAATCTGAAAAATTCAAGGACTGAACAAAAATTTGAGGGGAGAAGGAAGGTAACAGAATTGTGGAATAAGTGGGGGCAGTAAAGTGTTTTTAGCTTTCTAACCAAAGTAGAGGCATAGTTTTTAAGAAATCTTTTTGAGTTCTTAGTGTTTGTATGTTGCTAGACCCTTTGACAAGCAATACATGGATGGGCTGTATGAGTTCTTTGTGCTTTGTTGATAGTTGGCAGACAAAGCAAAATTTTTTCTGAAGCAAGGTACTATACTTAGTTGTGACCTATTGTAGCCTAAGAATATGGCTTCCTTTGAGTTGTGTGAATAGGGAGAGTATTTTGGCAGAATGGACTTAAATATCCTTCTAGAGATTTTCACTCTCAGTACAGAAATGCATAAGGCTTCTTTCACTGATCCTTTTTCTCAATCTAGTTATCCATGTGTAGTCATTTTAAGTATGTCTTCTCTCAGTTGCTTGCTCAAAATCCAGTTTAGCTGTTTTCAGGTTGTCTTAAGTGAAATAAAATTGTTGGTAATAGCTGTGTCTCTTTGTGAGTGTTATGTTAGCCTGAGAACACTTTTTAATCTTTTGCAGTGTGTATTTTGGTGCCTAGAGCCTTATTTTAGTGACGGTAAGAAGACCAAAGTATTGGATTTGATGTGAAGTAAAGCAGAACATATTTGTTAATTTAGTTTGTAATGTACAACTGTTAAGGTTGGAACTTGTCCACTTGTGGTGCTATTATATGTGCTAAAATGAGGGCCACTGTTTGCATCAAATCTATCACAAGGGTTTGGAGTGCTCTATTATCCTTTCAGCAGGCTGATGATGGAGCCTGGTCTTTGCACAAATGAGATCAGTAGGTTTCAAATAACTTCTATGAAATGACATATGACTGGACATCTAAAGGTATCTTTTAAAAAAATCAATTTTTAATAACATGTAAAACTCTAACATTGACCTACAAGATACTTTTCACTTAACGTCTTGTTTGATAATTTTGTTTAAAACATTTTTTTTGTTAGCTTGAGTGTTTCAGTTCTTGGGGGGGGGGGGGGGGGGAAGGCTGGGGTGCATTTCTTGCTTCTTCAGTTACCTTCTGCTTTAATCACATACACACACCTCCAAGACTTTTAGTGGTAAAACTGATATGACAGCGCTGAGAATAATATTTTGTTGAAAACAATGAAGTTTTCTTTTGGTCTTGGATGGTTTCCTCATTTAAATTTTTTTTTTTTTCAGTTATAGATTAGAATGCAATTCAAATTTTATTATTTTGGAATATTCAGGATTACAAAATATAATTCTTGAAACCCTACAGACTTTCATTTTTGGTAAACAGGCATTTGATGTTCTGTGGCTGACTTTGCCTCACAACAGTGATGCATTGCTGATTGGACTGTGAGATATGCAAGTTCTGAAGGAATTCCTAAGAAGTATGCTACAGGACAGAATTTTGTTGTGGGCTAAATCCTCTCAAATTTATGTCCATCTTTCATAATATGCAAAGGGGGACTACTTTAGGTGTTTTAGATCAGTTGCACTTGGCAGCTTCACTTCTCCAAATGGCTGCCTGGAATCTACATCAGAGCTTTTACCATTCTAGTATCATCAGCTTTTTTAAGATAGAAGGACATTTTGTGTTCTGAGAAATTCAGGTAGTATTTATGTCCTCATTCATGCTTTCTTTAAGGTAGCAAGTCAGTGTAGCTACATTGCCTTCAATTACAGTTGGTGTAGTTGCTTTGGACCTTCAGTCTGGTCCTGTGAATGTGTAGTTCCCATTGATGCCACGTGCCTTTGGGGTGGCAGTTTTCCAGTGGGGAACTGAGACAACAGATACGAGTATCTCTGAGAACAGGAGTATTTTGGAGTGGGTGTCCTTCTCTTTTGCCAGCCTTGGGTGTTAAAGTGATCATTTGCCTTCCACTAGGAAGTTATTGGCTAAGATGCTTCAGTTTAATAGCATCCTTTAGTGTGGGTCGTGTGGTAATAATACTGGATATATAACCAGTCTTCTCCAGGATCTGTACTGCTTTCAAGTAGCACACTTTCGAAAGCATATTTCCTTATTTCATCTTTCATTTAAGAGACAGTTTTGTATTTTTCCTAAAAGATCATATCTATCTGTTCATCAGCCTGGATAGTGCTGAATTCAAGAGGAGCAGAGTGAACATCCAGGAAAGGAATTTCCTTTCTTTTAAGAGTTTTTGTTATCCACTCCATCCCACAGCTGAATTCTGATCAGTTATACAGGCCAAAACTCAAGAAGCTCTGAAAATAAGGAAATGCTTAGAAAAGCAATTGAATTCGTATCTTCCAACTTCCATTGAAGTGAGGCAGCATGAAATGGAGTGTGAAATGCTGTGGTCACTGTTTACATTTTCCCTAAATTGGGTGATCAGGTGGTATTAAATTCTAAAAATACTTATACTGGGAAATGTAACATTTTTGGTTTTTTGTTTGTTTGTTTTTTTGGTTTGTTGGTTTTTGGTTTTTTTTTTTTTTGGTTTTTTTTTTGGTTTTTGTTTTTTTTTTTTTTTTGGGTGAGAAGCTGGCTACAATATTATTGTACAGAAAAAGAAAAATTAATGTGAAGTCAATGGCCAAGAGTGAGTTGATAAAATAGGTCCTTCTCTTGTCATCTGAATAGTCATATACCACACTGGATCTGTGATCAGGTAATGCATTACAGTTAGCTTTATGTGTAAATTTCAGAAACTAATTTAAGTTGTTGTTTCTATAATAGTTACTAAAACTATTGGCACTGCCAAAGTGTACACAACACCTAACAAAATATCCGAGAACATAGAATAAGCATTCCCTGGATAAGGGATTGAAGATGTAAGGTAAATGGATAAAGAATTTTTGCTAACCTAAGGTTACCACTGTTCTAAGCATGTGCAGCAATGTCTTTCAGCTGCAACAAGCTTGGCAGCATGTTTAACATGGTACCTATTCCACTTAAAATAAAAAGACAAAAGCTCCAGTCAGCCAGCATCAATAGTGGACTCTTGACCCAGTTCCTTTTATAAAACAATTCATTTGAAGAGTCTGTAAAATATCAAAGGAATTTATTATTCAGAGATGATTGAATGTTAGTGGTATAAAACCTTAAAACATTCTCGAAAATCATCTTTGTCTTATGTACTGAAATCGGAGTACAAATATTTCA